>NC_084482.1:194472372-195097372 GCF_030035675.1 Rhineura floridana
GTTCCACAAGGTATTGTGGTCCCACACCGTGTAAGGCTTTATAGGTCAAAACCAACACCTTGAATCTGGCTCGGAAACGAATAGGCAGCCAGTGCAAGCGGGCCAGGACAGGTGTTATATGCGCAGACCGATTGGTCCTTGTCAACAACCTGGCTGCCGCATTTTGCACTAGCTGAAGTTTCCGAACTGTCTTCAAGGGCAGCCCTACGTAGACCGCATTACAGTAATCCAATCTCGAAGTTACCAGAGCGTGAACAACTGAGGCGAGATCATCACTGTCCAGATAGGGGCGTAGTTGGGCTACTAAGCGAAGATGGTAAAACGCATTCCGTGCCACCGAGGCCACTTGAGCCTCAAGCGACAAGGAAGGGTCAAAAAGGACCCCCAAACTACGAACCTGTTCCTTCAAGGGGAGTGTAACCCCATCTAGAACAGGATGAACATCCACCATCTGGGCAGGGAAAGGGTATTGTCTGCATATCTTAAATTATTGATATTTCTCCCTCCAGTTTTCACACTTCCTTCATCTTGGTCCAATCCTGCTTTCTATATGATATCTTCTGCGTATAGATTTAACTAACAGGGTGATAAAATACACCCCTGTCTCACACCCTTTCCGATTAGAAACCAATCAGTTTCTCCATATTCTGTCCTTACAGTAGCCTCTTGTCCAGAGTATAGGTTGCGCATCAGGACAATCGGATGCTGTGGCATGTTACAGAGTAGCAAAATTGGGAATGGAGCATCTGAGTGAGCCTTTGCATGTTTGAATCTTTGCTAAAGATTACACCTTCCCTGGAATTAGTCAGACAGAGATTTTAAGCTTTAAAATAAGAAATAACTACTTTATTCTGGATGTACATACTTGATAGGAAAGAGTTCTACATCTAGCTAACTAGCTAAGTTGGAGATGCAAACATTAAGCCTAGTGTTTGCCCTCATGCTTGGAGGAGACGGAGAGACAAAGAGAAGATTTCTGCTCTCCCTCTCAAGAGAAAGAAGAAAAAAGGAAGGAAAAAAGAGATGTGGTCAACATCCTATGCATATCAGTCTAGCAGGAAGGGAGAGTCAGCAGGAGATCAAAGGATAGGTATTAGCCTAGCAATCAGGAGGTCTCCTCTCTAGCTACCCTTTTAACCCCATGCAGCCTCAACCTACAAGTTGGAGTTGAACCACATATTCCAACATGACACACCCATTTCTTTTAAAGCATTCCATAGTTTTTCATGATCTACACATTCAAAGGCTTTGCTGTAATCTATAAAGCACAGGGTGATTTCTTTTGAAATTTCTTGGTACATCCAATGTATGTTTTCAATATGATCTCAGGTACCTCTTCCCTTTCTAAATCCAGCTTGGACATCTGGCAGTTCTCGCTCCATATATGGTAAGAGCCTTTGTTGTAGAATCTTGAGTATTACTTTACTTGCATGGAATATTAAGGCAACAGTTTGATAATTACTGCATTCCCTGGGATCCCCTTTCTTCAGAAGTGGGATGTATATTGAATGCTTCCAGTCTGTGGGTCCCTCTCCAGCACTCAGTTTTCTTTTCCATATTTGTTGACATATTATTGTCAAAATTTGGACAGATTCAGTCTCAGTGGTTTGTAGAAACTCTATTGGTATGCCATCTGTTCCTGGTGATTTTTTTCGCCAAGTATTTTAAGAGCAGCTTTCACCTCACATTCTAAAATTTCTGGTTCTTCATCATATGGTTCCTCCATGAACGAATCTGTCATCCTTGCAACTCTTTTATATAGTTCTTCAGTGTATTGCTTCCATCTTCCTTTTATTTTATCTTAGTCAGTCAGTGTGCCCTCCTGTTGATTATTCAACATCCCTATTCTTGCTTTAAATTTCCCTTTAATTTCTCTAATCTTTTGGAATAGGGCTCTTGCTCTACCATTTTTGTTGTCCTCTGTTTCCATACAATAATTATTGTAATATTTCTCTTTGTCCCTACATACTAGTTGCTGTGTAGTTTCATTTAGGGTTCTAACCGTATTTCTATCTCCTTTTGCTTTTGCTTTCCTTCTCTCTTTAACCATTTTAAGAGTTTCTTCAGTCATCCATTGAGGTCTTTCTCTCTTTTTAACTAATGTCCTTTTTCATTCTTCCCTGATAATGTGTCTGACTTCACTGCATAGTTCTTCTGGTTCCCTGTCAACAAAGCCTCAAATCTGTTCCTTATTTGATCTTTATATTCTTCTGGGATGTTATTGTATTTTGGCATTAAGATTGCTTTGTTCTTCTTCTTTAGCATTACACTGATTTTAGTTATTACCAGTTCATAATCTGTACTACAGTCTGCTCCTGATCTTGTTTTTGCAGAAAGTATGGAACTTCTCCATCTTCTGCTACCAATTATATAATCAATTGGATTTCTATATTGACCATTTGGTGGTGTTCACGTGTACAGTCGTCTTTTCAGTTGCTCAAAAAATGTGTTTGCAAAAATCAAATTATTGGCTTCACAGAATTCAATAGGTCTTTCTCCTACTTCATTTCTATCTCCTAAGCCCCATTTCCCCACAATTCCTAATTCTTCTCTGTTCCCTGCTTTTGCATTCAGTCCCCCATGATTATCAGCACATCTTGTTGGGGTGTGTGATCAATTTCTTCCTGTACTTCTGTGTAAAATCTCTCCAATTCCTCTTCTTCTGCATTTGCCGTTGGAGCATAGACCTGGATGCTTAAGTAGATGATAACATTCTGCCAACACATACATTTCCCTTCTCTGTTACTTCCAGGCATGACATCAGCAGCGTCCATCTCCAGCAGTCACAGTTTGGTCAATGCTATTATCCACCAGACTGCTCTGCTGCCCTTCTCTCTGGAGCCTTTGGACCCTTCCTGGAAATTCCTCCTCATCAGATGGGAATTCATCACCACCAATAGGAGTGCCCCTGTCCTTCTGTACATGGTACGCAATTGCAGCAGAATCTCCTCCAAATGGTGGGAAAGAGAATGCGACATTATCGAAGAGGTGGCTGAGGGATATCAGCAGCGGGCAGACATCCTCAAGAATGGCACTCTAGTAATTCATCATGTGGGGCTTTATGATGCTGGGATGTACCAGGCGACCCTTCAACTCCAGGATGTAAGACTGCATGCAACAGTAAATCTTACAGTGACTGGAGGTAATGGACAGAAATTAGCATACATAAATGTACTGGGTGCTACATACTTGGAAAGATTGCCTTGTTCCTTGTGTTCTGAAGTGAGTTCTAGGGCTGCAAACCTATGTATTTTTAACTCCACTGACTTCAGTAGGACCTCCTTTTGAGTACAGAGGCATTGGAAGTAGCTGAGCATCAGTTGTCTTTGTATGACATCAAGCACCTTTCCACAAAGCCTATTTTGATAATATTTTAATAATAGATTGTTACTAATTGTGCAGCAAATGAGTCTGCACAAGTGGCATGGGTGAAGGTGTTTCTTCATTGAATTCAATGAATTTTTTTTAAAAAATTTAAAGCTTGCACCAACTTATTCATCAGTATAAATGCTACACCAGCTTAATAGGCCAGGAGTAGTGTCTGAGGAAGCTTAAAGATTTAGATGCCTCCCAGTTCTGCCTATTTTCAGCCACTCCAGTGGTGGAGTTCCACTGGCAGTGGGGATATGTCAGTGTAAAGTTATGTTGCTGTGTCCTTGGTTATCTGTTGGCATAGTATTCCCAGTGGTGGTATATCTCCACTATACACTAGAAAGGGAATATACAACAAATCCTAAAACTTCCCACCCAGCATAATTGAATATAGGATTGTGACCTGATTTTGTGATTTTATTTTACAGCCAACCCCATCCTAATAATTTAGGGAACAATCCTAATTATTGGAAATTAAACTGGCTTAAATTAAGCCGGAGTAAAGTATGCCAGATCCAAATCCTGTTCAGGAATGAAGCTCCTGCCAGCTGACCCCTGGCTTACATTGGGATGAGGGAAAATGAGCCTTTAAAATAGTGTGACTTTGTTGTTGTTATGTGCCTTCAAGACGATTATGACTTATTGAGACCCTATGAATCAACGACCTCTAATAGCATCTGTTATAAACCACCCTGTTCAGATCTTGTAAGTTCAGGTCTGTGGCTTCCTTTATGGAATCAATCCATCTCTTGTTTGGCCTTCCTCTTTTTCTATTCCCTTCTGTTTTCCCAGCATTATTGTCTTCTCTAGTGAATCATGTCTTCTCATCATGTGTCAAAAGTATGATAACCTCAGTTTTATCATTTTAGCTTCTAGTGATAGTTCTGGTTTAATTTGTTCTAACACCCAATTATTTGTCTTTTTCACAGTCTATGGTATCCACAAAGCTCTCCTCCAACACCACATTTCAAATGAGTTGATTTTTCTCTTATCCGCTTTTGTCACTGTCCAGGTTTCACATCCATACATAGAGATTGGGAATACCATAGACTGAATTATCCTGACTTTAGTGTCCTCTTTAACTTTCAACAACATTTGTTTCAGATCACTACTGGTTTGGGCTAGTAGTATGGTATTTATTTATTTATTTATTTATTTATTTTATTTCATTTATAAACCGCCCGTAGCTAGTAGCTCTCTGGGCGGTGTACATAACAAGGTTAAAATACAATATTACAATAAAATCAATAACAAATAGCAGCCAGATTCAAAAACTAGAGACATTAAACATGAAGCATAAAACATTCACATTAAACATTAAAATGCCTGGGAGCATAGCCAAGTCTTAACCTGGCGCCTGAAAGAAAGTACCGTAGGCGCCAGGCGGATCTCCTCTGGTAGGCTGTTCCACAGTTCGGGGGCCACTACAGAAAAGGCCCTAGATCTAGTAACAATCCTCCGGGCATCTTGATGAGTTGGTACCCGGAGGAGGGCCTTAGATACTGAACGAAGTGAACGGGTAGGTTCATAGCGGGAGAGGCGTTCCACAAGGTATTGTGGTCCCACACCGTGTAAGGCTTTATAGGTCAAAACCAACTCCTTGAATCTGGCTCGGAAACGAATAGGCAGCCAGTGCAAGCGGGCCAGGACAGGTGTTATATGCGCAGACCGATTGGTCCTTGTCAACAACCTGGCTGCCGCATTTTGCACTAGCTGAAGTTTCCGAACTGTCTTCAAGGGCAGCCCTACGTAGACCGCATTACAGTAATCCAATCTCGAAGTTACCAGAGCGTGAACAACTGAGGCGAGATCATCACTGTCCAGATAGGGGTGTAGTTGGGCTACTAAGCGAAGATGGTAAAACGCATTCCGTGCCACCGAGGCCACTTGAGCCTCAAGCAACAAGGAAGGGTCAAAAAGGACCCCCAAACTACGAACCTGTTCCTTCAAGGGGAGTGTAACCCCATCTAGAACAGGATGAACATCCACCATCTGGGCAGGGAAAGGGTATTGTCTGCATATCTTAAATTATTGATATTTCTCCCTCCAATTTTCACACTTCCTTCATCTTGGTTCAATCCTGCTTTCTATATGATATCTTCTGCGTATAGATTTAACTAACAGGGTGATAAAATACACCCCTGTCTCACACCCTTTCCGATTAGAAACCAGTTTCTCCATATTGTGTCCTTACAGTAGCCTCTTGTCCAGAGTATAGGTTGCGCATCAGGACAATCAGATGGTGTGGCATGTTACAGAGTAGCAAAATTGGGAATGGAGCATCTGAGTGAGCCTTTGCGTGTTTGAATCTTTGCTAAAGATTACACCTTCCCTGGAATTAGTCAGACAGAGATTTTAAGCTTTAAAATAAGAAATAACTACTTTATTCTGGATGTACATACTTGATAGGAAAGAGTTCTACATCTAGCTAACTAGCTAAGTTGGAGATGCAAACATTAAGCCTAGTGTTTGCCCTCATGCTTGGAGGAGACGGAGAGACAAAGAGAAGATTTCTGCTCTCCCTCTCAAGAGAAAGAAGAAAAAAGGAAGGAAAAAAGAGATGTGGTCAACATCCTATGCATATCAGTCTAGCAGGAAGGGAGAGTCAGCAGGAGATCAAAGGATAGGTATTAGCCTAGCAATCAGGAGGTCTCCTCTCTAGCTACCCTTTTAACCCCATGCAGCCTCAACCTACAAGTTGGAGTTGAACCACATATTCCAACATGACACACCCATTTCTTTTAAAGCATTCCATAGTTTTTCATGATCTACACATTCAGAGGCTTTGGTGTAATCTATAAAGCACAGGGTGATTTCCTTTTGAAATTTCTTGGTCCAGTCCAGTATCCAATGTATGTTTTCAATATGATCTCAGGTACCTCTTCCCTTTCTAAATCCAGCTTGGACATCTGGCAGTTCTCGCTCCATATATGGTAAGAGCCTTTGTTGTAGAATCTTGAGTATTACTTTACTTGCATGGAATATTAAGGCAACAGTTTGATAATTACTGCATTCCCTGGGATCCCCTTTCTTCAGAAGTGGGATGTATATTGAATGCTTCCAGTCTGTGGGTCCCTCTCCAGCACTCAGTTTTCTTTTCCATATTTGTTGACATATTATTGTCAAAATTTGGACAGATTCAGTCTCAGTAGTTTATAGCAACTCTATTGGTATGCCATTGTTCCTGGTGATTTTTTTCGCCAAGTATTTTAAGAGCAGCTTTCACCTCACATTCTAAAATTTCTGGTTCTTCATCATATGGTTCCTCCATGAACGAATCTGTCATCCTGATAATGTGTCTGACTTCACTGCATAGTTCTTCTGGTTCCCTGTCAACAAAGCCTCAAATCTGTTCCTTATTTGATCTTTATATTCTTCTGGGATGTTATTGTATTTTGGCATTAAGATTGCTTTGTTCTTCTTGTTTAGCATTACACTGATTTTAGTTATTACCAGTTCATAATCTGTACTACAGTCTGCTCCTGATCTTGTTTTTGCAGAAAGTATGGAACTTCTCCATCTTCTGCTACCAATTATATAATCAATTGGATTTCTATATTGACCATTTGGTGGTGTTCACGTGTACAGTCGTCTTTTCAGTTGCTCAAAAAATGTGTTTGCAAGAATCAAATTATTGGCTTCACAGAATTCAATAGGTCTTTCTCCTACTTCATTTCTATCTCCTAAGCCCCATTTCCCCACAATTCCTAATTCTTCTCTGTTCCCTGCTTTTGCATTCAGTCCCCCATGATTATCAGCACATCTTGTTGGGGTGTGTGATCAATTTCTTCCTGTACTTCTGTGTAAAATCTCTCCAATTCCTCTTCTTCTGCATTTGCCATTGGAGCATAGACCTGGATGCTTAAGTAGATGATAACATTCTGCCAACACATACATTTCCCTTCTCTGTTACTTCCAGGCATGACATCAGCAGCGTCCATCTCCAGCAGTCACAGTTTGGTCAATGCTATTATCCACCGGACTGCTCTGCTGCCCTTCTCTCTGGAGCCTTTGGACCCTTCCTGGAAATTCCTCCTCATCAGATGGGAATTCATCACCACCAATAGGAGTGCCCCTGTCCTTCTGTACATGGTACGCAATTGCAGCAGAATCTCCTCCAAATGGTGGGAAAGAGAATGCGACATTATCGAAGAGGTGGCTGAGGGATATCAGCAGCGGGCAGACATCCTCAAGAATGGCACTCTAGTAATTCATCATGTGGGGCTTTATGATGCTGGGATGTACCAGGCGACCCTTCAACTCCAGGATGTAAGACTGCATGCAACAGTAAATCTTACAGTGACTGGAGGTAATGGACAGAAATTAGCATAAATAAATGTACTGGGTGCTAAATACTTGGAGAGATAGGGCTGCAAACCTATCCATGTTTAACTCCACTGTCTTCAGTAGGCAGGGCTGACCCCAGGCATGCTGGGGCCCTTGGGCATCATCTTTCCCTGGGCCCTGGTGTTTGTGTGCGTGCACGTGCGTATGTGCATGCCCCTCATGCCCCCCATGCCTGTCACCTGTCTTTTAGCATTGCCATTAACCAAGATGGCAGCCACTGTTTCCCTAAGGGGGTGAAGCCTCTGCCACCATCTGGGTGGATGGCATACGTGCGTGCTATGCATGCGCATCTCTGCCATCAGCCAAGATGGTGGCAGGGGCTTCAGCACCTTAAGGAAATGTCAGCCACCATCTTCATTAAGGGCAATGCTAAAAGGCAGGAGACAGGTAGGTGGGGCGAGTGAATGTTGGGCAGGTGGAAGCTCCTGTCCTGCGATCCGCAGCTGCCGCCACAGATCATAGAAGGTGAGAGGAGGGGCCCTCAGGCCAGTGCCCCACCTGGCCACCCTTTAGAACCAGCCCCATCAGTAGGACCTGCTTTTGAGTACAGAGGCATTGGAAGTAGATGTGCATCAGTTGTCTTTGTATGACATCAAGCACCTTTCCACAAAGCCTATTTTGATAACTGCCAAACAATTATGAAATAATTCACTTGCTTTAGTTGCCTGCTTGGCCAGTTTCTTGCTTCAGCTGCCAGCATCCTGCATGGCCTGCTCCTGTGTGCCCCGAGCAAAGAGAAGATACAGCAGTGCTCTTCTTAGTGTTCTTATGTTGTTCCCTTTGGAAGAAACCTACAAAGTGCATGATACCCTTACCATTCACTTGCAATACCAGTAAGACCCAGTTTGATTGTTAGTTGCAATTTATTGACAAATCTCTGCTCATTGCAATTCATGCAAATCTACATGTGCTGAATGACATATTTATCAGAGGCGTGTACTGTCTTCAAGTTTCCGTCTGTACCCTGATTCAGCAGTTCAGATAACAGCATGATTGTGTCTGAAGGCTGTCTGATTCAACTCAGAATCTAAATCCAAATTTCAGTTTGAAAAACAAGACAAAACAAAGCTTCAAGCTACCAAATTCACTATTATGGGAAAAGCTGTACTTTTTTTTTAAAGTATTTTTAAAAGTATTTATTTTTAAAAGCTATATTTCCCCCCTCTTTTGACAGAAGTGAACAAAATTTGCAAAGGTAGAAGCTCTTCTTGATTCAGTAATGTCTGTCAATTATAAACAAATAGGACAAGGATTTTTTGTGCTGGACACCTTTAAACTCTATTCCCCCCGAAAAAGGAACTACCCATAACTTTTTTAAATTTTGGCAAAAGTGAATGAAATTTGCAGACATGGTAGCCTCTTCTGAGGGGATGGATCCGCCACATTTCAGGAGGATAGCTGCAGCTGTTTTCCTGTAAGGGCAACCTTTACAGTTGTAGGATTGTTTAAAAAGGATTCACTTAATCTTCCCTATTGTTTTGTTGGCAATCTGTGTTTTCTTGAGTAGCCACACCATTTCCTTGCATGCTTCATCAGCTGATACATACTCTGCCTCTGTAGATGAGTGTTCTACAGTCTCTTGCTTTTGACTTGCCCAGTCGTTTTGTTGGCAATTTGTATGAAAATAATAGACATCACAGAGGTGGAAAATGCATCCCTATGTTTTAAAACCACATTCTCTGTTTACACTGAATTTAAAGAAGCACATTGTGAGGAGAAGGCTTGTCTTGTCCCACTCAACCCCTCATCTTAGTTAAAGCAAAAAAAGGGGGGGTATGTTAAAGAACCTAATCAAGGAGAAATCCCACATTTTTAAAAATGGAATGCTACTGTGCTTTTGGGTAGAACATGATAAATATATGCTTCCTGCACAGGTCTCCCCTCCAGCTCAACTGAATTGATAAGAGAAATGCACATGGAATAATAAAGAGGGAGAAGAATACAGAGGGTTTGTCAGAAGAAAGCACATGGGTGAAGGCAGAGCACAGGAAATCCAATGCAGGACAGAGGAGATGGATAGGAGCATTTTGAGAAGCACCAAACCAAAACAGGGAGAATGAAATTATCTTAAGAAAGAACACATACAAAAATCAAATGCTATCATCTTGTTCAAGAAACCCCACTGATTTATTTTTTAACAATTTGCTGCTCTATACTAGGCAAGAACAAGACAGTGGCTGTGTTGCATGTAACACTAAACCATGGTTTAGCTTGTCAAGGACAAGCCCACACACGCTCCCTCTTTTCCAGGGTGGCTATACCAGGACTTCTATACCAGGAGTATTGTTGGGGTTGTGCCAGGGAGACTGAGCCCAAGGTTGTTTATGGTAGACACCAGATCTCCTATCCCATAACCCCCTTTTAAAAGCACAGCATGTCTAGCTGCACTCTAAAGCACAGTGCTGGTGAGACCTCACCCAACCACCCACCACCTTTATTTCCCAGATGCTTACATATATATATATATAAACGTAATTGTGATTAACCAAACAGAGGTTTTTATTGTATTAACAAAGTGTTTCAGCTTCCACCTTCATCAGCTGCTAACATACAAATGCTGCTACCAAGGTGGCAGTTATAAAGCTTTGAGGATGGAATGCTCAGAGGGACTTCATTTGCAGAAGCTAAGTAGTGGTGGTACTGTCCTCCAGGTTCAGGCCAAGTGGTGCCAATGTGTCCAGAATTCTGTTGTTATGGATGAAGTTATATGTTTTCACCATTTCTGCTATAAAATCCTTTTGGTCAACCCCATATCTACAGCAGGAACAGGATCATTAACCTTGGAAAGACTCAGCACTGAGACCATGGTTCGAATGGTCTTGGCCTGCCTTCTCCTGTGCTTCCTTGGGCTGCTGGTAGTGGATGTGAGTGATGCGTTTCTAAAAACATTGCTTGGAAAAAGAGCAAAGGGAAATGTTGGATGACAATTTTTGCCATGGAAAGGGTTGCTGACAGTGATATTGGGGGATGACTTTCCCTGGCAAATCACAGACAGACAGACAGACAGACACACACACACACACACATTTGGAGCAGAAACTCATATGAACATTGGCGTGAGTTACCTAATGTGTCCTGATGAATTGTTCAAATTGGAGGGAACAGGCAGAGAAAGTTACATAGCTCCAGGGTCAAGAATGAAATAAGTTAGAAGAACTGGTATAGTTTAAAAGCTGGCCATTTCCATGGGTTTAGTCCCTTCAAGCCTTTCTGTTTGGCCACTAGAACTCTCTACAGGCCACACCCCACACTGGCCCTGCTTTGCACACGAAGTGGTTTTTGCGTGGCTGGAATGTCTCCTTCGCTATCAGGTCCATCTAGCTGAATATTATCTACACTGACTGCCGGCAGCTCCAGGGTTTCAGGCAGAAGTCCCTCCCAGCCGTACCTCAAGATGCTGGGGATCAAACCTGGGAGCGTCTCCATGCAAAACAGATACTTTACCAGTGGCCAGTATATATACTGATGTGAATCCTGCTATTGGCAGGAACCAATTGGAAGAGCAGGAGTTTGTAGTGGCAAGTGGGGGGAGGACTGTAGCTCAGTGGCAGAGAATCATAGAATCGTAGAGTTGGAAGGAGCCTATAAGGCCATCAAGTCCAACCCTCTGCTCAATGAAGGAATCCAAATCAAAGCATACCTGACAGGTGGCTACCCTGCTGCCTCTTGAATGCCTCCAGTGTTGGAGAGCCAACCACCTCCCTAGGTAAATGGTTCCATTGTCATACCACTCTAACAGTTAGGAAGTTTTCCCTGATGTTCAGTTGAAATCTGACTTTCTGTAACTTGAGCCCATTATTTTGTGTCCTGCACCCTGAGACGATTGAGAAGAGATCCTGGCTCTCCTCTGTGTGACAACTTTTCAGTTACTTGAAGAGAGCTATCATATCTCCCCTCAGTCTTCTCTTCTCCAGGCTAAACATGCCCAGTTCTTTCAGTCTCTCCTCATAAGGCTTTGCATCTAGTCCCCTAATCATCCTCGTTGCCCTCCTCTGAACCCTTTCTAGTTTGTTTGCATCCTACTTACAGTGTACTGTACAGAACTGGACACAGTACTCAAGATGAGGCCTAACCAGTGCTGAATAGAGGGGAACCAATACTTCACATCTGGAAACTATACTTCTGTAAATGCAGCCTAAAACAGACTCAGCATATTTTAAAGGGCTGGAGACAATCATGCCCTTTGTGTCAGAGTGCACTACAGTGACTGTCAGGCAAATTATAAAGAGAAGCAGCGCAAACTGATTGCAGTCTCCTTCATGAGTTGTCTGATTCGATAGGAATGAATGTCCACACTTCATATTTCACTGATCAAGTTCACTGGAGCCACTGTTTTAATTTACATTTGCGGGCAAAGTCTATTGAAACCCCACAGTACTGCTCAAAATTTGCCTTTTGGTAATTTACAATCTGCTCTAGAGATTCACTTTCAAGTTCCTCCACTGCCATCTGACTGTCTCCTAACACTTCATCACTACTATGTGTTGTTAACAACAGAATATATTATGCAGCCACAAAAGTGGCTGCTGTTGTATACTATAGCCAGCATGGATTTTTTGCATTCCGCAATGTTAAACACCCCCATGCCATTCTTCTGCTTCCCATAAGCTCATTTCAAAACAAAATCTTACAAAACTTATCATCCTGAACTCAGAAATGCTTGCTTAACAACCCTCTAAATTTTCATGGCAGTACACAAAAACTCAGAGACAATCGAGAGTTCAAAGTCTAAACCAAGAGTAAAATAATCCAGACCCCTGTTTGATTTTTTTCTGTGGTCTCATAATTTATTGAAATTAATTAAAAATAAGCCATGTTCACTGAGTACCTGTAATCCTCTTACTAAACTTGCCCCATACTTTGACCTTCATCTTCTGCAGTTTAAAAGTTAAAGAATGCCTGGCTGATTTTTAATTAATTTAAGAAATTTAACATTGAAGTCAATGATAAGCGCAGGCATGCTCAGTAAGAACCAACTGTCAGTGTTCTAGAAGCCAGACTAACAGGTGTTTGGCTTGGCTAAAAAGGGGGTCACACCCATGTCAGACATTTATTCCACTTTAAACAGTTATGGCTTCCCCCAAAGAAGCCTGGGAAGTGTAGTTTGTGAAGGGTGCTAAGTGTTGTTAGGAGACAGAGCTCCATGACCAGAGTGGTTTAACAGTTAGCCCCTCTTCTGGTGATTGTATCTTTGTGAGGGGAACAGGGCATCTCATAACAACTTTCAGCACCCTTCACAAACTACAATTCCCAGGATTCTTTGGGGGAAGACATGACTGTTTAAAATGGAATAAATGTCTGGTATGGATATGGCCAGGGACAGATTTGGTTTAAATTTGGGTGGGAGACTACATGTGTCTGCTGTAGAATAAAAAGATGGAGGTAACCCTAAAAAACAATGATACTGTTCATAATGTTTTCCTTTTGGAAAGGAGAGGGGCTTTTCCTCTGCCCAGTGCCCACCCACCCAATCTCTTCCCCTCCCTCCTCATTCTGCTACTCCTCCCCTCCCTATCCCACCCCTGCTCCTTTAACCTTCCTCCCTCCCTCCCCCTCCCTCCCCTCCCTCACTTTCCCCCTCCTTCCTCTCCCCTATTTGCCCCCGGATCAGTTTCATTTATTCTAACCATGATTTCACAGGGGTAAATCCCATTGAACTCAGTAAGCATGCAAATGATCATACCTAACCTGCCCTCCCTCCCCCTCCCCCTTCCTTTCCTCCTTTCTCCTCCTCTCTCCTGTCTTCCCCTTCCCCCTCCCCATTTACCATATGCTCAGAGGCACATGTTACGTAATTCTTCCAAGCGACATAGGAAATGGATTGGACTGTGAAAGACCAACTGAAATTGTGTTTGCATTTTAACAAATTTGTAGGGCAGTACAATATCTCAAAGAGGAGGTTAGGCCTCCTGCTGCCCTGGTGCATTCACTATAGCTGCCCAATTTCCCTGCTTTTAAAAGTTTGATAGAGATACCTGTTGGCTATAAGTACATTCTTAAACCGCAAGGTTTTTTTTTTTGCCTATTAGTGATTTTTTAAAAACAAGACAAAACAAAGCTGGGTAAGGTCACATTCCAGCCACATTCCAAAACTGGAGGAGGGCACAGAGCCAGGGGCAAGTGAGGATCTAGAGGGCCATATTCAGCCTGCAAGCCAGAAATTCCTCACCAGGTGCAAGTTAAGTGGTCAGGAAGAACATGATTTCTATTTTGTACCGCCTAGCAAATTGTTGTCACAAAATAATAATTTGTGGGTAACAGGGATCCATATTTATTTATTTTATTAAATTTATTTCCTTTGCTTCCTCCCGAAAGAAGCCCAGGGCGGGAAACAAACCATAAAACACTGAAATCATCTTAAAAACAAAACATGTTTAAGAAACATCTTTTAAAAAAATCTTTTAAAAGATTTCAGCACAGATGCAGACTGGGATAAGGTCTCTACTTCAAAGGCTTGTTGAAAGAGGAAGGTCTTCAAGAGGTGCCAAACAGATAGCAGAGATAGCACCTGGAAGGTGTGGAGAAATGCTATGTGTTTTAAAAATGTTACGTGACCTCTGTGACTGCCTTGAGGCCTTGTTTTGGTATATTGTTGCAAGGCTGCTTGGCAGTGACAGGTTCTGAGAGGACAGAGACACAATCATTTTAAGATTCTAGTAGATGGGCCCTGATCATGTAAATTCTGATTGGCTGGAGGTTCCAGGCAGTTGGGAGCTGATGGTCAAGCAGGGAGTTAGCGGTTGGAACTGGTTGTTGGTGACAGAGTGAGGAGTTGGTTGGTAAAAATAGCTGAGGGAGGACTGAGGCCTATATATAATTACCCAGGGGGTCATTAATCGTGGTCTGGTGAAAATGTGAAGGGAGCCTGTGACTGAGTGAGTCTGAGGAGAGCCACTTGGAAGCTGGTGTCAACAATGGTGTCTTTGGAGATTTTAGAACCCATCTACTAGAATCTTAAAGTGATTTTAAAAAAAAAACACAAACACATACATAGCATTTCTCCACAGGAGGGAATTCCAACAACATTAAAGGTCCACTTCCTATATTGTGCAGAACAGACCTCCTGATGAGATAGTATCTGCAGGAGGCCCTCACCTCCACAGCTTGACAGCCAAATGTGAACATTTTTACTTTTTTGTCATTCTAGCATTATTACACTGTGAATGGCAGCATCAAGGACGGAAGACTATGGGCCAACCTGGAAAATCCACCATATTGTCACTGATATGTCACAAATGATCCATCCGCTTCTTTCATTGATCAAGAAGAGCAACAGGACACCCATCAGAAGTTGGGAATTTCTGTCCTTGAGGCATCTCACAGATTTTCTTTCATCAAGCTACTTTTCAGGACTGCTGTGTGACTGCAGCTGTCAGTCACTGAAGGGGCATAAAAGCTTGATCTAGAATTAGCTGGATAACTTGAATTGAATGAGGCATATAAGTATGCTTTTACCTCAGATTATGTAGCTCTTAAACTTGGGGTGGTGGGAGAACCACCAGTTGGACAGCAGATGTTACAGTTCCCAGGATTCTTTGGGAGAAGCCATAACTATTGAAGTGGTATAATAGTGCTTTAAATGCATGGTGCAGATCTGTCTGAAGACTCCAAATCCTGTCTGTCACAGCCAGCCTGGCCAATGGTCCAAGATAAAGGCCGTTGTAGTCCAGCAACATAGAATGGGTGCATGTGGGAACATGCTGTCAAAGCAGACCCCTGTAGCCTTTTTGCCCAACACCCCTCCCCCTGAACCTTCTGGATCATTGTGGGTAACCAGACCTGGGGTGGTCCAGGGCTGTCTCATCCTGACTTGACCCAAGCCCACATCTCTCAGAATTGGCCTGATTTTTTTCTGGCTTTGGCAGAATCTGGTGCACAGCCCCAATAAAGACCACCACCACTACCACCAAAATATATTTAAATACATTAGTAGCAGGAGACTTGGTAGGGAGGTGGGTGGACCTTTGGATGACAAGTCCAAAGTTGTGCTCAGGGCTGGCGCCAGGCATGCCGAGGCCCTTGGGTACCAGACTGCCCCAGACCCTGGCACACATACACACACACACAAGCCCCACCTACCTGTCTTTCCTTTCTTTTGCGGCTGTGCGCACTGGGCTGCCATTAACCAAGATGGCACCTGAGGTTTCTGTAAAGGGCTGAAGCCTCTGCCACCATCTTGGTTGATGGCATGCATGTGTTATACGCGTGTGCATCCCTACCATCAACCAAGATGGTGGCAGGGGCATCAGCACCCTAGTAGGGAAACCTTGGCCGCCATCTTGGTTAATGGCAGTGTTAGAATGGAAAATTTTGATTGATTTGTTCCATGTGAAATAGATCTTTAGTAAAAGCCAATGTTAAATTGTCTGACATGCAAGGGTTAAGGGATGAAGGCCGACACTGGAACAACAAGTGAGATTCACATATTTTGTATCATCTTGTGGTGCTGTGCGTAACTATGCCAGGCCAAGACTCCCAAGACTCCCACCTGCGTGCTTTGTGCAATCTGCATAGTGATAGAAGAATATATCTATGCTTGTGAGAACTGTAACTTCAGACCTCACTGGACTGGCAAGAGCTGTCAGTGGGTCTCCGTTTGCAAACGTAATAAAGCTTTGGTTTGAAACTTCGAGTCTCACGTTGTTTGAGTATTGGGATCTCATCCAGCGGTACGAACCTCGAAATTGAGTGTAACAACTTGGCGAAGCCATCCAGGAGTTCCCCCTTCCTTGGGCCGCGCTGGAGAGCCAGGGGAGAGCGCTCCAGGTCATTTTGGCCTGCCCTGGGGCCAGGCAGACGGAGAGCAAGTAGTACGACTGTATCAATTGAGGACTCCCTTTTAGAGACTCGAGCAAACCAATGCCCATCCGGACGCGGATTCCCCTTTCCGACGAAACCCGGTAAGCATTGCGGGAATCTAGGGAAAGGAGGGAGGATGAGAGCCTACTGAAAAGCCCAGGGATCCTGTGGGACGTGGAATCCCCATCTGACCCGGTGCGTGCGTGTGACTGAGATGCAAAAGTGCTTGCGAAGTGGAGTCTGGATTCACGGTTCCGTCTATCCCGCGAGGGAAGCGGCTGGAGAAAGACGAAGCGAGAGAAGTGGTGTGTGCCAGTTGTGTCAGGGTTGTGAAGCAACCAGGTGAAAACCCCAAGAATGGGAGTAGGGGCATCCAAACACAAAGGAGGGACACCCCTTAGTTTAGTGTTAAAGCATAAAAACCGGTTTTTGGGGAGATATGGGGAGGGAATAGTATCTAACAAGGGAATGAAACTGTGTTGCCAGAAGGTGTGGCCAAGCTGGGGAGTAGGCTGGCCAGAGGGAGGAACGTTTGATTTAAATGTTATTCAAGCTGTTTGTAAACAAACCAAGACGTCCCGGTATACCTTCACCCCCACAGACGATGCGGCAGACTAGTGAGGAAAGAATGAAGGACCTTTGTAAATAGAGCGAGAGAAGGCTATGGAATATACAAAGGGGAAATGGTCACGCGCTTGCGAGAAAAGGAGAAAATTAGAAAGAGGATGGTGGTTGAGCACAAGATGTGGTTGGAATGGAATTTTAAGGAATGGAGTCAGTTGTCAGGCATCTGTGTAAGGTTTGTAGTATTTTCCCGGGAAATAAGAGTGGTATTAGGAATGATTTTGTTTAAATAGACGTGTATGAATAAGTACTCAAGTGTGAATTGGTTATATGTGTGAAGGTGTGAAGGTTTCTTTGAGAGTCTGTGTAAAGGTTTTAAAACATGTTGTTGTTTTTTTCCTTGCTGCTTGGATCGGCTACTATTTCTGCTGGCCGTCCTTGTTTTTCAAAGGATTTAAAGATCTAATCTGTTCCTTTAGCAATCCTTTAAGTTAGTGTGAAGAGATTTGCTCTGTTTGTTTAAGCAAGTGATTAAGAGGAAGAAAGAGGAAGGGGGGCTGAGGAACATCAGAGCTCCCACACACATGTGCTATGCTCTCAAGGAATGCATCAAGGACTGCAGAGACAGAACCGGGGAGACTCTGGGTCTCGGTGCAAAACCTTGAGACCAAGAGATTCCTTCCTGGTTTTGGATCAGAGCTCTTCCACATAGCTTCAGCTGTATTCAACCGCCCATTCTCCTTTGATTTCTTAACTTTAAAGTTATGAATGGGTTAGGATATTAATGATAAATGCTGCCATGCACCCAAGTAATTCTGTAATGCTTTCCTACTCTTTCTCTCAATAAAATCAAGCTTTGCTTTATTTTGGTTTGGACCTGCATTTCTTGGGTTAAATATATACACCATTTAAGCACATTTCAGGGCAAAGCGCTTGTTTTATTCCTAGCAAAAGATCCCCTCCTCTCAAGGAGGTGTGCTTCATGGGACATGAGGGTGGCAAATGCACACACTCAGGTTCCCAAGAGCACATGTCGTAACAAACTGGTGGAGAATCAAGCGGGCAGCAAGGGTTGCAGGAACAAAGTAACATGTGAACAGTCCTGCAATCCAGGGAAACAGGTAGCCAAGTTTTGAATGTGTCTGGAATGTGTGTGATTTCCTTTTCTTTCTTACTATGTTTTGATGACTCTTGTTTTAAAGTGAGTGGGGAAATGTCCTTTAAATGCTGTGGTAAATCCAGAGATTAAGGTATAGAAATTCCCTGGCATAATAATTGTGTCTGCCCCCCTGTCTCCCTCCCCTTCCGCAAAGTCCTGGGGAATGAAGCCTTGCAAGTATTTTGAGCCGGTGGGGCTAGGTACTTGGAAAAGGTGGAAACAGGATTTGCACTGGGAATGTTCAGTGCTCTGGCTGGCAGGATACCCCCCTCTGTTTTTTCCTTTTGAGAGTCAATCTGGGAGAAAAAGCTGGTGACAACAGCTTTACTCATGAGTGACTTGATTTGGGAATGTGGCATTTGAAGGTGGTTCATTCCTGAACTTATTTTGAAACTAGGTTTGGTTGTTTTGTGTGTGCACTGCTTCATTCTTTGCATTTGGCTTTTGGTGTTGGAGATTTCTAAGCTATGGCAAAAGTGGCAGCCATGGAAGGAATAAAACGCTTTATGAGTCCAGTAGAGTGCCTATCGAAAATAGAGAAATGGTTGATTAAGAAAGGAAGGTGTGTGTGGGATGATGATTGTTTTAAGACAGATGACCCTATGAAAACCATGACTGAGGCCTATGCGGGATATTGCAAAGAGTGCAGGCCTTCCAAATCAAAGAAAAGTGCTGCAGCTGCTTGGGGACTTTATAACGCATGTCAGGATTTGTCAGATTTGTTAGAGGAAGAACGCAAGAAAAGTCAGGAGTCGAGTAAGTTGGCTCAGGCAGAGGAAGCCTTTGAAAAAGAGTGTTTGGAGTTAAAAGAAAGGGGAAAAATGATTGTGAGGGTTTGAATGAGAAATTTGAAATAGAGCGCCTCCGTTTGACTGAGCCACTGGAAAAGGAACGAGAGGCTTTTGATAAGGAACGGGTAGATTTGAATGAAGGATGGAGAAATGATTGTGACAATTTTGGCCGTGAACGAATGAATATGGTAGCAGAAAAAATCAGGTGGGCTTCTTCTTTAAGACAAATGGAGAAGGAGAGAGATGATGCATTAATTCAGGCTGAAATAGCTCGTAAGGAGTTGAAAAAAGAAAAGAGAATAATTTCTGTTCTATAATGTCAGAGTCCTGTTTCTTTCTTTGGTTTTGTTTTCAACACTGCAGCTCGTTCTCTGTGTATGTGCGTGTCTAAATTTGAACCCCCCACAGCCTGTCAGAAAGCTGCCTGACACCACAAATACAAATTGGTATAATTCTGTTATATCTTCCAGTTTATTGTGTGATTACATTTGTTTCTGAGCATGTAAGTTATAATTTGATTACAGGAATCAGTTCTCGACTGACCCAAGACTTTTGCTGGCACCTGCAAAGGGAAAGCTTTTCTTTATGCATTTTGTACATGGTTAGAAGTCTAACTGTTAACTGTTTTCAATTATAGGAAGAAACAGAAGCCATACAGAGTCATAATTCCAATTATTTCTTCCAATTCTCTGATATGAATCTATTTTATTAAGGGTTTTTCATTTGTCTGTCTTGTTTGATAAATGTTTATACATTAACAATGCCTGTTTTGTTTTTGCACAGGTGTAGAGGGGAATTTCCTCCGTTCTCCTCCTTTTGGCACTTTGAAAAGGAGGCATAGTTTTGAAGTATTTAGTTTTTGCTCATTTGTCCTTGTTTATCTTTTTAATTTTCAAACTTTTTGGAGCTCCCTTTTGTCATTCTGGTATAGTGTTAAGAAATTAAGAAGTTTTCTGGACTTCCGGGAAGGGTGACTTCGCTTGTGCCTGCTTTTTGAGATGAGCTCTCATCTCAGAAGAAGCTTTTTCAGTTATAAAATCAGTCAGAACGTTCTTTTTGACTGGTAAAGATTTTCTCCCGGGCATGGAGAAACGTAGAGATTAACCACAGAAGCCTGTTTTTGTTGGGAGGACTGGATTTCATTAATTTATGAGAGAAGGTTCAGCCAGCAAATGCCGGACGGACTTCCAACAAGCTCTAACTGATTAAGCGACACGTTTATCTTTTCTTCAAAGAAAAACGGACTTTAACAGGCAAGCATCCTTCTTTCTATTTTTTTTTCACTTGGTTTAAATCGTTGCAGCAAAAAGAGATTTGTCAATGAATCAGCTATAAAGAATTTCTGGGTGAGTTATAACTCTTCTCTTTTATTCACGAAATTAAGGAGGAAAGAAATTGAAAAAGCTTATCTTTGTTTTTATTGCAAAAAGCTGGCCTGGAAGTGCATTCTAAAGATAAAAACAGAAGAGGGATTTCTATTTCAAGGAGGGAAAAAAATAAATTTGATTTATGAACTTTGGAGTATTATATGTCCGGGACTATTTTCTTTTTGGTCTATTTCATTTTGACGAATCTGCTTGTTCACGATGCCACTAACTGTTTTGAAGCTGGGAACTAAATTTGTTTTGTATTCCTGAACAAATAAGAGATAAGGCAGGCTGTATTGTCTACACTGTGATGTCATCAAGCCTGGAATATTAACCCAATTGTGGCTGAAATAATTTTTGTTTTCGTGGTTTTAAGAATGGCAATCAGGAAAGTGGCTGAGACCATGGAACAAATTATGTTTCAGAAAATAATGGATGAGATTGAGATAACGAAACAAACCCTGAGACAGGGTAGACAGGAGATGAAAATTGAATTAGGCAAAATGATGCAGGAGCTTAAAGAAATAGGGGATCTTGTGAGAGAGGAGATTGATGAGATTAGAGATGAGAAAAGAAAAATTAAAGGGAAGATACAAGCCCTGGAGATTGGAACAAATGTGGAATTGGAAAAAGATCTGGAGTTTATGGATATTAGAAACAAAGTTTACTGTTTGGAATTCAACGTTGTCTCTGAAGAAATTAATGAACATATTAGAGATAAAGTTATCAATGTCTTGGATAATTTTCTGGACTGGAATGATGTGATGGAGCTTGACATAGAAAAAATCTATGGAATTAACTACAGATATGTGACAATGGAAAAATTCTCAAGAGATGAGCCAGTGCATTTTGTAAAAAAGAAGAACAGAGATATGACTTTACAACAATATTTCAGCAACATATTCAGAACTGATGGCAAGGAAATATTTATGATAAAGGAAATTCCCATCAGACTCTTATTATATGACTATGGCTATGACAGCAAGATTAATATGGGATACTGATAATGGAAGAATGGATACTGAAATTACTGGACTGAACAAGACTATTGAAGATGGAAGATGGAATTAATATTGATAATGGAAGAATGGCTATTGAAATTATTGGATCTAACAGGTTTGATGAGATGGATCAATCTATATGTTTATTTGGACTATGGCTATGACAACAAGATTATTATGGGATACTGATAATGGAAGAATGGCTACTGAAATTACTGGTCTGAACAGGACTATTGAAGATGGAAGATGGAATTAATATTGATAATGGAAGAATGGCTATTGAAATTATTGGATCTAACAGGTTTGATGAGATGGATTAATCTATATGTTTATTTGGACTATGGCTATGACAACAAGATTATTATGGGATACTGATAATGGAAGAATGGCTACTGAAATTACTGGACTTAACAGGATTATTGATAATGGAAGAATGGCTACTGAAATTACTGGATTTAACAGGATTATTGAAGATGGAAGATGGAATTAACATTGATAATGGAAGAATGGCTATTGAAATTATTGGACCTAACAGATTTGAACGAGATGGATTAATCGATATGTTTATTTGGAGAAAAATTGAAAGATATCTCTCTCAAGGAACTGAAACCTCTCTTTGACTTTTTGTGGAAAGAATAAAGTAATGTTTATGAGATTTGATGATTAATTAAGATAACTACTGGAGGAAAGTGATTTTATAATATAATTTAAGAGACAGGATTGTTATATATTGTAGACCTATAACTGATCTGCGACAAATCGGAAGTCAACATTTTATTTTATTGTTTAATTATTTTTGTTTTGTTTTGTTTTTTGTCTTTGAAAATTTGAATAAAAATTAATGATAAAAAAAGAAATTAAGAAGTTTTCTACTGTCTGATTTAAAGGAATAAGTTTATCTTGGTAATTTAAGAAAGCAGCTGCAAATTGTTTTACTTTCTTTCTCTCCTTGTATTCCTCTGTGCAAGATTTTAATTCCTCTGGAGCTCCCTTCTCTTATTATGTTCCTTAAAGTTGTATATATTTTGGTTTTTGTCCACTTTTGTTCAGAAGTCTCATCTGTGGCCATGAATGTGTTTTATTTTTATATTTTCCTTCCTGCGCTGAATGATTTGTAAAGGAAGCATTTTCTCCCAAAGAAACATTTTATTTTTGTGTGTGTGTCACAGGAGATTTTATTGCAGGCATTTTTGACTGGAGCCTCACAGATCACTGACACCCTGGACCAGGACACAGGTATGCAACTCATATGCCATTTTCCTGCATTGCTGCAATAACAGTGAAGAGGCCTGCTTCATTCTTCCCCAACTACAGAATAAGTCTATTTTGGCCATCATCCTGCAGTGGACACCACTATTTCTTCTGGTGAGATGTCCCATGTTGTGCAAGCTGGCAACCTTTATCACAGTCACTCGAGGGGAAGGGAGTATTCTTTGGGGAGGGAGTGATTATTCTTTTCATTGTTCAAGTCTTTCTGCCTCTTATTGGCGAACCATACACAGTTCAGTTAAAGCTTCCACTGAACATGAACAGCTGGTTTCCTGAGGATGAACTCTGTACAAGCCACCCTGCAGTATGATTCAAGACCCTGACACTTGTTTTATTTCCATTGTAATATTGAATGTAATTATTTCTGCATTGTCCTTTTAGGATGTGTTGTTGTTGTTGTTGTTTTCCTTCCTTTTATAATTTATATGTTATGGCTGTTTTGCTCCTAGGAT
This sequence comes from Rhineura floridana, assembly GCF_030035675.1. Classification (NCBI taxonomy): domain Eukaryota; kingdom Metazoa; phylum Chordata; class Lepidosauria; order Squamata; family Rhineuridae; genus Rhineura; species Rhineura floridana. The sequence goes on from NC_084482.1 coordinate 194,495,494, forward strand.
GTTTTTGCTTTTCAAATCCCTCTGAGTGATTTTGTAACAGGGGGTTTACAGAATTTGGCTATTTCAGATGTGGGTTCATCAGTGTAGAGTGTTGGCCCATTTGTTTACTTTCCCATTCTCACATAACAATGGTTAGGAATAGTGCAATGTTTAGGAGTGCAAGTTACACGTCAGAAAACACATGATCGCCATGCAGTCACTCATATCATAGATAAGCTTTCACACATGGATGGTGACATTCCCTGTTTGGTTGGGGTAAGGACGCCAAAGGAGATTTCAACCTTATACTGCACCCTGTTGTGGTGGTTTTGGCTTTCCAGAAAATTCTGATCTTTGTCTAATTAGCCCTTGTAATGTGTTTCCATCTCATATGGCACAGTCACACCGACTGGAAGTCAGCATTGGAGCCCGGGGGCAGGATTGTGATAACTAATGTGTGAGAGGACGACTGTGGGGGGAGTGGTACGGCTTGGCTAACCCCATGTTAGTTCAAGTGGACTCTAGGAGGTGCAAGGCCAGGAGCTATAACTCCCACCCCCACTCTCATACACCCCCACCTAATGGTATGGCTGGTGATGCGTTCCAGAGGTTTTGTGCAAAGGAAAACAAGGGGAGAGTTAAACGTTGTTGCATAAATGTTATCTTATTCCTTGGCGTATACACCCCCATCCACAGTGAATCCCATTGTTCGTTAGAAAGAGCCTTAGTTTTTTTTTGGTGTCAGTTAGAAATACATATGCAGATATACACACACACATATGGGGCCTGCCTAGAGGCTATTAGGTCTCTTCTAAAGGAATTGGCTAAAAAGGGGATATAAAGTGTCTAAGGACAAGGTGCAGTGGTGTCAGGAAGAAGTCACGTTTTTGGGATACCAAATGAAGAAAGGCAACAGGGCCTTGGGCCTTGAAAGAAGGGAAGCAATATGTGGTATGCCAAGCCCCAGAACTCCAAAAGAACTGAGAGCTTTTGGGGACTAGTGGGGTTCTGCAGGCAATGGATCCCTGAGTTTGGAGTAAAAGCGACTGTTTTGTATGGGTCCCTGACAAAGGAGGGGCTAAAGGATTGGAAATGGACTAAATTAATGGGGGGAAAAAAGCATTTAGGGAGTTGAAACAAGCCCTAAGCAAAATGATTAAGTTTCAACCCCCTAATGCTTTTGAGGGAGGATTGTTAGAATGGAAAATTTTGATTGATTTGTTCCATGTGAAATAGATCTTTAGTAAAAGCCAATGTTAAATTGTCTGACATGCAAGGGTTAAGGGATGAAGGCCAACACTGGAACAACAAGTGAGATTCACATATTTTGTATCATCTTGTGGTGCTGTGCGTAACTATGCCAGGCCAAGACTCCCAAGACTCCCACCTGCGTGCTTTGTGCAATCTGCCTAGTGATAGAAGAATATATCTATGCTTGTGAGAACTGTAACTTCAGACCTCACTGGACTGGCAAGAGCTGTCTGTGGGTCTCCGTTTGCAAACGTAATAAAGCTTTGGTTTGAAACCTCGAGTCTCAAGTTGTTTGAGTATTGGGATCTCATCCAGCGGTACGAACCTCGAAATTGAGTGTAACAGCAGCCCTGTGCACAGAGTTCGCACAGCCGCAAAAGACAGGAGAGACAAGTAGGTAGAACCAGTGAATGGGTGGGTGGCGTGGAACCTCCCTGCCTTCGATCTGTGGCAGCTACTCTGCTGTGGATTGTGGAAGAGGAGTGCTACCCCTCTCCCACCCTATTGAAGGGGCCCTTAGGCGCCCCTGTGGCCCCAGAAGCCCTCAGCCAGGGCCCAACCTGGCCACCCTTTGGTGCCAACCCTGGGTGTGCTAAAGGATAACAAAGAGATTACAGAAAAGCTGGTTTGCATCTGTCTTCACAGTGGAAAATATAAGGTAGATCTTTGTGCCTGAACTAACTCACAAAAAGGGAGTATGAGGTAAGAATACGGGGAAATTAAGTTTTGTTGGTGTTTTAATGAGAAACTCTGTAATTCTCACTTCTCAAACCAATTTGTGAACTGAGACACAACTATCCTTCAAGATTCATGATCCTCTGAATTTTGTGATACAGTTCTCTAACCAATGTGTGTAGAAATGAATATATTAGGGAAAGTGTGCATTACAAGTGTGCTAACAAAAATATGTAACTTGTCCTTCAGATCAGCCTCCATATCACAGGACTGAAAAGTAGTCAATTTAACACCATTTTTATTAAAAAGGGATCTGGGAGGATCCTGAATATTACACACTAGTTATCTTAATGTCTGTTCAGGAAAAATGGTGGAAAATATTGTCAATGATAAAATTACTAAGCATATAGAAGAACAAGTCTTGCTGAATAAGTCTTTGCCTGCAAAAAAGGCAAACACTATTTTAGGCTGCATTAACAGAAGTATAGTTTCCAAATCACGTGAAGTATTAGTTCCCCTCTATTCAGCACTGATTAGGAGTCATCTTGAGTACTGTGTCCAGTTCTGGTCTCTGCACTTCAAGAAGGATGCAGACATACTGGAAAGGGTTCAGAGGAGGGCAACAATGATGATCAGGGGACTGGAAACAAAGCCCTATTAGGAGAGACTGAAAGAACTGAGCATGCTTAGCCTGGAGAAGACTGAAGGGAGATATGATGGCACTCTTCAAGTACATGAAAGGTTGCCACACAGAGGAGGGCTGGGATCTCTTCTCGATCATCCCAGAGTGCAGGACACAGAATAATGGGCTCAAGTTGCAGAAAGCCAGATTTTGACTGAACATCAGGAAAAACGTCCTGTTAGAGCCATACGACAATGGAACCAATTACCTAGAGAGGTAGTGGGCTCTCCGACACTGGAGGCATTCAAGAGGCAGCTGGACAGCCATCTGTTGGGAATGCTTTGATTTGGATTCCTGCATTGAGCAGGGGGTTGGACTTGATGGCCTTATAGGCCCCTTCCAACTCTATTATTCTATGATATGATTCTATGATATGATTCTATGAAGCAGAAGCAGAATGACTTCTGCAAAGGTAAGTTCTGTGTCACTAACCTGCTTCAGTTCTGTGAAAGTGTCAAAAAGATAGAGGTGATCAGAAGACTCCCGAATGAGTTTAGCAGTCAAGGAGTAAGGGGAGAGGTTATCTTGTGGATGGGGAACTGGTTAAGAAACAGGACGCAGAGTGTAGGAATAAATTGACAGTTCTCCTATTGGAGGGATATAGAAATGAGGTCCCACAAGAATTAGTATTGGGACCTGTGCTTTTTAACTTGTTCATAAATGATGTATAGTGTGAATAAAGTGGATAGAGAGGTGTTTTTCTCCCTCTCTCATAACATTAGAACATCCAGTGAAGCATCAAATGAAGCTGAATGTTGGAAGATTTAGGACAGGCCAAAGGAAGTACCTATTTCAAACAGCACATAGTTAAACTATGGAATCCACTCCTACGAGTGGTAGTGATGGCCACCAACCTGGATGGTTTTGAAAGAGGATTAGACAAATTCATGGATGATAAGTCTATTGATGGCTACTAACCATGATGGCTATGCTCTTACTTCAGTGTCAGAGGCAATATGCCTATGAATACCAGTTGCTGGTAATCACAAGTGGGGAGAGTACTGGTGTGCTCAGGTTCTGTTTGTGGGCTTCCCATTAACATTAGCTGGACAAGATGCGTCATTGGCCTGATCTAGCAGGCTCTTCTTATGTTCTTAACATCTGGAGGGCCACCAATGCCCATACCTGTAATAAGCATTAGTCCATATTTGTTGTCTTTTCTGTCATCCCATCAGAAATTAAGATGTAAACCTTTGTAAACATGTTTTCTCCTGTTGTGCACCTGCGCATGTAGCTGCAAAGAGAGTGTACAACTTTGGGGAAGTGATTACATGTCTCCTGCAATTATCAAAAACATTGTGATTGATTTGTGCTCCTGTGACCCAAATCCCATAAGGTTTTTCCTGAGGATACTTTTGAGATATTTTTGAGATCGATAATAATACTGTAATAATTGGAACCCAGAATCATTGATTATTCCTTGTGACACATTTCAAAAGAGCTATGTAAATATATATAGTGTGCTAATCAGGAAGAGGGCTGGGACTTATACCCTCAAAGGTGGCATGTCAGTCTGATGTCTAATTGCCTGTCCATTAGCACTGAGAAGTCAGACACAGGATGAGAGTGTTGTATGTCTTTCCTAGCAGATAACCCTGCCATTGCTTTAACTGGGTATAATATTACAGGCAATTGAAAGAGGGTGGCTGTTGCTTGTCTGTGCCTAAAATGATCCTGCTGCTAATATTGCTTCATTTGCCCTTTGGGGTAGTGATTAATGAAGACATAGATCTCTCAAGCCTACAAATATCTCCAAATAATTATTACAGACCAGGAGATTATCTCATTACTGGAGTTATTCCGGTGAGGACGGCTATGTATCCAAAACATGCTTTCAAGTCTGACCCTAACCGTGACTTCCTCCCGTAAGTGATACTTGCTGTTAGCTTTTTTAAATGGCTCTCTGCCAGTTCTGATCTTCCCTGCAACAATATATAGGTCAGTAGGAGATCATCGGAGGTCCTAGGTTCAATCCCCAGCATCTCCAGGCAGAGCTGGCAGAGACTCTTCCCTGAAAACCAGTAGAGCTGCTGCCTGTCAGTGAGTTAGATGAATGAATGTTCTGACTCAGTAGGTATAAGGCAGCTTTCTATGTTCCTGTGTATTCTGAGTGAGCTGCAGACTCCTGGGTCCTTAGTTTTGAAAAATGATTTGCAGGGTGACTGGGAAAGTGGAGGGTTTACGTGGAGATCTTAATGAAGATCTCCTATGGTCTCTCTTTTCTGAGGACAGACCAGGTTTTTAGGCATCTATTCCCGGTAAAAAAGGTGGTTCTACTCCTCACTCAGAAGTGGAACTTTTAGATACCTGAAGGAATGGGGCATATTGAATAATTCACACTAACCATTGTGTGGAACAGCATCTCCCATATCTCACCAAAGGACAAAGCAGGGACAGTGATTTACCAGGAATAGATGTCAAAAAATAGGGAACATTGGAATATATTTCATTCACATCTTCAGGTTAACCTTTTGCTTTCCTTGTCATTTGCTTTCCAAATCATTTTTTAAAGCTAAAGAGCTTAAGATACCTGAAGTGGAAGGACATATCGAGCAACTCGCATTAAAATCTGTGAAACAGCATCTTCCATAACTCACCCTAGGGCAAAGCAAGAACAGTTATTTTCCCTAAATATATGCAAATCTACACCTTATATAGTCAGAGGGACCTCATTATCTGAGTGCCAGTGCTAATGTAGCCAAAATGACATCATCCCCTACAAGAAAGGGAGGTCTCCAGGCTTGGGGGGACCCTAACATTAGCAGAAAAATCTGAAAGGGAAGGGGAAGTCTAAAACAGTTCAAAGAGGAGTGAGTGTGCTCAGTGGACACAGAATGCTGACTGAAGGGGAAGAGTGTTTGTGTGTAATGGAGTAACCAGGGAAAGGACATGGCCAGCAGCTAGAATCTTGAACATGAAGACTCTATACTGCAACATTTTGTTGCAGTTCACACCTGCAAATACCAGTATTTGAAGAGATGTCACAGAGGGCTGTTCATGTACAGTTTACTTGGAAGTAAGTCCCACTGTGCATCTTTACTCAGAAGTAAATCCCATTGTGTTCAGTGGGACTTAATCCCTAGTATGTGTGCCTAAGATTACAACCTTAGTGATACAGATTTACAGCGATCAACATTTAAAATTTTCCAAATGTAAGACAGAAAGAAAGCTGAATTACTATATAATTAATTATACAATGCAAAAAGATGTTTTATATAGCTGTGATTCTCTTCTGCTCTGAAAATTCCTTTAAATACTCTTGAAATGTATCAGATATGAATTCTTGAACCTGAATAATTAATGCACCCTTGTAGACACCAATGAATTTAAATGGTGTAATTAATTACTTCCAGGCTAGTAGGAATACCATGTGAAAAAAATCGTCCAAATACTATTGTTTATTTTTATAAATGTTCCCATACAGCTTTCTTTAGTATATGAATAAATGGCAAAGTATGTTAACATTTCAGGGAAACTAACATGGTTGCAACACTGCAAAAACTAGATAGTAAAGGAGGTCTCTATTTTAATTGCATATTACTTTGCATCCGTACATCATAACATATTATTGCTTGCTGGTTGAGACTTGATTAATTATACATTGTAAATTGGAGAGATAAGTAAATCATGACAAATAATAGATCACTTAACAGGATCATATGAAATGTTTTAACATTAGGAACCTGAAAATCTTGGAATAAATTAAAATGTGCTTTGACTCCCAGAATATTTGTTCTTAATAAATCACAACTTGTGTTGTAATTCAGTCCAGGGAAGGAAGATTTTAATGAAATGGTTATGAAATGTTGACACCATGTCTAATAAATAAATTGGTAACTGTAATTGAACTATTGCTTTGCACTGTTTACTGTTGTGTTGTTTTTATGTAGCTGCTTTTGCAGCAATCTAGCAGAAAAGACATATAAATTCTCTATAGTAGAAAATAGTTACCAAGATTTATACATCGCATTTCTGTGAATGCATTAAAGGTGGTTTACAGTTACTGTATTCATGGCCATTATTTTAAGCTATCATTTTAATTGGTTACAGTATAGAAGACACACTATAAAAGAAAAAGATGAGCAAAAACGCATTATAGCTTGGTGGTGGAGTATCTGCGTTGCACTCAGAAGGTCCCAGGTATGATCCCTGGCATCTCCAGGTAGGGCTGAGAATGTCCATCAAAAATTCTGGAGAGCTGCTGCCAGCCAGGGTAGGCAGTACTGAACCAGATGGACTAATGGGTCTGACTCAGTATAAGGGTGCTTCCTGTTTTGGCGAGTAAGCAAATTAAAGTTTCATGACCACTGCAGGAAGTAATTTTAGGAGGGGAAGAGCCAAATGGCAGCGAGTCCTAGCCATGGCAGGGCTTTTGTCTTGTTGCTATGGCATCTACAAGATGGACCTTTGGTCTGATTCATCAGGGCAGTTCTTCTGTTCTTAAAACAGAGGAATATGCATGTTCGTAGGTCTTTTTTCCAAGCAGCCAATCCATTGGGGTCTTAGTGTCACTGGCATTTTTAGTGGAAAAAGCCGGACTTGAACATAGTATTTTACCTGGTCAATATTCCACTTGCTTTTCATTCTAGCATTTTGGAGAGAAACTACCAGCATATCCTGGCCATCTTGTCTGCTATTAATGAGATCAATGAAAATCCCAAGCTCTTACCCAATATCACCCTCGGATACAGCATCTATGAAAACTGTTTCAGTGTCAGGACAACTTATGAAGCCACGGTAGACCTTCTCTCTACCGGGCATTGGATGGTCCCTAATTTCAAGTGTGGAAGGCAAGAAAAGCTCCTGGCTGTTATTCAAGGAGGGGACTTTGAAACCTTTTTTCAGGTGGCAACTATGCTAGATGTGTACAAGGTCCCTCAGGTATGGAGAGAAATGGGGATTGGAATGAACACATCTCAGACCTCTTGTAATTGAAACTGGGGTTTGAAGAGGTAACCTCTCAGTTTGGGAGTTTCCTGTTGATGTCTGCCTCAGGAATTTATTTATTAATAAAAGTATTTATATACCTCCCGTTCATAAAATAACAGGGTGGTGTAATGAAATATAAAAACATAAGTAACCATTAAAAGCAGTACAGCACAATCATTCAAATGACTGTACACTCAAGAAAAAAGTTGTGATAAACATGAAAACTCACACAGTTTGTCTTTTGTGGCTCTGCACCACAAGTAGCAAGATGAAACCTGTACAAAAGCAACTGTAAAAGCTCTTCAGAAAAAAGTCTCTTTGGTGTTTCCCTTCTCTGTGGCCTAATTAGAGACAATCCAAAGGTTTGGGGGAAATGGTTAAGGTTGTGGGAAGTAGTGGCATGCTGGAAGGGGAAGCCAAAAAACCACAGCCGTGGGACTTTTTTCAGAGCAGGAGTGATGATGTTATCTTCCAGAGTAACCAGGGCAATTGACGAACGGTGCATGATCTGGCAAGTGAATGAGATCACATGGCAATGTTCTACCTTCACTTTCAGAGGTAGTATATCTTTGAATACCAGTTGCTGGAAACTAAAGGAGGAGAAAATGCTCATGTGTGTGCTGAGATCTGGCTTGTGGGCCTTGCCTTGGCATCTGGCTGGCCACTGTGAGAACAGGATGCTGGACTAAATGAGCTGCTGGCCCAATCCAGCAGGCTCTTCTCATGTTTTTATGATGTAATAATGAGGCTTTCCAGTTTGTTTGTGACAGATTAGCATAGAGGAAGTCAGAGAGTGAGGAAAATAATCATGCAGAGGCTGGATACTTTTTTCTTTTCTTTGACAGAGTTCCTATTTCAGGACAGTAGTCTGAATGTTAATATTTCTTTGCAAGAGTTGTTGCATTTCTAATTAAAATGTAAAGGTTGTATTTCGGCTGGCAGAAAATCTTGTGTGAGTTAATGTGTTTCACAAGATGAACTTGTTTTAAACTGTTTTTAATATTGTATTTTAAACTGTTGTAATCTGCTCTGGGACCTTATGATGAAGGGTAGGTAACAAATGGATTAAATAACCATCACCACCACAAATTATGCAGTCAGAGGTAAGTAAGCACCTCTGAATTCAGTATAGCTTATTTCCAGAAATTAGGCATAGTTTGGATGTTATGCGTTTTAACATAGCCAAGTCCCAATAACAATTGAGAAAACTGGTAATAATTTCCATGATAATGATAAAATGAAGTCCAGTTGTGGAAAACAAAATTATTTACAAAACAAATGGAGCAAAAGGCATTTAGCTTGGAAAGGTTTATGCAGAGCACAGATACCACAAAGTTGTTGTACCCAGAGATGCATTATTTGTCTCTAGAGACAGCTCTTCAAGGGAGCCAGTGTATAAAGATTGAAAAGAAATATCACTGATCTTACACTTACAAGTTCAGTGGAACTCCATGGGACTTACATCTGAGAAGACATATATAAGATTATGCTGTTAAGTAGAAGCCATTTTAGGCTAGCAATGTCTGAAATTATTTCCAACACTAAGCACTGATTCCTTTCCTTACTAGCTCACTTACGGTTTTGTCAACCATATTCTGAGTGATAAAACTCAATTCTCCTCTTTATACTGGATGAGCCCCAAGGAAACTCCACAATACATGGGGATAGTTAAGTTGCTCCAGCACTTCAGGTGGACGTGGGTCGGTTTCATCGCTCCAGAAAATGATGGCGGAAATCTGTTTGTGAGAACCATGAAGGCAATGGTCATTGGGAATAGTATTTGTGTAGCCTTCACATTTGGGATCCCACAAATATTTTCTGACATCAGTGTTCCAAAACGAACACTTCTAAAATTTTTAGGACATCTTACACAGAGGAAAGCCAATGTGATAATTTATTATGGGGATTCTGACTCAATGTTTCTGCTGCCACATGCAATAAATGAAATTGAAAGAATGAACAGTGCCCCTGTTGGGAAAGTTTGGGTCTCCACAGCTCTGTGGGGCTTCACCTTAAGCACATCTTTTGAATACTGGGATGTCAAATTCTTCCATGGTGCATTGTCCTTCAGCATCCAAACAAACAAGAGGTCCAAATCCCAAAATCTTTTCTTAACTCAAGACGAATATTTATTTGATCATGTTTGGTCAGAAACATTTGACTGCTCCCATTCTAACCACAGACCATCAAAGAAAACCTGGAAAAGATGCATGGCGAAGGGAAAGCTGGAAGGTCTTCCCACAGCTTGGCTTGGGAACGGTATGTCTGCCGAGAGTTACAATATTTATAGTGCTGTCTATGTCGTGGCACATGCCTTCCATGCTCTGATCACATCTGTATCTAGCCCTATGATGACTGCAGAAGAAGGTAAATTGGACCTTCTGAAAACAGAGCCATGGCAGGTAAGAGAGAGAGATCCATTGAAATTACAACTGAAAATGATAGTACATGTTTGTTGATGTTCTGCACTACTTTCTTTAACTCAGGCTCTACTAGCCCCTGAAACAGCTTGTTTTTCCTATAGTGAGGGACTGTAGCACAGTGGTAGACCATATGCTCTGGATGCAGAAGGTCCAAGGTTCAGTTCCTGGCATGGCTAGTTAAAAGGATCCAGATAAGCGGGAAAGTGTGCCTCCTTAGTACCTGAAGCTATGCCCAATTAAGGTAATATCTACCTAAATCAATATTTTTGAGGCGGTGTGCTGGATCATAAAATGGCTATTTGTATGTCATGAGACACAAAGTAATTTAATAATGAAAGATTTGTGATCACAAACTACCTACCCCATAGAGATGGTTCCTTATTCTATCTCTGTATATTTGCTGTTCTGCCTTTGGCTTTTTCCAATCAGTCTCTGCTGGGGGATAGGTCATTCTGTCACATCTCTTCATAGACTGTGATTGCTGGGCTCATTTGCTCATTCCTGCTAATTTAACAGAATCACCTCTTGTCAAGAACCCCACCCGTATGGGAGTACAACCAGGCTCTACTATCCCGCCAATTATTTATAATCTCCTGCATGTTCTCTACTTTTACATAGTTTAAATGAAGCATTCCTGCTTTTTCTAAGCATTTGACTTTACCACTACCACCACTTTATTCCAGCTTGTTCCTTTAACCACATTTTACTATAGACAGCAGTGTGCTATAGGCATGGGACTAACTATCCCAGGGACTTGTATCTAGGGATGGAAAGTTCGGTTAATTGCGGTTCTTTCTGATTCTCATTCTTGTCTTCTCATTATGTGTCCAAAGTATGATCACCTCAGTTTCATAATTTTAGCTTCTAATGGTAGTTCTAGTTTAATTTGTTCTTACACCCAATTATTTGCCTTTTTCGCAGTCCATGGTATGTGCAAAGTTCTCCTCCAACACCACATTTCTTTCTTTTTTTTTTTAGAAGAACAAATTTATTATTTATTCATTTGTTTATGTAAAATGTTTTTGATTTCTTTTTTTTAAAATTAATTTTTATTCAAATTTTCAAAACCAAAACAATACAAAAAGAAAAAACACAAATTAATAACTAATACAATAAAAAAAGAAAAAGAGGAAAAAAAACTATTGACTTCCGATTTGTCGTAGTTCAGCTATAAGTCTATAATATATTACAAGCCTGTCTCTTAACAGATTACAAAATCACCTTCCTCCAGCGGTTATCTTAGTTGGTATCAAATCTCATTAACATCATATCATTCTATTCCTCCACAAAAAGTCAAAGAGAAGCTTCCAATCCTTGAGATATATGTCCATCAATTTTTTTCTAGATAGACATGTCAATTAATCCAACTCTTCAAGTCTACTAAATCCAGTAATTTCAAATCGCTCTTCTTCCTTTATCCGTGTTGATTCCATCTTCCATCTTCCATCTTTACGCACCCAATAATCTTGCTGTCATAGTCATATAATAAGAGTCTGATAGGGATTTCCTTCATCACAAATATTTTCTTGCCATCATTTCCGATCATATCACTGAAGTATTGTTGCAGAACCGCATCTCTGTTCCTCTTTTTTACAGAATGCACTAGCACATCTCTTGAAGGGTTTTTCATTGTCACAAAACAGGAATTAATTCTGTAAACTTTCTCCATTTCAAGTTCCATCAAATCCTTCCAGTCCATGAATTTTTTTGAACCAATGATATCTTTATCTCCAATCTCTTCACCAATTCCTTCAGGGACAGCGCTGAATTCCAAACAGTAATATTTGTCTCCAGGATCTATCACAGCCAGGGAATCCAAATCTTTTTCCAAGACCATATTTAATCCAATCTCCAGGGCTTGAACCTTCCCTTTAATTTTTCTTTCATCCTTTTTTAATTTTCCAAATTTATCTTTGTTCTCCTTTCTCATAGAATCCTGAATTTCTTTCAGCTCCTGTCTCATTTCGCCAAATTCACTTATCATCATTTGTCTGTTATGTCTCAGTTCTTGTTTTGTTAGCTTAATCTCATTCATTATTTTGTGAAACATATCTAAAGAGAAAGTCCCTTCTTGTACATCCATGATCTCAACCACCTTCTTGATTGTCATTCTTAAAACTAAAAAAACACAGTCCCTTCAATTTCCAATGTCCCAAGCAAAGAACAGTTTATTTCTTTATCCAGTTACAAAGGAGTTAATCTTTCAAGCCAGCTGACGTCACCCTCTAGACAAGACGAACTGCCTTATCTCTTGTATGTCCAAAAGTGCCAGAACAACTTTAATAATTCACAGCATCCAAATAATTAGTAGCAGGAAGAATGAGCAGATTCGTCAAAAAAAAAAAGTAAACTGGAAAAAATAGTCCCAGACATATATTACTCAAAAGTCTTATAAATCAAAAAAAAAATTCTCTTTAAATTAGAAACCCCTCAGCCGTTTATAATCTTTATAATGCTGATTTCCATGCCAGCTTTTTGCAATAAAAAAAAGATAGGCTATTTTAATTTTCTTCCCCTTAGTTCCGTGAATAAAAAAGAAGGTTATGACTCACCCAGGTTTCTTAATTGCTGGTTCTTTGACAAATCTCTTTAACTGTATAGATAACAAAATAATGAGCGTAGACAGGAGAATGCTTGCCTGTTAATCCGTTTTTCTTTGTAGAAAAAAAAAACGGCTCACTTAATCAGCTGAGCTAGCTAGAAATCCTAGCTCCGTCCAAGCTGCTGGAAGACCTTCTTTCACAGACAAATTCTGATGAATTCCAGTCTCCAACAAACACAACAAAGCTGTGCGGGAAATCTCTACGTTTCTTCCTTATCCGGAAGAAATTATCCCCAGTCAAAAAGCCCTTCTGACTGGTTTTAAAACTGAAAAAGTTTCATCCAAGACGGGAGCCTGTCTCAAAGGCAGCACAGGCGGAGCGATCCTCCTGGGAAGTCCTCCAACATCACATTTCAAATGAGTTTATTTTTCTCTCATCCGCTTTTTTCATTGTCCAACTTTCACATCCATACATAGAGATCGGGAATACCATGATCTGAATGATCCTGACTTCGCATTTGAGGACCTTTTCTAGTTCTCTCATAGCTGCTCTCCCCAGTCCTAGCCTTCTTCTGATTTCTTGACTATTGTCTCCATTTTGGTTAATGACTATGCTGGTATTGATAATCCTTGACAAGTTCAATGTCGTCGTCGTCAACTTTAAAGTTACATAAATCTTCTGTTGTCATTACTTTAGTCTTTTGACGTTCAGCTGTAGTCCTACTATTGTGCTTTCCTCTTTAACTTTCATCAGCATTCTTTTCAAATCATGACTGGTTTCTGCTAGTAGTATGGTATTGTGTGCATATCTTAAATTATTGATATATCTCCCTCCAATTTTCACACCTCCTTCATCTTGGTCCAATCCCACTTTCTGTACGATATGTTCTGTGTACAGATTAAGCAAATAGGGTGATAAAATACACCCCTGTCTCACAACCTTTCCGATGGGGAACTAGTTGGTTTCTCCATATTGTGTCCTTACAGTAGCCTCTTGTACAGAGCACAGTTTGCACATCAGGACAATCAGATGTTGTGGCACCCCCATTTCTTTTAAAGCATTCCATAGTTTTTCATGATCTACACAGTCAAAGGCTTTGCTGTAATCTATAAAGCACAGGGTGATTTCCTTATGAAATTCCTTGGTGTGTTCCATTATCCAACGTATGTTTGCAATATGATCTCTGGTACCTCTTCCCTTTCTAAATCCAGCTTGGACGTCTGGCATTTCTTGCCCCATATATGGTAAGAGCCTTTCTGGTAGAACTATATGAGACACCCTAATTTTTCCCAGCTGAAAGCATCCCAGAAATTTATGCAAGATACTCCCCACAATCCCTCTAGGCTAAGTCATTTTACTTTGGCCAACCTTACCTGTTCTTGACAGAATTGAGGCCGGATCTGGATTGAGTCAGCCCCAAATTGTCCTTGGTAGGATCAGGGCCAACCCCGAGTTCTCATCTCTATGCAAAGCTAATAGGCAATTCTACTTTTGTTTCCCCCTAAACTAATGGGCCCTTAGAGGACTTCATTTGAAGTCTTCCCTCTAGTCAGGGACTCACTGAAGGGATGTGAGGTCAAACAGAGCCTCTCAGCTGTCCCTCATGCTGGACTCCACCCCTTGAGGCTGCTGCTCTCCCCCTGACAGGCTAACTTCAGCTTTCCTCTGAAGTCTTCCTTCTGGTCAGAAACTTGAAAACGAAGACTCAGTCATGAAGAGATCACAGTGGCGTCCTCTGAAGTCTCCCTGCTTCCTGAGACCTATTGTCACTCTGACCAGAAGAACTGCCTCTAGAGACACCCTCGCCTGGCTGGCTTCCTTCAGCTGCTACCTTCACTTTATCTTCAGGCTCTTCACTCACTCACTCATCAACCAACTTATTGTTGACTGCCCCTAAACAATATTGTGCTTTTGTTGTGTATTCTCATTGCTCTATAACTAGAGGCCAATTATTTTGAAAAGAATGTCTACCAAAGGACCTACCACAATTTGACCCTTTTCAGTTCTCCTGACCCATATAAAAGATCATATAAATTCTGCTGTTAACTGCCATCACTGAAAACCTTGTATGTAATCAGAACACCTCTTTTAAAACTGTAAGCTGCTTCTTATCAGACTACCAGCTGAACCCATGTATATTGCATCTTTTTCTGACCTTAGATGTGAGTAATGGATGGGGTCTGCCCCCCCCACACTTTACACAGCCAGCAATTGTCACACCAAAAAGCATTCAGATCATAACAAATTCTTACATGAAAAGTTTACCGCATAAAAATCTTTGTGCGCTTCCTCTACGTGAGTTCAAGGTAAAGTGAAGTGTATGAAGCTTTGGAATTGACCGACGCAGTGGCTTTCATGCATTTCCCCCCAAAATCTCTATCTGAGATCAGATGCTCGTTGCTACATTCAAGGTTGCATTGGTTTCTACATGCATTGGTTTCTGTCAAAGAAGTAGAAAAATGGGAAATTGGGGAAGAAAAAGTGATGCACATAATTCATTTACCCATCTTGCATATTGTATCTCTCTTTCTAGCTTCACCCATTTCTGAGAAGCATCCACTTTAACAGTATTAACATGGACGAGGTATATTTTGATGACGATAGGGAGCTGGTGGCTGGCTATGATGTTGTGAATTTGGTTACATTTCCCAACCAATCTGCTGTAAGAGTGAAAATTGGGAAACTGAAGACCCAGGCGTCCTTAGGTCTAGAACTGATTATTCATGAAAAGGCCACTGTGTGGCCCAACTGGTTTAATCAGGTGGGGAATGTATTCATATTTTATGGAGCAATGTAGCTGGTGCAATGTAGCAGCTGAGAGTGCTAGCTATGAGCTTGGAGAACTTTAGTTCAAACTAATGATGAGCAAAATAGCTGGACTTAAGTCAAATCACTGTCTCTCAGCCTCAACTCTCAGCTTGTAATACGGAGGTGATAATATTGGCTCAGTCTTCTCCCCAAAAAAAGGGTCTATGACCCTCCTGGGAAACATGAAGTGGAACAGGCAGGACTGGAGCTTGAGGTTGATAGACAAATGGTCAAGCAATACCTAATCACTTTGAATGAGTTCAAATCAGCAGAGCCCGATAAACTGTATCCTAGAGTATTGAAGGAACTGGCTGAAGAACTCTCAGAACTCGCTGTCTATTATCTTTGCGAAATCATGGAGGACTGGTGAAGTGCTGGATGACTGGAGGAGAGCTAATGTTGTCCCTGTCTTCAAAAAGGGCAAAAAGGAGGAACTGGGGAACTACAGACCAGTTGGCCTAACATCAATCCCTGGAAAAACTCTGGAGCAGATTATAAAGCAGTCAATCCGTAAGCATCTTGAAAACAATACAATGATTACTAGAAGCCAACATGTATTTATGAAGAACAAATCCTGCCAAACTAATCTCATCTCATTTTTTGATCGGTAACCTCCCTTGTAGACTGTGGGAATGCTGTGGACATAATATATCTCGACTTCAGCAAAGCTTTTGACAAAGTGCCCCATGATATTCTGATTAGCAGCCTAGCTGAATGTGGGCTGGATGGAACAACTATCAGGTGGATCCACAGTTGACTTCAGAATTGTACTCAAAGAGTGCTTATCAATGGTTCCTTCTCAAACTGGGCGGAAATAATGAGTGGGGTACTACAGGGTTCAGTCCTGGGCCCAGTGCTCTTCAACATTTTTATTAACGACTTGGATGAGGAGGTACAGAGCATGCTTATCAAATTTGCAGATGATACAAAATTGAGGGGCACAGCTAATACCTTGGAAGACAGAAAGAAAATTCAAAGGGACCTTGATAGGCTGGAGCATTGGGCTGAAAACAACAGAATGAAATTCAATGGATAAATGCAAAGTTCTACACTTAGGAAAAAGAAACCAAAGGCACAGTTATAAGATGGGGGATACTTGGCTCAGCAATACGACATGTGAGAAGGATCTGGGAATTGTCGCTGATCACAATATGAGCCAAAAGTGCGATGTGGCTGCAAAGAAGGCAAATGCTATTTTAGGTTGCATTAACAGAAGTATAATTTCCAAATCGTGTGAAATATTAGTTCCCCTCTATTCAGCACTGGTTAGGCCTCATCTTGATTACTGCATCCAGTTCTGGTCTCCACACTTCAAGAAGGATGCAGACAAACTGGAACAGGTTCAGAGGAGTCAAACTGGAACAGGTTCAGAGGAGTCAAACTGGAACAGGTTCAGAGGAAGGCAACAAGGATGAGACTGGAGACTGGAAACAAAGCCCTATGAGGACAGACTGAAAGAACTGGGCATGTTTAGCCTGGAGAAGAGAAGACTGAGGGGAGATATGATAGCACTCTTCAAGTACATGAAAGGTTGTCATACAGAGGAGGGCTGGGATCTCTTCTCGATCGTCCCAGAGTGCAGGATACGGAATAATGGGCTCAAGTTGCAGAAAGCCAGATTTAGATGGAACATCAGAAAAAACTTCCTAACTGTTAGAGCCATACAACAATGGAACCATTTACCTAGAGAGGTAGTGGGCTCTCCGACACTGGAGGCATTCAAGAGGCAGCTGAACAGCCATCTGTCAGGAATGCTTTGATTTGGATTCCTGCATTGAGGAAGGGGTTGGACTTGATGGCCTTATAGGCCCCTTCCAACTCTACTATTCTATGATTCTATGATTATAAGATACTACTGTGATAATGTATAAGAAACACTTCACAGCACATTAAACCCCCTCAACTAATTTTATGCCCTGATTTTTTTATTTTTTTTTAGTTTACAAGGGAGGGATCAGAGCTTGGAAGGTTACTTTTAAAAAGTAATAAATTACAGTTACAATTACATGGCCCAAAAAAGTAGTAATTACTGTTACAATTACAATTGCTATGAAAGTAACTGCTTTCTTTTTCTTAAAAGTAATCACTACACTTACATTTCAGTTACTTTAAAAAAATGCCTTCAAGGTGCTGGCCTTGGCTGCTGTACATCTAAGTAGCCTAAAACAACATTAAAATAAACACACACATACAGAGGCAGTAGAATGATTATTTTTATCCATAAGAGAGCAATGGTGGTCTCTCCACTGGTAAGGGAGGTGGGGAGGGAGGCAGAGGCCACTACTCAAAGCTTTGCACATCAGACCAAGTGCAACCCCCCCTTCAGCCAGCAAGCATAATCTCTCTCTCTTAACCACCTCCCGGACCCTGCCTTGCCACCAATTAAGGGACACTCACCCAAGCAAACATTTTCCCCTGAGATGCAAAAAAGTTAAAATACTGCAAATGCAGCACAGTAGCCAGAGAGGGTGGTGGAGGCCACTTTGTTTGCCAAGCACAAACACAGTATTCACACACACACACACACAAACACATTGTCATATTTCACTTCCACAGTTCTTTATCTCCATTCTGCTGCTGCCTCCTTCTCCTCCTTCATCCATGTTCTTGCCCTCTGGCTCCTTTTCCCCTCCACTCCATTCTTCACCGATACCATCCATTTTTTTTTTGAACAATTGTTTTCTCCACTCCACCCCTGTCTCACTCTCCACCTCCTCCCTCGTCACCTCCTACCCACCCACAGAGCATGAGGGAAGAGCGATGCTGCACAGAAACCCAGTTTGAGGCACATGATTTTCAGCCACAAAGGAGCAGAAGACGTCCCCTGCTTTTCCCCCAAGTAATGCCCAAAAGTAATGCTGTAAACGTTACAATTACTCCACAAAAGTAATAAAATTACTCCTAGTTTTATTACAATCAAAATGTAAAGAAATTACCCACTCGTTCCTCAAAAAAGTAATGAATTACTTCATTGGTAAGGCTCCAGCTAGGAGGAAGGGCAGGTTAGAAATTGAATAATAAATAAAATAAATAATTCATTACTTGTAACTAATCACTTCCAAGCTCTGGGAGGGATGGAGAACCTGTGGTCTCCAAATGCTATTGGATTTGAACTCCCATCAGCTCTGGTCAACATGGCCAGGCAGTAGCCAGAGTTGATGTGAGTTGCAGTCTAGGAACATCTGGAGAGCCACAGGATCTCCATCCCCACTTGAAGGTGCAAGGATTCCTTGTTGTTGTGCTGCAACACTAAAACAGTTAACACTCTTTGAATGTGTGTGTGTGTGTGTGTGAGAGAGAGAGAGAGAGAGAGAGATTTTCTGTTGTTCTGCAAGGTATAGGTCCATAAGAACAGAGTGGTTTAGTACATTCAAACTTTGTTTCTACAGACAAAGCAAAAACTCCTCAAACACTATTTGTTTTCTTAATGCCCTTCAGACAAGACCTCATTCTGCCTGTACAGTAAGCTGTCAACCTGGAAACAGCAAGGTGGTGCCAGAAGGACAGCCAATCTGCTGCTATGATTGTGCCCCATGCATGGAAGGGACCATTTCTACTCACACCGGTAAATAGCTTTGAAGGAAGAGGAGACCCTGGGGGATTGAGGAGCAGTGTCAGGATGAAAGTAGCCATGTTAGGTCTGAAAAGAAATTTTGCAAGGAAAGTATGGCCATCTTTGCAAAATTGAGATCCTCAATTTCAAGATGTAGATTTATCACAACTTGTGTTTTATGGTTGCAATCTTCCAACACTGTGGAAAAACTCCATGGTCACATTTCATGAACAAATCTCTTCTCTTCCCATCATGCTTTTATCAGAAGTTGCTACAGTGGTGTTGTAATGGTTTAGAAGCCTGGCTTCTATTACAATTCAGTTTTTTATTTCCTTAGTAAACCACATCACAGGACTGGGCCTTCAGGATGAATGGCTAAAGTGTTCATTTTTGTCCCCAAAATTGTTTCATATCTGATTTAGACATGGTTGCACAATATATCTTGCCATTATTCAGCTCGACAGCAGTCTATTATCTGATGAGTAACTATTTCTCCAGCACTCTGTCTATGCTCCCTGTTCCTTAGATTTGACTGGCTCAGGTAGCCAGCTACCATTCTAGATCTGTTGGAGATGTTGCTTGAGAACTGCAACAAAAAGCATAACATTGAGTACAACTATTAAAAAGGCTTAATTTTGATAGGGAATTAGTTTTTTTCTTTTTATTATAATGATGTACAGGAACAATCTTTCCAGTCCGTATTCTGATATTCAATAAAATTGTTGTTCCAATATTCCACAATATTTGACGAAACCATTCTATCTTTCCGCAAAAATCAACATTCTGTAACCTTCCTTCTCTCTTTTGAACTAGGTTAATTAGCGTATTCATTTCATCCAAATCCATCATCATCATCATCCCACTTTTCCTCCAAGGAGCTCAAGGTGGCTTACAAACATGGTTGTTCCCCTCCTCAAGTTATCCTCACAACAATTCTGTGAAGTAGGTTAGCCTGAGAGGCAGTCCTAAGGTCACCCAGTGAACTTTATAGCTGAGCAGGTATTGGAACCCTGCTCTCCCCGGTCCTAGTCCGACACTCTAACCAGTACACCACACTGGCTCTCATATTAACTGTTCCCACTCTGTTGAAGCTTATTGATACTTCAGTTTTCTAGCCCACACTATCTTAGTAGCTACCAAAAAGATGGCTACTAATGGTTTCAAGTTCATAACCATTTCGTCCTCAATTACATTAAATAAGATCAACATTGGAGTGGGTCTCAGTGTAATCCCTATAATATCAGAGATAGTCTGTACTGTTTGCTTTCAATAATTAGTTACAACTGGACGTTCCTACCATATATGCAGCATATGTAAGCCTTCTGCTAAGCATTTCCAGCATTTAAATCAATTTACCGAATAAATTCTGTTTAATCTTGCAGGAGTTATGCAATCTCAGTTGTGTCTTAATAATTAATAAACTTAGCAACTATCTTCCCATCTGGCCCCAAATCTTATTCCGCTGTTGTTCCGAAATTGCCCAACCCAAATCTCTTTCTCATCACATTCTATTAATTGTTTTTCTTCCTCATATCCATCAATATAATATTCTGTCACAATCCCTGTTGTTTTGTTTATTATTATTTCCCCCAAATTAGATCTTGTCTTAATATAAATGTTGAACCTTTCCAAAAACAAATTTCTTATTTGAAAATATGGATACTATTAAGGTTGTCCTCCCCTGCTGTTTTCTTAGATATTTTTTGCCTTAATAAAAACCACTCATTCTATATTAATTTTCCACATCTTGAGAACTCTTTCATTTCTCGATTAATAAAATCTGCTATCTGGATTCTCCTACAGAATCTATGATATATTATTACAATTATAGAGGCTAGTCAAGAGATTCTGGACTCGGTTTAATGTTACACATATCCCACGTTTTTAATAATTGGGATGGTATTAAATTTTGTTTCACTGCCCACCCTCTCATTTCTAGATTCCCACTTCAGAGTTTCTAAAGCAGATTCAGTAAATAGTTGTTCAAGATAGTACAGACTTTCTTTCTCTTTCTGGTGTAGCCATGACCTCAGTCAAGTTAAGCTGTGCTGCTTTGTAATATACCGTTAAATTAGGCACTGCTAAACCTCCCAGATGTTTTGGTGATTACATGGTATTGATATCTATTCTAGGCTGCTTATCCTGTCATATAAAACTCTCCAGGATCTCTTGTCCACTTTTTTGTTCTTTCTACTGATAAGGCTAATGCAATAAACAAAATAAGAGTCTTGGTAATATAACCATCTTGATTGAATTTACCCTTGCCAACAATGATGGGTTTAGCTTTTAAGTCAGACTTAATAATTTGAACTAAGTTCTCATAACTGATTTTTCCTTTTTTTTTAAAAAAAGTCATTTGTCAGTCTCACCCCTAAATGTCCTATTAATTTACTGTCCTATTAGTTATTTTCAGCCCAAATTGCTGAGTTATATATAATTTGTCTTGCATGTCAACATTGTTATAATCACTGTCTTTTGCTTATTCTTCCAAAATCATGTAAAATCCTGAAAACATTAAATAGAGTTCTTGGATTCTCCATTGATAAGTAAAAAATCTTGAAATCTGATGTACTGAATTCATTTTTTCTTTCAGATGCAGATCATTGTCATGAGTGTCCAAAAGATCAATGCTCGAACAGGTACAGAGATCAATGTATCCCCAAGACTGTAGTCTTCCTCTCCTATGATGAACCTCTGGGGATTACCTTGGCTTTCTTTGCCCTATTCTTGTGCTTAACCACAGGTTTTATTTTGGGAATCTTCATTAAATACCAAGACACTCCGGTAGTTAAAGCCAACAACCGAAACCTCTCTTACATCCTCCTCATTGCCCTCCTGCTTTCCTTTTTGTCCTCCTTTCTATTCATTGGCCAGCCTCAAAAGGTCACCTGCCTCCTCCGCCAAACTGCCTTCAGCATCATCTTCTCAGTTGCTGTCTCTTCTGTGCTAGCAAAAACAATTACTGTGGTGTTGGCATTCATGGCCACAAAGCCGGGAAACAGGATCAGAAAATGGGTGGGAAAGAGTTTGGCAAATGCCATTGTCTTTTTCTGTTCTGTCATTCAGCTTAGCATTTGCGTGATCTGGATTGTAATCTCTCCCCCCTTCCCAGAACTTCACATGAACTCCCAAATTAGACAGATAATACTGCAATGCAATGAAGGGTCTGTCACCATGTTTTACTTTGCCCTTGGCTATATGGGCTTTCTGGCTGCCATTTCTTTTACTGTGGCTTTCTTAGCCAGGAAGCTACCTGGGGGTTTCAACGAAACCAAGTTTATCACCTTCAGCATGCTGGTGTTTTGCAGTGTTTGGGTGTCCTTTGTGCCAACCTACCTGAGCACCAAGGGGAAATACATGGTAGCTGTGCAGATCTTCTCCATCTTGGCTTCCAGTGCTGGGCTCCTGGGCTGCATTTTTTCCCCCAAATGCTACATCCTTGTACTGAGGCCTGATCTGAATACAAAGGCACACCTAATGATGAAAACACCAAATCATGAAAAGGGGGACACCTAGTGAGAGAGTGGGAGTGGGAAAAGGGAAATTAAAACCATCTGCCTGCTCTTCATAGATTTACCATCTGACTTTGCCTAGAGACTTTCCATCTGCTACAACAGAGATCAGAAGAATGCTGTGGAACAAGGCAGTGATAAAGACTAATTGGCTTTACCTGGGGCTAGTGAGCTGGTTTGTGGCTTCCAGCTCCCTAGAGTCATTAGAACCATTTAGAGCCAATGCAGCATGGCAGGCCACCCTTGAAGGGGAAATCCCTAAGTGGATCTCTCCTTTGGAGTTGCCAGTTTGGGGTTGCAATGGGGGTGAGGGTTCAACTCTAACATTATGGTGGGTTTTTTTTAAAAAAAACTAGGACACTCTTATAGTTATGGTATTTGCCCCTTATTATTGTCAGAGTGAGAGTCTGTCAATGTAGTGGGAGTCAGCACCCCTAGGTGATAGGTAGGGACGAGTGATTTGTACTGTACTTCAGATGAGAGGTGGGATAGGCTGCCTGAGAATTTCTTTTCTTTGTAGTGCTCTCTCTCTCCTTCCTTTTTTATGCAGTATGATAGCTGTGTGAGCATCTTTTTATTGTGTTGGTAGGTTGGTTGATTGGATGGGTGCTATACGTATTGTTGTGTGCTGCTGTGAGTGATGGTTTGTGTGGGCACAAAGGGCCAGGATACTGTGGAATCAAGTATCTTGATGATTGAAGGGAAAGGTAGGCATGATTGGGAGTGGGAAGGGCAGAGAAGCAGAACAGATGCTTGCATCTGGTGCCTACCTCTGACTCCCCAGTCCCACGGCACTTTTGGGTGCTCTTCTACTGTGCCCAATAGTATAGTGGTGCTGTTGCTAAACACCAGGTAAGTACATAATAAGATCTAATCATGGATGAGGGTCTGACTTGGCATGGATAACCAAGAGGGATTGGCCAGATCTTACTGAGCTCTGGGTATTGGGTACTTGGTGCAGCACCAGCCCAGGCTAGAGGGTCAGGAAGGGAGGGGGCTTGCTGTGGTCCATCGGACTTTCAGCTACCCCTCTGAAAACTTTCTACACTAGAGCAGGACTAGAAGGCCTGCATCTGATGTTGGGTCGTAGGGACAGATTAGAGATGCTCTTGGTGTACTGCCCACCTTGTTGCCCAACAGCCTCCCTCACTGAGCTAGCCTAGGCAGTCTAGTGAGTGGTGTTAGAAGAATCCCAGATAATAACTCTAGGTGTATTCAACATTCATGCTGCCATTGGACTGACGTGGGATTTCATGGCTTCCATGGCAACAATGGAATTGTTTCAGGTTGATATCAGCCCAACTTACAGAGCAGGAAATACTCTTGTCTTGGTCTTTACTCCAAGTGGAGAGAGGAGTGTTCAGGAAATGGGGGATGTCTCTGTGACCCTACTGTCATGGTCAGACAACTTCCTGGTAAAGTGTGAACTCGTGGTGGCTATCCCCCTCTGCAGGGATGTGGTATATTAAAATGGTCTCTGCCTGGAGACATGTAGATACCAATGAATTCCAGAATGCTTGGGGAAGTTTCCAGAAGAATGGTGAGATACAGAGGGCTATTGATCCAATCATTCCTGAATACCTTCTCCAGTGCTTTGGAGTCTGCAATGCTCCCTGGTATTCTCGGGAATTGCAGGCAATGAAACTGGTTGGATGACAGCTAGAGCACCAGTGGTGTAGATCTCACTCCAAGGCTGACCAAGTCAGAGCATTTAATTACAACTACAATATGGCAATAAGGACAGCGAAGAAATCTTGCTTTGCTGCATCTATTGTATCCTCAAGTAATTATCCAGCAGAACTTTTTCAGGTCATCTGAAATCTGGTCTCACCTGTTGGTGGGACCCAGCCTTTGGAGGCTGTGACCACCTGGCCCATCATTTTTAAGATAGTCACTACATTGTAATTTATTGGATGCTAACATTATGGTTACACTTCCAGCTGAGATGTCCAAAGCTACACTTGTCCAACTTTGTGGGATTAGTTTCAGTGTATGCAGATGATGATGTGGACAGCGTGCCTAACTACATGCCCTGTCAATCCCTGCCCACCATGACTGGTGAAATAAACAATCACACAGGAGTAAATACCTCATTTCAAGGGAAGGTAATTGAGAGGGTTGTGGCAGAACAAGTGCAGACATCCCTGGAGGAGACTGATTATCTCTGTCTCATCTGAATTGGGTTCCCATGTCTGATAGGTAGATCAATTACCTGTTCTGGATGGGGCTGCACTCCCTTTGAAGGAGCAGGGTCACAGCTTTGGGGTACTCCTTGATCCATCTTTGTTACTAGAGGCCAAAGTGTAGGTAGGAGTACCTTTTACCTTTTAGCTGGTACACCATCTGCAACCGTTCTTGGACCAGGATAGCCTGATCACAGTGGTTATTACATTGGTAGCCTTAAAACTTGATTACTATAATATGTTTTATGTGGTGCTGCCCTTGTATTTGGACTGGAAGCTGCAACTAGTGCAGAATACAGTGGCCAGATTGCTCACAGGAGAAAGTTATTGACAACATGTTATTCCGGTGAGAGCTGTGCTGGTTACCAATTTGCTACTGGGCCAAGTTCAAGGCTCTTATGTTAATTCATGAAGTCCTAAACAACTTGGGCCCAAAGTACCTTAAGGACTATTTGATTCCTCATTCTCCACCTTGATCGCTGAGTCCTTCTGATGGGGCATGATTAGTGGTCATTCATGCCCCCTGAAGTTTGATTGGCTTTTACCAGGGCATTAGTGTTTGGTTTTATGGTGATGTTTTGTTTGCTTATGTATGGCTTGTTTTTATGTGCAGTGCTTAGAAATGCAAATGATTAAGCAGTATATAAATGTTTAAATAAAATAAATAAATAACAGTGTGCCCTGTGGAAAGTCCTGCCAATAGAAATGTGGCAGGAGTTCTCCCTGCCTGCCTTTAGTCATCTTTCGGAAATTGCACTGTGCACACGGGCCTTTGGAATGTGAATTTTGTGCCAACCAGAAGAGAAGGAAAGCTGGGCTCCAAAGGCCTCAGAACAAACACAAATCTATTCTTGAAATGTGCAGCTAAGCAAAAATAAAATTTAGCAGAGGAAAGAAAAGAAGTGAGCTGTAACACTGAGGTGCAATCTCTTTTTCGTCCTTCTGTTCCTCCAATTTTTCTTGTCTTCTGATTTGATCTATTCTCTCACCCCACTGTTTCTCATTAATATTCATTTCTGTATTGATAAATGACAAATTGGGGCAGACACCTCAAAACTAGGTGCTTTGTTTTATTTTAAATTTATTATTTCGGGGAGGGGGAGTGACATGAAGGTCACTCAGAGCTGCTAATGAGTCTTGTATCTCCTTAGGCTGTGTACACATCACTGGTTTAAAGCACAGCTAGGTTGTTATTTTTCTCAATTTGGATCAAAGCTTATTTCTGGGGGAAATACACCAAAATGTAGTATTTCATAAGAATTAACAGGATAGATATGGATTGTGGCTTATGTTGTGTACACCGCTTCCCAAACCAAAGGTAAGAGCTGACTGGATGCAGAATAAACAGAAGTGTGTACACAGCCATTATCTCAGCTCAGTGAAAACCTTGCCATGTTTTCTGTTTCTCGCATCGCAGCATTGTCCAGGCAGAGACATTTCTGCCCTCCACTACAGCCATTGTGTTAGGAACCTTCATTAAATTCCTAGAAACTCTGATGGTCAAAACCAACAACCAGGACCTCTCCTACATTCTCCTCGTCTCCCTCCTGCTTTCCTTTTTGTCTTCCTTCCTGTTCATTGGCTGGTCAAGGAAATTAACTTGTTCCCTCCAACAAACAGCCTTCAGCATACTCTTCTCGGTTGCTGTCTCTTCTGTGTTGGCAAAAACCACCACTGTGGTGCTGGTCTTGCTGGCCACAAAGCCAGGGAAAAGGGTAAGAAGACAACTGGGGAAGAATCTGGCCAACTCCACTGTCATTTCCTGTACCAGTGTCCAAGTTCCCATTGCAGCATGTGGCTGGAGATATCTCTCCCATTCCCAGACTCTGGCATGCACTCCCAGCCTGGAGAGATCAATCTGCAATGCAACAAAGGGTCTGTCTCCATGTTTTACAGTGTCCTTAGCTACATGGGGTTCCTTGCTGCCATCTGCTTCGCTGCAGCTTTCCTAGCCAGGAAGCTGCCTGGGGCCATAAGTGAAGTCAGATTGATCACCTTTAGCATGCTGGTCTTCTGCAGTGTTTGGGTGTCCTTTTGCCTACCTGCCTGAGCACAAAGAAGAAATAGATGGTAGCGGTGCAGGTCTTCTCTATCATGGCCTCCAGTGCAGAGCTTTTAAGCTGCATCTTTATTCCCAAGTCCTATATTATTGTATTCAGGCCTGATCTAAATATGAAGCCCTATTTAATAACAGAAATATAAACAGAAATTTGATCCTTCTGAAACAGTTTTTCAGAGATGTCACTTAGCGAGCGGAAAGCAAAACCTCACCACCAGATTATGTGAGATGTGCACCCAGAACAATGTTTTCAAAAACATTTTTCTAAAGGGAGAAATTGGACAATACACAAGCACAAGGCAAAACACCTGCTTTCTCTCCAGTGTTTCAGATTAGGTGAGATGATTCCACAGGAGAAAATCTATCTCTGGTTACTTTCCTGGTTCCTGGCACTGAGTGTCAGACATTTCCAGTCTAAAAATGCACCCAGAACAATTTGTTGAGGTAATGAAAGAATATGGACAATCACTGTTTAGTAAAGTATTGCAGTGCAGTTCAGACCATTGACTAATTAAAAATACTCCTACGGGCAACTTATTTATTGAGCATTCATTCTGATTTGATTACAAAAAGCTTATGCAGAGGATATGTTACATCCAGCCTTTAGGAGCATTCACTCTGATATTGTTGCAGGGGTTTACATATCTTTCCATTAGTCATTGGTTCATCCCACACATTTGAATGCATTTTCCTGATACTTTCCAAACCACAAAAAAAACCTGATTCTTTTTTTAAAGTTGATTTGTTGTGCTGGGCAATAGAACAATTTAGTTCAGTTTAATTGCACAAACCTAAAGTTCTCTCATGCATTTGAATCCCTCCTGTAAAACACTGGCAGGCTGGAGGTGCCTGAATAGGACTGGAGTAGGTGGGAGGTATTTTTTTTAATGGCTGCTGTCATGAATTGCACCTTACCCTTCTCTGCTTATGTCAGTGTCATGCCCAACAGAATCGATAGAACATAGCAGGATCATAGAAAAGGACCAATACCCCACAAAATGTAGAAATACAATTGCAATCCCACTGATAGCTTGTAAGGGCTATGCACTTTCCAATCATGTGGAGATAACATTTGTGAATATGTGCTTTCAGTCAGCCAAAACTGGCTATTTAGGGGTGCAAACTGGCCACTTTGAATATCTGAAGGGACTAATTAGCTGTAAAATTGCTAGCAGTAGTCCTTGGGGTGAAGGGATACTGGATTCTAGTTGATCAGATTTGAAGGGAGCATCCAGGAAGGTCCAACATAAATGGACACAGTTCCTAAAAAGAAAACAAGAAAAAAATTAATTGAAATATTTTACTTCAAAATAGAAGAACGCCCTTTAAAGCTAGCTCTGATTATTATTATTTTTAAAAAACCCAGAATCACAATTTGCTTTACTAGTTTGGTTGGGACATAAGTTTCCTATAACAGTGGATCAGCAAATACCCAAGGTATAACCTGAATTTTTCACAGAACACTTGGAGCCCAATCAGGTGTGAAGTTTCCTCCTACCCCCATTTTATGATTAGGGCTAAAATGCAGAGTTTGCAGTTGTAACATCATGGCAGGTCCCCCTCCCTCTCTTTCTCCGCTGATGAAGAGTTCTGTTGAGCTCATGAGCTTGTTCATTATTATGTGACAGTTTGTTTGGTCCTAATAATTATCTAACAGATCAAACAAATTATCCCAGTCCAGGAACTCCCATGGCACGTGGTGGAAAAAGCTGAGTTGATTACGATGCTGGAGAAACAATTTTGTACAGTAGCTCTGAGGCACAAAGGAAAGTCCCACATCCACGCACGCACGCACGCACGCACGCACGCACGCACACACACACAACATGTATTAGTCTCCATTCCTTTTAAGGGTGGAGGCAGCCCTGTGGCCTGAAAGGGATGCCCTCATGTGCATCTGTCCTCTCTGATGGTGAGAATGGGGAAGGCCTTGTGGGACACACAGCTCCTCATTCACATCAGAGCATAATGGGGCTCTGGCTTAGGACTTGTGCATGTAATGGGCAGGCATACAAACACAGAGGGAAATGTGCACATGAACATATTTGCTTATTTGATTTATGTCCTGCCCCTCATTAAACATGATCATGGTGCAAGTTACAACTATTCAAAACACGTAGCGATGAAAACAAAACTGTAATTCAGAATAAATGCTCAGTATGGTTTGGGATAACAGGCAATGGGAAATTAATGAAATGAGACCAAGTCTGTCTCTGCACTTGCTATGTCTTGCTTTTAGTTTTTTTGGGGATTGTAAATGAATGTTGAATTTTGCCATATGTGATGAAGGGATTTGTGTTGGGGGAGGCTGCTTATTTTTGCTGTTTTATGTATAGTTTATAGGTCCCTCTACCTGCTGTTGTATGTATAGTTTACAATTTATAGGCCCCTGTAAAGGATATGATCCTCTTGTTAGTGCCTGTTCAATTGCATTCTGTCGAACTGGCAGGTGGTTCCATTTCAGGTTAGTTATTTTTCTGTTGTCCTTTGCTTTTACTATTCCAGTTTTTTCCCATTCCAAACCATAATGACCCTTTTCAATCAGGCTTCAGGCCTGGCCATGGGACAGAGACTGCCTTGGTTGCCCTGCTTGATGACCTATGCCAGGCATCAGACAAGGGGAGTGCATCTCTGTTGGTGCTGCTGGACCTCTCGGCGGCCTTCGATACAATCAACCATGGTATCCTTCTGGATCGTCTAGCTGGGATGGGATTGGGAGGCACTGTTTTACGGTGGCTGCAGTCCTACCTGACAGACAGGACCCAGAAAATGGTGCTGGGAGACTACTGCTCGACCTCCTGGCCGTTGGCCTGTGGGGTACCGCAAGGTTCCATTCTGTCTCCCATGCTCTTTAACATTTGTATGAAACCGCTGGGAGAGGTTATCAGGAGATTTGGAGTACAATGTCATCAATATGCTGATGACACTCAGCTCTATCTCTCCCTACCACCTGTTTGAAGGGTGGGAGTGCTCATCCTAAACCGGTGCCTGGAGGCTGTGAAGGGCTGGATGTGGGTTAACAAACTGAAACTTAATCCAGACAAGACAGAAGTACTGCTGGTCAAGGGAAAAACTGCACCAGGGATGGGGTTACACTCCCCTTGAAGGAGCAGGTATGCAGTTTGGGAGTCCTCCTGGATCCTGCCCTGCTGCTTGAATATCAGGTGGCTGCAGTTGCCAGGAGTGCTTTTGGCCAACTCAAACTGGTCTACCAGCTCTGTCCATTCCTGGAGGCAGTTGACTTGGCCACAGTGACACATGCATTGGTGACATCAAGGCTTGATTACTGTAACACACTCTATGTGGGGCTGCCTTTGAAAATGGATTGGAAATTGCAGTTGGTTCAAAATACAACAGCCAGAATGTTAACTGGAGTACGGCGCAGGAAGCATATTACCCCTGGGCTTTATCGACTCCACTGGCTCCCAATTTGTTTCCAGGCCCAATTCAAAGTGCTGGTTCTGACCTTTAAAGCCCTAAACGGCCTTGAACCAATGTACCTGAGGGACCGCTTATGCCCATATGTACCTGCCCGGTATTTAAGATCATCTGCCTCTGGTCTCCTTTGTGTGCCTGGAGTGAAAGATGTTAGATTGACAGTCACGCAGGAGATAACTTTTTCAGCTGTGATCCCCAGGCTTTGGAATACTCTACCCCAAGAAGTTTGCTCTGCTCCCTCCCTGTTGGTTTTCCGGAGACTTCTGAAAATGATCTTGTTCCGGAGAGCCTTTGGGAGGGATTGAAGGTAGAGCCTGCCACTGATTTTATGCCTTCTGCATTAAATTTTACCTTTGTAGTCCCTTTAGTATGTGTGTGTGTGTGTAGCATTTTATGTATTTTAATTGTATTTTGTATTTTAATTGTATTTTATGTATTTTAAATTTATTTTAATGTTTTTGTGATTTTACTGTTTACAATTTTATTATGTACATGTTTGATTTTATTTTTGTAAGCTGCCCTGAGTGCCCTGTTACAGGGTAGAAGGGCGGGATAGAAATATTTTAAACAAACAAACAAACAAACAAACAAATAAATGATATTGTTAACAATATTTTCCCTTCAGAAAGGAAATCAGCTTTCTCTCTGCCCAGTGCTCACCCACCCCTCCCCCTCCCCTCTGATCCTCCACCCCACCCCTGAGAGAAAGTGAGAGATCATTTTAATGCAAACCGAAGCTACATGCCGGTCAATTTCATGTTAGGAAAGAAAGACACAGGCTTATAAGTTTCACATTAGCAAAGCAAAAGCACATGATAGTCAGTTTCATGTTAGCAAAGCAGACACAGGTTGAGCAAAGCAAAGGCACAGGCTGCAAAGCAAAGACACAGGCTTGTCAGTTTGAAGATAGGAATGCAAAGAGTCAATTGGTCAATTTCACAAGCAAGCAAACTGGCCTGTATGTTTGAAAATTAGCAAAGCAAAAACATAGGCTGATCAATTTTACCTTAGCCAAGCAAAGATACAGGCTTGTCAGTTTCAAATTAGCAAAGCAATGAGGAATGCTGGTCAGTTTCGTATTATCAAAGTGAAGTTCCCTGTGTGTGCATTTTTAAAAAAATCTGGTGTTAGGAAAAGCTGGGGAAACAGGATTCAGGATCAGTCTGCAAAGATGGCAAACCTGCAGACTGTCAAGTTCAATTTTAGCAAAATTCTCACCCACCTCTAACCTGTAAAATGTATATGTAGCTATTCTAAGAATAAAATTCAAGAAATATTATTTGCAATCACTTTTGATACAATCCAATATGCACTTACCTGGGAGTAACTTCAGTTGAATAGAATGGGGCTTGCACATAATTGTCCTGTGAGAAAGTCCTTGTGATTTCATTAACTTTGCTGTATTCATCAGGGGAACCTTGCATAGGTTCTTTAATAAAAGTGCTACCCCTCATTTCCTATCTTTACTTTTCTAAAGCCTCTAATCTGGTCTGAGTCAGGGCAGGAAGTCCCTTAGCAGTGGCCATGAGTCTGGCGTTGGCATCACTTTTAGACTCACTTCCTCTCACGTTGAACTTCTCTGTCTCTGTATGCCCCCCCCATACCTGTGGGATTTTGTAGATGGCTGACATGGTTGAAATCTCTTTGGAGATGACAGAGTTGGCCCCTTCAAGAACAACCAACAGGTTATTTTGTGTTCTGCAGTTATAGTTTGGAATATTGCTTTCCCCACCTGCAAGCAGGTCTAGCATGGCATCAGAAGTCATCCTTGCATCCAAGTAGTTCTCATAGAGGTTGTAGCCCAGAGTGATGTTGGGTAAGAGCCTGGGATCCTGGTTGATCTCTTGGATGGTGAACAAGAAGGACAAGAAGGACAAGGTGAAATTGCTGATCTGCTAACTAAAATATGTAACTTGTCTCTCGGGTCCTCCTCCGTGCCTGAGGACTGGAAAGTGGCAAATGTAACGCCAATCTTCAAAAAGGGATCCAGAGGGGATCCCGGAAATTACAGGCCAGTTAGCTTAACTTCTGTCCCTGGAAAACTGGTAGAAAGTATTATTAAAGCTAAATTAACTAAGCACATAGAAGAATAAGCCTTGCTGAAGCAGAGCCAGCATGGCTTCTGCAAGGGAAAGTCCTGTCTCAGTAACCTATTAGAATTCTTTGAGAGTGTCAACAAGCATATAGATAGAGGAGATCCAGTGGACATAGTGTACTTAGACTTTCAAAAAGCGTTTGACAAGGTACCTCACCAAAGGCTTCTGAGGAAGCTTAGCAGTCATGGAATAAGAGGAAGGTCCTCTTGTGGATAAGGAATTGGTTAAGAAGCAGAAAGCAGAGAGTAGGAATAAATGGACAGTTCTCCCAATGGAGGGCTGTAGAAAGTGGAGTCCCTCAAGGATCGGTATTGGGACCTGTACTTTTCAACTTGTTCATTAATGACCTAGAATTAGGAGTGAGCAGTGAAGTGGCCAAGTTTGCTGACGACACTAAATTGTTCAGGGTTGTTAAAACAAAAAGGGATTGCGAAGAGCTCCAAAAAGACCTCTCCAAACTGAGTGAATGGGCGGAAAAATGGCAAATGCAATTCAATATAAACAAGTGTAAAATTATGCATATTGGAGCAAAAAATCTGAATTTCACATATACGCTCATGGGGTCTGAACTGGCGGTGACCGACCAGGAGAGAGACCTCAGGGTTGTAGTGGACAGCACGATGAAAATGTCGACCCAGTGTGCGGCAGCTGTGAAAAAGGCAAATTCCATGCTAGCGATAATTAGGAAAGGTATTGAAAATAAAACAGCCGATATAATGCCGTTGTATATATCTATGGTGCGGCCGCATTTGGAATACTGTGTACAGTTCTGGTCGCCTCATCTCAAAAAGGATATTATAGAGCTGGAAAAGGTTCAGAAGAGGGCAACCAGAATGATCAAGGGGATGGAGCGACTCCCTTACGAGGAAAGGTTGCAGCATTTGGGGCTTTTTAGTTTAGAGAAAAGGCGGGTCAGAGGAGACATGATAGAAGTGTATAAAATTATGCATGGCATTGAGAAAGTGGATAGAGAAAAGTTCTTCTCCCTCTCTCATAATACTAGAACTCGTGGACATTCAAAGAAGCTGAATGTTGGAAGATTCAGGACAGACAAAAGGAAGTACTTCTTTACTCAGCGCATAGTTAAACTATGGAATTTGCTCCCACAAGATGCAGTAATGGCCACCAGCTTGGATGGCTTTAAAAGAAGATTAGACAAATTCATGGAGGACAGGGCTATCAATGGCTACTAGCCATGATGGCTGTGCTGTGCCACCCTAGTCAGAGGCAGCATGCTTCTGAAAACCAGTTGCCGGAAGCCTCAGGAGGGGAGAGTGTTCTTGCACTCGGGTCCTGCTTGCGGGCTTTCCCCAGGCACCTGGTTGGCCACTGTGAGAACAGGATGCTGGACTAGATGGGCCACTGGCCTGATCCAGCTGGCTCTTCTTATGTTCTTATGTTCTTAAGATGTGCCAGTAGAACCTCGGTGACAATCAGAAAGTGTCAAATTTTTATTCACCTTATAATGAAACAAACATTATTTGATCCCCAAATAATGGTCTGTATGGTCATTGTACAATAAAAACGGAAGGAAATGCACTCCACTGCAGAAAAGAAGTACACAGCCGTCAAATACCACTGAGTAAAAGAAAACATTTTTTTCAGAGGTTCATAAAATACTGGGAATTTGCTGCAAAGTCTGTTGTTACTAGTAGTCTTGGCTGCTTTAAAGGGGCTACTTCAAAGGGCATGTACAGGTGCTGCTTTGCTGAAATAGAGAGCTCAGTCTCTACTCTAGAAGGGGAATATGGCTGCAGTCACAACCCCACTTACATGGCGGGAAGCCCTATTGAATCAGTAAGACTTACTTTTCAGTAGACATGGTTAGTATTGCACTGGTCAATAATTATCACTTTTAGCCCAAGTCTATGGGCAGTCCAGCCCTTCAGCAAAAATAAAAAATATTTTTTTAAAAAATCATCAGAAGGTCACAAGGACTTCTTGTGTCCTTGAGTCTCCCTTGTGCAACTGTTGGAGAAGTTTTGTATTTCTCCTGTGGGTTCTTTGCTGGGGGTCCTTTAAATAATAATCTCTGAGACAGGCTTAAAGCAAAAAGGTAGGCCTTTATTAAAAAAAATAAAACAAGCATATGCAAGGTCAGTTCTTCAGAACACATCCAGGAAGTATCCAGGAGGGACTGCAAAGAAATACAATCTGAACAGATCCTTTATACCTTATTGTATACACATTTGACATTAGTTTTACCAGTCCCCTAACTTCTTCCCTCTGTGACATATTTCCAACCAACCAGAAAACTTTATTAAAATGAATGCATGTATATTCATACCTCCCATCTCCCATTGTATGGTTATCTTCCTCAGATTAATGTCAATCTGTTCCCTTTTTCAAATCTCACCATTCTGCTGCCATAATTACTGATTATTTTGTACCATGCATTCATTCCC
Organism: Rhineura floridana; assembly: GCF_030035675.1. Classification (NCBI taxonomy): domain Eukaryota; kingdom Metazoa; phylum Chordata; class Lepidosauria; order Squamata; family Rhineuridae; genus Rhineura; species Rhineura floridana. The sequence continues at coordinate 194,530,030 of NC_084482.1, forward strand.
GTTATGGTTTTCTGATCAGCCAAGCTGGTCAAGGAACATCTGTAAGACATTGTTGGAAGGCAGAGCTGGGGTCCCAATCCCGGGGAGCTGGATCCTGGAGAGTTGGGAGAAGAGTATTCGGATGGATGGCAGAGGGAAGGGGGAGGAACTTCCCCCCTTTGGAGCGAAGACGAAACAGAGGAACTGCCAGTGATAAGGTCGCTTAGCAAAGGGGAGCCTGAGCCCTCCCTGGACATTCTCACGCCTCCCCGTCTTTCAGGCTCAGAGCAAGAGGGGAAAGAGGGAGGGCTGCTCACAGCCGAAAAGCGGGGAGGCAGTTTACCATCAGCCCCTCCCCTATCCCCCATCCTGGAATCGGAAACTTCAGAAGAGGAGGGGGTGATGCTTCCCCCCTCACCGCGCACACGCAGACAGCTGAAAAGACAGGAGAGAAGGGGGGGAAGGCGGGCAGTACCTGAGGGGCAGTTAAGGAGGAGCGAAAGATTGCACGCCCGTTTGGCCCCTTCTTAAAGAACAGGCGGGAAGAAGTCCCTTGCTCTGTCAACTTTCTCCCAATGCCGCAGGACCTGTATCCCTGTATTGCTTCATGAGAAAACGCAGTCTTTGTTTGGACATTACCCTAATAAAACACGAATTAACTACAGCTGTTGGTCTGGTTCCTGAGTCACATCCTGGGCCTGACAGACATAGGACATAACGGCATGTTCCTTTAGACAATACCATGATGCAAGGCCAATTTTGTTTCTTCTTAGAGTGACTGGAAAGGTCTATGTGAACATTTTCACTCATTACTACATTGCTATAGAAAAAGATTAATTTTATATAACCATACTATAGCTGCAGGCCACATAATATAAAAGATATTTTGAATCACAATAAAAGAAAGGGGTAAATCTGGGCTTAGCCACAGAATTTCCCCCGCCTCCAAAACACACTTATTTTCATGAAATAAAATTATACACATCATGCCAATACAAAATCAATATCAAGCTAAAATTTCTATCTACTTAGATTTTCCATTATAAAAATTTCAGCCTTGTGCTTTCCAATAGAAAATCAAAAACCCAATTTCCAAAATCAAGTAATAAAGCATATTAACTAAGAAATGGCTTAACGATACTAAATTAATGACCTCTGGTCATGGTTTTAGCCATTACTTGGCACAGAATGATTGCTCAGGAATTTTGCAGCAGGGTGAGTTTAGCCCTTTTTCTGCTTGGTACACGCAGGGCTGCTTTTAATGCCTGCTATGTGTGACAAAGGGGAAAGAAATCCATTTTTCCTTCATTAATTTTCAAGGGCCTAAATCGCTTGGGTCCAGGGCTGCTTGGGGGTTCCCCCCTCACAACTAAAATCAGCTGAGGGGACACAGCAGTGAGGGAGAAGTCTGAGGCCAGAGAGAAAGTCCTCAGAATCCAATTGAGCCCCCAGATGCATTGGACTTAGGGTTGCCAGATCTCTGGTTTTCTGCCGGAGTCTCCGGCAAAAGGGGGCCGTCTCCGGCCTCCGACAATAGTTTCATTAAACAGGTGGATCTCCAGCTTTTAATTGGCCCCCTCAGCCACGCATGCGTGATTGACACACGCATACGTTGGGCTGTGGCTGGCTGCCTTCCCACCCTTTCTCAGTGAGGCAGGGACTGCACTGCAGAGACAGGAGGACCACCATAGTTGTTTCTGTGCTATACCCAGGTGAGGGTGCTGGACGTGGAGCCCGCAGCCGCCTGGCCCGCGTCTGCCACTATGTGGGTGCCTTCGTCCAGCCGCCGCCCCTTCAGGGACCCCTCCCAGCAGCAGCCCCTGTGGGAGCGTTTGCTAGAAGACGACATCTGAGCGGCCTGGCAGCCTCAGCAGGAGCCGTGAAGAGGCGGTGGCAGTGAGGCTGGGCTGGCTCCTTCTTAGGCCCGGAGCCTGCTCTGGAAAGGATGGCCGGCTGCTTCACCCCTCCTGCTGTGGGCGCCGCTGGGCAGGAGCAGCCGCGATTGGGCTCAGCAGTCTCTGGCTGGGGGGCCCCATCACGGCTGTTGCCGCCCAGCAGTGCCCACAGCATGAGGGGTGAAGCAGCCAGCCGTCCTTTCTGGAGCAGGGAAACCGGTTCTGGGCCTAAGAAGGAGCCAGCCCTGGCTGGCCTCCACTTCTGCTGAGGCTGGCAGGCTGCTCGGACACCGTCTCCTAGCAACCGCTGCCTAGATGGGGCCCACGCGGCCTGGCAGCCTGAGCAGTTGGCGTGAAGAGGCAGTAGCAGTGGAGGCCAGGCTGGGCTGGCTCCTTCTTAGCCCCGGCCCTGGAGCCAGTTCCTCTGCTCCAGAAAGGACGGCCAGCCGCTTCACCCCTCCTGCTGTGGGCACCGCTGGGCGGGAGTGGCTGCGATGGAGCTTGGCAGTGGCGGCGGCCGCCGCAGCATCTCTGGCTGGGGGGGCCATCGTGGCCCCTGCCGCCCAGCGGCACCCACAGCAGGAGGGGTGAAGCAGCCGGGCGTCCTCGGGGCTAAGAAGGAGCTGGCCCCGTCCGGCGTCCACTGCTAATAATAATAATAATAATTTAATTTATGTGTCGCCTATCTGGCCAATGGCCACTCTAGGCGACGTACAAATCAGTTGCAGTAAATGCAGCACAATAAAATACACATAAAATGGACTTCCGGGAAGGGTGACTTAGCCTGTGCCTGCTTTTGAGACGGGCTCCTGCCTCAAAAGAAGCTTATTCAGATATATCAGTCAGTTTTTTCTTTTTTTTTTGACTGATTAAACTTCTCCCGGGTAGGGAGAAACGAAGAGATTAACCTCAAAGCCTATTTTTGTTGGGACGACCAGATCTCATTAATTTATGGGACGAGGTCCAGCCGACGAAGGTGGGACGGATTTTCAACAGCAAGCTCTATCTGTTAAAGCGAACGTTCATCTTATCTTCTAAGAGAGAACGCACTAACAGGCAAGCACCCTTCTTTCTATATTTTTCTTTTACTTGACTTAAATTGTTGCTGTTTAAAAGAGATTTGCCAGATTGATCAGTTTTTGACATCTCACTGGGGAGCCATAACTTCTCTCTGCTACGCACTAATTAATAGCTTATCTCTGTTTTTGTTGCAAAAAGCTGTCCTGGATTTGCATTCTAAAGATATACACAGAAGAGGGATTTCTATTCCAGATTTTTATTTTGAAAAATATTATACTGTTTTGAGACTACTCTCTTTTTGGTCTATTTTATTTTGACGAATCTGTTTCTTGACGATTGCCATTAATTGTTTCGATCCTGGGAACTGCATTTTGTTTACTTAACTATTGGAGAGATAAGGCTGTCTGCTCTGTTTATACTGTGATGTCACCAAGTTTGGAGAATTAACCCAATTGTTGCTGAAATAAGAAGTGGTTTTCCTATATTTTTCTTTTAAAATGGCAATTAAGAAAGTGGCTGAAAATCTGGAAATAACTATGTTTCAGAAAATAATGGATGAGATTGAGATAACGAAAATTGAATTGAGTAAAATGAAGCAGGAGATTAAAGATATAAGGGTCCCTGTGAGAGAGGTGACCCTGGAAGGGGTCCCTGTGAGAGAGGAGACCCCGGAGATTGGAACAGGGGTCCCTGTGAGAGAGGAGACCCTGGAGACTGGAATAGGGGTCCCTGTGAGAGAGGAGATCCCGGAGATTGGAACCAACGTGGAACAGGAACAAGATTTGGAGTCTATGGACTTTAGAAATAAAATCTATTGTTTGGAACTCAATGTTATCTCTGAAGAAATGAATGAAGATTCTAGAGATAAAGTTATCAATGGCATGGATAATCTTCTGGACTGGAATGATGTGATGGAGCCCAATATAGAGAAAATCTATGGAATTAACTGCAGCCATGTGACAATGGAAAAACTTTTAAGAGATGACCCAGTGTATTTTGAAAAAAAGAACAGAGATATGATTTTACAGCAGTATTTCAGCAACCTATTCAGAATGGATGGCAAGAAAATATTTGGGATAGAGGTAATTCCCATCAGACTCTTACTATATGACTATGGCTTTGACAGCAAGATTATTATGGAATACTGATAATGGAAGATTGGATATTGAAATTACTGGACTTAACAAGACTACTGAAGATGGAAGATGGAAAATGGAACTAATAGAGATAATAGAACAATGGCTACTGAAATTATTGAACCTAACAGATTCTGATGTGATGGATTAATTGAAATGTTTATTTTGACTATGGTTATGACAATAAGATTATCATAATTAGTAATGAGATGGATTAATCGATATGCTTATCTGGAAAAAAAAATTGATAGATATATTTCTTAAAGAATTGAAACCTCTCTTTGACTTTTTGTGGAAAGAATAAAGTAATGTTTATGAGATTTGATGATTAAGTAAGATAACTACTGGAGGAAAGTGATTTTATAATATGACTTAAGAGACAGGATTGTTATATATTATAGACTTATAACTGATTTGATCTTTGACAAATGGGAAGTCAATATTTTACTCTTTATTTTTTATTTTTATTTTTTTTCTTTTTGTTTAACTATTTTCGATTTTGTTTTTTGTCTTTGAATGTTTTATGATTTTGTCTTGTATGTTTTATGAAAATCTGAATAAAAATTATTGAAAAAAAAAAATACACATAAAATACAATATAACAAGGAAACTATAAATAGGAATGATAACAGTTCAGAGTAATAGGCAGTTAGTCCTGAAAATTAACCCTCCCCGGAAGTCCCAAAGGCCTGTCTGAAAAGCCAGGACTTCAAGGCTTTGCGGAATACATTCAGGGAAGGAGCATGCCGAAGATCGTACGGGAGGGAGTTCCAGAGAGTGGGGGCCGCCACTGAAAATGCCCTCTCTCTAGTCCCCACCAACCTAGCTGTTTTAGTTGGTGGGACTGAGAGAAGGCCCTGAGTGGCTGATCTTGTCGGGTGGCATAATTGGTGACGCTGGAGGCGCTCCATCAGGTAAACTGGTCCGAAACCGTGTAGGTTTGCTGCTGTGGGTGGCAGGCTGGAGAGAGACAGAGAAAGAGAGAGAGGCTGGAGAGAGAGAGAAAGAGAGAGAAAGAGAAAGAGAAAGAGAGAGGCTGGAGAGAGAGAGAGAAAGAGAGAGGCTGGAGAGAGAGAGAAAGAGAGAGAGGCTGGAGAGAGAGAGAGAAAGAGAGAGAGGCTGGAGAGAGAGAGAAAGGGAGAGGATGGAGAGAGAGAGAAAGAGAGAGGCTGGAGAGAGAGGTCAAACAACTTCCATATCAGGAACTGTTACCACAGTGGATAGGAAAAAATGGCCACCAGCTTTAAAGGGGGCTTAGACAGCTGCATTGAGGATAAGACAGTCAGTGGCTACTAGGCTTGATGGCTGTGCAATACTGCCACTGTTGGAGGCAGTAAGCCTCTGAATCATACCAGTTGCTGAGGAAGATGAGTGGGGGAGTGCTGTTGCCTGCATGTCCCTTGAGAACAGAATACTGGACTAGATAGGCATTTGGTTTGATCCATCAGGGATCTTCCTTTCTTTTCTGCGGATGCTTTGGGTGAGTCCACCAGTAGTGCTATAAGGCAGAGAATGAAGTTATACTAACATCCCCCCATTTGTGCTTCAAAATCAGTTGATGCAGCAACAAAGATATGATTGGGAAGGTCAGAAATGCAAGTGAGGTTGGGGAAAATCTTCAGCTTGAGAGTTTGGATAGTTCCTGTCTGTCAGAGTGGACGATATTGATCCTGACGGCTCTGTATTCTAACTCGGTATAGCAGGAGTGGGGAACCTCAGGCCCAGGGGATGAATGTGGCCCTCAAAGCCTCTTGATCTGGCCCTTGATATTCTTCCTAGGCTGCATGCCCTCCCTAGCCATGCCCCCTACAGGCCTTGTTTTGCACCCTTCTTGAGTGTCTTTGCCTGACTGAAATGTGCTCTGGAACTCATGTCATTCTTCTTGTTTGCTTGGATGGATGGAGGATAGGGAAGGGAGTGGGACTGTGGGTAGCAAGTAGGCCATTATACAAAGGTAAAATTTACATGTGTGGTTCTGTTGCTTTTGCCTCTGGGACTGCCCACCACTGGCATGTGGCCCCTTGTAAGTTGCCCAGAAGGGAATGTGGCCCTTGGTCTGAAAAAGATTGCCAACCAATACAGTAAAAAGTAGTTTCATGAGCTCATAATGTTCAGAAGTAACTACTCCATGTAGTACATGCATATTCACATACATCCTGAAAGTATTTCTTGCTCCTGACCCTTAAGAAGATTTTTTTTTGTCAGTAAAGGCCAGGACAAGTTCACTTCCTCCACCCACTGATCCAGGGAACCTCTTCTGTTAATTCTCATAAACATGCTTTCCTCCAGCTCTGCACCTGCAACTCAAGCTATACAGAGACTCCAGGCAACACTTCTCCCCCTTATAATTATTCTTATCCTTGCCAGAGCTCCAAGGGATTTGGTCAAAGGCTGCCTGTGAGACCAGTTGCCTAAACATCAGAATTAAGGGCAGAGTGAGGCAATTTCTTGCCATGTGGCTGAAACATTTGGTGCATAAAATATCCCCTGGGCTACTGAAAGCCTGTTTTTTTTTTCATTCCATGAGGCCCTGATGGATCATGACATTGCTTGAACCTCTCAGGTCCAGCCTCTGAAGGGACCACTCTTTGATATACCCTTTCCACTGTTGTTCAGTTTGCAATTGTCCTTCCCTCAGCACCAACATCTGCTGTGTCTTCCAACACATCTCTCTTCCCCTTGTTTAATGGGCTCTTACCAATTCCCATGCCAATTCCTCTCAAGTCTAAGTATCTTTTTTATCCAGGCAATATCTTCATTCTGATCTTGCACATATCTCCTGTTTACTCCTACAATCCCTATTTCCAGGCCCTCCAGCATAAGTAGTCATGGCATTTTCCATACGATCTTTGTTCTACCATGCCCTAACAGCTTCAGCTGCACCCAAGAGGGCATCTCCCACTCTTCTTCCTTGCTAGCCCTCCATCCCCCTTTCCCCCTATGTTGCCTAACTGCACCCCAAACTGTCCTTTTCCCCACATTCCAATACCCTTATCAACAGTTGCCAAGACTACCCAAACCTACTTCACCCTTAATGACTGACATTTACTTATTCCATGTTTTTCCCAGGCAGCAAGTCTTGATGAGTTTTTTGTTTCATTGCTTTGGATTAAATATGTTTCAAATGTATTGGATTCTAACTTAATATAAGGTAGGATTACTCATTTTGTAGATCTAGGACAAGAAACTGTTACTGAAGAACGTACAACTGCATAGGGAAATGAAGATAACCACAAGCACAAGCTAAATGGAAGAGTCTTAGCTTGACTCCATAACAACTGGAGACAATAACTGAAGACCTTCCTCTTTTAATAAGCCTTTTAAGTGGAGACCTTACGGGGTGATGAAATGGGGCGGGCCCCAGCAATGTCACTGGGTCGGCCCTAGTGACATCACAGGGGCGGGCCCTAGTGATGTCATTAAGCATGATACATTAAGTATCAACCACAGTTGCTTGAAGCATACCATTCAAAAAAAATTCTTTGATTGGAAATTAAGATAGAAATCTTACCTAAAAGAGGGTGTTCAGCTGAAGTGACAAGGTCATTCCTTCTCACCGGCTTAGGGAGCATGGATGCGAAATGGAAATGGACTGCCTTCAAGTCGATTCTGATTTATGGCGTCCCTATGAACAGGGTTTTCATGGTAAGTGGTATTCAGAGGGAGTTTACCATTGCCTCCCTCTGAAGCTGAGAGGCAATGATTGGCCCAAGGTCACCCAGTAACTAAGCAGGCGCCAGGTAGCAGGTCTGATCCAGGTAAAAACCCCAAAGCTGGGGCCCTTCCCAGCGACCCAGCCAGCCAGCACGCCAGCCAGCCAACTCACACCGTACCTGCTCCAAGTTTCTCCCTCCCTTTCTATCTCCGATTGCACCACTGCTGAGGAAGCCTGGGCTGTCATTGGGCCTCAGGGGCAGCCAATGAGAATGCAGGGTGGTGCTTGTTGGGAAGGTGAATGGAGTCCTTCCCCATCCCCGGCTTGGTGGGTTGTTGTACTGCCAGGGTGGGTGGCGCAATACACGTCCGTGCAAAGGACAGAGAGAGAGAGAGGCAAAGGAAGGAGGCGCTGAAGGGGGTAGAAGCAAGGGGGGAAATAGCGTATGCGTGTCTGGAAGCTAGGACGTGGCTGTGTGGGGATTCAATTCCTGGTCAACTCCTCAAGAATTCATAAGGGAAATTTAATTATTCAGTTATTAAGGACGGCAGCTGTTCCAAAGAGCAAACTGGGGCTGTGTGCTTTGACTCTTGGAAATACTTCCAAATAAAAAGATTGCATCCCCTAGAAATAACCTTTATGTTCTCATGAAGTTCATGAGGCAATTAATATGCATTTATTTCACTGTGTGCCTCTCAAGGAGCCATCAGGTTATTCTGCTGTTGCCCATGGAAACATCCTGCTGGCTGTTCAGGCCTTGGGGGAGAGACAGCCAGGTCTCTAAGAACTATTGAACCTAATATTCTAGTGCCTTCAGTAAAAAAAGGTGGGAAAACTCTTCAGGGCCAATAACCCTATCTGTTCTGAAGGAAGAAGCCTAACCCTCTCCACAGTTATTGAACAGTTGGTTGGGGGACTGGTGCCATTAATCTCTACCGTGACAAAGTTTAAGGGAATCTCTTTATAACCTCACCATTTCTGCATGATTGATGCAATGTCCTCCAAATCACTGAGGAGCACCCTTTTTATTCATCTGAGGAATGGAGGGTACAGGGAATTAATGACAACCATCAAGGCAGCCTACAACACAAAACACTCATTAGCATATGCTACTTAACTGTCTGCTCTGCAAGGGCATAACCCACTCCGGCCTGACCAGTTCCTGGTATAGAGGAGGAAGAGAAATATTCCCTCCGCAAGACTTGTATCAGGAACAAAAGAGGAACAGAAGTCCTGGGCTTCACACCTAGGGCATTGAGATCCATGGCCTCACAAAACAAGTGTAGGCAATGTCCTGCCTGAAAAGCAGTCTGTTAGAGGCTGTTCCTTTGTTTCTTTCTACTTCTGGAACCATCAGTCCAAACCACATTAGACTCCAACTGATCTAATACTGTGCTGAGCTGAAGGGCTGCCCTGATAAAAAAGGGACAGGCTGCTCAGAAAGGAACATAATGGAAACAATACCCACATTCTAATAGGCTGGAGTAACAGCTTTCTGGCCCTTGAGAGGCTGACTCTTGCTGCTGATTATCAATCGGAGAGAGTGGGCACCCAATAAACTCGGCAGTACAAGCTGAGAAAGTACAGAAATTAGCCCCTTATACTTGCTGTTGTGTAGAGCCCTCATCTTCTGACAACAGCTCCGCTGCGTGTCTGTCAGACTGCTCAAGGCAGGTGAGAGATAGCAGCTCTAGTCTTTCTGTGTTCCTGATTGAAGCTTCCCCCATATATCGGGGGTTTTTCGATGCAAAAGCATACAAACCATGGAATTCTCCCTCACAGCCCAAAGGAGAATCAAACAGTTCAATAATAGTGTGCCTCCCTAGTTGGTCATCACCAGAAAAAAGGCTCAGTGGCACACCCCCTGGCACGGAGAGTGAGAGAGGGCCCAAGCAGCTAACAACAAAATAGAGGCTGCCTTCTTCTTCTTTGCCACAGCAACACTGGGGTTCAAAAAATGATCTGGTGTGCCAATGTAAAGAGCCCTCCTAGTAGCCCTGGTAGCATCGGATTTAGACTTTGCCTCCTGAGGCTTGCTGTTTGACTTGCACTGAGCACTCTCAGTAGTGTGACTGCTTTGCAATGCTTTTTCTTGTTAAGTGTCTTTAAGTGTCTTTTTATGCAGAGGCAGACACCATTGGTGTGTGTGTGCCAAGGAAGTGGCAGTTGGCACAGAATCAGAAGGTGGTGAGGCATTGGCGTCATCCTGAGGACTTGTGCCAACCATCTGGCCCTGGTCCACAGCTATAGGAGGCAGGTTGCCATATGAGCTGTGCTCAACTCATGCACACAGATGGGGGTGCAGAGGAAGCATATTCCAGATGATCAACTGTATGACACTGTTCCACTTATTTGGCTCTGGCCATGTAAGTGAACTGGGCACTAATTCAGCCCCACAGCGAAACATATCCTGCTGCAGAACCAAGAGAGAGCGGAGAGGAAGGGAAGAGAAAAAATAGGACGGGCTCTATTTATTTATTTTGGTATATTTGAGAAGCAGACACATGAGGGACACAGGAGGGTGGAAGCCAACTAAGAGAGTCAACAGCCATCAGAAAAAGCAAGGTAGGTGAAGGCAGAGGGAAAAAGTGAAAAAGTGAGCACTTTGGAAAAACTCAGGCGAAAGCAAACAGAACAACAAAAAGCAGTCACCTGGGGAAAGGAGGACTCCCCTGAGGGAAGGCAAAAAGGGGAAGAAATCCATGGAAATTAGGGGAAAAAATCAGAGTAACCAGGAAGAAAAATGAGAGGTAACTCACTGAGTCCAAAAAACCGGGAACAGCAGAAGAAAAATGAAGGATTGAAAGGCTAAAGACGAGACTAATGAAGAATGAGTGAACAAATGACCCCTGGGATGCAGGAGGCAGGAATGGTCTGGGATCTCATGAAGTTTGCTACTTCCTCAAAAAATAACAAAAAAATAATTATCAATCCCAAGGCACAGTCCTTAACCAAAATGGAGACAATAGTCAAGAAATCAGAAGGTGGCTAGAACTGGGGAGGGCAGCTACGAGAGAACTAGAAAAGGTCCTCAAATGCAAAGATGTATCACTGAACACTAAAGTCAGGACCATTCAGGCCATGGTATTCCCGATCTCTGTGTATGGATGTGAAAGTTGGACAGTGAAAAAGGCAGATAAGAGAAAAATCTACTCATTTGAAATGTGGTGCTGGAGGAGAGCTTTGCACATACCATGGGCTGCGAAAAAGACAAATAATTGGGTGTTAGAACAAATTAAACCAGAACTGTCACTAGAAACTAAAATGATGAAACTGAGGTTATCATACTTTGGACACATCATGAGAAGACATGATTCACTAGAAAAGACAATAATACTTGGAAAAACATAATGGAGTAGAAAAAGAGGAAGGCCAAACAAGAGATGGATTGATTCTATAAAGGAAGCGACAGACCTGAACTTACAAGATCTGAACAGGGTGGTTCATGACAGATGCTCTTGAAGGTCACTGATTCATAGGGTTGCCATCAGTTCAACCTGAAGGAACATAACAACAACAATAACAATTCCTGCCTGTGGATGCTAGGTGGCAGTATTTCCCATTTGATGGGCTGTTCTCCAGGGAGAAGTACAGTTAAGAACATAAGAAGAGCCTGCTGGATCAGGCCAGTGGCCCATCTAGTCCAGCATCCTGTTCTCAAAGTTATCAAAGCTGCCCTCTAATAGCCTGTCCCATCACCTATTCTCCACTGTTTTAAATCATTTTGTTAATCATTCATTATTAAATTCATTTTTAAAAAGGTCAAATGTATTTGGGTGTGTGTGTGTGATGTCACAAAATCTTTTGGCATCACAGTATCCCAGCAGGGGACTTATGGGAGCAGTCATTAAAACATAATTAAAAATTAATTTAAAAGATTTTTCTGTAGGAAAAATGGGGTGGGCCTTGGGACCCACAAAAAAACTTTTTTGGGGGGTCTGAGTAAGGCCATGGGAAAGCCATCCCTGATATAAATGAATTAATAACTGGAAAAGTGGTTCCTCCCCCCCCCCCAACCTGTGTTTGAAGTAGAGCTGGGACAGTTTTTTCCTTCCAGTTTTCTTTCATTCACCGACATGGGTGGGAGTCATGAAATAGGCTCAAACGCTGGAGGATGGTTAGATTTTTGTGAAGGGTTAGGGGACAAGTAAGCTTTCATCCACGCACATGAAACTCAACACAACCTTTTCTTTCTTTTACCCCTCATAGGCCATTGCAGAAGCATCTTCAGCCAGTTCTAGCAAAAGTAGCAAATAATCACAGACCTCTAGCAACAAAACAAGCTTACAAAAGAGAGCAGTGTAAGATAGCAGCCCTGATACTGCTGCTGCATAGACCTTTTGTGTAGTGACATTTAGTCTGCCATGCTGGCCCTTTCTCAAAAAGGATTTCATGGAGCTGAGAAAGGCACAAAAAAAGGTTCCTTGTTATAAAGAGCTTGGTGCATGTTCACGGTTGGAGCATGTTCACTGTGGGAAGAGGCTGATGTGTTTCTGGGTTTTCAGTCTGGAGGGTTGTGGTGGGGAGCTATGTTCTGAACTGTTTGGAGAAACACTAGAACTTAGTGTCACCTGTTGAAAATGATTGGCAATGCTTTGAAAACAGACAAAAGGAAGGACTGATTTTCAAACTCTTAATGTATTTATTTATTTCTAAGATCTCCTACCAGCTCTTCACCATAAGGTCCCAGAATGGGTTACAAAAATATATAGTTTTATAAAAGTCAGAATGTTACAATGATAAAACAAATAAAGCTGCTCCAAAGAGACAAGAACAGTATCAAGTGAGTAAGCTTAAATATGTAATTACATGTGTGGAAAAAGAACTGGGAGCCTACAAAGCAGCAGGCCCTGGATCCCGCCTAGATTTATTTTCTGCCCTCTCTAGAAGCCATGGTTCTCATGCACATTTTGCTGTAGGCAGAATTTGTCACTTTCTTAGTACTACAGATCAGATTCCTTCATTTGTTTTTATCATGAGATGCTCCTTTGTATTTAGATCAGGCCTCAGTACAATAATGTAGCACTTGGGAATGAAGATGCAGCCCAGTAGCCCAGCACTGGAGGCCAAGATAGAGAAGATCTGCACAGCTACCATGTATTTCCCCTTTGTGCTCAGGTAGGTGGGTACAAAGGACACCCAAACACTGCAGAAGACCAGCATGCTGAAGGTGATCAACTTGGCTTCGTTGAAGGCCCCAGGCAGCTTCCTTGCTAGGAAAGCCACTGTGAAGCAGATGGCGGCCAGGAAGCCCATGTAGCTGAGGGCAGCATAAAACATGGCAATAGACCCTTCATTGCATTGCAGGATGATCTCTCCAGGCTGGGAGTACATGTCGGAGTCTGGGAATGGGGGTGACACACATAGCCAGATGGTACAGAGGATAACTTGGACACTGGAACAGGACATGACAGTGGAATTGGCCAGACTCTTCCCCAGCCATCTCCTTACCCTGTTCCCTGGTTTTGCAGCCAGGAAGGCCAACACCACAGTGATGGTTTTTGCCAACACAGAAGAGACAGCAACTGAGAAGATGATGCTGAAACCTGCTTGTCGGAGAAGGCAGGTTGCTTTTCTTGGTCGGCCAATGAAGAGGAAGGAGGACAAAAAGGAAAGCAGGAGGGAGACAAGGAGGATGTAGGAGAGAACCCGGTTGTTGGCTTTGACTATTGGAGTTTGTAAGAATTTAATGAAGATTCCCAAAACAAATCCTGTGGTTAAGGACAGAAAGAGGGCAAAGGAAGCCAGGAGGATCCCCAAAGTTTCTTCATAGGTCAGAAAGGTGATAATCTTGGGGACACATTGATCTTGGTCCTTGTTTGGATACTGATCTTCTGGACACATGGCACAATGCTCTGCATCTGCAAAGAACAAGAGTAATATTTATTTATTTATTTATTGTATTTATATACTGCCCCATAGCCGAAGCTCTCTGGGCAGTTTACAATAACTAAACACATTAAAAACAAATATACAGATTTAAAAACACATCTTTTAAAAACAATTTAAAAACACAATTTAAAAACACAATTTAATATATTTTAATATCTACTCTGTATCCATATGTACCATGTTTCATTTATAGAAACAACCACCAAAGAGGTTCCAACGATAAGAAAACATAATTCTATTCAATTAAAATCAGTAAAATAATAACATATGACCAAGGAGATCAAGAAATGGTACTAATAATGTTACAGATCAGGGAAAGCTTAGGTGTACACGTATGTCTTCAATTTTTGGTGAAAACACCTCACAGTTGATACTTATATTTATTTATTTATTATTTGATTTATATCCCACCCTACCTCCCAGCAGGAGCCCAGGGCGGCAAACAAAAGCACTAACAAATATGATCTCTAACTATATGATCTCATTGGAGACAGCATTCCACATGGTGTGCCCCACCATGGAGAAGGTCTTCCTTCACACAGTCACAATAATCCTGTCAGCTGGTTTAGGGGGAGAAAAATGGCCTGGCATAAGGTTCCCCGGTCATTCCTGCTCCTGGCTTGACAGATAACTATAGATTTACTTCGAGTCTGTTGTTTCAAGCAGCTTTTACAACAATATCATAAGGTATCATAATAATAACAATTGAAGATATGGAACAGCTATGAAATAAACTTATGACAGAACTAAGGCCTCTGGAGTCAAAGATCAACACCGTGCTACTAGTCAAAATAGATCTTATGGGTCATCCAGGGACTTGTAACAATGTGAAAAGTCAATTAAATAGCCCAGGCTCTCCTAGAAGCCCAAACCCTGATCAATCATGTCCACCCCCCCGATAAAGCCACTCTCCGTAGTCTTCCCCACTAGCCTCCACAGACTATTCACAAGTGTTTCCAGTATGAAGAAAATAATTCTAGAATATGGAAACTCCTTTCCTGAGAAGTCTTCAAAGTTGTCAAATTTGTGATTCAGGTGGCGATTCCAGAAATATCCAGTATGGCACTCTGAACCTTATTGGAGCGAAGGTTTATAAAACATTTGTGTGTGAAAATATCATCACATCTTGGGTCAGATTTCCAGTTGTGATGATTTTCTCCCACTCCGTGTAGGCTTCAAAAATGTTATGGAATGCAACTCTTAAGCCTTGTGTGCACACACATGGGAAATGCACAGGTGTGTTGTAGTGGCACACATTTTGTGCGTGTATTATAATCATTTCTAAATTTCCCTTTTAAAAAGCCCTGGATAGCTGAGTGAACCTTTGCCCTCTTCCCCAAGGGCATCTCTTTGCTGCTAGAATCGCTACTGGGAGGAAGGGCAGGATATAAATCTAATAATTAATAAGTAAGTAAGTAAGTAAGAAAGAAAGAAAGAAAGAAAGTAAATAGAGTCACCCACCTTTCTGAATGGAGATGGTCCCTTCTGCGCAGGGAACGCAGTCATAGCAGCAAAGTGGCTTTCCTTCCTGAACCACCTTGATGAATCCGGGCTGACAGCTTTCCACACACCTGGAGGGAGGCAGGGTCTAAACATAAAGACAAGGAGCATCAAACAAAATGTGTTAGGGCTAATTTAACTATGGAAATGAGGCACAGGGCTGGGAGGGACCTAAGAGGACCTCTCCTCATGGGTTTATCCTGAAGCTTGTAACTGAGTGGGCTACAAAACTGAAACAACAGCTTCAGTGGCACAGAGTGCTTATTTCCAGCGGTGGCAGGTTCACTAGCTACGGCAGATTCGTCGATATGGGAATTCATTTGTCTACTTTCCTTGTAACCCACCCTGGGAATCTAAAGAATGAAGGGAAGGCTGGTACTACTTCCCTGTTTCCTCCTACCTCCACCTCCCTTCCCTTTCTCTGTTTTTCAGCTGTGTCTAATTTTAGTTTGTAAGCTCCTCAAGGCAGAGACCTGTCCTCTTGTACCCTGTTGTGCCCACTAAGAGAACTGTGTAAGTCAGAGGTAGCTAACTTTTTTTGGGTCCAGGGCCAAACTGACCCATGGTGAGCCTTCTAGGGGCCACCATGTCATTGGGCACAGGCACAGCGGGACTGCCCTAGGTGTAAAAGCAGAGCTTGGAAAAGTTACTTTTTTGAACTACAACTCCCATCAGCCCAATCCAGTGGCCATGCTGGCTGGGGCTGATGGGAGTTGTAATTCAAAAAATAACTTTTCCAAGCTCTGTGGGGCATGGCCAAAGTGGGTGTGGTGAGAACTACAGTTAAGAACATAAGAAGAGCCTGCTGGATCAGGCCAGTGGCCCATCTAGTCCAGCATCCTGTTCTCATAGTGGGGGGAAAAATGTCTCAAGGCTGCCTTCTAACAGCCTTTCCCATCAGCTATTCTCCACTGTTTAAAATCATTATGTTAATCATTCATTATTAAATTCATTTTTAAAAAGGTCAGATGTGTTTGTGTGTGTGTGTGTGGTGTCAGAAAATCTTTTGGCCCAGCAGGGGACTTATAGGAGCAGTCGGTAAAAAACATAATTAAAAATTAGTTTAACTGATTTTTCTTTAAGGAAAGGCAAATGGGCTGGGCCTTGCGGGCCACAAAAAAACTTTTGGGGGTGTGTGAGTAAGGAATTAATAACTGAAAAAGTGGCTCTTCCTTCCCTCCAACCTGTGTTTGATGTGGAGCTAGGACAGTTTTTCCTGCCAATATTTGTTCATTCACCAACGGGGGAGGGAGGTGAGACATCCTCAAAAACTGGGGGATGTTTAAAATTTGTGAAGGATTCAGGGGCAGATCAGCTTTCATCTGTGCACATGAAACTCGACACAACCTTTCGCAGAATGTTGCTGCAATACAACATTGTACAACGTTGGTTCCCAGGAGCATTTCGGAAAATATAGCCAACCAGGAAGCTTCTCACTATGCTACAGCTATGAAATATTTTTCCACTTTAAATATGGCAGGGGCTGGGGGAACTCTTGGACATCTCATCTAGTTACTAAGGGAAGCAACCCTCTTGAAATTTGAACCCCCCCCCAAACACCTGATCCCCCCACAACACTTTTACAGGGACCTTCTGCTAGATTTTGAAGAAATGTTGAACACTGAAAGCTGACAAGCATTCGAAGGCAGCCCCACCCAGAGCATGGTACACTTGTTACAGTTTAAGGGATGGGAAATGCAATGCAACGGAAGGCTTGATTTCTCCCACCTGGTTGAGCCATTTGGGCCACATAACGCCATCCTGGTCGATGATGAACTGTTGGTCTGGGGATCCCTGTCTGTATAAACTCCCAAACCTCACCCTAAGGAGAGAGTTATTGGGAAACACCACCCAGTTCACAATGTCCAAGTTGGCTGCCAGTTCCCCGTTCTCATCCAAATACACTCCGTTCATGGAAGAATTGTAAAACTGGGAGTTTCCCAGGAAAGGGTGGAGCTAGAATGGCAGACAAAGGAGCAGCATTTAGAATATGGGAAACTTCATCGACTGTCCAATTCTGCCCATTTCATGTTTGATCTCCTCTGGCTGAGGACTGCTTGCAGACTGAGTAGTTGAGTATCTTTTAAAATATTTGCTAAATTGATTTCAATGGGACATACACCCAGGTAAGTAAGTCTAAGGCTGCCATCCTATAAAAACTTATCTAAGAGTATGTCCCACTGAACCTAATGGGATTTAGCTACTTTTGGAATGTTAGTGCTGTAAAATATTATGTTTTTGTTACGCAGTTGGAAGAGACATCTGTATTTCTTACCTCAGCATCCAGTTGTGCAAGTTGATTAAAACATATTCTCAGCACACAGCTATTATCTGCTCTTAATAAAAAGCAAAAACAAGAAATTCTGCTATATATAAAGTGAAAAGGATATTTTTAAATGTTGCCAGTACACATCTTTTTATTATTATTTAGCAAGATTTATAAACTGCCTAATCAACAAAAGCCTTAAGCAGTTTACATAAAAATATTAATAAATCAATGCTTAATAAAAGCAACCATTAAAAACATAATGTTTATCAAAATATTGATAAGATCAGTGGTATTAAACCATATTATATGCTCTATATAACAACAAATGTGAGAAACTCTGCTATGTTTACAAAGAAAAAGATTGGTTTGATGCGCAACGCCTTCTCCCCTGCCCAAGGAAGCTCCGATGTAGGGGGCAGGGGGACTGACTCCAAGGGGGCCGCTACAGTCAAAGGGGGAGTTAGGCCACTGGTGGGGACTGAGACAGGAGGGGCTGTGTCCTCCGAGGCCAGTGTAAGGGGGCACTATGAGGAACCAATTAAGGGTGTTTCACAATTGGGGTTGCAAAATTGCACTTTCTCACTTCATTCCACATTTTCTCATATTCTAACTCCATGACAATGATTTTGGAATAGCACAGTCGATTGTCATGTCCAGGAGAGATATCTGTGATGAAAAGGAAATACCTGCCATGGCTGCAGCCTTTGAACTTCCAGCCTGTCCATTACTCTCCGCTTAGAACTAGCTGAAGAAGCGACGTCTATGGCCCGTGCCATGGCTTGGACAGTGTTGTAAATCATGTAGCTGTCTAGAGAGAGGATTCTTTCCAGATCATCTTGGGGCAGCAACACCAGTTTCTCTCTCTCTCTGCATCGTGTCCAGCCTTTCACTGACAATGTATGCTTTGAATATGAACAAATAAAAGCTTTCTTCCCAAGCTGCTTGATAATGGAGAAAAGGGGTAGAAATTCATCATAGTTTGTCCTTCTATTGGTCTCAGCAAAGAAGGAAAAAATACCATGGATGTGTTGGAAAGATAAGTCACTGTACATTAAGTCCAAGGAGATGTCCCACATAGCTGTTGTGATCAAGACTTTCCCTGCAGTTGGTTTTATTAAATTATTGAATATTTCTTCGATAATTAATATTCCCACAAAGAGAAATTTTGCCTCCACAAAGTAAACAAATACATGGACTTGTTTCCATTTTTTGAATTGAGGAAGTTTGACCCTCACTTCATCTATATTAAGTTGTGGGATCCTTTGTGAGATGACAACACAAATGCCACTCCCAATGAGCACAGGTGTGAAGGTCTTGATGAACCTCTCTCCATTGTCGGTGTCTGGAGCAATGAGACCAATCAACGTCCATCCAAAATGTAGGAGCAGCTTGACAATCCCTGGGTATTGGGCTTCTTCTTTGGGGAGCATCCGGTAGAAGAAAGGGAACTGTGTCTTATCACTCAGAACATGAGAGACAAAAGCATAACTGACCTAGCAAGGAAAGGAAGATAGATGGCTTGTTTTGTTTTGGATCAAAGCCACAAATATGCCTATTTGTCTAGGCTTCACCCATAAGATCAGACCTTGTTTTTATCAGTATGAATTCCCTGAATCCCTGTCTTTATTTAGTTTTTAATATACTATTATACTACTGTTTTCTTTGTTTCCTGTTGTATCTTTGTATTATTAAATTGGTTACTATTTTATGTTGTACACTACTAAGAGGTCTGTAAAATATAAAGTGGATTATAAATGTTTTAAATAAATAAATAAAATATCAAAGTTTCACTCTGGAAATTTTTCCACTTTCCTGAATAGTTAGTGCCACGGCCAGTTGTACAACAGAGGTTCTGTTTTACTCCCCTTTTTTACACACACACACACACACACACACACACGAGCTTAAACCTCCCTTTGATAAAGAAGGCAGAAAGGAGAAATATTAAAGATAGCATGGCAACCCATGTGACCATTCACTTTCTTCTGTTTTACCCAAGAGCCCTCCTGCTTATTGGCCCTCATTCTCAATGTCTGCCTTTTTAATTCATAAAATAAAAATAGGACGCTTAAATTTGCAATCCTAAACACACTATGCTAACAAGTTGAAAGGGTCCTTCAAGGCCATTGAGTCCAACCTCTTACTCAATGCAGGAATCCAAATTAAAGCATTCCCGACAGATGGCTGTCCAGCTGCCTCTTGAATGCCTCCAGTGTTGGAGAGCCTACCACCTCCCTGGGTAATTGGTTTCATTGTTGTACTGCATTAACAGGAAATTTTTCCTGATGTTCAGCCGAAATCTGGCTTCCTGTAACTTGAGCCCGTTATTCCATGCCCTACACTCTGGGATGATCAACTATGACCATCCTGGTCAATCACTGCTACTTCTGTCTCCATATACTCTCATGGGGACTGAACTGGCAATGACTGACCTGGAGACCTTGGGGTCGTAGTGGATAGCTCAATAAAGATGTCAACTCAGTGTGCAGCATCTATGAAAAAGGCAAAATCCATGCTAGGGATATTAGGAAAGGGAATGGAAATAAAACTGCTGGTATCTGTTTTTATTTGTTTAAGATTTTCTCCCCCATTGATTCTATTTACAATACCAAAACAAATCATTTCATATTTAATAATTGTTTATAACTGGTACTCTTATTCAATGCCTTGATGTCACATGAGTTTCCTATTTTGTTGAAGATAACATTGTGTCGATCCAGGGATGGACAAATCTGTCAATTTGGGTTTCTCATTTTTACAGTTTGGTTCACATTTCCACATCAGTTTGAGACTTTATCAGCATTTTGATGTGAAATTCTAATATAAACATTTGCAATTTTATGCAGTTTTTATGCCTAAATGTGTATTTTGCCTAAAATACACATTTTTGCAAAGCAATGTCCCCAAAAATAATGCATCTTTGTATGTTTTTTTACTAATATGTGCATATTTTGACACTTTATCCTAGTATATGCATTTTTGTTAACATTGGATGACTGGAGAGCTCCATTGAGACTCAACGGGAAACCTATAAACATAACCATTATCCAAGTATATCCTCCAATGGCAAACACAGAAGAGGAGGAATTGGAGAGACTTTACGCAGAAGCACAGGAAGAAATTTATCACACACCAAAACAAGATGTGCTAATAATCATGCTGGACTGGAATGCAAAAGTAGGAAACAGAGAAGAACTAGGAATTGTGGGGAAATGGAGCTTAGGAGGTAGAAATGAAGCAGGTGAAAGAATTATAGAATTCTGCAAAGCCAATAATCTGTGTCTAGCAAACACATTTTTTGAGAAACCAAAAAGAGAAATGTACACGTGGACATCACCAAATGGACAATATATGAATCAAATTGATTATATAATTGGCAACAGAAGATGGAGAAGTTCCATACTTTCTGAGAAAAAAAGACCAGGAGCAGACTGCGGTACAGATCATGAACTGGTCGTATCAAAAATCAGAGTAAAGCTAAAGAACAACAACAAAGCAATCATAATGCCAAAATACCATTTAAATAACATCCCAGAAAAATATAGAGCAAATAAGGAAAAGATTTGGGGCTTTAAACCTACTTGATAGAGAACTAGAAGAACTATGGATCGAAGCAAGAGACATTATCAGGAAAGAATGTAAAAAGACAATACCTCTAGCTAAAAGGAAAGGAAGACCTCAATGGATGATGGACGAAACTCTTAAAATGGTTAAAGAAAGAAGGAAAGCAAAAGGAGATAGAAACAATGTTAGAACCCTAAATGCAAAAATACAGCGACTAGTACATAGGGACAAAGAGAACTATTACAATAAATATTGAATAGAAATAGAAGAGGATAATAAAAAGGTAGAACAAGAGCCTTATTCCAAAAGATTAGAGAAATCAAAGGAAAATTTAAACCGAGAGTGGAGATGTTGCATGACAAGGGAACACACTGATTGATCGAGATAAAATAAAAGGAAGATGGAAGCAAAACACTGAAGAACTATATAAAAGAGATGCAAGGATGACAGATTCATTCATGGAGGAAACTTATGATGACGAATCTTAGAATGAAAGGTGGAAGCTGCTCTTAAAATACTTGGAAGAAACAAATCACCAGGAATAGATAGCATACCAATAGAGTTGCTACAGGTTACTGAGACTGAATCTATTCAAATTTGATAAAAAATTTCAACAAATATGGAAAACAAAAAATATCCCATGCAAGTAAAGTAATGCTCAAGGTTCTACAACAAAGGCTTTTATCATATATGGAGCAAGAAATGCCAGATCTCCAAACTGAATATAGAAAGGGAAGAGGTACCAGAGATCATATCGCAAACATAAGTTGGATAATGGAACGGACCAAGGAATTTCAGAAGGAAATCATAAGAACATAAGAACATAAGAACATAAGAACATAAGAACATAAGAAGAGCCTGCTGGATCAGGCCAGTGGCCCATCTAGTCCAGCATCCTGTTCTCACAGTGGCCAACCAGGTGCCTGGGGGAAGCCCGCAAGCAGGACCCGAGTGCAAGAACACTCTCCCCTCCTGAGGCTTCCGGCAACTGGTTTTCAGAAGCATGCTGCCTCTGACTAGGGTGGCACAGCACAGCCATCACGGCTAGTAGCCATTGATAGCCCTGTCCTCCATGAATTTGTCTAATCTTCTTTTAAAGCCGTCCAAGCTGGTGGCCATTACTGCATCTTGTGGGAGCAAATTCCATAGTTTAACTATACGCTGAGTAAAGAAGTACTTCCTTTTGTCTGTCCTGAATCTTCCAACATTCAGCTTCTTTGAATGCCCACGAGTTCTAGTATTATGAGAGAGGGAGAAGAACTTTTCTCTATCCACTTTCTCAATGCCATGCATAATTTTATACACTTCTATCATGTCTCCTCTGACCCGCCTTTTCTCTAAACTAAAAAGCCCCAAATGCTGCAACCTTTCCTCATAAGGGAGTCGCTCCATCCCCTTGATCATTCTGGTTGCCCTCTTCTGAACCTTTTCCAACTCTATAATATCCTTTTTGAGATGAGGCGACCAGAACTGTACACAGTATTCCAAATGCGGCCGCACTATAGATTTATACAACGGCATGATGATATCGGCTGTTTTATTTTCAATACCTTTCCTAATTATTGCTAGCATGGAATTTGCCTTTTTCACAGCTGCCGCACACTGGGTCGACATTTTCATCGTGCTGTCCACTACAACCCCGAGGTCTCTCTCCTGGTCGGTCACCGCCAGTTCAGACCCCATGAGCGTATATGTGAAATTAAGATTTTTTGCTCCAATATGCATAATTTTACACTTGTTTATATTGAATTGCATTTGCCATTTTTCCGCCCATTCACTCAGTTTGGAGAGATCTTTTTGGAGCTCTTCACAATCCCTTTTTGTTTTAACAACCCTGAACAATTTAGTGTCGTCAGCAAACTTGGCCACTTCACTGCTCACTCCTAATTCTAGGTCATTAATGAACAAGTTGAAAAGTACAGGTCCCAATACCGATCCTTGAGGGACTCCACTTTCTACAGCCCTCCATTGGGAGAACTGTCCGTTTATTCCTACTCTCTGCTTTCTGCTTCTTAACCAATTCCTTATCTACAAGAGGACCTCTCCTCTTATTCCATGACTGCTAAGCTTCCTCAGAAGTCTTTGGTGAGGTACCTTGTCAAACGCTTTTTGAAAGTCTAAGTACACTATGTCCACTGGATCACCTCTATCTATATGCTTGTTGACACTCTCAAAGAATTCTAGTAGGTTACTGAGACAGGACTTTCCCTTGCAGAAGCCATGCTGGCTCTGCTTCAGCAAGGCTTGTTCTTCTATGTGCTTAGTTAATCTAGCTTTAATCATACTTTCTACCAGTTTTCCAGGAACAGAAGTTAAGCTAACTGGCCTGTAATTTCCGGGATCCCCTCTGGATCCCTTTTTGAAGATTGGTGTTACATTTGCCACTTTCCAGTCCTCAGGCACGGAGGAGGACCCGAGGGACAAGTTACATATTTTAGTTAGCAGATCAGCAATTTCACATTTGAGTTCTTTGAGAACTCTCGGGTGGATGGCATCCGGGCCCGGTGATTTGTCAGTTTTTATATTGTCCATTAAGCCTAGAACTTCCTCTCTCGTTACCACTATTTGTCTCAGTTCCTCAGAATCCCTTCCTGCAAATGTTAGTTCAGGTTCAGGGATCTGCCCTATATCTTCCACTGTGAAGACAGATGCAAAGAATTCATTTAGCTTCTCTGCAATCTCCTTATCGTTCTTTAGTACACCTTTGACTCCCTTATCATCCAAGGGTCCAATCGCCTCCCTAGATGGTCTCCTGCTTTGAATGTATTTATAGAATTTTTTGTTGTTGGTTTTTATGTTCTTAGCAATGTGCTCCTCAAATTCTTTTTTAGCATCCCTTATTGTCTTCTTGCATTTCTTTTGCCAGAGTTTGTGTTTTTTTTTATTTTCTTCATTCGGACAAGACTTCCATTTTCTGAAGGAAGACTTTTTGCCTCTAAGAGCTTCCTTGACTTTGCTCGTTAACCATGCTGGCATCTTCTTGGCCCTGGCGGTACCTTTTCTGATCTGCGGTATGCACTCCAGTTGAGCTTCTAATATAGTGTTTTTAAACAACTTCCAAGCATTTTCGAGTGATGTGACCCTCTGGACTTTGTTTTTCAGCTTTCTTTTTACCAATCCCCTCATTTTTGTGAAGTTTCCTCTTTTGAAGTCAAATGTGACCGTGTTGGATTTTCTTGGCAATTGGCCAGTTACATGTATGTTTAATTTAATAGCACTGTGGTCACTGCTCCCAATCGGTTCAACAACACTTACATCTCACACCAGAACTATCACTAGAAGCTAAAATGATGAAACTGAGGTTATCATACTCTGGACACATCATGAGAAGACATGATTCACTAGAAAAGACACTAATGATGGGAAAAACAGGAGGCAGTAGAAAAAGAGGAAGGCCAAACAAGAGATGGATTGATTCCATAAAGGAAGCCACAGACCTGAACTTACAAGATCTGAACAGGGTGGTTCATGACAGATCCTGTCATAAGTCATAGCCGGCTTGAAGGCACATAACAACAACAATTTTGTGGTAGGAAGAGTATAGTAGTTTTTTTTTTAAAAAAGAGCATAGCAGTGAAAAATTACTGCCAAAGTACAACATTCTGGATAAGAGGTGAGCTGCTCCTTGATCAGAAACGATACATGACTTTTTCATCCTGTGTCAAATATTGCATAAACACTGTTCAGCACAGCATTGATCAGTGGTTTTAAAAAAGTGACCTAGTTATTTTGCATTAATCAGAAACATGCTTATTTGTCAGTATTACTAATTACTTCTCCACTACAATTATTGCTTCTCAGCCCTTAGCCCTGCTTTGCACAAAACTGATTGCCCAGGAATGGGGGATGGGGGCTCCCTTAAGCAGAACAAGATCACTTTCTTTCACAAGAACTTTGCTGCCCTTTAAGCAAAATCAGCATCTCTCAGCAATACCTGACACAAATGAGCAAAATCAGTCTGTGCCTGCAGCTATATGCCCGCTTCCCTGAAAGTAAATTCTCTTTAACTGAATGGGATTTACTTCTAGCATGCAAAGGCACTGGGCTGCATCTTTATTATTCCAAGGGATTGCAAACATTTGTTGACAGAACAATGCATTCTTTCTACCTTTGTTTTTAAAACATTTTGCAATGGTCATCATAACAGTTTTTGCTCATTATGCACTGCAAGCAGCTAGCTGGGGAAAGATGGCATAAATTTCTCCACGATCTCTATTGAACACTGCACAAAACATGCATGCATGAGCAGCATTGAGTCCACAATAAAGTGCTATGTGGGAACATCCTTTGTCTTGTTCTAAAATTCTAAAAAAAACCAAACCCATTTGAGTAGAGATGACTGTGTGAGAAAAGAAAGATGTGTGTTTGGCCAGCAGGAAGAGTGAAACGTCTCTCAAATCACTTGCAATGCTCTTTTAAAAGTGACTGTCTGTCTCCAGCTCACTTTGGACTAAGGATGGGGGAGAAATTTGATTCAGTTCACATTTAAAGGCAAATCTACCCAATTCGCCCTTTCCAAAACAATATGAGAGCTAAAACATAGCTATCCTTCAGAATTCACACTATTGCAAATTTTGCAATGCAGTTTGCCAGTTTATAAAAATCCATGCATTTTTATTGTTGTAATTTATTTTATTATTAAATTTATATTCCACCCTTCCTCCCAGAAGGAGTCCAAGGCAACTCCAGAGTGTAGGGAAATGTATGTAGAAAAATGAATATATTAGTAAAAGTAACATACAAAAATGCAGTATATTAGGGGACACTGCTTGAAAAAAATTGTACATGAGTCAAACCAACATACGCAAATGTGTTTATTAGGAGAATTTTGCACTAAAAAGCTAATGAATTTTCTTGAGGATTTTTTTAAAAAAACTGCAGATGGTTGCAGAAATGCAGAGAATTGAATTTAAAACTGGAAAAGTGAGCAACTCTGTGAACTAAAATTGACAGATCTGTCCATCCCTGCTTTGGACATTCACCCCACCCACCTTTTGAGTTCTCTGCAATTAGGCTCAGCCAGCAAATTCCTTGCCCCTATCCATTCCTACCTGTGGGGTTTTATAGATGCCTGACAATCTTGAAATCTGGATGGAGTTTTGAGAGTCAGCCCCTTCAAGAACAGCTAATATGTTATTCTGTCCTCTGCAGTTGTAGTTTGGAATGTTTGTCTGCCCAGTAGACAGCAGGTCTAATAAAGCATCATATGTCACCCTTGTGTGGAAAAAGTTCTCATGGATGCTGTAGCCCAGGGTGATGTTGGGTAAGAGCCTGGGATTCCTGTTGATGTCTTGAATGGCAAACAAGAAGGATAGCATCTGCCAGTATTTTGTAGATGTTTTGCTGCAAAAATATACATATTGCATCATCAGCACCTGCATTCAATGAATATATGAGATCCTGCTCAGGCTTTTTCTACAAGATTTACAGACAATATAAAACTCTGGATTTAATTTCTAGGACTTTACTTATGCTAACACTGATTCAGAGTCAAAGCCACAAACTCAACAGCCAATTGTCATTTATTGATATTGTGTTGATGGGGGGATAGCCTTATCCATGAATCAATAGGCATAACCCTCTTGAAAACAAAATTAAGGCACATGATCCTTCTAGTGATGGACCTAGGCATGCACAGCCCTTCAAAGAACAAGAGCAGATAACAGCTTCAAATGGTCAATTAAAAGATGGGGAACATTTGTTACAATCTCTGTGGTTTAGTCAGATCATGGGGGTGATTGGATATACTTTAAAATGGAGGACAGCCTGTAAATTATGCAGTAGGTTCAGTGTACAAATCCCCCCTCTCTGTTGTATATAAACTATATCGGAAGGACAGGGAAGGACGTATTGGTGGCGGAGTCGCTCTATACGTGAAAGAAGGCATTGAATCCAGCAAGCTCGAAACCCCAAAAGAGGCAGACTCCTCCACAGAATCGTTGTGGGTGATGATACCATGCCCCAGGAGGGACTTAATACTGGGAACGATCTATCGTCCCCCTGATCAAAATGCTCAGGGAGACCTTGAGATGAGATATGAAATTGAGGAAGCATCCAAACTAGGAAATGTGGTAGTAATGGGTGACTTCAACTACCCAGACATAGACTGGCCGCATATGTGTTCCAGTCATGACAAAGAAGCAAAATTTCTAGATATTCTAAATGACTATTTCCTAGACCAGTTGGTCATGGAACCGACCAGAGGGACGGCAACCCTGGACTTAATCCTCAGTGGGGACCGGGACCTGGTGTGAGATGTAAGTGTTGTTGAACCGATTGGGAGCAGTGACCATAGTGCTATTAAATTAAACATACATGTAAATGGCCAATTGCCAAGAAAATCCAACACGGTCACATTTGACTTCAAAAGAGGAAACTTCACAAAAATGAGGGGATTGGTAAAAAGAAAGCTGAAAAACAAAGTCCAGAGGGTCACATCACTCGAAAATGCTTGGAAGTTGTTTAAAAACACTATATTAGAAGCTCAACTGGAGTGCATACCGCAGATCAGAAAAGGTACCGCCAGGGCCAAGAAGATGCCAGCATGGTTAACGAGCAAAGTCAAGGAAGCTCTTAGAGGCAAAAAGTCTTCCTTCAGAAAATGGAAGTCTTGTCCGAATGAAGAAAATAAAAAAGAACACAAACTCTGGCAAAAGAAATACAAGAAGACAATAAGGGATGCTAAAAAAGAATTTGAGGAGCACATTGCTAAGAACATAAAAACCAACAACAAAAAATTCTATAAATACATTCAAAGCAGGAGACCATCTAGGAAGGCGATTGGACCCTTGGATGATAAGGGAGTCAAAGGTGTACTAAAGAACGATAAGGAGATTGCGGAGAAGCTAAATGAATTCTCTGCATCTGTCTTCACGGTGGAAGATATAGGGCAGATCCCTGAACCTGAACTAACATTTGCAGGAAGGGATTCTGAGGAACTAAGACAAATAGTGGTAACGAGAGAGGAAGTTCTAAGCTTAATGGACAATATAAAAACTGACAAATCACCAGGCCCGGATGGTATCCACCCAAGAGTTCTCAAAGAACTCAAATGTGAAATTGCTGATCTGCTAACTAAAATATGTAACTTGTCCCTCGGGTCCTCCTCTGTGCCTGAGGACTGGAAAGTGGCAAATGTAACGCCAATATTCAAAAAGGGATCCAGAGGGGATCCCGGAAATTACAGGCCACTTAGCTTAACTTCTGTTCCTGGAAAACTGGTAGAAAGTATGATTAAAGCTAGATTAACTAAGCACATAGAAGAACAAGCCTTGCTGAAGCAGAGCCAGCATGGCTTCTGCAAGGGAAAGTCCTGTCTCAGTAACCTACTAGAATTCTTTGAGAGTGTCAACAAGCATATAGATAGAGGAGATCCAGTGGACATAGTGTACTTAGACTTTCAAAAAGCAAGGTACCTCACCAAAGACTTCTGAGGAAGCTTAGCAGTCATGGAATAAGAGGAGAGGTCCTCTTGTAGATAAGGAATTGGTTAAGAAGCAGAAAGCAGAGAGTAGGAATAAACGGACAGTTCTCCCAATGGAGGGCTGTAGAAAGTGGAGTCCCTCAAGGATCGGTATTGGGACCTGTACTTTTCAACTTGTTCATTAATGACCTAGAGTTAGGAGTGAGCAGTGAAGTGGCCAAGTTTGCTGATGACACTAAATTGTTCAGGGTTGTTAAAACAAAAAGGGATTGCGAAGAGCTCCAAAAAGACCTCTCCAAACTGAGTGAATGGGCGGAAAAATGGCAAATGCAATTCAATATAGACAAGTGTAAAATTATGCATATTGGAGCAAAAAATCTTAATTTCACATATACGCTCATGGGGTCTGAACTGGAGGTGACCGACCAGGAGAGAGACCTCGGGGTTGTAGTGGACAGCATGATGAAAATGTCGACCCAGTGTGCGGCAGCTGTGAAAAAGGCAAATTCCATGCTAGAGATAATTAGGAAAGGTATTGAAAATAAAACAGCTGATATCATCATGCCGTTGTATAAATCTATGGTGCGGCCGCATTTGGAATACTGTGCACAGTTCTGGTCGCCTCATCTCAAAAAGGATATTATAGAGTTGGAAAAGGTTCAGAAGAGGGCAACCAGAATGATCAAGGGGATGGAGCGACTCCCTTACGAGGAAAGGTTGCAGCATTTGGGGCTTTTTAGTTTAGAGAAAAGGCGGGTCCGAGGAGACATGATAGAAGTGTATAAAATTATGCATGGCATTGAGAAAGTGGATAAAGAAAAGTTCTTCTCCCTCTCTCATAATACTAGAACTCGTGGACTTCAAAGAAGCTGAATGTTGGAAGATTCAGGACAGACAAAAGGAAGTACTTCTTTACTCAGCGCATAGTTACACTATGGAATTTGCTCCCACAAGATGCAGTAATGGCCACCAGCTTGGATGGTTTTAAAAGAAGATTAGACAAATTCATGGAGGACAGGGCTATCAATGGCTACTAGCCACGATGGCTGTGATCTGCCACCCTAGTCAGAGGCAGCATGCTTCTGAAAACCAGTTGCCGGAAGCCTCATGAGGGGAGAGTGTTTTTGCACTCGGGTCCTGCTTGGGGGCTTCCCATTGAGGCACCTGCTTGGCCACTGTGAGAACAGGATGCTGGACTAGATGGGCCACTGGCCTGATCCAGCAGGCTCTTCTTATGTTCTTATAAATCAGATAGAGAGGAGAGTTGTGATGACTTTATGTGGGTTGCAGTGTCTTGTGCTCTTGATGTGCTCTGGATCTCTTGTTAGATTTTGGTCCTTTCCCCTTGATATGAAATCTGTGATAACAACAGTCAGGGCTACATATGCCAGAACAGGTTACTGGAATTTTTTGACATGTGGATACTTTACACATGTATCCAGGATGTAGCTTCCTCTGAAAAACCCTGGTGACAGTGTCCCCCTCCATCCCTCCCCCCCTCTCTCTTTGTAAGCTCATTTCCCTTCTCCAAGAGCTCATTCATGAAGAGAACTCTCTTTAGCAAAAGTAGCATAGCTGGGCCACTCTGCCAGACCTATCAATATGATATTTCTTTAATTTTCCCATTTTAATGCTTCTGTGTTTTTACTTCATAGTATCGTATGGCTGAGCTGTTGGCAGGGCTGGCTCCAGGCATGCTGGGGTCCTTGGGCATCAGCCTGCCCCAGGCCCCTCCTCTCCCGTTCCACGATCCATGGCAGGAGCCGCACCACAGATCGCAGGACAGGAGCTTCCGAACCGCCCTCCACCCACCCGCCTTCACCTACCTTTCTCTGCTGTTTTTCGCCAAGCTTTAAAGACCTGGCTGTTCAGGCAGGCCTATGGGATTTCTGGGGTGGGTTGGGTTTTTATATTGTATTACTGAGGGATGGTTTATGAATTGCTGTTAATATTGTAATTTGCTATATGCATATGTTTTTATATTGTATTTATATTGTGTACTTCGCCCAGAGTGTCCGCTTAGGTGGACAGATTGGCGACTAATTAAATAAAATTTTATTATTATTATTATTATTTTGTGGCTCTGCGTGCATTGCTGCCATCAACCAAGATGGCAGCAGAGGCTTCAGCCCCTTAGGGAAACCTCGGCCGCCATCTTGATTGATAGCAACCCTGCGCATATTGCAAAAAACATCAGAGAGAAAGGTAGGTGAAGCAGGGGGATGGCGGGCAGCTTGGAAGCTCCTCCTGTCCTGTGATCCGTGGCTCCTGCCATGGATCGCAGAAGGGGAGCGGAGGGCCCCTCAGGGCTCGTGTAGCTCCAGGGCCCTCGGGCCAGTGCCCCTTTAGAACCGGCCCTGGGTGTTGGTTTGGATGATGTCTTCTGGTCCACTCCAAGCCAGTGGTTTTGTATCAGAAGAATGGGATACTGTGGTAGAAGGAAGTGCTGAATTGTTAATGGCCCTACCCAGGTCTGTTAAGCATCCTTTTTACATGTCTAAAGAGTTGGTCAACTACAGATGTGTTCCCATAGAAACAACTACCTAGTAATGCTCCAGAAAGAGGGGGTAGATTTCCCCACTCATCTGGCTGGAGGCTACATCGTCCTAGGAGTAGGAGAACAATAGGCTAGGGGCTAGTCTGGACTAGTCTCTGGAGCTGAAGGCACACAGGTTTGACTTGTTTTCTGTGCTGAAAGCCAAGCTTGTGTGTGTGGGGAGTGTCCCTGGGAACCTAATGGGAGAGCAAGATCTATTGGAGTGTTAATGCCGTGCTGTTGTACTCAGGCTGTATAAATGTGAAAATTAAACCAGATATCACAAACACCACAGTATCCACCACTGACCTTCATTCCAAGGACACTGAAACTGATAAATTCTGGCACCCCTGAAGTCTCTCACTGCTCAGAGATTGGGGTGTACTTAATAATATTTTGTCTTTTTACTTATTTATTGTAAGTTGCCTGGAGAACTTCATATTAATAGGATGGCACGCAAATTTTGTAAATAAAATAATATCCACCTGCCTCTCATAGTCCTTCTGATCAACGATGATCCGGCAGGTTCCTCACCCAGTTTCTTGGCTAAGATGCTGGTGGGACTCTCCTTGCCCTTTCCTTTCTCCAAGATTCAGCTTTTCCCCAAAAACTCTCCCCCAGTTTTTTTCCCCACCCTCACCAGGCAGGGTCACTTTCCTTCCCCAACTGACTGCTTTCAGGACTCTAGCTACTGTTTCCTCGCACTGGTTGCCATGACTCTCCCTCTTTCAAGATACTGTTTTCTTGGCTTTCTGTTTTCCTGGCCACTATGTCCTCCTATGTGACCTGTACTAGAGTTCCTCACTCTTGGATCCCCAGATGTTGTTTGATGACAACTCCCATCATCCCTGATCACTGGCTAAGGTGGCTGGAGCTGATGGGAATCGTAGTCCAAGAACATTGGACCCAAGTTTGAAGAAGGCTGCTCTATAACACATATATAATATTCATGCAATATAGTCTAGTGTTCCCCGTGTGTGTGTGTGTGTGTGTAATTGTTAAAAGCTGAGAGAGAATTACCTTCCACAACCTTGGAGACTGAAGCTTATTCCTGCGTATCACAAACTGCAGATCAAGTGAAGTCATTGCAGCTACACACACAGACACAGACACAGAAACACAGCTGAACATACAGGCTAAAATCATACACCCACCCATTTCTAATAGTTGAAAATATATTTAAAATCTGTTCACAGGGCTTGAAAGAAACAACTGGATATTTGTTCTGTACATTAAATTTATTTATTTATTTATTACATTTATACCCCACCTTTCTTTGCATGAGAGAAACTCAAGGCGGCTTACATATGGTTCCCAGGCTGTCTTCCATTAAGGCACTGACTAGACCTGACCCTGCTTAGTTTCAGCAGGATGCTGGCCTCATGTGCCTTCAGACCATAGCCTGGACAGAAATTATGGCAGACAGATGCCATTGCCCTATGTTGCCATTCATTACAGGTGAAAAGGGACCTCACCAGCAACAGCGGTCTGACAAGGCAAGCTAAGCATTCAGTGGAGCCTTACCACTGATGCATCCACAAAGTCACCCCCAAAGGCAAAACAATACAGGCATTTAGTTGGAGCAGGAAAGAGCCTGTTCATCAGGGATAGTTGGAGCTCATGAAATCATAGTGAGTGGAGCAGCAGTGACTCCATCCCAATAAAATCACTTACTCATGAAAGCTGATAGAGGGAGGCTTGTTGAAGATGTGTGGATGAAATAAAGCAAATGTGGGAGAGATGACCCCACTAATGAGGTGGTCTCCTGGCCTGTAGTAATTGACTAGGTCTATCTGATCCCTCTCCAGAGTTAAGGAGCATTTAGCCTTCAGCAACCCACAGTCTGCATAAGGCAGTAGCAGCAGCAGCAGGAAAAGATGCAGCTGGACCATTCTGTGTCTGCCTGGAATGGCTCCCTCCCTCATTATTGCTCCCCTGAACTAATTAGAAAAATCATTAGAAGAAGTCAGCTTCTTTTTGCAGGGTTCAGAGGCTTTTGTAATGCTGATGGAGACCAGACCAGACCAGACTTTACATTTGAAAGGGATGGAACTTGGAAGCCAACCTCACCCAGTCCTCTTCACCTGCCCTAAATCTCAGCCCAAGCTCTCAGTGGGACATGAGGCATTTATGCAGCAGTCCTTTTCGACTCAGATACAAGATGCCATCTCATGTTCCTCTGGAGTCTGATGTTTCTTTTGGGTAGACTCAAAGGCAATCTTTGGACAAATCCCTGAGCTTTGGTGAGGAGATGATAAAAATCACTATGATTTTGATAATTATAAGGGGGGAATTGCATCTGCAACATCCTGAACTCTTAATGTGGCTCCTTGCAGATGCATGGCTGGAGAAAAACATGTTTGTAAAAAATCCCAGATGTGGCTCCATACTCTGAAATGGAGAATGCAGGGGGTAGCTGAACATGCCTAAACTTTGTGAAAAAGCACACAAGAATCAGGATTCCCTTTTAGGACAGTAGTGGGGAACCTCTGGTCCACAGGACAAATTATGTGCATCAGACCTTTCCAACTGGCACATAGGGATGTTTTGGCCAAGCCATCCCCACCTGCCCTACATTCAACATGATTTTTTGGGGGGAGAGGGAGAATGCTCCTCAGAGCAGAGCTGGAAATGTCTACGCAGTATATCTTCTGAGACTTGCATAAGCGCACTTACTCTCTCTTACTCTCATCATGCACAGCAGCTCTCCTCCATGCACTCCCAGTCAAGTAGAAGCTCCTCAGGCTCACCCGTTTTCTGCTTGGGGCTAGGGGTGCATAGCATCCCCTCCACAGCCACCCAACGGCAAAGTGAACAAACGCATCTGCTGCCAAGGTGTTCAAGAAAGATTGCAAATTGATTTTTGCAGGCCCTTTCTTGTCATAGCAAAAGCAAAGAAGTGGGAACAGGTTAAGGAATCTGATAACTGCATTTGGGGAAAAACTGCAGGGGCCCTCTGGAACTCAGCCCTATAGTCCAATCCTGAAGGCTCCAATGTTTTTGGTCCCGGGTCCAAGCTGTATGGTCAGCACCAGAAAGTTGAATTGGTCTCAGACACCAACTAGTGGCAATCACAGTGAGATTCTTTTGATTTTGGGGAGTGGTGTTCCCTGTGAGTTGCCCCAGGTTAAAGTTAATAGTCTTGCAGCCACATTCTGTACTAGCTGCAATTTCAATCCCATCTTCAAGGGTGGCTCCACATTAGGGTTGCCAGGTCTCCGGTTTTCTGCCGGAGTCTCCGGCAAAAGGGGGCCATCTCCGGCCTCCGGCAATACTTTGTTTAAACTGGAGGATCTCCGGCTTTTCATTGGTGGCCTCAGCCACGCATGCGTGATTGACACACGCATACGTTTGGCTGTGGCTGGCCGCTTTCCCGCCCTCTTTCAGTCAGGCAGTCGCAAGCAGGGACTAGAGACAAGGAGGACTGAGCGCCGCCGCCCCTGCAGGGACCTCCAGCAGCAGCCCCTGCCCGCTCCCGCCACCCACAGAAGTACAGGTGAGGGTGATGGGTGGAGGTGAGCGGTGGCAGTGGAGGCCAGGCTGGGCCGGCTCCTTCTTAGCCCCGGTCCGGAGCCAGTTCCCCTAGGGCTCAGCAGTCTCTGGCTGGGGGAAAGGACGGCTGGCCGCTTCACCCCTCCTGCTGCGGGTGCCGCTGGGCGGCAGTGGCTGCGATGGGGCTCAGCAGACTCTGGCTGGGGGGGCCTATCGCGGCCGCTGCTGCCCAGCGGTGCCTACAGCAGGAGGGGTGAAGCCGCCGGCTGTCCTTCCCTGAGCAGGGGAACCGGCTTCGGGGCTAAGAAGGAGCTGGCCCTGGCCGGCCTCCACTCCTGCTGAGGCTGCCCGGCCGCGTGGGCCCCGTCTCCTAGCAACCGCTGCCGAGACGGGGCCCACGCGGCCTAGCAGCCTCACCAGGAGCCGTGGAGGGCAGGCCAGGCTGGCTCCTTCTTAGCCCCGGAGCTCCTGCTCCGGAAAGGACGGCCGGCGGCTTCACCCATCCTCCCTCTGGCTGGGGGGGAGGCATCCCAAGAATGTACCAAAAAGCATATAAAATCTTTATTTTACTGAAAGCGTGTCGGGGAAAAATGGCATATTTTAGGCTAAAAATGCATGCATACACCAATTAGTATTTGATGTAAAGCATTTAGAAGTTTCTTATGATTAAGCAGTACACAAATGTCATTAAATGAACAATGCCCACAATAAGGTAATAAATAAGGCAAAATGCCCACAACATGCCTATTTTAAAAAATACAAAAATGAAATGCATTCTGTGCATTAAAAAAATCACAAATTTATATGGAAACAGGACAGAAAATATTTAGGAATGAAGGTATGTGAAACTGGGTTAGGCCAGAAATAGACTGATCTAGCCATCCTTCATAAAGGGCAAAGTGTTTGGATCTTTTTAGTGTACAAAAAAGTCAACTAAGTGTGTGTGTGCAAGGGAGGGGGGCATAATAAAGATTATGCATGATGTGGGGAAGTTCATTTCCCTCTCTCACAGTACTAGAACTTCAGACATTCAATGAAATTAACTAGCAGAACTTCAGGACAGACAGAAGAAAATCTTGAATAAACATATTCTTTAAAAAGAAAAGACCTCCACACATCTTCATACCAACCCTGTGAGGTAGGCTAGGCTGAGAGCTTCATGGCCCAGCAGGGATTTGATCCTGGGGTGTTCCAACCTCACTGAATCTCATATAGAGTGGTTAACTGGTTAGTGCGCGGGGTGGGTGTGTTCTTGTCCAGATACATTAGCCCTCCTTAGACTGGGGCTTAATCTGAGTCAGTGCTCAACCCCTAAACCACTTTTCCATGACAGTGCTCAGCTATGGCAGTAGTGAAGCAAAGTACCTCTGAGGGTGTGCAGAGTGCATTTCTTTTGCTGCTAAGTAAAGAAGTAAGTATAGCCACCCTCAGCCATACATTAAGAACTAGGCCAAAGGGCATCCTGGTCAGAGGGTATAAGCTTTCCAACATGCTCAAAACCTTGGCGCCTCTCGTTATAGAAATAAAACCCACTGTGCTTGAACATAAACAGTCCTTTTTAAAACAGGAGGTGGCTTGAGAGAGAGATTTCGCTTGCTGTGGTGTGGGCACACACATGCACACTTCTTTCTTCCTACTGTCACTTCTGACAGAGCTGGCAGTAGGTGAACATAAAGCCAAAAGGAAGCTGGACACCCTTCTTTTCATTCTTTCTCTCACCCTCTTTTCTTTATCACCTCTCATTTGTCTGGCCTTCCCTAATAAAGGCCATGTCAAGTTACTGAACTGTAGAGAACTGCTAAGGATACACAACAGCTTTTGCAAAACTGAGTTTATTATGGAAACCTGATTCTTAGCTGATCTTTTGCCACTGGTCCTTGAACTCATTGGAGCCGGTGAATGTCACCTGGCAATTTACAGTGTGGCAGAGATTGCCTCCTTGCATCCAACTACAGAGCCAGAAACTTCAGCAAAGCACCCAAGAGATTCATCCCAATCTACTTTCTGCCCACTTGGTCCTGCCCTGTAGCTAGCGTGGGGCAAATGGGTGCACTGCCCTCCCCTAGAGCTGTGTTTTTCTCCCCACCCCCACCCCATTTTTTTTAAAAAAATGTGTTTTTAATTTGTAACATGACAGTCTCCATTTAAATAATGACAGCTTGTTTTAAGAACAGGAGCAATTTAAGAATAGGACCCTCTGAAAAATTCAGTGAATAAGGTAGAGCGAGTGCACAACAAAAGCTTCATGTAGAAGAGCCCCCCAAACTATGCTCATTCAAGACTTTTCCCTGACTGAGGGTGGATTTTTCATTATCACAATCACCCTATAATTAAGGGATCCAGAAAAAAAGCTTATATAGTAACATGGCCATTGAGGAATTAAATATTAGAACTTTGTATTATGGATTGAGAGCCAATATGGTGTAGTGGTTAGAGTATTGGACTAAAACCTGGGAGACCAGGGTTCGAATCCCCACACAGCCATGAAGCTCCCTGGGTGACCTTGGGCCAGTCACTGCCTCTCAGACTCAGAGGAAGGCAATAGTAAACCACCTCTGTCTGAATACCGCTTACCATGAAGACCCTATCTGGGATCAACTTGAAGGCAGTCCATTTCCATTTTGCATCACCCTAAGCTTGTGAGAAAGAATGACCTTGTCACTTCAGATGGACTTAGGAACACCCTATTTTAGGTAAGATTTCTATTTTAATCTCCAATCAGAGAATTTTTTTTGAATGGTATGCTCCAAGCAACTGTGGTTGATACAATGTATCATGTTTAATGATGTCACTAGGGCCCGCCCTATGATGTCACTAGGGCCCGCCCTGTGATGTCACTAGGGCCCGCCCCGTGACATCACTAGGGCCTGCCCCGTGACATCACTAGGGCCCGCCCCGTGACATCACTAGGGCCCGCCCCCATTTTCTCAGGTTTTTGAATGGCTCTGACCTGGCAACCCTACTCCACATACAGCCACCCCTAACCTGTGAAGTGCAGGCCAAGACAACTATAGAATCCTTGGGTCTTCAGGACTATTGGAGGAGAGGGAGCTGGGTTGGGGGCAAACAGAGCAGGGGTAGGCCAGAACCCCTATCTGCATGCACATAGTAGCACGTTCCTTGTGGCACCATGTCGATCTTTGTTTTTCTCAGACTCAATGCTTCAGTCAGCATGATGGAGAGACCTTGATGAGAAGTTACATCACCTTCCACTCCCCCACCCATACTGGAAGTGCCCCCAGATGCTCCTGCCATACAGCTGTTCCCTCAGACAGTGAACTTGATGGCAGCTGGCCTTGATGTGTTTTATACATGGGGCAGTAGCCAGCAGATCCTGACCATAAGGCAAGGATTTGGGACATTTTGAAGGCTGAGGGGCTGGGCTCCCACATTCCCTCATGGATAATCTTCTGGGGGCTTCATGCTAGTCAAAGCCACACACAACGCTTCATTCACACACATCTATATACCCCCCCACAAGCACAACATTTCTTTCATCCCAGATCCTCTGCCCTGGCACTGGGGAGAGCCAATGGGAGAGAGGAGAAAAGGAGCCAATCTGGAAGCAGGCCCCATAAGGCCCACCCTCCATGCTCTGAGGAGAAGTTTTGGAGGAAAGATCCAGAGGGGAAAAAAGGTCCTTGACTCATGACTGGCTGAGATGGACCGACATGTTGAACATCCAGCAGAAGATATTCTGCACATTTTGTTAGAAGTGCCAGAACTGGACAGTCTTAACATTTACCTCAGACTGTCCACATTCACTGTCAAAGTCTTCCCTCACCACCTACCCCACCTAAACTCAAGGCTGCTCTGCTGTCCATCCTGCTTTCTTCCCAGCAGAATTGCACTGCACCTCAGGGTCATAACAGTTCTCCACACCCATGGAGTGAAACAGCAAGGGAAGCTACCTGGTGCCTGCCCAATCCTCGGGCAATAGCCCTCTAGAGTTAATGAATG
Organism: Rhineura floridana; assembly: GCF_030035675.1. Classification (NCBI taxonomy): domain Eukaryota; kingdom Metazoa; phylum Chordata; class Lepidosauria; order Squamata; family Rhineuridae; genus Rhineura; species Rhineura floridana. The sequence continues at coordinate 194,568,351 of NC_084482.1, forward strand.
AGAATACAGCTGCCAGCAGAGGGGAATACCAATCACTATTAGATTTTAAAAGTTCAGGAGGTAGAAAATTCGATGCCTGGTGCTTTATTATTCTTTAGCTGTAACTTAACTTAGCTGTTCTTAACTTCAAATACAGAAACTGGCGGCCAGTCCGGTAAATTTTCTGGGACATCCAGTGTTTGGTTCTCCTTAATTCTATGGTCAAAGAATAGTGATTGATAGTGCTTCTTCCATTCATTAGGACCAATAACACACAGTAGAGCTATACAACTATCCTCTAAGAAACCCGATACTGTGCGCCAAAAGAGGCAAGTGTCCCTATTATTGGAAGCCTTTATTAGGGTTTGCCAGGCATGTTTTTCAAATTGCTGTTTTTTCCCTTTTAACAATAGTTTGTACTTTTGCCTGTATGAAACATACTCAGTAAGCAAGAAGCCAGAGTTAGTGTTCCTATATTTACAATAGATCCTCCTCAGCTGGCTTTTAGCCTGTTTGCATTCACTGTCAAACCAGCTGGATGTTATTGGAGTTTTTCTAAGGGCAGTATTCATAGTTTTATTGATTAAATGGTCCTGTTATTTACCTATTAGAGTTTTAAATAATTCCATAACCTCAGTGGCATATTTGGCTGACAGAATAGTAGCATGCATGGCTAGAAAATCCTTGGAATGTAAAAGATAAGTCAGGGCTAAATCAACTTCTGGCAACTACTTAATTCTCTCCTGCTGGCTGTTAGGCTTAAATTTCTGTTAAAACCGGATTGAGATTGCAGGCGGAGGTTCTTATTTATTGGGCCTGCCAATATCATAGTTAAGGGTAGGTGATCGCTTTCTACACTTGAGCCTACCTCAAAATGGATGACATACCTAAATACAAATTGTGAAATAGCTATATAATCAATTATGCTGCCTCCAAAACTGGAGTAGCGAGTATGTTCTCCGTACTTATCACCATCTGCCATGCCATTTAATATTAGCAAGTCCCTCCGCCTAACCAGTTGGGCCAAACAGAACCCTGCACAGTTGCATTTATGATCATTGGAGAGTCGAGGGCCACCACAATCAGGAAAAGCACCTGATTCCAATTTGTGATGTCACAGATCATGCTCAGTGATGATTCTCTGCCTTGCACTAGGTGGAGAATGCATTTACAGATATTTGTTGATGAATAAACCTTCGGAATTAAGAAGCAACTAGCACTAATATGTTGACAACTCACATTCACATATATGCTGAGAGACATTAATAGTAGGGTGTGTGTGGGGGACGACAACATGAAATGCTATATTTTATACAGGTTTTTTTTCTGGAAATCAGCACTGAAAAACTCTGCTAGGGAGAGGGGCTTGCCTTTCAATCGTTGTGCTTGGGGTGGGATCACAGACACACCATGTAAGGAAAATACTGCATCTTTCTGTTTGATTGACAGCTATTCCTGCAATGAGGACAGAGAAAAATGGTTGAGGAAGAGGGGTGTTTTGCTGTCCAATTGTGCTTGTTGTGAGGCTGGATCTGACTGACTCTTTTTTCTCAACCATTTTTTTCTGTTTCCTGACTGCTAACTGAGTAGGCATAGGGAGATGTGTCAGCTGGTCCAGAGGATATATGAGCGACCCAGCTCTCAGAGAGTGAGCAAACAGAGTGAGCTTACAGAGAGGCCTAACAGGAGTTTGGCAGAAGAGTTTGATGAGGGAGGTCAAAGGGGAGGTCCTTAACAATCTTTTCCCCCTGTACAGTGCATTCCAATACAAGTAGAAAGAAAGAAAGAAAGAAAGAAAGAAAGAAAGAAAGAAAGAAAGAAAGAAAGAAAGAAAGAAAGAAAGAAAGAAAGGCAGTATAGAATGGAAAATGGACTGCTGGCAAGTGATGGGTTGTATCTCACAAGGACTGGGAAGAATGTGTTTGGCCACAGCATGGAGAACTTCATCAGGAGAGCTTTAAACTGAATCCTAAAGGGGAGGCAGATGTAAACTTGGCGGTAACGATTAATGAAGGCTTGTGCACTGTAACGGAAACTGAGAGAATGGCTCTATGGGGCCCAGTGTTCATAAAAATGTAGGAAGGAAGCCAGGCCATAAATCACATAATCTTTGATGTCTGTATACTAATGCCCAGATTATGGGAAACAAACAAATCAAACTTGAACTATTAATACAGGAGAGTAAATACAACTTGATAGGAATAACTGAAACTTGGTAGGATGACTCCCATGACTGCAACACAGTGATTGAAGGATATAACTTGTTCCAAAAGAACAGAAGGAATAGAAAGGGAGAAGGAGTCATTGCTATATGTTAAAAATATATATTCCTGCACAGATATACAGGAGGATGAGCTTAGTAGCTGCATCAAGAGCATCTGGATTAAAATTAATGGGGCAAGGAATAAAAGGAACATGGTAGCTGGAGTCTACTACTGACCACCCAATCAAGGAGAAGACGAGGATGAAACTTTTGCAAAGCAAATAGCCAATGTTTCAAGGAGGCATGATATAGTAGTAATGGGGGACTTCAGTTACCCCGATATCTGTTGGGAGGCAAATTCTGCCAAGCACGGCCCCTCCAAGACATTCCTGACTTATTGGAGATAACGTTCTGCTACAGAACATGGAGGAAGGAACTAGAGGATCAGCTATCCTTGTCTTGATTCTAACCAACAGATATGACTTGGTGGATGAAGTGGCAGTTATGGGAACTCTGGAAGTGACCACGCTATACTGGAGTTCTTGATTTTAAAGGAAACAAAAGCTGAGAGTAGACATACACGTACCCTGGACTTCAGGAAACCAGATTTTAATAAACTTAGAACAATGGTAAGTAAGGTTCCATGGCAAGCGACCCTAATGAGAAAAGGAGTCCAGAATAGGTGGGAGTTTCTAAAAGAGGAAATTCTAGAGGCACAATGGCAAACAATTTCATCAAGGAAAGAAAGGGGGAAGACAGCAGAATAAGCCAATGTGGTTTCACAGAAAGCTTAGAATTGACCTGAAAACAAAAAAGGACACATACAGGAAGTGGAAGGAAGGCTAGTCCACAAAGGAAGAGTACAGACAGGTAGCATGGAATCGCAGGGGTGGTGTCAGGAAGGCTAAAGCTGAGAATGAACTGAAGTTAATGAGGGATGCTAAAAGCAACAAAAAAGCTTCCTTCAAGTACATCTACAGTAAAAGAAAGAGAAAGGAAATGGTGGTACAGCTACTCAATGAGGATGGCAAAATGATGACAAAGAAACAGTAGAAGTGCTCAATTCCTACTTTGGCTCAGTCTTCTCCCAAAAAAGGGTCTATGACCCTCCTGGCAAAAGTGAAGTACAAGTTAAAGGGGCAGGATTGTAGCTTGAGATTAATAGATAAATGGTCAAGGAATACTTGATTACTTTGAACAAGTTCAAATTTCCAGAGCCCAATAAACTACATCTTGGAGTAATGAAGGAACTGGGTGAAGGACTCTCAGAAAACCCTGTCTATTATCTTTGTGAAATCATGGAGGATGGGTGAAGTACTGGATGACTGGAGGAGGGTTAATGTTGTCCCTATCTTCAAAAACAGCAAAAAAGGAGGAACCTGGAACTACGGACCAGTCAGTCTGACATCAATCCCTGGGAAAATTCTGGAGGAGATGATAAAGCAGTCAGTCTGTAAGCACCTTGAAAATAATGCAGTGATTACTAGAACCCAACATGGATTTGTCAAGAACAAATCCTGCCAGACTAATCTTATCTCATTTTTGGATCAGGCAACATTCCTGGTAGACTATGGGAATGCTGTGGACATAATATATCTCAACCAGCAAAGTTTTTGACAAAGTGCCCCATGATATTCTGGTTAGCAAGCTAGCTAAATGTGGGCTGGATGGAACAACTATCAGGTGACTCCACAGCTGGCTACAGAATTGTACTCAAAGAGTACAAAAGAGTACTCAAACAGTACAAATGAGTATCAATGGTTTCTTCTCAAAATGGAGGGAGATAGCTAATACCTTGGAAGACAGAAACAAAATTCAAAGTAATCTTGATAGGCTGGAGCAGTGGGCTGAAAACAACAGAATGAAATTTAACAGGGATAAGTCCAAAGTTCTACATGAAGAAAAAAGAAACCAGTTATAAGATGGGGGGATACTTGACTCAGCAATGCTACATGCGAGAAGGATCTTAGAATTGTTGTTGATCAGAAGCTGAATATGAGCCAACAATGCAATGTGGCTGCAAAAAAGAAATGCTATTTTTGGCTGTATTAACAGAAGTATAGTTTCTAAAGTGCTTGAAGTACTAGTTCCCCTCTATTCGGCACTGGTTAGGCCTCATCTTGAGTACTGTATTCCGTTCTGGACACCTCACATTAAGAAGTTTATGAATAAGTTAAAAAGCACAGATCACAATACTGATCCATTTGGAACTCCATTTTCTACATCAGTCCATTGGGAGAACATTTATTCCTACTCTCTGCTTCCTGTTTCCTAGCCAGTTCCTGATACACAAGAGGACCTCTTCCGTTATCGCATGGTTGCTAAACTTACTTAGGAGTCTTTGATAAGATGCTTTCTCAAAAGCTAATGCAAGTCCATACACTATGTCAAATGGATCACCTCTCTCTATATATGCTTGTGTACACTCTCAAATAATTCTAATAGGTTAGTGAGATAGGGCTTTGCAGTAGCCATACTGGTTCTGCTTGAGCAAGGTTTCCCCCCCCCATATTCTTGGTTATTTTATCTTTAGCTATGCTTTCTATCAGTTTTTCTGGGACAGATGTTAAGTTAACTGGCCTGTAATTTGAAGGATCCACTCTGGATCCCTTTTTAAATTAAAATGTATCTTGGATCATGTGTAAATTAAAATGGCAGGTGGTCACTGTGAATGGAAGCAAAACTTGGCTCATGATCAAAAGCAGTGCCACTACTGCCCACTCAATACTCAAAAACAGCCATTCAGAGTACTAGCAAGGAGGGTAGTAGAGGCACTATAGCTGCATCAGCTGATGAGGGGCCCTTCTGAGCTGCTGGGGCCAGTGGCCAACCACTATCACCGGGCCTTTTATAAAGCCTGAATTTGCAGGGTTCCAAAATGAATGGGATCCTCCATGGATCAAAGAAGAGGCTCCCCACTTCACAGAGTCGCAACATGAAGGCATGCCACACATGCACTATATTTAGTAGGACTTAAAACTTGGTAAGTGTGCAAAGACTTACAGATGAAGTCCCACCTGAATTAGGCCATCTTGACTGTGGTATTGGAGGAGGCCAGAATGATAGTCCTGGATGATTTCAATGTCCCTGCTGAGTTTGCCTCTAGTGTTCTGGCTAGGTACTTCATGGCCTCCATGATGACCATGGGGCTGTCTCAAGTTGTCTCCTGTCCACTGCATAAGGCCGGGCAAACCCTCAACTTGGCTTTTGCTCCAGATGGAGGAAGGGGTGATCTGGACATGGGGGGAATGTTAGACCACTTCCTGGTAAAGCTTAGACTTCTGGCTCCGATCCTTCCCTGCAGGGGTGGTAGACAGATGGTCTGCCCTGGAGACTAATGGAATCCACTGGATTCCTGAATGCCCTGGGGGAGTTCCCAGTAAATAGACCAGTGACCCTGTTGAAGCCCTTGTCACACTGTAGAACAGGGAGGTGCATCGGGCTCTTGACATGCTTGCCCCTGAACACCCTCTCCGGCATTGTGGAGCTCTGTTTGCACCTTGGTACACCAGTGAGTTAAAGGCAATGAAACAGGCTGGACGACGGCTACAGTCCAAGTGATGAAAGACGTGCTGTGAGGCTGATCAGGCATGCGTAAAACATCATAACCGTGTCAACTGTGTGGCGGTGAGGGCAGTGAAGAAGGCCCACTTGTCTGCCTCCATCACATCCTTAAGTAGCCGTACAGTGGAGCTTTTCCATATTGTCAGGGGTCTGTTGACATCAACTCCATGTTAGACCCTTCGGAGGCCTGCTGTGAATTGTTTGGAAGGCACTTTGAGGGTAAAGTTGCTCGCCTCCGTAGCAGTCTTGATGCCCCATCCACATCTACTGTAGTCCCGAGTGAGGTGTCCAGTGCAACAACTGCTGCAACTTCTTGGGATCACTTTCAGTTGATGCAGCCTGGTGATATGGACAAGGTGCTTGAGATGATGTGGCCAGCAATGTGTACTCTCAACCCTTGCCCTTCTTGCCTTATTAGAGCTTGCTGAGGAGGTTTGACAGAGTGGATCCAGGGTGTGGTCAATGCATCATTGCAGGAGGGAGTGGTTCCAGCTGCCCTGAAAGAAGCAGAAATCTGACCACTCCTGGAAAAGCCCACCCTGGACCCACTGATTTGTGGCAACTACTGCCCGGTCACAAATACCCCCTTTTTAGGGAAGGTGATTGAGAGGAGCAGCAATTGCAAGTACTCTTGGATGAAACATATTATCTTGACCCATTCCAGTCTGGGTTCAGGCCTGGTTATGGGACTGAATCGGCCTTGGTCGACCTGATGGATGACCTTTATCTGAAGGACAGGGGGAGCTGCAGCTGGTGCAAAATGCAGCAGCGAGACTGCTCCCTGGGGCAGGGTATCACCAACATGTCGCCCTACTGCTGAAAAAATTGCACTGGCTACCTATTAGCTACTGGGTTACATTCAAGGTTCTAGTTTTGGTGTACAAAGCCCTACACAGCTGAAATACCATCTTGCCCCTTATATACCCTGTCAATCACTGCACTCTGCAGGCGAGGGCCTTCTGCAGATACCACCTTATCAGGAGGTCCATTCTGCACAACATAGGAAGTGGACTTTTAGTGTAGTGGCATCTACCCTTTGGAATTCCCTCCCCTTAAATATTAGGCAGGTACCATCTCTGTTATCTTTTTGGTGCCTACTGAAGACCTTCCTCTTTCAACAAACCTTTTAAGTAGAGTCCTTATCCCAGTCTGGATCTATGTTGGAATTGCTTTTTAATATGTTTTTAAAGATGTTTTGTTTTAATATGTTTTTAAGGATGTTTTGTTGTAATATATTTTAAAGTCTATTTTTATGATGTTTTAAAGTGTTTTTAGTGCTTTTTTTTGCCGCCCAGTGCTCGTCCTGGGAGGAATGGCAGGATATAAATCTAATAATTAATTAGATTTATCTCTCTCCTCCAGGCCCAGCTAATCACAAGAAGGAAAAAATGCTTGCATAAAATTTATAATGGTTTGTCTGTCAGAGGAAATAAATATTATATTGCTTGTTAATGATTTCTCATTCTATCATTTAATTAAGAATACTGGAATCTATCCCTGTTCTTTCCACGTTAACTGAGGGAAGTGGGATGCCCCAGCTCCCACACCCAGGAAGGCACTTGTTAAAGAAGGAATGTGCTTGTGCCACATAAAGCATCCCTGACAAGTGGCTGTCCAGCTGCCTCCTGAATCCCTCCAGTGTTGGAGAGCCCACCACCTTCCTAGGTAATGGGTTCCATTGTCATACTACTCTAACCAGAAAGTTTTCCTGAAGTTCAGTCAAAATCTGGCTTCCTGTAACTTGAGCCCATTATTCCATGTCCTGCACTCTGGGATGACTGAGAAAAGATCGTGGCCCTCCTCTCTGTGACAACTTTTCAAGTACTTGAAGAGTGCTATCATATCACCCCTCAGTCTTCTCTTTTCAAGACTAAACATGCCCAGTTCTTTCAATCTCTCTTCACAGGGCTTTGTTTCCAGTCCCCTGATCATCCTTGTTGCCCTCCTCTGAACCAGTTCCAGTTTGTCTGCATCCTTCTTAAAGTGTGGTGTCCAAAACTGATGCAGTACTCAAGATGAGGCCTAACCAGTGCTTAATAGAGGGGAACTAGTACTTCACGTGATTTGAAACTATACTTCTGTTAATGCAGCCAAATATAGCAGTTGCCTTTTTTTCAGCTGCATCACACTGTTGGCTCATATTCAGCTTGTGATCTACAACAATTCCAAGATCTTTCTTGCATGTAGTATTGCTGAGCCAAGTATTCCCCCTCTTAATTTTCTTTGCAGGATATGTTCACTTGCACTTGAGGCTGACTAAGGGTTGGAGGTGGAATTATGCAAGCCACCCCTTTGCAAGACACCAGGACTGCTTTTTAGTTGAATAATAATAATAATAATAATAATAATAATAATAATAATAATAATAAATCAGTGGTATGTTTGCACTGTACCTTTGTGTTAAGCTGCTTGCTTTACTATGCTGCTCAATCAGTTAGAATGGACCTAGTGGCGTGCAATGCTGAGGCAGAAGATGGTGGCTTCCCACCCCCCACCCCATTTGGAGAGACAATATTGTTAGTCAGAGAAGGAATTAGAAAACACAGAAACCAAGAAGCCTTCTGCGTAACTGGTATTTACATGCACGGGCGGGGGGGGGGGAGAATGCCACGACTGCATTGCCTGAGACTGGAGCTACTAGGTGGATTTTCTGCTCAAGCAACTTAAAAATTTCATTCAAGGATGTTAGTATGAACCTCAAAATAAAGGAAAAAACCCTGAAAATTATATCTTTGAATGTGTAGGAGGTACAACTTGGAGCAGAGATCATTGTGAAAACAGTGATTTCTTTAAAAAGCACTTTTGCTACTTATTTTGCATCAATCAACCGTTGTCTTCTCATCTTTCATAGTGCAGCTTTAACATATAAATTATGTTAAATAGTGCAGGCAATGTGCCTTTGTTTGCAGAGTCTTCCTCATCCTGCAAATATATTATTTGAAATCCTACTTTTAATAAAATACTAATTTTATTTGCTTTTAAAATGGAACAATTGACAAAAACTTGCATTCTGTTTTATTCTAATTTACACTACAGAAATTGCAGACCAAATATGTTTTAAAGGAAAGCTCAGATCCTAGACCACCTGCTGGGGGTGCCACTGGAGGTCTTTGGGGGTACCATGACACCCGTGGGCAATGGGTCGGCAACATCTGATTTGAGTAGTTTCTCTCATGTGGATTCTCTTATGATGAATAAGGTGACTACTCTGAAAAAAGATTGTCACCCACATATCATGCCATAGGATAGCTAAGCCTGGGGTGGGAGTCTTATTGGATACCGACAGGGGAATTAAAGACATCAAAACTAGGTTCTAACATAGTTTATTAAAGATAAGGTTAATAATAGAAACAGCAGATAGTTACAGCCCTTCGTTGCTGTTTGGACATCTATGACAGCAGTGCCGATCTCTGTGGGTCAGTGTGACAGCCCTCCTGCAGCCTCTTGGACTCTGCCTGATGTCGAACTTGCACTGCTATAGGCAAGTTTTTTATAGTATTGGCCTCTATGACTCATTTCTCTCATCTCTAGTCTTCCATCTTATATGGCTGAGGGATGGCACTTCTGCATCAAAGGAAATACTCCCTAGTTGCTTGCCTATTCTTTCCCCACCATTAACAGCATAGCTGATAAGATACCTGCTATCCAGCGCAGTTTCTCAAGCTGGGTGCTGAGCTTGCAGCTCACAGGGTGCCCCTGTGAAGAGCTACAATAAAGCTAATTTAGCTTCTTAAGGGAGGGATTTTATTTACTAGCTCTAGTTAACAATGTTAGCCTCATATAACAGCTTCTAATAAGTATGGTTTCTAGCCCCTGAACACTCCAAACTAGGCATGCTGTAGGGGACATTGTATATGTCATGTAATCAATGTATGTAACCCATTTATATGGCAATTCAAAGGTCTTTCCACATTCCTTGCATTTAAATGGTTTCTCTCTTGAGTGTGTCCTTTGATGAGAACAAATAATTATCCAAACCGAATGCAGTAATACCTCAGTTAACAAATCCCCCAGGAAAGAAGCTCCTTTTAACAAAGTTTTCTTGTGGTGCGCAGGGTGTGTGTGTGGGGGGGGGGCACACACTCTGTCACAGTCAGAATATGACTCTTTGTCTAATGGATTGTGGCTGTTGCAAGCAGCTCTTTTACATGTTGCTGGAATGGTGTTCTGTGCCAGGTGATGCAGGCGTTTCCACAGTAAACAGTGCTTCAGTTGCTTGGAAGCACTGTTTACGCCAGATACATTTGCTCAAGAGTAGGGGAGGATGGCGGAGAGAGAGAGAGAACAAGTGACCAAGCACAGGGTAGCAGTTGCCCCTTTCCTGCTTACTTGAGTGTACAGAGAGAACTGTGTTCAAAGCTTTAGATTGCTGTAGCAAGTTGCTATGTGTTTTAAAAAAAAAGGCAAGGCAGGCATCCCTGGATGCATTTTGGAAAAAGCTTTCAAGTGCTCTGTATGCAAGGTTTACCTGACCTGGTTCTTTCATTTCAGACATGCGTATTATTAGTTTTGAATAAAACCTTTGCTGAAATATGTTGAACTGCTCTTCTTTTTTGTGGTGTAGGCACATCCCTATTCTTTCCATGCTATTCCTACCTCTGGTACCAAAGTTTGCTAAAGAAGTAATGTCCAGGAACTCATCTCCTTCATTAACTGAAGTATTACTGTGTTTTAAGAATCAGTTGCTATCTTCAGTTTTTGTTGTAGGTGTTCTTTTGTATTCAAATCAGGCCTGCATACAATAATGTAGCACTTGGGAATGAAGATGCAGCCCAGTAGACCTGCACTGGAGGCCAAGATAGAGAAAACCTGCACAGCTACCATGTATTTCCCCTTTGTGCTCAGGTAGGTTGGCACAAAGGACACCCAAACACTGCAGAAGACCAGCATGCTGAAGGTGATCAGCTTGGCTTCATTGAAGGCCGCAGGCAAGTTCCTGGCTAGGAATGCCACAGTGAAGCAGATGGCGGCCAGGAAGCCCATGTAGCCAAGGCCAGTATAAAATATGGCAACAGACCCTTCATTGCATTGCAGAATGATCTCTCCAGGCTGGGAGTGCATGTCAGAGTCTGGAAATGGGGGAGACACCCCCAGCCAGATGGTGCAGATGACAATTTGCACACTGGAACAAGAAATGACAATGGAATTGGCCAGACTCTTCCCCAGCCATCTCTTCACCCTGTTCCCTGGCTTTGTGGCCAGGAAGGCCAGCACCACAATGATGGTTTTTGCCAACACAGAAGAGATGGCAATAGAGAAAATGATGGTGAAGGCTGTTTGTCGGAGAAAGCAGTTTGCTTTCCCTGGTCGGCCAATGAACAAGAAGGAGGACAGAAAGGAAAGCAGGAGGGAGACAAGGAGAATGTAGGAGAGGTCCCGGTTGTTGGCTTTGACTACTGGCGTTTCTAGGAATTTAATGAAGATTCCTAACACAAAGCCTGTGGTTAAGGACAAGAAGAGGGCAGAGAAAGCCAGAAAGATCCCCAAAGAGTCTTCATAGGCCAGGAAGGTGATAATCTTGGGGACACATTGATCTTGTTCCTTGTTTGGATGCTGATCTTCTGGACATACGGTGCAATGGTCTGCATCTGAGGAGAAAAAAAAGAGGAGCTTCAGCATCAGATCCATAACCATCTGTGTTCTATTACATTTTGAGAGAAGATGCTGATGTGGCGGATTTTCATATAATTCATCATTTATTTTGTCTTATGATTTCATCGTTTTATATGAATATTTATACTTTTTGCACTATTTGTCTGTGATTTCTAATACATTTTTAATTTCACTTTCTTTTTGATGTAGTTCTCGTTCTTTGATCACTGAGGGCACAGTTTAAAATAGGAAGTGAAAATTGTGCGCGAAACATGCTGCGCCCTCTCTCTGCTCCCTGCTCTGAAGTCCAGAGATGGCTTCCTCAAGGTCATTTCTTTCAACTCCCTTCATGGAATGAGTGAAGGTGATTAAAAATAGAGAAGCCAGGCAAAGATCCCCAATCAAACATGTCTTTAGAATCTTCACAGAATGTGTCTCTGAGTGAATTTTCTCCCTGTTATATTCTCCTAGGGAATGCCCTCTCCCTTTGAGACACTCACCTTCCTGAGTGGAGACTGTCCCTTCTGCACATGGAGCACAAGCATAACAGCAAACCTGCTCTCCTTCTTGAACCACTTTGGCATATCCAGGATGACAGTTTTCGGTACACCTAGAATGAGGTGTGGTCTAATCATAAACAGAAAAATGTGCATCAAGGGGAAGGATTTATGAGTATTTATGTTTATGGAATTCATTCACTGAGTTTAAAAAAGACCCAGTAGGATTTCTAGTCCCCCTAACCCCATGCACTTTTTTCAGGGAAGCACCTTTGATGAAGAACAGCATGTCAGGAAAACTTCTTTGGTGTGTTAAGAACATAAGAACAGCTTGCTGCTTCAGACCAATGTCCCATCTAGTCAAGCTTTGTGTTTATTTTTATTTTCTTACATTTATATCCCACCTTTCTTTCACTATGAAACCAAGGGTGGCATATATGTGGTTCCCAGGTGGTCTCCCATCCACGCATTGACCAGACCTAGACCTGCTTAGCTTCAGCAAGCTGATGGCCTCACATGTCTTCAGACCATACACTGTTCTCACAGTGGCCAACCAGGTGCCTATGGAAGACTGCAAAAAGAACCTGAGTCCACCCCCTTGATCATTTTGGTTGCCCTTCTTCTGAACCCTTTCCAACTCTACAATATTTTTTTTTTTAGGTGAGGCAATCAGAACTGGACACAGTATTTGAAATGCAGTTGCACCATAGATTTGTATAACAGCGTGCTTGCTTGCTTGTTTCAACATTTATATCTCTCCTTTCTATACATGCTCAAGGCAAGGACAAAAGATACGAGGCCAAAACAACCAGAACAACACCAATATCAAAACAGTAATAAAACACACTGATGAAGAGTAGAAATGAAACATACTGTAACCTGAAAAAACTAACTTAAAACAAGCCTCCTGAATTACTATATTATTACTTTTGAGTGCCAGCAAGAAGTCTGGGGGAGATGATACTCTCACAGGAGGTTACACCATAACGGAAAAGCCCCCTTACTCCTATCCCTGCATTAATACAACTACCACTATTAATAATCCCACCTTTCCACCAAGCAGCTCAAAATGGCAACCATGGAATACCCCCCTCCATTTATTGTTACAACAACCCTTAGGGTATTGTAGGACTGCATACTCTGGTCTCTGAGGTCCTAGTCCAACATTCTAACCACTACACCACACTGGTTTTCTGTTTAATTACAAGTTCTACAGTGTGCAATGCCACACTGTAGGGCATTACTGGTTGCCACTGTCAGGGCAGGGGCACACGAAGGACCAGAAGCCTGACGCCACACCTAGGAGAGGAAAGACTGGTTAAGAAGAAGAGGATACATGGCAAATTTATTGGCACTGCATGAGTGAATGATGAGTTTTTGGCATCAGATGTCAGGACCTCCAGCACAGTATACAACATAGATGACTACTGAGGGTGCAAGCTGAAAAGAAAATCCCACTGAGATGCACATGTGTGCAATGAGGACTGATTGTTATAATATATTTTGGCCGCATTTTAGTGGTGGGCTAAAATTCCATAAATCTAGGGACTATGGCCATACTACCCTGAACACGCCCAATCTCGTCTGATCTCGGAAGCTAAGCAGGGTCAGGCCCGGTTAGTACTTGGATGGGAGACCACCTGGGAATACCGGGTGCTGTAGGCTTTTCCTCCTTGTGAGAGCTGGTGTGGTGTAGTGGTTAAGGTGCTGGACTACGACCTGGGAGACCAGAGTTCGAATCCCTACACAGCCATGAAGCTCACTGGGTGACCTTGGGCCACTCACTGCCTCTCAGCCTCAGAGGGAGGCAATGGTAAACCCCCTCTGAATACCCCTTACCATGAGAACCCTGTTCGTAGGGTTGCCATAAGTCAGGACTGACTTGAAGGCAGTCCATTAATTAATTAGGGGGATTACATTTTGAGTAAATTAAAATGGCAGGCAACTGCTACAAATAGAAGACAATCTTGGTTCCTGTTCAAAAGCAGCACTGCTGCGTGTTCAGTGCTAAAATAGCCATCCAGGATCTTGGAAAGTAGAGTGTGAAAGACAGTACAGCTGAGTCAGGCTGATCAGGGACACTTCTGAGCTGTGGGGGCCAATGGCCAACCACTGTTGTTTACAGGGTTCAGAAATGCATCTGGATCCTCCACAGATATAAGAGAGTCCCTGATTCACACAGTCACTCTACAAGCGGGAGGGCCCCTGGGATGCCAGTTCCCATACCAACACTATATTCAAAAGGACTTATTCCTGATAAGTGCGCAAAGGATTGCAGTTGGAGTTCCATATGAATTATTCAAAACATTGGGTTATCTCCAACTACGTTCTATTCAGAGTAGACCCATTGTAATTAATGAACCTAAGTTAGGGTGCAATCCTAACCCTATGCCAGGATGAAGGGGGATTGGAATAGGTGGCTCTCTGGATCAGCCAACAGGGCTCAGCCAGACTGTGCTAGTGTAAGTCCCTCATCCCAGCTCAGCCAGTGATACACCAGCTTAATTCACTCATCCCAGCTCAGCTGAGACTGGCATAAGTTAAACTGGCATAAGTCCCCCAAAAATAGGCATTCCAGAGGGTGGGACCAAAGTCTCACTTCAAGTCAGCGTAAGTTATGCCAGGTTCCATGACTCAAGACTGCTATTAGTCATAGCCATTAACTACAATAGGTCTACTCTGAGAAGGGCTAGCATTGCATACAACTCATTATTAGAGTTCATCAGATGTCACATGAAACAAAGTGGTCCCTACCTTGTTAAACTGCTTGGGCCACACAATGGCTTCCGGGTTTATGGTGAACTTTGTGTCAGTGGATGCCTCTTTCTCTATACTCCCAATTTTTATTCTAATACGAGACTCGTTGGGAAACATCACCCAGTTTTCAATATCATAGTTGCCTGGCAGCTCCCCATTCTTATCCAAATACAGTCTGCCCTTGGAAGTATTCAAAAACTGGATTTCTTGTAAGAAAGAGTGAAGCTGGAATGACAGGAAAAACACCAACCTTTAGAAAGCATGATGGCAGGTTGGATATCTCAGCCTTCTTACTTTGACTCCTATGAATTGGGGCTGGTACCCATCTCATGTAGACTCATAAGCCCTATTCAGGAATTCTATGTTATTGATTAAAAACATTCATAGACCTTATTTTTGTATGCACAGGTTTCCATGTAATCACTCAGAAATGGGCAATTTTTTTGCTTAGTACCAAATCTGATTCCACAGTTGTGACAATGGATTGTACTTTGCAGAAATGAAATGAAATACCTGCCACGACTGCAGCCTTTGACGTTCCAACCTGTCTCCTCCACTTGCCATCCACTTTGATCTGGGTAAATACACAGCATTTAAGGCCTGAGACATGGCTTGGATGCCAAAGTAAATTCTGTAGCTGTTTTGAGACAGGGTCCTCTCCACCTCCTCCTGTGGCAGCATCTCCAGTTTCTCCTTTTCTATGCATCTTGTCCGACCTTTTACCGCAAACACATGCTTTGAATATAAACAATGAAATGCTTCCTCCCCAAACTCTTCAAGAAGATCAGAGTATGGTATATAGTAGTCAAGTTTGGTCCTTTTGGGGGGCTTCAGTACAAAGGAGAAAGAACCATGGATGTATTGGAAGAAGTCAGAGTCAACTGTAAAACTCACATTGATGTCCTGAAAATCTGTTGAGATCCACACTTTTGCCCCAATTTGTTTCTCAAGTATTTTTTGTAGTAACATGATAGGAATCCATCCCAGGTGAGTGGTTGCATAGTAAACAAGTACGTTGACTCGTCTCCATATGACAAATGGTTCGCTTTGGATGAGACGGATGAGAATTTGATGTGAATTCTTTTCTGGTATTCTTTTTGATAAGGCAACACAAATTCCATTGCTGATCATCAGAGATGTCAAGGCATTCATGAACCTTTCTCCATTCTCATTGTCTGGAGCAAAGAGGCCGGTCCACGTCCAACCAAAATGCAGGAGCAGCTTGATAATCCCTGGGTACTGAGTTTCTTCTTTGGGGACCATTCGGTAGACAAAAGGGAACTGGGTTTTATCATCAAGAGCCTGAGTAGTAAAACCATAACTGATCTAGCAAGGAAAGGCAGAGATAAATTCAGTGTAGCACTAAGCAAATTGTTCCATCAGCACAAGAATTTGTCCTTGTGCGGTGGAACAATCTCCCCCTTTCCTCTCCCCTTGCACCTCCTAAATCTATTCTGGGTTTCCCTCAGCCTTCCAGAGCAGAACTGAGAATGGCACAGGGTATGCACATGAGGGGTGTGTGTGTGTGAATCCCATTGCACTAGTGCTAATCCTTGTACTAGCGCAACTTTTTAGTTGAATACCACTCTAGTGTTTTGTTTTGCTTTCAGCTAAGGAATAGATTTTTTATTAACCTGAAATGATTAATATCTAACAAACTTTGCGCTGGCTGAGGCTGATGGGAGTTGTAGTACAAAATATGTGGAGGGTAGCAGAGGGTGGGTTTTGAAGAAAAAGCCCTGAATTCATAGCTCAGGATTTTCTCACTTTTTGATGCCCGTTCTTGACTTCTCTAGAGAGAAAGGGAAATTTATGTGGCAGAACTTCTCTGTCCTGCACAGCCAATTCATACCTGAGGGATTTTGTAGATGCCTGACATGGTTGAAATCTGTTTCAAGATTACAGAATCAGCTCCTTCAAAAACAGCAAGTAGGTTATTCTGTTTTCCACAGCTATAGTTTGGAATATTGCCTTCCGCACCTGACAGCAATTCAGTCATGGCATCAGAAGTCATCCTTGCATCAAAATAGTTTTCATACATGTTGTAGCCCAGGGTGATGTTGGGTAAAAGCCTAGGATCCCAGTTGATCTCCTGGATGGTGAACAAGAAAGACAAGATGTGCCAGGCGTACGGAGGTGTCACACTGCAATAAATCAATCAATTAAAAAGTATCAAACCAATTAAAAAGTATTTCACCATTAAATGCAAACAAATTTTTTTTTGATACCCAAATAATGGTCTGTTGAAGATAAATGCCCCACTGTATCAGAGGGGAAGCACACACTCTTCAAAAAACAGAACTAAGTAAAAATATATAGTATGTTTTTGAAGGTTCATGAAATACTGGAAAACTGCCGCAAAGGCTGCAGTTGCTTCAGTGATCTTGGCTGCTTCAAAGGGACTACTTCAAAGTGGATGCATAAAAGGGGATGCTTTAGAATGCTCAGTCTATGCTCTAGAAGGTGAATAAGGCTGCAGTCCCTGTGTCACTGACATGGTAGGATGCCCTACTGAATCAATAGGGCTCCTTTTTCAGCAGACATGGCTCAAATTGCAATAAATGTCACTTTCAGCCTGGCTAGTTACGGGCAGTCCAACCTTTTCATGAAACAAACCATCAAGAGGCCACACGTGTGCCTTTTCTTTGAGTCCCCTTGTGCAAGTGAAACCAGCTGAGGGGCACAGCAGTGATGAGGAAGTCTTAGGAATATAGATTGATAACCAAGCCAGATTGTCTCCCCACATGCATTTCATTTGTATAAGTGTGCAAGTGCATACATTATTTTGTATTCGTGGGGTTGTGTAGCTCCAACTGGAAAAAAAAAACCATTGTCTCAAACTAACATTTCATCCAGCTATAAAGGAGAAAGTTGTAGAAGGAGAGTTGCCTTGTCATTCATTTTTCTCCCTGAGGGAACTGCTCTCCTCTCCAATCCAGTGTGATGGCAGTGCCATGTAGGGTTGCCAGGCTCAGGGCCTGAGACTGATCCTGTATCTTTAGGAGAAGAGAAAGTCAGCCAAGTGCAGGTGTTCTTGCAACCCTGTAATGGGAAAAACCACAAGGTGGAATTCTCCCTTCCCCCTGCACAACTTTTAAAGATACAGAAGACCTCTTGGTTGCCAGGCCCAGCCTCCAAGAGGTCTTCTGTATCTTTAAAAGTTGTGCAGGAGGGAGGGAGAATTCCACCTTGTGGTTTTTCTCATTTCAGGGTTGCAAGAACACCTGCACTTGGCTGACTTTCTCTTCTCCTAAAGATACAAGATCAGTCTCAGGCCATGAACCTGGCAACCCATACCTAGGACAATAATTTTGATGAAATCTTATACGAGATTACTTTGGACTGGGGAATGTTTTAAAAAACCCACATGCCCTCCAAAATGTCAGCAGAAAATACTTGTAACTACTACCCCAGTTCTTGCACCAGCAAACACTTCCTTGCACTCACCTCTCTCCTCTCTGCAAATGTTCAATTGCTCAATGGATTAGGTTCTGCAGACTATAGAATAGATTTAACCACACTTGCTACCTTGGTATGGGGTTGTTATGCTGCAGACAGGTGGAAGCTGTGCTTGGTGGAAATGATACAGAATCATAGAACAGTAGAGTTGGAAGGGGCTTATAAGGCCATCAAGTCCAACCCCCTGCTCAGTGCAGGAATCCAACTTAAAAAGATGCCAGAATCCCCTAATTATCCAACCATATGTGATCCTACTTGGGTTAGATGCTCAGTCTCCATGAAGCCCCTTTGCTGAAACAGGAGGCTCAGTCTACAGTCAAGCTGAGGAAAAAGGCTGCTGTCTAAACCCCACTTACCTGGCAAGAAGCCTTATTAAATCAGTAGGACTTTCTTTCTAATAGACATAGGATTGTGCTGTAAGCCAATGAATGTCACTTTCAGCCCAGCTAATGGACATTATTACTTTCAGCCCTACCTGAGCACTCATCCTTCCCTCTCTCCAAATGTTCAATTGCACAATGGATTTCATTCTGCTTACTATTTAGAACAGATGTGGACACGGGAAAGCTATGCACTGGCATTTGGATTTAGATCCCCCAAGAAACAGCTATCATAGCCACAGCCTGTGCTTAAGCAAAAAGGCTTTTTACATGGTGGAAATGATGCTTGAATCCCCAAACGATTGAAAAATGTGATAGTACCTGGATTATACGCTCAGTGTTCATGAAGTCTCTTGACTGTTCTTCAAAAGGCAACCCAGGGGTCAATTAGGGGAAGTGTTTTGCAAGAGTTGACCACTGGTGGGGACTAGAAACTAGGTGATGTCACCAGTAATTTGGAGCAATTTGAGTGCAGGTGAGGAAGCACCAAACACATCAATCCATCTTTAGTTATAAATGAATCCTGGTGGGTTGAAGGGGTTTGTGTATGGAAAAGTTTAATAAGTTCATCATCAAGTTTTGGAGATCGATATCCACCAAATGAGGAAGTCCCCTGGGCTGTATTATTTTATTTATTTGTTTTATCTTAAGCATTTTTATGCTGCTCCTTGGCCAAAAAAGTATCCTAGACCAGCTTACACATGCCATTGTTAAGACAGTCTATGCCCTCAGGCTTACAACTGCACAAAAGGAAAAGGAATTCGGAGAGAGGCGGAAAACTTTAATTTAGCTAAGAGAGATTTTCCATGGCACCCACCCCCAGATGCAAATCCTGGCACCTACTTGCCTGTAGGAAATTTCAGGTCTTTGGTGCCACCCTTACCTCCTGCCTGCAGGTGGGACAATTCAGTGCATCATTTTGATCTCTCATCAGATTCATCTGCATTCCTGTATTGTGCTCTTTGAAAGGTAACACAGCAGCATTGTAGGGTAAGTATTTTGCCAGGAATGACCAAGGCAACTTGAAAATAGGATGGGTTTGTGAGGAAGCTGTTGCTAGACTCCAGATCCCATCAGTCCCGGCCACCATGGCCAATGGTCAGCAATATCTGGAGAGCCACAGGTTCCTCAGGCCTGGAATAGGGTCTATTTCCCTGGTAAATAGAAACCATTGGAATGCAGATGGAGAAACATGGCATCCATCTGCCCATGAATTACTTACTGTTCAAATCTGGTTAATGGGGGCTGGGAAAATTTGTATGGAAGTTGTTTATAAAAATAGTTTGTAGATATGATCCCGCTAATGAGGAAGTCTCCAGGCCGGTAATAACGGAGTGCTTCATTTTCTTCCCTGATCAGATTTAAGGGACATTTGGGCTTCAGATTCCCACAAACTCTGAGGGTCCTTAGGAGCAGAAGTAGCAACAGAAGCAGCAGGGAGATCATTCTGGCTCTGGCTCCTATACCTGTCTTGTGAGTCCTCCTCTCTCTTCCAGAGCCAGCTAATCAGAAGAAGCCAAAATCCCTTGTAAGCTGCAGTGGCTTTACCGATATGCGCGATGTTTGGCTATGGTTTCAGAGCCAATAAACAACATGCAGGCATACCCCCCCCCTTTCATCTGCCCTGTGTCTGTGACACAGGAGATATTTCTTGCACCAACTTATGTTCTTGCATCAACTTATGCTGCCCTTGATTCTGATGTTTAGGCAATCTCCAGAAATATCTCTTGAGCTTTGGCAAGAATAAATCACTATGATTTTGATAATTATAAGGGGAAGAAAATTCTCTGCAAGCTCCTGACACCTCGAGGGGAAGTACAAAGTTGAAGGAAAACAAGTTTGCAAGAAATCAAATCACAGATGTGGCTCCCAACTTTGACATGAGTCAAAGTGCCAGGAGGGGGCAGTAAGTTTGGCCTGAACTTGGCTGACAAGAGCTTTTAAGGAGCCCTGCAGCAGGATGAGGCCAAAGGGCCCATAGAGTCCAGTGTTCTGTTTCCCACAGTGGCCAATCAGACACATCTGGGAAGTCTACAAGCAAGGCAATAGGGCAGCTGTTCTCAACGTTTATGAGTACAGGACCCCTTTTATAAGCTAAAAAAATTTCATGAACCCCTCCCCCCAGGGAAGCAGGCTGACTGCCAGAAAGGAAGGGGGAAAGCAGCCTTTCCTTGCAGCCTTGCTTCTTTTTGCTTCACAAGAAGCCCTCTCCTCTCATTCTAAGTAAGGGCGTTGTCAGCAGCGGCAGTGCAAGGAGACGGGAATCAGCTATAGTAATCCCCTCTTCTTCCTGGTAGCTCCACCCTCAGCCTCCTTTGGCATCTGCCATGCATTTTATAGGCAGATGCCTGCCCTTGATGTACCTGAAAGACACTTTGGCATTTCAGCAAAAGGCCTCCCCTCTCGTTTGGAGCAGGGAAAGGTGTCATCTGCAGCGGCAGTGGAAAGCAGACAGTGTCCAGGGAGTGAAGACTTTTTAACAAAAAATAATAAATAATTCATTTATTTACTGTTTGCGGCCCCCTCTGGATTACTTCATGGCCCCTCTGGGGATCCCGGCCCGCAGGTTTGGAACCACTGCAATAGGGCAATAGTACTTTCCTGGTGTTTTTGCTCAGCACCTGGCATTCAGGGACAGGCAGCCTCTGATCCTGGCAGTCAGGTGATCCTCTGCTGAAACTGTCTCAATTGGTGGCCATCACAATATCCTGTGGCAGTTTCTCAGTTTAACTGTATGCTCTGTGAAGGAGTGCTTCCTTTCATCTGCCTGGACTTTCTCAACATTCAGCCTCATAGAATGACCTCTTTGGGTTATAATTTTATGGGGTGGAGGAAACCCTCTTCCTATACACTTTCTCCAGACTGTGCATGATTTTATACATCTCTATCATATCCCACTCGTATTCACTTTGTGAATGAGCTAGGGGTTGCCAAGCTTCTTAGGCCCATGGGCACATTTGGATTTCTGAGCGAGTACTGTGGGTGCCACCCATTCTGGTCACATCTCTTTTCCAACTTCATCCTCTAGCTCCATATACTTTTCAAGGGAGAAAAAGGTGAACCACCTTCACCACCTCATGACCAAGGGGGCAATGGGTGGGTGGCCTTAAAGGACTTGTGGGCACCACACTGGTGACCCCTGTTCAAAGTGTGAAAGCTTCCAAGATTCTAACTTTTCCTTATAAGGGGGTTGCTTCAGCCCCTTGATCATTTTGGGAACACTTTTCTATATTTCTGTGGGACAGGATGTGTCCCATGCTACCAGAAACTGTTGCTGCTCAGAGTATTTCTTTTTTAAAATCAGGGTTGGCACACTGCTTTTGCTTGTGTGCTTGTTTTTACTCTAGTAGAAGGGCAGAGCAAATGTATTGTTACAGGATAGCGGTGCTGCTGGTTCTCCTGACTCATCAGTGGAATCTGTTCCAGCATCAGGGTAATCAGTTCCAGGAGTGTTGCTATTCCTTCCACCATCTTGGCTCAGGCACACCTTACTCCCAATTCTTCCTCCAGGAAACCAAACCTAATCCCACTGCTAACACCAGTGTTGCTAACACCAGTGTTGCACACACCCCTATTTCTAAGTGCACTCCAATCTTCCAAGGGCTCCTGCACTTACCCAGGGTTCAGTTTTCTGAAGGTCAGTGGAGACTGTGGTGTCTTTATTATATTTGCTTTATTTACTACATTTATATAGACAACCTAAGCATAGGATGGAGGGGTTCTCAGTATTAACACTCCACAGATCTTGCTTCCAGATTAGGTTTCCAGGGCGTTCCTCCAAGGTAAAGCTTGGAGTTCAGCACACAGAGTGAGGCAAGCTTCTCTGTGTCTTCCCATTTCCTCAAACTAATTCAAAAACTATCTCTGGGGAAGGGGGGTGGGGAATATTTATTACATTTGTATACCACCCCATAGCCGAAGCTCTCTGGGAGGTTTACAACAATTAAAACATTAAAAACAAATATACAAATTTAAAAACACATTTTTTAAAAACAATTTAAAAACACTCTTCTGCAAAAGTCCCTATAGCAACAGGACTTCTCTGGGGCCCATGTAGATTGGCCCATCAAGGAAACAAAGAAACTGACTTGGCCAGAACTATTAACTTATTAAGTTATGAAAGGAACTGGTTTGACTAGTCCAGCATAGGGTTGTCAAGTTCAGGACCTGAGACTGATCCTGTATCTTTAGGAGAAGAGAAAGTCAGCCAAGTGCAGGTGTTCTTGCAACCCTGTAATGGGAAAAACCACAAGTGGAATTCTCCCTTCCCCCTGCACAACTTTTAAAGATACAGAAGTCCTGTTGGTTGCCAGGCCGGGCCTCCAAGAAGTCTTCTGTATCTTTAAAAGTTGTGCAGAGGCAAAGGAGAATTCCACCTTGTGGTTTTTCCCATTACAGGGTTGCAAGAACACCTGCACTTGGCTGACTTTCTCTTCTCCTAAAGATACAGGATCAGTCTCAGCAGGTCCCTCATTCACAAACTGCATCCTTTATAGGCACAGGATTATAGGCTCACAGATATCATCCAGACCAATTCCCCAGTCCTATAATAATACATTTGTTTATCCAGACCAGTCCCACAATCCTATAACAATACATTTGCTCTGCCCACTTTTACCTCTGGCACTGTCCACCACTGGCCCCTGAAGTTGCCCAGAAGGGAATGTTTTCCTGGTTCTGAAGAAGTTTCCATACCTCCACAGAAAGGGAAAGTTTCGTGAGCTCATAGTGTTCAGAACTAACTACTCTCTTGGAACTGGCCCTATGAAGTTGGTTTGTCACTTAAAGGCCAAGCTCATCTCTAACCCATGTTAAGAGTATGAAGCCACTTCTGTGAGTTCTCATATACATGTTTTCCTCCAGCTCTGCACCTGCTTCTCAAGCCACACAGAGACCTCTCCCCCTTATAATCTATCCTTGCCAAAGCTCCAAGGATTTGGCCTAGGATTGTCTGTCAGACAGTTGCCTAAACATCAGGATCAAGGGCAAGGTGAGGCAATTTCTTGTACTGTGGTTGAAAAGTTTGGTGCATAACATATCCCCTGGGCTTCTGAGACCCTGTCTTTTCCATTCTCTGGGACCCTGGCTGATCATGAGATTTTTGAACACTTGAAGTAGCCTCTGAAGAGACCAGTATTAGATACACATTTTCAGCATTTTTTTCAATGTACAGCGCAACGTTTGAGAAATTTTCTGAGCAACGTTCTTTTCCTCAATTCCAGCTTTGGGTGTCATTTCATCAGAGTTTTCCCCCCTTTTGTTTAATTCTCCTTCTGACTCCTCTCAAGCCCAGCCATGTTTTCTTTTCACTCAGGCAATATCTTCATTCTGGTTTTGCACACCTGCCTAGTCTTTTCCTACAATCCCTATTTCCATGCCCTCCAGCATAAGTAATCATGGGTTTTTCCATATGATCTTTGTTCTACCATGCCCTAACTGCTTCAGCTGAACCCAAGAGGGCATGTCCCACTCTTCTTCTTCCTTGCTAGCCCTCCATCCCCCCTTTTCTCCTTCTATGAGGCCTAACTGTCCCCCAACTGCTTCTTTTCCCACATTACAATATCCTTAGCAACAGTAGCCAAGACTTCCCAGAATTGCCTCCCCCTTAACTATTGGCATTTACTTATCCTCCATTTTCCCCAGGCAACAAGCCTTGATGAAATGTTTGTTTCAAGTGTTTGTTTTGTATTTAATATATGTCATAAACATTAAGATCCTATTTAATATGGCAGAATTACTCACTTTGTAGGCCCAGGACAAGAGGCTGTTTATTGAAATAAAGGTTAACATACAACTACATAGGAAAATGAAAATAACCACAAGCACAAGCTAAATGGTGGTGTCTTAGCTCCAACCCATAATAATTGGAGACTAGGGATGGGAGAGAATCCAACACCAGATTTTTCAATGGTGTGCATATTCTCCATCTTTGTGGAGAAATCTTGTTTGCTCCGAACTTAAGCAGCTTTCCCCCAACACTGGATTTCCCCCCCTCAAATATTCCCTCAAATTTCTTGTTCTTTTTTATTTTACTCACAGCAAAGCACAGCACTGCTATGCAGCTTTCTCTCTCTCTCTGCCACCCCTCTCCACTTCATCTAAGGTCCAAGCAGAAGCAAGCAAGCCAGGTCTCACTCACATTAAGGACTCTAGGCTTTCTGAGGAGGAGGAGGGGAGGGGAGCATTGAAAGCTGCTTTCCTCCTTTCCTTTCCAAAAGGAAAACAGCCAGTCTCTGCTTGCTAATGTGAAAACTCACCAGCCTCAGTCACAGCAGAGGAAGAGAGGAGAAGGCAGCAGTGAAGCTATTTTCCTTTCCTTTATCAATATTTTCTTTTACATTAATATTTTATTTTAAAATATTGGTATTTTATTTCTTTTCAAAATATCATTATTTTGGAAGAAAATATTTATATTAATATCTGTATTTTGGGGGAGGGAAAAATGGACCAGTAAAAACAACAGATAGCTGACAAAGAATGAACTCGAATCAGTATTGCCTGTTAGATCGACGGAATGCTTTTGAAGCAGCACTGCCCAGCAGATCCCATCCCTACGGGAGACAATATTTATCACTATCCCATAATTATAATATGGCTACCTCCAAGGACACAACCTGCCCTGGAGGAAGGAAGAAAAGAGGGAGGGAGGAAGGGATGCAAAGGCAACATCAGGGCCTGATCCACTCAGATGATCCCCTCACTCCACAGGGCCAATTTTACATTATATGACATTTATTTTAGTATTTTGAAATTGTAAATGGCTCCAGGGCTTTGACAGAAAGGCTGCGTATAAATGCATAAATAATAATAAATAAATACTATTAATAATAAATAATAAAAAGCATAAATACGATGCTGGAGAAGAGTTATGCCTTTTATAAAAAAACTTGTTTTACACAAAGGTGTTCGTTTTGGCTTCCAAACTCCCTTCCCAGTGTGTGAACATGGCCTTCCACTTGCCAAGTTTCCTCTGTAGCCACTCATTTTCTCCTTCACCAGCTGCCCCCCTGTCCTCTTCCACCTCAGTTTAACTGCCATTTTCCTACACCACAACATTTCCATCTCCCTGAAAACAGCTGCCTGGAGCTCTGCATACTTTCCTGAAAAACCTTTCCTTCACCACATCCAGTGAGATCTTCCAAGTGTTTTTTCCCAGGAAATGAAATGGAGGGCATTTGATTTTTGTTTTTGTTTTTTGTGGGGGGGGGATAAGGGATGAGTGGTGAGATTCTGGGTAAATGTAGATTCAGATCCCTGTGTATATAATCTGAAGTAGGGTTGCCAGATCTCCGGTTTTCAGCCGGAGTCTCCGGCAAAAGGGGGCCATCTCTGGTCTCCGGCCATACTTTCGTTAAACCGGTGGATCTCTGGCTTTTCAGCGGCCCCCTCAGGCATGCATGCGTGATTGACACATGCATACGTTGGGCTGTGGCTGGCCGCCTTCCCGCCCTTTCTCAGTGAGGCAGGGACTGGAGAGACAGGAGGACTTGAGCCGCAGTAGTTGTTCCTGTGCTTGAGCAAGGCCCAGCACGTCTAGCTGCCGCCCCTGCAGGGACCCCCCTAGCAGCAGCCCCTGCCCGCGGCGAGTGGCACACAGCCACAGCTGCAGCAGCAGCCCCGCCACCCACACAACCACAGGTGAGGCAGGTGAGGCAGCCGCCTGGCCGAGCGAGGGCAGCCTCCTGGCCCGCATGTGCCATGATATGGGCACCTTTGTCCAGCCACTGCCCCTGCAGGGACCCCCCCAGCAGCAGCCCCCATGGGAGCTGTTGCTAGAAGACGGCGTCCGAGCAGCCTGGCAGCCTCAGCAGCAGCCATGAAGAGGCGGTGTCAGTGGAGGCCAGGCTGGGTCGGCTCCTTCTTAGGCCCTGGCGCAGAGCCAGTTTTTCTGCTCCAGAAAGGATGGCCGGCCGCTTCACCCCTGATGCTGTAGGCACTGCTGGGTGGGAGCGGCCACGGTGGGACTCAGCAGTCTCTGCCTGGGGGGGCCATCGTGGCCGCTGCCGGCCAGCGGTGCCCACAGCATGAGGGGTGAAGCGGCTGGCTGTCCTTTCCGGAGCAGGGGAACCGGCTCCAGGGCTAAGAAGGAGCCGGTTGGCCGGCCTCCACTCCTGCTGAGGCTGGCAGGCCGCTCGGACGCCGTCTCCTAGCAACCGCTGCCAAGACGGCACCCACATGGCCTGGCAGCCTCAGCAGGAGCCATGGAGGGCAGGCCGGACCGGCTCCTTCTTAGCCCTGGAGCCAGTTCCCCTGCTCTGGAAAGGATGGCCAGCCGCTTCACCCCTCATGCTGTCGGCGCCGCTGGCTGGCAGCAGCTGCGATGGGGCTCAGCAGTCTCTGCCTGGGGGGCCCCATTGCGGCCGCTGCCAGCCAGTGGCGCCCATAGCATGAGGGGTGAAGCGGCCGGGCGTCCTTTCCAGAGCAGGGGAACCGGCTCTGGGGCTAAGAAGGGCCCGGCCCGGCCTCCACTGCCACCACCTCTTCATGGCTCCTGCTGAGGCTGCCAGGCCACTTGGGTGCCGTCTCAGCAGCGGTTGCTAGGAGCAGTAATGGGTTGTGTACATAGTCACAAACCAGCCTCCTTTTTAATGCTGAGAGTGTAAACAGTTGTGCTTTAGAATCGTCAGTATCAGTAATTGCCATAAGGACCGGAAGTGCAAAATGAGGAAAGCCCAACCCTGGAGATGGATGCTTGCAACTTTCTGAGTATCGCAGAAATCTTTCTCAGACTGGATGGAAGGTAAACCCTTAGTGATGCAGCTCAGCCCCCAGCCTAGTCTAGTGCTCAGAGGTAGACTGCCTTTGATGAGTGTTGCTGGATTGGACCAAGGGCCCACATCTTGCTCCTCAGAGCAGTCAGTCAGATGTCTCCAGAAAGCCCACAAATCAGGGATGAAAGCAAAATCCTCCTTACTTATAACTCCTCATTACAAATCCCTTTTATTAATTATTACATTTATATCCCACTTTTCCTCCAAAGAGCTCTTCTTCCCGATTTTCTCCTTACATCAACCTTGTGAGGTAGGTTAGGTCTCATCCCTTCTGTTATATGTGTGAGTGTGAGACACGTATGTGCGTGTGTGTTTGTGGGTAATATGAATAATTGTTTTTGTATATAACCTAGAGAATTCTAATGAATATCTGAGATTATATCCTTTTTCTGTGTGTGGGGTCCTCTGCAATTACTTGCTTGTGAAAGACAGGAGCACGTGCGTGTATCTATTTTTTAAAAATTATTTTCTTAATCTCCTCAGGACCAGGGTTGAGCCCTAGCTCAAATTAAACCCTGCACCTCTCTCCTGTAACACGACGCCTTTAAAAAATTAATGTTGAACTTTGTGTGTGCATTATCATGGCGGGCGATATTCAAGCAGACGTTTCCACAGCGGGAGGTAACCTGAGCCCTTTGTGCTGCTTGAGAGTTGTCCAAAACTCTGAATAATTCCACTGTTAGGCTGCAACTTGGGTGATGGGTCTGGTAGTTCTGGTTAAGGGTGGTGTGGGTGTCATACTTTCAGGGTGGTGCCTTGTTAAAGGTTAGCCTCCTACCTCTTCTGAGCTTGAGGAGGAGTGGAAAGGCAATGGCATTGAGGTTGTCTGTTGGCCTTGTGTTGGCTCTGCCACAGATACTTCCTCTATGGAATGTTTATTCCTGTTGGAGCAGTCATTTTCCACGAAAACGCCTGAGAAATATACCCATTTCATAGATTGGAAGACAGTGGAACTGAGGGCATTGTGTGCACTCTGCTGTCCTGATTTTAAACAACAAACACTGTCCTTAATTTGCCTGTGAGGAACATGTTGAGGAATACTGCCTTATTTTTTGTTGTTGTTAGTGTGCAGACAGGTGCTAAAATGTTCTATTTTGCAGCCTATTTTGCATTCTTAGCTATTAAACCTCCCGAGAGGGTTGTGTGGCTGCATCGTGATGTAAATTTGCACACAGAGACAAAAAAAAAACACCACACCTCCAGACACGGCTTTCATCACTGTATCTCCTTTGCCAGGTTGTAAATGTGCTTGGCTGTGCATCAGTTCTGTAATAACTACAGTCAGCTCACAACTCTCATCAGGCCTACAGATAATTGAGGACGATGGGAGTTTGGGGTCCAGCAACATCTGGAGGAACACAGGTTCCCCCATCCTCACCGTAGAGCCAATCTGAGCCCAAGGGCCGCATTCCTTTCTGGGCAGTCTTCTGAGGGCCATGTCCCAGTAGTGAACGTGGCCACTGGCCAGAGGCAATGAATTTTACCTTCTATGTTGTTGTTATGTGCCTTCGAGTCAATTACAACTTATGGCGACCCTATGAATCAGCGACCTCCAAGAGCATCTGTCATGAACCACCCTGTCCAGATCTCGTAAGTTCAGGTCTGTGGCTTCCTTTATGGAATCAATCCATCTCTTGTATGACCTTCCTTTTTTTCTATGCCCTTCTGTTTTTCCCAGCATTACTGTCTTTTCTAGTGAATCATGTCTTCTCGTTACGTGCCCAAAGTATGATAACCTCAGTTTCATCATTTTAGCTTCTAGTGATAGTTCTGGTTTAATTTGTTTAACATGGCTGCAACCATATCTACTCAGAAGTAAGTCCTATTGAGTTCTATGGGGCTTAGTTCCTTAATAAGCATGTTTACAGTTGCTGCCTTCAGGGGCATCCATCTGTGCTCCCATCTAACATCTCTGCAACACTAAGCTCCTTTCTTCCAATAATGGCCTGGCCTGAGGGCATGTAAACCCTTCTTGCCAGAAGCAAGTAAGCTAGATTAAATGTTCCCTAAAGGTGTTGAACTGTGACCTGGCAGACCAGGGTTTGAATCTCCACACAGCCATGAAGCTCACTGGGTGATCTTGGGCCAGTCACTGCCTCTCAGACTCAGAAGAAGGCAATAGTAAACCACCTCTGTCTGAATACTGCTTACCATGAAGAGCCTATCTGGGATCAACTTGAAGGCAGTCCATTTCCATTTTGCATCACCCTAAGCTTGTGAGAAAGAATGACCTTGTCACTTCAGATGGACCTAGGGACACCCTATTTTAGGTAAGATTTCTATTTTAATCTCCAGAGAATTTTTTTTGAATGGTATGCTCCAAGCAACTGTGGTTGATACAATGTATCATGTTTAATGATGTCACTAGGGCCTGCCCTGTGATGTCACTAGGGCCCACCCCATGACATCACTAGGGCCCGCCCCCTGACATCACTAGGGTCCGCCCCTGACATCACTAGGGCCCGCCCCCATTTTCTCAGGTTTTTGGATGGTTCCGACCTGGCAACCCTAATCTGAAGGCACTTGGGGTCACAGCCTTGCTGAAGCTAAGCAGATCTGGGACACATCACAGCTTGAATGGGATACCAAGTGAGGACCTCCCAGCTACTTAGTACATGCCTTGTGTTCCATTAGGAAACTGAAAATTAATAAATAAAATAAGGCACTATAATTTTAAACAGGAGAAAATATTCATAAGCAGGACCATTTTATTACAGTTAAAACTTCAGTTTTAATTGAATGCAATTGGCAGAGGAATTTGACCACATGGTTTGATCCTCTGTGTAAAAATGAACTTGCACTCAAGCATTTATACACTTAAGTGAGAATACACCTTTCAGTTTTGTTTTCTGTTTTTTATTGGTACTTGAAGCAGACTTTCAGGTTACCCTAAGTTCTTCTTCAGGCTTAGGTTATGAGCTAAAGCATCAAACATCAAACTTGCTGGAGAGCCAGGCTGATAGTGACAGAGGCTTACTGCCCAACTGATGTTACCATAGAGATGGCCTAGGCTGAATCAAGCATATCATTATGACAACATGTATGATGTCATAAGGAGGATAAGCTTCAAGTCTCAGCAAAGTGAGAGACTGTTAACAGTCAGACCCAGGCTTAATGCACTCAACATTGATCTCCATGACAGAAGATGAAAAGGCAAGATTTCGGGCTCTATTAATTTTTACCATAGGGAAAAAGTTCTGGAACAATTTGCAGAGAAGGTTCACGTGGTCCTCATCTGTGTATCTTGTCAAGGAAACTGCAGCCATTTCTTCATTTGGATGCCCTTCACATCTAATGTTCTCATGTTAATTTGTACTTGAAAAGCTATGCCTTTGTCCAAAATGAAACATTGGAGGCAGCCCTTTAAAACTGCAAGGTGACAAAAGGAGGAAGGGGAGGTCATGATATTATGCAGGGCTCAAGCCATTTGAGACTCTGCTTCTTAAGACCGGAACTCCAAAGGAAAAATGCTACTCTAGCAGGGCCAAGAAGAAAATGGACAGGCTAGAACCCATTGGGACAACTGGCTCCTCATGATACAAAGCTGCCAGCAGATCTATCTCTGCATTTTCTGATAGTAAAGCTTCTGAACATTCTTTGAGAGCATCCCTTCCTACACAGAAGCTATTGCATCCATCAAATTATAAGGTTTTGGAAACATAAGAACATCCCTGTACGGAACAAAGCATCTGAAAAAAGTCATTAGCAGGTAGGGAAATGGACTTTCTATAAAAGGAAATTATCCGTGTATATACCAGACATTGTTAGGGAAGGTTTTCCTGCTGAACAAGAAGTAGGTGGCCATTAGCATGTGACAATTACTTCTATGTTCTTGGGTCTCTTTTTGCCACCTGAGGAATGTTCCAGCAGTTATTGTTAAATTCCTGCCCTTATCTGCTCCAGAAAGCCATTGCACGTCTCAAACTCTTCAGTGTCTCCAAGGCTGAAAACCCGAAAGCCCATTTCCCCCTCAAAAAAAATTCTGTCAATCTCTAGGGATTGTAGCTATTTCATCTTGAACCTCTCTTAGAAAAGCCAAAAGTGGAGTGTGATGCCTTTCTGAGATGAAATGAGAGTCAGAATCAGATTTGCCACATTTCTTTCAGGAAGGCATCATTTCTTGTTCTAAACTTAATTTGTCTACTCTGGGCAGGATTGCCACCCTTCAAATAAAAGTGATTCCCCATTTACTACATCTTTTTCAAGTTCTCCCCATCCGAGTGTTCTTTGGAAATGGCAACAAATTATTAATGCATTTGGTTTTCAGAACAAATATCCTAGAATTGCACTAAAAGCTCTTTTACAGGAAACCTGATGGAGGGGGATGAAGACTCCAGAATTTAACTCCGGATTATGATGCTTTTCAATTGCAGCAAATGGATTTTTCAGTTATTAAGGCAGCAAAAAATGGATTGGGTTGGAGGAAGGTATGCTGAGGATGGATCTGCTCTCAGCCTTCCCATTGGATAATCTTCCTATGATTCGAATTAAAAAGTTTGAAATCCTTTTACCAGAACGATGTTTATGGTGTGGAAAAAAATGGCAGGCTCGGGTTTCTCTTATTTGTTCTCCAAATATACCTTTTACGTATTATCCAAACATTCAGATGGCTGGCCTGGATAAAAGAATGGAACCTTGGTTTGCTAAAAGCTATGCTAGATCGAACAATTATTACCCAGTCAGTATGGAACAACTTGCCATGGATACAGGAGAGCTGAATTTGAATCGGTTTCAAAGACATCAACTCTCCCATATTTTGGCTGATCCTGAAGTTAAGATTCATGCTGCAAGACCCCCGATAGATATGAATTTGTGATATTTAATTATGGTCACTCTGGCAAGGGAATTGTGTCATGTCTTTATAGGATCCTTTTGGAAACTGATATGGGTCCCCTATCCGGACTGAAACAACTGTGGGAAACTAATCTTGGAGTTGAAATCGTGGAAGTGTCCTGGCAGAGATTGTGGATGAAGAAACCAAGTAAGTCAGTCTCAGCCAATGTAAGGGAAACTAATTTAAAAATTCTGCATAGGTGGCACCGGGCACCCATACAGTTATCTCATATGATCTCATCATGTAGTCCATTATGTTGGAGGGACTGCAGACAGAGAGGAACAAATTTTCATCTTTGGTGGGATTGTCCGATGGTGAAAAGATTTTGGTTATAGCAGAAATCGTTAATATTCATAAGCCTATACGTCCTATCCCTCACCTATGCTTGTTATTGTTTTTGATGAAAACGTGGAACTTAAATCAAAAACACTTATTCTTTACCTGCTGAGGGCAGCATGGCTTTTCGTTATGCAGAAATGGAAAACTCTGAACAACCTATACTGGCAATATGGTATAAAATGTTTGTAACCTTGCTATTTTGGAAAAGATTACTTATCATTAGCAACTAGTCCAAGGAAATATGTTTTATGATATATGGTGGCAATTTATTGTTGCTGATAGTGACAATGACCTCCAGCAAAATTTTCCAGTGGCTTTTCTTGTGATATGGAATGTTTGGCAGATGTACTTTGTTTTGTTTTCCCTCCATTGTACGATATTGAAAGACCTTTATTTGAACATGTTTTTATACTCCCCCTGAAGTCCTCTCCTCTGTATTTTTTCATTTCTTTGTCTTTTTCTTTGTATGGTTTTGTTGCCTTTGTTTCAATAAAAGCAAAATTAAAAAAAAGGAAAGCATCATTTCTGGCAATCAAAGCTTCTGCTGCTATCACTGTACTTGCAAGCTAGGAAGAACTTTCCCAATGGAATTGATGCCTGTCACTCAGCCACTAAAGCTACAGGAGGCCACCAAGAAACAAATGAAGGGACATAGCAGCACACAGACTAAATGCTCACTGAGTCAGCTTGTGGTATCTCCACATAACAGGACTGCCATCTGAATAAGGCAGAAAACATGAGCTGGATTTGGCCACCCTCTTTGACCTTCAGGATTTCCCCTCTAAAAATTCTCCTCAGAGCACAGATGGTGGACTTTAGGGAACCTGTTTCCTGGTTGATTCTTTCCTCTTAGCACTCCATCTCATTGCCTCTCTCTTTTGTTCATCTGAGATCAGCTTGCCTTGCTTTTTAGTCCCCAGTAAGAGGCCACTGGGCAGGGGAGTTATTAGAATAAGGCTAACCTTAAATGGGATTGCAAGGGGTGGGCAGCCTTGGATATATGTAGGGTAGGAGGCAGGGGCAGCATTTGCCAGTGAACATGTGGTGAACATGGACAATTTCCAGTTCTATCATCTCCCAATTAAATGAACAGAGCATCTTCTGTTGTTTAGTTGATATGGCATTCTAGTTCAGTCATTCCACCTCAGTTCAGGCAGAATCAGAGACTTCCTCTTCCCTCAGTATCTCCCTCCCAAATTTCTCCTCAGAGCATGCAGGATGGGTCTTAGGGAACCTACTTCTTAATTGGCTCTTTCCTGTCAACACACCATTCCATTGGCTCTCTCTTGCATCTGTCTGAGACCAGTTTTCCCTGCCTTTTCATCCCCAGTAAAGGGGTCAAAAGGCAGTGTTACTCAGCTTTTTTGTGGGAGGAGGGGAACTACATATATAGTGAAGGTGACTACCCAGAGGTTGTGAAATGAAATGGAAGCAAACTTTGGTCAAGAGAATCCTGCTGATAGTTTAAACAGGCCTGAATATTTGTTTTAAGGGCAGAAACGTGTCTGTCTGGACTCTGCTAGAATGGGAGAAACTGAAAGTTTGGCAAGGCTTTAGTTGAGCTGAGATGAAGTCCCAGGGTGAAGAAGATACATCATTTGTCCCCATCATTTGTCATTTACTAACCCAGAACTGAATTTGAGTGAGTTAAGTGGGGTGAGCAAATAGAGATAAGAAAATGTGGAGGTGTAGAGGAATTGAAAAGAGACTGCACCTCAGTGCTACAGCTCACTTTTCTTAATTTTATTTTTGCCTAGCTGCAAGTTTTTTTAATAGAGTTTTATTTGTTCTGCTCAGCTTCTCTTTTTGCCTTCTTTTTGACAGGTGAAGGGACTTCATCCATTGAGAGCATGTCCTTTTTCAGTTTTTGAAGCTGCTGTTGGCCAATTTCTTTGAGACAGCCTTTTTTGGGCCTGGATATTTGGCTCTTGAACAGTTTTGTATAGAATAGACGCAGTTTTTATAGGTTTGACTTTCCTTAAGATCCTTTTTTATTTTTATTTTACTTTCTGTTTATTCCTTTGTGAGGCTCAGACTTCAGCATTCCAGTTTTGAACACATTTCCTCTATTTTTACCTCAGCTTATTTCCTATTTAGACCATTCTGGATCCTGTACACCAGATTCATTTTTCTTACCTTTCTCCCTGAGTGCAGAGAAACCAGTTCCTTAGATTCCTCTTATAATCCCATCTCCTTTATCCATAGGGCTAGGCTAAATTGCTAAAAGGTTGGGAGTACAGTAAGCTTTTAACTAAACAGGACTGGTGCAGGTTTTAGGAAGATGTAATTTAGAGCTTAGTACAGTAATACCTCAGTTAACAAAGTAAATGCGTTCCTAGATGTTACTTCTTTAACAGAAACTTTGGTATCAGAGGCAGGAATAACATGGAAATAATAGGTATAGGTTCCTACACCTGCTCATAGATGGTGGGGGCAGCTTTAAAGGGTGTCTATCTGGCACCCACCCACTTGCCCTCCTTCCCCCTCCCCTTCCCTCCCTTCCTTCTCCTCCTCTGAATCATACAGTAGGGCCCTACTCATACAGCGAGTTATGTTCCGGACCCCCGCTGTAAAGCGAAAACCACTGTAAAGCGTCACCCATTGACTAACATTGACCAAAATGGCGCCCGACGGCAAAAAAACCCATAAAAGCGGAACAAGCGCTGTAAGAGCGGGGCCTTTCTGCAATTGACAACCGCTGCATTAGCAGAACACTGTAAAGAGGGGGCCTACTGTATTGGATCCTTCCCTCCCCAGTGCTGTGAGAAAGCAAGATATCTTTTTAATGTAAAACAACCACACAGGCTTGTCAGTTTCACCCTAGCAAAGCAAAGACACAGGCTTATCAGTTTATTGATAGCAAAGCAAAGGCACAAGCTGGTCAGTTTCACCTTAAAGCAAAGGCAGGCACAGCCTTCAAAGTTTATCTCTAGCAAAGCAAAGCTGGTCAATTTCACCTTTAAAAAAGCCTTCATTAAAAGCAACTTTGTTCCTGGAGGATTGGTAAACTGAGGTATTACTCTCATATACATGATTTATTGGTAACTGTTTGGTTACTTATTTTTATTTGCCAATCTAATATTGTTTTTCTGTTCATAAATGGAGCTCTTAAATGTTGTTCATACATTCTTTTTATTTTTATAGTTCAGTTATTGCTTTCATCATTTTTGTGCTTAGAATTCAACAAATCTTTCCATTTTATTTTATTTTTGGTCGATTCTGGTCCCTTTCTGATTCCCACCATTAGCTGACTGGAATAACATTTAAGAATCTATTTTTAGGCAAGAGGGTATTGTTTTTTAATAATCTGCTTAGACATTTTCTACAATCAAGCAGTATAAAACTTGTTAAATAAATAAAAATAAAAAGAAGGCTAGCTGTGATGATATTACAATTGGAAGGGAGCAGCTTTGATAGTGAATATAGACAGTTTGTGGTAAATGTTAACAATGTCCAGTTCTAGCATTTCCCACAAAAATATGCATACTATCCCAGAGGACCACCCAAATGGGGCCCATGACATCTTGCCTCTTAAGGGACATAAAGCGATACCTGGCGGTAGGCCCTATCCATCCTGGCCTGTGCTTAATGCATGCTGAGTAGGGGTGGGGGAGAAATTAGATTCAGTTTGCATTTAAAGCTGAATTGATCACGTTTGTACTTTCTGAAACAATGTGAGAACTGAAACACAGACATCCTTCAAAATTTGCACATATCCAAATTTTGTGATGCAGTTCTTTAATTAAGCAGCGTTTGCAAATATGCATATATTATGGGGAAGTGTGCATAAAAATGAATACAACATACCAAAATTAAGTATAGTACGAGAAATTGCTTGTAAAAATGTGTATATTAGTCAAAACTGCATGCAAAAATATATTTAGTAGGAGAAATTCTCACTAAAATGCTGAAGAATTTTCATGAGAAGTTTTTTTTTAAAAAAAATCACAAATTGCTGCAGAAATATGGAGAGCTGAATATAGGATTTGAAAAAGTAAGAAACGGAGCGAACCGAAACTCACAGATCCTTCCATCCCTATATGTGTGGGCAGAGTTTGGAAGATTATTTTTAAAAAGTAATAAATTACAGTTACAGTTACATGGCCCAAAAAGTAGTAATTACTGTTACAATTACAATTGCTGTGAAAGTAACTGGTTACTTTACTTTTCCTCCAAAGTAATCACTACAATTACATTTCAGTTACTTTAAAAAAAAACGCCTATAAGGTGCTGGCCTTGGCTGCTGCACCTCTAAGTAGCCTAAAACAACATTAAAAGTAAACACACACACAGAAGGTAGTAGAATAATACTTTTACAAATTCTTCAAAACTGAATTTCATGGTATCCTAGACCATTTGCAGCTCCCATTTTATTCTAAACCAGGCCCAAAGTATTAGTGCTGACAAGTCTGAGCTTAAGCTGACAATTAATGAAGGTAACTTTTTCACAATCTAACAGAACTGTATATCCTTGTGCAGAGGTTATATTCAGAAAGAAGATGACTCTTTAAACTCTTATTTAACATTTTTAGGCAGCTACTATGTCTTTGCTGCCCAAACGCAGAACAAAGCCTATTAATTCCGACAGTGTCCTATATTAACTTATCAGTAGTTCAGGGATAATAACTAAGATGCTAAGCAAAAAATAGCCAATTAATCTCAGCTATGGAATCCATTCCTGACCTAACTTCAGAGCTCTATACTATACACATATGAATTTGCATTGCTCAGTGTGCTCTTACAATTAATTCAAAATGTTACAAAGAATGTGGAGGCACACACAACCTTAGTTAGGATCAAACCTTTTTAAACACAAGCTAAAACAAAAGACAAATATTTACTTTCAGAACATTATTTTCACTATAATTGCTTTTATATACAGCTCATCAGTCAGAAAATTAGAAGAGCAGTGAATGTGATCCCTTCAGCACTTCACATTAATATGTTCCCCTCTTACTACAGGCAGCTAGAAGTCAGCATGACCATAAAATCACTTCTACATGTCATCAATGATTTACAGCCTATTCTGGACAACAATACACCCCTCCTGCAGGCCCTGGGTGCTACACCTGTCCTTGCTTAGAAACAGCCCTGTAACCTTAAACAGCTACTTACCAGCAACAACAGGCCATATAACAGAGATACAAATGGAGGGACCAGATCCTGCGGCATACCCAGATGCCAGTTCTGACCTTAGTGCTGTTTTATCTAGCAACACTATTGCAGGACCTAACAATGTCACCCACAACATAAACATCAATAGGACTATTGCTGGCTGGGAGGTAGACACCAACCATAACCTCCCTAACCTTTTTCTGCTGCACCTCAAGAACAGCAACATGTTGCCACAGCTATAGCTGGTTTCCAAGGGGCAAGCCTATTTGGCAGTAGCCAGCAGGTCAGCCCCAGCCCAGGGAAACACCAAAAGAGAGCGTCACTCCTTTGATTTGTTTCTTGAGGGTGTGATGAGAGTGAGGGAACCTCATGTGGATCATTGGCTGTGGATGAATTTGCTCCTAGCTGAGAGATTGGAGAGGGGCAGCAGAATGTGAATTAGCCAGACTTACCAGTAAAAGATGGAATGTTGGCTTCTCCAACAGGGTACTGCTCTTGAGGTGCAGCAGATGTTGATTACCACAACCACTACCAGCCCAGAGAAAGGTGGTTGAACTATATGTACCTATACAATTCAAATGTGACACAGACAGAATATGTTCTTTGTACTTAGGAACTGTTTTGTCTGTTAAATCTGGAGTATTCTGAAGCTCTCTAACAAGAGCACTGTCTAGGCTATAGCTCAGTGGTCAAGCACATGTTTTGCATATGAAACGTCCTAGGTTCAATACTTAGCATCTCCAGGTAGGATTGAGAAAGACCCCTGCCTAAGATCCTGGAAATACGCTGATAGTCAATGTGGTATGATAGCTGACTAATAGCCTGACTTATTATAAGGCAGCATCCCCTGAAGATCTGGATCTGTGTTACTACCTACAGGCCCATGCTGCTAGCTTAAACCTCGAACAGTTTCATTGTTGAGTACATCTGTTCATGCTCTGCCTATGACAGTTGCTATTTAGTGATAGCCTAGCTATGTGAAGTAACCTTATGCCTGTCTAATGATAAACTAATAAGCTATATGAACAAAATTTAATAATTTCATGTTAAATATTTCAGATCAGAAAACACTTTAAATTAATGTTAGATAAAAGTAATCCTGTTTAAACTGAACTGTTTCCAAAAACTTGAAATTAGTACATCATCTGTTATTTTTGTCCATTTAACATAATTATTAAAGCATTCACCACAGGTTTCTGAAGAGGGATGGATATAAAGGAGGACAAAAGGAAACATGCAGTCTTTCAGGAGTTATTGTTTCTCATGTTACATGAAGTCATAAAAAAAGTCATTTCAAGGCCTACAATCCAAGAATGTTTTGCCAGGGAGGTTTTATACCACCATGATATAAAAACAGAGAGAGAGAAAACCCTGTTTCTGCCATTTGGGCTCCTGCTGGGAGGAAGGGCAGGATATAAATCAAATAATAAATAAATAAATAAAATTTCTGTAATTCAAGAGTTTGCTGCCAAGGTCAAATTATGGCTTGGGGTGTTGAGGCTATTTTTAGCACCCGCCAAAGCGGTGTGTTGCTCACCTCAATTCCCGAGTGGAAGTGCGACCTGAGGAGAACCTGATTGACTGCTGGGATTTTGGCCAGGTACCAAGTAAAGACACACACACAACTTCTTGATCAAAAAGTGGCCTCAATCTCCCACAGGCACAACAGCCTGGCAAGAATGAAAGACCCCGTTTATTTTTACTAATGCCAATATATAGGTTCTATAAGCAAAACATCAATAAACAGAATGTAACATAACATATGAGACAAATAACAGACCCAGGCCACATATCACTTGCTACATATCAGATGTCAGGATGTCCTTCCTTTGGATTCGGACTCATGAGCAATATGTTCTAAGATAAGGGCCTGGGAGAGGGGATGTTTTGACACTTTGGGGGTCATAAAACAAGAGAACATATACACAGGAAAATACGTGTGGCCTGAAAAGGTCATTTATCAGTAATCCTATATGATCCTATTGCTACGTCTCTAAGGGAGTATACAGAGAGAATTCAAAAAGCAATACAAGTCTCTGGTTATTTACAAGACAGATACATTAGTGTGAATAAAATACAAGGCACTTGAAATGTAAAACAGTCAAGGACAGCAGAGTGCTTATCTTCTCAAAACGTTGTGGACTGGTAGGCACCTTCAGGGCTAAGTTCCCAGGAAAGGAAATGAAACTTAGAGCAGCTATGCTCTCCCTCCTGTTCCATCAGAGATCCATCGTGCTTTGCAACTTTGGTTCACAAAGCCTCGCAAGCACCTCCGAACCCGTTGTGGGCCCAAAGTGTTTTTTTTCCTAACAGGTGTATGATGCTACCTTTCATTCCTCTACAAGACTGATAAATGCCTAGTTATTCTACACACACACACAAAATCTTTCTTTCTTAAAGGGAGCAAGACAGCTTATACAGCATCATTACATCCTTGTAGAACAAAACAAAAAATGTTCTTTTTTAAGTTAAACAAAAATGTGCAGAAAACCAACACAGAAGCGTCAACACTTTCCAGAAGGGAAAGAAATGATCAGAGAAGAAAGTGGAAATTAAAGCAAAAGAAGCCAGCTCTGCCTACAAGATCAAGCCAACTAAATCTAAAACCAACCAGCTCTGGCTATAGTTCTCTCACTTTGTTAAGTGGTCAGCTTCACTTCTGATGCAAGATAAAGCAAAGCTCTTTGTAATTACAGTCTCTCAAAGAGATCTAACCCTTCAAATTAGTACCATAAAGGGTGCTGTTCGTCTCATTCTGTTTCCAGCCCCCCCCATCTCTACTGCAGCCAAGTAAATACTGACATACATTTGACAATCTATGCAACACATTAAAAAGGGTGAGATAGATATGAAAATTACTTCCCTGAGTTTGCAACAGCAGCCCTCTAAGCACTCTTGCAAAGCAACCACAACTAAAGACCACATATATTTTTTTAAAAATATATAAAGTGAGCAAGCAGGGGGGCAGTGGGGGTGGTAGAGTGAGGGAGTGAGCAAGGGGGTGAGAGTGGGGGCGAGAAAGTGGGGGCAAGAGAGTGGGGGTGGGGTGTTAGGATGAGTGAGGGAGTGTGCAAGAGGGGGTGGCTGAGTGACCGCGGGCAGAGAATGGGGTGGGGGTGTTAGGATGAGAAAGGGAGTGTGCAAGAGGGGTGGCTGAGTGACCGCAGGCAAGAGAATGGGGTGGTGGTGTTAGGATGAGAAAGGGAGTGTG
Source organism: Rhineura floridana (assembly GCF_030035675.1). Taxonomy (NCBI): domain Eukaryota; kingdom Metazoa; phylum Chordata; class Lepidosauria; order Squamata; family Rhineuridae; genus Rhineura; species Rhineura floridana. The sequence goes on from NC_084482.1 coordinate 194,609,052, forward strand.
CAAGAGGGGGTGGCTGAGCGACCGTGGGCAGAGAATGGGGTGGGGGTGTTAGGATGAGAAAGGGAGTGTGCAAGAGGGGTGGCTGAGCGAGCGCAGGCAAGAGAGTGGGGGTAGGGACATTACCGTAACCCTCACACACACAGAGCTCCTCACCTCCATTCTGCTGCTGCCTCCTCCGTCCTTGCCCTCAGGCTTTCTCCCTCTGCTCCTTTCTTCTCCACAACTGTCCATTCTTGAAGCATTTTTTTCTCTTTCTCTCCACTTCCTCCCTTGTGCCTCTAACACAGAGCATGAGGGAACAGCAGCTCTGCGCAGAAGCCCAGTATAAGGCACATGTCTTTTGTCCACCAATCGCAGCAGCAGATTTGCCCTGCTTCCCCCCCCCATAATGTCCAAATGTAACAGAGGAAAAGTTAGTTACAGCTGAAAAGTAATGAAATTACCACTCGTTCTGTTACAAGCAAAATGTAACGAAGTTACCCCCTCATTACGCAAAAAAGTAATGAATTACAAGTAACTCGTTATTTCTAAGAAGTTACTTCCAAGCTCTGCTTGTGGGTTTAGATCTGAGAGAGTACAGAGGACAATCCTTCCACATAGTGGCTGCAACATCAGGAGCCAACCCAGACACAGGAGCTGGAGCACTGGAGATCTACAGTGTCTGAGGTTTACATCTGCATGACCCAGGTGCAACACACAATCACTTAGTTTTGATTTTCCTGCAGAAAAAAGGACTGTCTCAGTGTGCAGCCACAGCGTTGTGCACTGGGCAGACAGGCTGGCCGGCAACAGCATCATCTTGGAGCTGTCACTTTGCTGCTGCATCCATATTTCTTAGCTCAAAAATCGAGGGATGACTTAAGATGACTTGATGCCTTTGATCATTGAGAGAGTAGCAGTAATGCCCCCCCATTTATTGATTATCCAGGTGGGAGAGAATGGCATGGCAAGCATAAAGCTGTGACTCTGGCAAGTGCAGTGATGGCAGACCCCAGGCATCTGTACATCCCCACAAATGTCCAATTGCTTGTTGAGTGCTAAGTTTGGTGATGGGCCCATGATCCACCAAAGGTGAACAAAATGATGCGGCACTTTGTGATGGCACACCAAGATCGAGTCATTTCATAGTCCTGCATTAGGCACCAATGCACTGAGTTATGCAGATCTGATGGGGTTCATCTCTCCCAAGCAGGCAATGAGTTATGGATGTTGGGCATCCATCAGGGCCTGAAAAGCTGGCTACACTCATCCTAGCTTTAGCGGGACTTGGGATGCCAACCTCATTTCCTGTGGCAGGTAGGCACTGGGCAGGATCCTCAAAATATAAATGGAAGACCCACATAAGGGGTCAGGTATGGTGCACAAAGGCAGCAGGTCCAGCTTGGGGGGCTGTGGCTGCCAAACAAGAAAGTTGATAGTTGGGACCACCAGAATGATCTGCACTGAGGTGACCCTGATTGCCAGCCAACTCCTGATGGTAGCCATCCAGCAGGAGGGTGGGTGAGGTTTGGACTGACAGGCAGGCCCTGAAGGCAGACCACACAGCAGTCTAGCTGGGTGAGGATATTAGGTGAACAGAGGGGCTGACTGATATGAGATCTACCTTATGCTACGCCAAACCTCAGCAATTCCTGTAACAAATAAAAGTTGTGGCCATTTATAACTTACTTTCTGACTGAACATATCTTATTTATGTGTATATGATATCAAAGGCTGCAAACAAATCCCTAGTATTTGCATAGCGTGCAATTAAGGCTTGTTACCAAACTCCTTAAAAAAATGTATTTTTTGAAAAAAGAAAAAAGAATAAGAAGAGTGTATGTTTGATCACAACAGCAAAACATTCAAAAGGAGCCATAAATGCTCTCAAAATTAGGGCCTCTAAGAAAACTTAATAACAGAGGATTCCTATTTATTTATTCATTTATTCTTTATAATATACAATCAAAATATTGTAAAAAATATTTTAACAATCAATAATATGTTCACCATATCTTTGATGATTTGAAAAAAATCAGTAACTTCACAATCTTGTTAAAAGCTATAAATAACAATAAAAATTTCACAAATTTATTTAGTATTCATGTTGTTTAATTACTTAAATTACCCCATCAAAGTATGTGGATTTGCTGAGTTCTCTACTTTATTATTCAATTAAAAAAAAAACCCACTCCTCAGTCATGAGGCGATGAGAGTGGTTACCTTTTTTGTCCCTTGAAAAGTATAAAGGGCTGAAGGAGGAAGTCGGAAGAGTAGTGACTTTTCTCACTTCCTCTTTCAGTTCTATGCACAAATCTAGGTTCAGATTATAGTTGGAAGTATCTGTCAATTCTGGTTCCCTCAGTTTCTCCTTTTTCTAATCTTTAATTCATTTTTTCAGGTTTCTGCAGAAATCTACAATTTTTTTTAAAAAATCCTCTTTTTAGCATTTTAGTGTGAATTTCTCCTATTTTATGCAGTTTTGACTAATGTACATATTTTTCCAAGTATTCTAATATAATGATGCACATTATTTTCATGAATATATTCTTTTTTTTGGACATTTCACCTTAATACATGCATTTTTGAAAGCACTGGTAAGTTGGAAAACTGCATCGCACAATTTGGATATGTGAGAATGTTGAAGGATGGCTGTGTTTCAGTTCTCATGTTGTTTCAGAAAATGCGAATTTCAAAAATTCAGCTTTAAATGCAAACTAAATCAAATTTCTCTCCCGTCCCTACCCCAGATTAATGCTAGTAGTTTAGACTTTTGTCTAGGAGTGTGCACACGCTCTCTCTTTCTGTCTCTTGGATGACGGTAGTCTGGGGGGTGAGGAATTACCACAATGACTGGCACCAACAGGACTTACTCAAAAATGTAAATGTGTCCATAGGCCTAAAAAGATTGGCAAACCCTGGCTTTAAAAAAGCTGAGTAAGGATGGGGCATGATAGAGGCGCATACGATTATGCATGGTATGGAGGAAGTGGATCGAGAGGGGTTTGCTTATAATACTAGAACCCAAATGGGTCACGCATTGAAGCTGAATGTTGAGAGATTCTGGACAGGACAAAGGAAGCACTTTTTTTTTTACAGTGTATATAGTTGAACTATAGAACTCCTGCCACAAGGTGTAGTGATGGCCACCAACTTATATGGTTTTGAAAGAGAATTTCATGACTGCCAGGATCACAGGCTGCATGTCTCTGAATGCCAGTTGCTGCCTTGTGTCCAGCTTGTGAGCTTCCCAGAGGTGTTGGGCTGACAACTGTGGGAAACAGGATGATGGACTAGAAGGGCCTTCAGATTAATCCAGCTGCAGGGCTCTTGTCAGTAAAGTTCAGCCCAGCCCCTCCCCCACCCACAACTTTGGAGGCGCATCTGTGATTTCTTGCAAACATGTTTTTCTCCAGCTGTGCTCTTGTCCCTCAAGACATGTAGAGACTCCAGAATGTTGCGGATTTGAGCCTTCTTCCCCTTATAATTATCAAAATCATGGTAATTTATTCCTGCCAAAGCTCAAGAGATAGTTCCGAAGACTGCCCGGAATCAAGGGCAGCATGAGGTTATTTACTGCACTGTGCCTGAGAAACAAAGTTGGTGCACAGATTATCTCCTGTGTCACAGACAGACTGAGTTAAGATTGAGGACAGGTGAAAGTGGGGGCGATATGCCTGCATGATGTTTACTGGCTCTGAAACCATAGCTGAACATTGCCCATATCAGTAAAGTCACTGCAGCTTTGATCTTGCAAGGGATTTTGGCTTCTTCTGATTAGCTGGCTCTGGAAGAGATAGGAGAACTCGCGAAACTAGTATAGGAGGAATGATCTCCCTAGCGCTTCTCCTGCTACTTCTGCTGCTAATACCCCATGGAGTCTGCGGGGACCTGAAGTCCAAATGCCCCTTGAATCTGATCAGGGAAGAAAATGCAGCACTCAATTACTACCAGCCTGGAGATTTTCTGATTAGTGGGATCATATCTCCACAATATTTTTTTGAACAACTTCCATATGTCTTTTTCCAACCACCATTAACCAGGATTGAGGGGTAAGTAATATGCAGTTGAATGTTATGCATTGCATTCAATGGAGAGTTAGGTTGCTCTCAGAGCTTGGAAGATTACTTTTAAAAAGTAATAAATTACAGTTACAATTACTTGGCCCAAAAAAGTAGTAATTACCGTCACAATTACAATTGCTCTGAAAGTAACTGATTACTTTACTTTTTCTCAAAAGTAATCACTACAATTACATTTCAGTTACTTTTTTTAAAAAACTCCTACAAGGTGCTGGCCTTGGCTGCTGCACATCTAAGAAGCCTAAAACAATATTAAAAATAAACACACACACACAGGGGGTAGTAGAATAAAAAAAATTATCCATGAGATTAACATAATGGCATAACAGAATCTCACATCCCCCCAAGCAAGAAGATACCCCAACTCTTGAAATCAAATTTTACACTTGAAATGCTTTTATAATATGTTTCTGTTATGTCTCAAAAGAACAAGATGCTCAAAGAGCATGTCAGACAAGGAATGTCTTTTTACAGTCATTACGTTGCCACCAGTACTGAACAGGCGTTCTACTGCGGCGCTTGAAGGCATGCCTGTGTTGTGCTGCAAAAAACACCGCAGCACACGTGGAAAGCCATGGAGTGATGACACTTCCCTGCTGGGAGACCTCAGGTACCTCACCAGTTCCTCCTCAGCAGTGTCCACTGCTGACTTCTTGCCCTGGGGCAGAAAGTTAAAGAAGTCATCTTCTAAGTCATCTCCTTCCTGGTCTTTATCTGAAGACTGATCACTGTCCTCATTAAGTACACCCATCTTTATTTCAGCTTTCAGCAAGGCTTCCATTGTGTATCTAAGAAAGAGAGAGGATATGTTAACACATATATGTTAGGAAACCATCATCTGCTCTTCATTTCCTGATGCTTGTCATGTCCCCTGGTTCAGGGTCCAGCCTGAGCCTGTGGATGATGACATGGAAGGTAGGAAGGTGACCAAGTCACCACACTCATGGGGCAGCACAGCAGACCCTTAAGGATTACCTGCAGCAACCCAAGGTTGTGATGAGGAGCCCCAGGAAGAAAAGGACCAGCCCCTGCCTACCACCTTAAGCCCTCTGATGCCTCCCTTGAGACAACATTTCCCTTGGAGTAATCCACCCAAAGGGCTTCCCTAATGTTCTTACTTGTTGGTATGGGTGGTGGCCTGACACGATTCCAGCCAATCTAGTTTGAAGCAAGGGTGTAGGCAGGCTGCCAGAAGAAGCCTCTTGTCCTCCCAGATAGCTGCAAACCGCTTTCTTAGGGCTTCGCGCACACCTCTCAGCAGCTGAAAACAGTATGTGTACCTCTCAGGTTTGTTTTCCAGTCTTTCTAACTTGCGGTCCAGATTGCAGAGCGTTGGTAGCAAATACCCAATGAACATGCCGTTCTCCCATTGCAGGCTATCTAGGGACTGGGCTAGTGGCTTCATAATCTCTGTGTATTCCTGTACCACTTCAATCTCAGCAGGTGTGATCCTGGACAAGGAGCAGCGGTCCATTATGGCATGCATTTTTAGTGGCACAGTTGACAGGAGCTCATGTAGTTGCTTCAACGCATCAAAGGTGGAATTCCACCTGGTCTTATTCAGTACCTTCAGATACACACCACATTGCGCACGGATATACTCAGCAATCTGGGCTGACTGGTTCTGCTTGGACCACAACTTGCTGCACTTTCCCATCAAGGAACGAAACTGTTTCTTGAAAGGACCAAGAAGACTACTTTTGGAGGAGTCAGAAAGCATGGCCTCTATGTCTTGTGTTGCCACAAGGTTGAGGGTGTGGCTAGCACATCTCTGGTGTGGTGGTAAAACAAAATCCTCTCCTGAGTCTGCAGCTTCTTCCTCTGCCTCAGGTCCTGTGTCCAGGATCTCACAGATAGGCACAAACTCCACCTCAGCCTCCTCCTCCTCCTGGTTATCACCATCATCGTCACTGGTGCCTGCAGCTTCCACTGGTTCTTTGGCCATGAAAACTCTGAACGCTTTCACAAAGTTGGAGCCATTGTCTGTAGTAGTGCACATAACTTTGTTGTGGATCCTGTACTGCACATGTACATCATGCAGTGCTTTTGAAAGGACATCATATGTATGGCGCCCCTTCAGACGCTTACAAGCCAAGGCCCCAACCTCACGTTTCAGGGTAGTTGGGTTGATCCAGTGGGCTGTTACCCCAAAGTAACTCTTCTTGCCATTGGTCCAACAATCTGCAGTGGTTGCTATATATGCCACAGCACCCATTCGGTTTGCAAGAGTTTCTTTCATGTGGCATGCTCTCTTCTCAATTCTGTCTCTCAGAGTCTTGGCACATATGATGGTGAGATCTTTGGGGAGTCCAATGCGAACCAGATTAATGAATGATGGTTTGTCCACAGTCTGAAGTGGTAATGTCTCCTCTACAATGAAATCAATGATTCTCCTGTCGAGATTGCTCTGGGTGACAGGCTCCCTGCCAGATCCCCGCCTCTCAAGGGTTGTCTGCTGCTGCTTCAGCATTTTGGGAGGAGGGGTGTCATGCATTGGTTCAGGAAGGCCACGTCTCCTTGCCTTTATTGCTTCTTCAATTGCTCTCAGCTTCTCAGGGTGTGCCCTCTGAGGAAGAAGAACAAAGCATGAATCCAAGAAAAAATGGAAGAGGAACTTCACAATTTAAACATAAATAGACAATGGACACTCTTTGAGGACCAGCATGACAAAGGCTTACCTCAAAATGTTTCTTCACATTGGATGAGGAGGAAACAGCTGATCTCAGATTTTTGATCCTTGGAAGGCAGTAATTGCATTGTACAACAACATTTTCCCCACTCTGGCTCACAAATGTACAAGCTTTCTCAAAGCCAAACCATGGTACTTACTGTTCTGCAGATGTGGCTGTGGGCAACTGGCACTGCTTCATGCCCTCCTCCTCCTCATGCGCAGGGCCTCCTTTCTGAACCTCACTTTCTAGTTTTGCCTCCTCAGGATCAACAAGCTGTGACTCAAGTGGCCGCACTAACTGACTGCTGCTCTCAGCAGCAAAACCTGCAACAGGCGTCTCTGTAATAAACAAGAGATAATGCTCCTATATGGGTGAACTTCAGCTGTGATGTGCCCCATCTCTTCCCCATGCTGCAAGATCCCCCAGTCAGAGTGGAAGTAAGCAGGTCGATACCACAATTAAAAGAGATCCTATTTGCATCATTTTTGCTCACTGAATAACCCTGCCTGGGCCAGTCTAACCTACTATCTCACAGGGTTGTTGTGAGAACAAAATGAGACTAGGGTTCAAATCCCCACATAGCCATGAAGCTCACTGGGTGACCTTGGGCCAGTCACTGCCTCTCAGCCTCATGAAAACCCTATTCATAGGGTCACCATAAGTTGGAATCAACTTGAAGGCGGTACATATATTTTTTATTTTGAATATGATGATTATGATAATAAATATGCAGCATTTCAAATTAATTCTGTATGAGAAGCATTCCATGCCAAGCTTGGAAAACCAAGGATGAGGTATAAAATGTAGACAAAAATACTTTTGACAAAATGCCGTTTATCTTTTATATCTATATCTATAATTAGCAATACAGCTGAATGATGTATGTAAAGTATTTTTTCTTTCCCTTTTCTTTTTTATTAAGATTTTAGTACTACTGCTAAAGTTCTGATGAAAGAATAAAGCATTCATTAGCCAAATTCAAATGACAATGGGGTTTACAGGAGTTGTCTCTCTCTGGGACTGGGAATCTCTCTCTTTCTCACAGAACATGAGTTTGAGAGCAGGGGGACTGAGAGGAGGAGCTGCAAGGACCCTACTTCTCACCTCATCTCTGCCAAGAACAAAAAAATCAGCCTTAAGCCATTTATTATACGCCTAATGGTTTTTTATTATTATTATTATTATTACTGAGACAGTTTTTGTCCCACATACAATTCAGTCTTGTGATTAAACAGGACAAAAATACAAATAAAAAGAAAGATGGAGTTCAAATAAATATACAATAAAAAGCTAGCCAGCATTTTAAAAGGCAGGAGTGCTCTGTCTGGATAAATACAGCACACAGGTAGGCACGGGAACAAGGGGGAGAGTTCAAAAAGGGGGGGAAGGAAGAGAAGTAGGCCAGAGCTTGGAAAAGTTACTTTTTTGAACTACAGCTCCCATCAGCCTAATCCAGTGGCCATGTTGCCTAGGGCTGATGGGAGTTGTAGTTCAAAAAAGTAACTTTTCCAAGCTCTGACTGTAGGCCGAAGTTTTGGAAGTGCCTTGTGATTGATGGAGGGGGCGGCAGAGGCAAGGAGAGGCAGTGGGGGGGCAGAACGGTGCCGTGGGGGGGGCAAACACACACACACACACACACAAATCATCGTCACTCACCTCCACAGCTCTTCGCCATTCTGCTGCTGCCTTCTCCTCCGTTGTCCTCACCCTGGCTTTTTCCTCCGGCATCCATTTTGTCCTCTCAGACGCTAGCAGGCCCTGCCTATTCACCTCTTCCCTCATGCATCCTAACACAGATCACGAGGGAAGAGAGAGTCTGCGCAGAGGTCCAATCAGTGTGAGGCACATGTCTTGTGTTAACCAATCACAGCCAGGAGCTGTCTTCCCCTTGTTCCCACCCCCAAGTAATGTGCAACCTAACGTGAAAACGTTAAAGTTGCAGCTGAAAAGTAGGGAAATTACTAGTCGTTCCGTTACTCGCCAAATGTAATGGAATTACCCATTCGTTATTTAAAATTGTAACTAATTTCAAGTAACTCGTTAAAAATAACGAGTTACTTCCAAGCTCTGGTTGCTCCTTCCATCAGTGCAAGGATTATTCTTAGTTACCAGGGAAATAATATCTCTTTCAGGGCTGGGGAGTTTTCTGCAGGTCTATTTTTTATACCTGGTGCAATGTTAGCTTGATAAAACTCCCCCCCATTAAATGGTACATAACTCTCCAAGTACATTTTTTCCAGCTAGAACCTGACAAGAATTCCCCCCAGGTCCAAAATAATGTCTGCAATCACAGGCAAGTGCAAAGCATCTTGGGACTCAATGTGGCTCTGGCCATCAACCCATATTCCTAAGATTTTCCTCTTACTGCTGTGATACCTCTAAGTTGATTTCACTTGCATGAGGCAGACTCAAGGAAAGGGTATAAGAAATCCTTGTGGCCTCCTGTGGTTTCTTTCACATAAAGGCTGGACTGCCCATAGGTAGTGCGGCTGAAGTTGATATTTATTAACTTACAGCACAATTCTGTTTACTACGAAAAGTAAATCCTACTGAATCAATAGGTCTTCCTGCCAGGTAAGTGAGGTTGGGCTTGCATCTTTCCCCCCTGTATAATATAGACTGGGCTCTCCATTTCAGCAAAGGGGCATTTATGCACCTCCTTTGATGCAGCCAAGACTACTGAAGGAACTGCGGCCTTTGCAGCAATTTCCCAGTATTTCAGAAACCTTGTATATATGTATATAGCTTTTCTGAAGGTTGTGTGCTTCTCCTTTTCTATATAGGACAATGTATCTCCTATTTTTTATTCTTATGTGGCAAATGGATTTTCACTGCGCAACAAGGATAAGAGATATATCCTTGTCTCCCCACTAAAAACATGCAGACCATTATTTGGGGATCAGCAATTGAGAGATTTATATTGCTTGGAAAGGGCTTTAGATTTATAAAAGAAAGAATATGACATTTTCTTTTCATTAAAGGATGAATAGCAGTTTGACATTTTTAAATTGATTTGTTTTTCACAGTTTGACATCTAGGTTCCACTGTCACATCTTGTCCTTCTTGTTCACAATCCAGGAGATCAACAAGGATCCCAGGCTCTTACCCAACATTACCCTGGGCTACAACCTCTATGAGAACTATTTCGATGCAAGGATGACATCCGATGCCATGCTAGACCTGCTTGTAGGTGGGGAAAGCAATATTCCAAACTATAAGTGTGGAAAATGGAGTCACCTGCTAGCTGTTCTTGAAGAGGCTAATTCTGTAATCTCAAAAGAGATTTCAACCATGTCAGGAATCTACAAAATCCCACAGGTATGAATGGGGGGACGGACATGGGAACAGAGAATCAACTACATAAAATTTCACATTCTTTCCAGGGGAGTCAAAAAAAGGGGCATGAAAAAGTTAAAAAATCCTGAGCTATGAATTCAGGGCCCTTTATTTAAAACCCACTCTCTGCCAACCTGGCACCACTAGATGTTTTGCACTGAAACTCCCATCAGCCCCAACCAGCACCAATATAATCATTTCAGGTTAATAAATATATGTTCCTTATTCTGAAAGCAAAACAAAAATCTAATCTCTTCCTTTCCTCACTAGATCAGTTATGGCTTTAATGCTCAGGTCCTCAATGATAAAATCCAGTTCCCTTTTGTCTACCGGATAGTGCCCCAAGAAGAAACTCAGTACCCAGGGATTGTCAAGTTGCTCCTGCATTTTGAATGGACATGGATTGGCCTCTTAGCTCCAGACAATGACAGCGGAGAAAGATTCTTGAGTGCCTTGACATCTCTGATGGTCAATAGTGGAATTTGTGTTGCCTTATCACAAAGAGTACCAGAGAAAAATTCATATCAAATTCACATCCCGAGTGAATCATTTGTCATATGGAGAAAAGTCAGTGTATTTGTTTACTATGAAACCACTCGCATAGGATGGCTTCCAATCATGGCACTGCAAGAAGCACTTGAGAAACAGATTGGGGCAAAAGTCTGGATCACAATAGGTTTAAAGGATATCAATGTGTTTTTGTCTTATCCTCCTGCTTTATTCCAGTACATCCATGGTTCTTTGTCCTTTGTAATGAAGACGAGAAAAATGACCAAACATGACTTCTATACACCATGCTCCTCTCTTCTTTATCATTTTTGGAGGGAAGCATTTGATTGTTCATATTCAAAGCATATGTTGTCCATAAAAGGTCGGACAAGATGCACAGAGAAGGAGAAACTGGAGGCTTTGCCCCAGGAGGAGCTTAAGAGAGCCCTGTCTCAAGACAGCTACAGCACGTACTTCAATCTCCAACTTGTGGCATATGCCTTAAATGCTGCATATTCGCCCAGATCAAAGTGGACATTGATAGTGGGTGGAGGAGTCAGGTTGAAACATCAAAGGCTACAGCCATGGCAGGTATTTCCTTTCCACTTTGGCAAATTGTAACCCACTGTCCCAGCTCTGGATTCAAATTTAGTAGTGAAACAAACAAAAAAAGGCTCATTGCTGAGGCAAATCCCGTTTGTAGGGTTTCTTATGGTCAACAGTTTTGCTCATTATGGTTATGTCAGAATACTCCTTGCTATCTAGTGATCTAGTGATTCCTGGTGCCCTTAGACAGATTCAGATTTGTTAGCTGCAGTTGGACATACCTCATCCATCCCTTTGTCTCTGGGCCTTGAGATTGCCCATCAACAGTGAGCACCTGGAACATAGACCGAGCAGGCACATAGATCTCGTGGTCACAGTTGTCTCCACTATGGTGAAAAAGGTGATAGGAAAAAGAAACCAAATGCACAGTTATAAGATGGGGGATACTTGGCTCAGCAATGCGACATGTGAGCAGGATCTTGGAATTGTCGTTGATCACAAGCTGAATATGAGCCAACAGTGTGATGTGGCTGCAAAAAAGGCAAATGCTATATTAGGCTGCATTAACAGAAGTATAGTTTCCAAATCACGTGAAGTACTAGTTCCCCTCTATTCAGCACTGGTTAGGCCTCATCTTGAATACTGCGTCCAGTTCTGGTCTCCGCACATCAAGAAGGATGCAGACAAACTGGAACAGGTTCAGAGAACGGCAACAAAGATGATCAGGGGACTGGAAACAAAGCCCTATGAGGAGAGACTGAACGAACTGGGGATGTTTAGCCTGGAGAAGAGAAGACTGAGGAGATATGATAGCACTCTTCAAGTACATGAAAGGTTGTCACATAAAGGAGGGCCGGGATCTCTTCTCGATCATCCCAGAGTGCAGGACACAGAATAATGGGCTCAAGTTGCAGGAAGTCAGATTTCAACTGGACATCAGGAAAAACTTTCTAACTGCTAGAGCCATACGACAATGGAACCAATTACTTAGAGAGGTAGTGGGCTCTCCGACACTGGAGGCATTCAAGAGGCAGCTGGACAGCCATCTGTCAGGAATGCTTTGATTTGGATTCCTGCATTGAGCAGGGGGTTGGACTCAGTGGCCTTATAGGCCCCTTCCAACTCTACTATTCTATGATTCTATGTATGTAAGAACATAAGAACAGCCTGCTGGATCAGGCCTATGGCCTATCTAGTCCAGGTCCTGTTCTCACAGGTGAACCAGAAGCCTGTGGGAAGCCCACAAGCAGGATCTGACCACAACAGCACTCTCCCCTCTTGCAGTTTCCAACAACTGGTATTCAGAAGCATACTTCCTCCAACTATAGCGGCAGTACATAGCCATCATGGTTAGTAGCCATTAACAGCCTTATCCTCCATGAATTTGTCTAAATCTCTTCTCAACCCATCCAAGTTGGTGGCCATCACTGCCTCCTGTGGTAGCAAATTCCATAGTTTAACAATGCATTGCATGAAGAAGCACTTTCTTTTGTCTGTCCTGAACATTCATCTTCAGCTTCATTGAATGTCCACGAGTTCTAGTGTTATGAGAGAGGGAGAAACTCTTTCCTCTCTCCACTTGCTCTACACTATGCATAATTTTATTGTACACTTCTATCATGTCTCCTCTGACCCACCTTTTCTCTAAACTAAAAAGCCCCAAATGCTGCAACCTTTCCATCTCATTGATCATTTTAGTTGCCCTTTTCTGACCCTTTTTCAACTCTACAATATCCTTTTTGAGGTGAGGTGACCAGGATTGCACCATAGATTTGTAAAATGGCATTATGAAATCAGCCATTTTATTTTAAATTCCTTCCTAATGATCCCTAGCATGGAATTTGCCTTTTTCCACAGCAGCTGTACACTGGGTCATCTTAATCAAACTATCCATTTCAACCCTGAGGCTTCATTCCTGGTCAGTCGCCACCATTTCAGACTCCGTGAATGTATATGCAAAATTAAGATGCGTTGTTGAACATGCATCACTTTACACTTGTTTACATTGAATTGCATTTGCCATTATAGCATTCATTCATTCAGTATGAGCTCCTTTTGGAGCTCTTCACAATCCTTTTTTGTTTTAACCACCCTGAAGAATTCAGTATAATCAGCAAAGTTGGCTACCTCACTGTTCACTCCTAACTCATAGATTTTTATGAACAAATTAAAAAGCACAAGTCTCAATACTGATCCTTGGGGGACTTCACTTCCTACATCCCCCCATTAGGAGAACTGACAATTTATTCCAACTCTCTGCTTCCTGTTTCCTAGCCAGTTCCTGATCCAGAATAGAACCTTTCCTGTTATCCCATGACTGCTAAGCTTACTCAGGAGTCTTACTGGCATACATTGTCAAAACCTTTTTGAAAGTTCAAGTACACTCTATCAACTGGATCACCTCTATCTATGTACTTATTGAGACTGTCACAGAACTCAAATAGGTTAGTGAGGACTTACCCTTGCAGAAACCATGCTAGTTCTGCTTCAGCAAGGCTTGTTCTTCTATTTGCTTGGTTAATTTATCTTTAACTGTTTGTTGCTATTGTAATGTGCCTTCAAGTCGACTATGACTTATAGTGACCCTATAAATCAGCAACCTCCAATAGCATCTGTCGTGAACCACCCTGTTCAGATCTTGTAAGTTCAGGTCTGTGGCTTCCTTTACGGAATCAATCCATCTCTTGTTTGGCCTTCCTCTTTTTCTACTGCCTTCTGTTTTTCCCAGCATTATTGTCTTTTCTAGTGAATCGTGTCTTCTCATTATGTGTCCAAAGTATGATAACCTCAGTTTCATCATTTTAGCTTCTAGTGATAGTTCTGGTTTAATTTGTTCTAACACCCAATTATTGGTCTTTTTCGCAGTCCATGGTATCCACAAAGCTCTCCTCCAACACCATATTTCAAATGAATGGATTTTTCTCTTATCCACTTTTTTCACTGTCCAACTTTCACATCGATACATAGCGATCAGGAATCCCATGGTCTGAATGATCCTGACTTTAGTGTTCAGTGATACATCTTTGCATTTGAGGACCTCTTCTCATAGCTGCCCTCCCCAGTCCTAGCCTTGTTCTGATTTCTTGACTATTGTCTCCATTTTGATTAATGACTGTGCCGAGGTATTGAAAATCCTTGACAAGTTCAATGTCCTTGTTGTCAACTTTAAAGTTACATAAATCTTCTGTTGTCATTACTTTAGTCCTGCTTTTGTGCTTTACCCTTTAACTTTCATCAGCATTCATTTTAAATCTTTACTGGTTTCTGCTAGTAGTATGGTATCGTCTGCATATCTTAAATTATTGATATTTCTCCTTCCAATTTTCACACCACTTTCATCTTGGTCCAATCTCATTTTCCATATGATATGTTCTACGTATAGATTAAATAATTAATAGGGTGATAAAATACACCCCTGTCTTACACCCTTTCCGATGGGGAACCAATCGGTTTCTCCATAATCTGTGCTTACAGTAGCCTCTTGTCCAGAGTATAGATTGAGCATCAGGACAATCAGATGCTGTGGTACCCCCATTTCTTTTAAAGCATTCCATAGTTTTTCATGATCTACACAGTCAAAGGCTTTGCTGTAATCTATAAAGCACAGGGTGATTTCCTTCTGAAATTCCTTGGTCTGTTCCAGTATCCAATGTATGTTTGCAATATGATCTCTGGTGCCTCTTCCCTTTCTAAAGCCAGCTTGGACATCGGGCATTTCTCGCTCCATATATGGTAAGAGCCTTTGTTGTAGAATCTTGAGCATTCCTTTACTTGCATGGCATATTAAGGCAATAGTTTGATTACTGCATTCCCTGGGATCCCCTTTCTTTGGAACTGGGATGTATATGGAACACTTCCAGCCTGTGGGTCATTGTTTAGTTTTCCATATTTCTTGACAGATTTTTGTCAATATTTGGACAGATTCAGTCTCAGTAGCTTGTAGCAACTCTATTGGTATGCCATCTGTTCCTGGTGATTTGTTTCTTCCAAATATTTTAAGAGCAGCTTTCACCTCACATTCTAAAATTTCTGGTTCTTCATCATATGGTTCCTCCATGAATGAATCTGTCATCCTGGCATCTCTTTTATAGAGTTCTTCAGTTTTATAGAGTTCTTTAACAGTACTTTCCACCAGTTTTCTTAGAATAGATGTTAAGCTAACCACCCTGTAATTTCAGAGATCCGCTCTGGATCCCTTTTTAAAAATTGGTGTTGAATTGGTCATTTTTCAGTCCCCAGGTATGCAGGTTGATCTTAGAGACATTACACATTTTTGTTAGAATGGAACAATTTCACATTCAAGTTGTTTTAGAACTCTTGTATAGATGCCATCTGGACCCAGAGATTTGTCAGTTTTTATTTTCTAAATAAGGCCAATAACTCTGCCTAGTGTTGCTACTATTTGCCTCAGTTCTTCAGACTCCCTTCCTGCAAAAGTTAGTTCAGGCACAGGACCTGCCCTATATCTTCCGCTGTTAAAACAGATGCAAAGAATTCATTCAGTTTCTCTGCAATCTCCTTATCCTTCTTTAGCACATATTTGATTCCCTTGTCATCCAAGGGTCCAACCACCTCCCTAGATGGTTTCCTGTTTTTAATGTATTGAAATAATTTTTTGTTGTTGGTTATTTTGTTTTTAGCAATGTGCTCCTCAAATTCCTTTTTAGCATCCCTTATTGTCTTCTTGCCTTTGTTTTGCCAGAGTTTGTGTTCCTTTTTATTCTTCTCATTTGGACAAGACTGCCATTTTTTGAAGGAAGACTTCTTGCCTCTAATAGCTTCACTGATTCTGCTTGTCAACCACACTGGCATCCTCTTGGTCTAAGGCACATAAGGCCAGCTTCCTGCTGAAGCTAAGCAGCGTCAGGTCTGGTCAGTGCCTGGATGGGAGACCGCCTGGGAACCATATGTAAGCCGCCTTGGGTTTCATGAAAAAGAAAGGCGGGGTATAAATGTAATAAATAAATAAATAAATAATAGCTTTCCTGATCTGTGGCATACATTTCAGTCTCCTGCTAGTAATGTATTCAAATTTTTTTTGTTGTTGGTCTTTATGTTTTTAGCAATGTGCTCCACAAATTCATTTTTATCACCTTGTATTGTCTGCTTGCATTTCTTTTTATACTTTTTCTTCTTTTTGTGCTATATTTTTATTTATTTATTTTTATTAAAACATTTATATATTACCCTCTGTCAAAAGACTACAGTGCAGTTAACAAAGTACTAAAACAACAAGATAATAAAAACATCCAAAAACAGTTTTTAAAACAACACAACACAACTGAAGACAAGACAAAAATACAAAGAGACCATCTAAGGCAGAAACTTTTTAATCTAGCTAGAAAAGCTTATCATAATAAAAATATATTCAGCTGCAGAAATCACAAATATTATTTATAGTTTCTAAATTTATATCTATGCTCATATATTAGCACAAGCAAATTTAATGCAAAGCTATGTCCTCTTTTGTGGTGCTGTGTAAGTGGTATCAAAAGCTGTTGAAGTCTGAAGGGAAGGGGTAGCTTTAACGTGTGCAGGCTTCCACACAATCTAGAACCTGAACAATTGGGGTTCCAGATCACACGGAAATTTTTATGTGCAAAAGCTCCCTCCATTCAGTAGTTTGCACAAGACAGAGGAGTTACTCGGCACAGCCGCACATGTGAGGCGTCCTTCCCTGGCTCTCCCTGTCAGGTTCCTACCTGCTCGTGGTTACTGCCTGTCTCTAGGCACCACCAGGGACTCCACCAGTCCGGACCGCTCTCTCTTATGATTTCTCTCCCCGCTCTAGCACAGATCTCAACAGATCCCCCTGCTAGGCAACCACCAGTAACGTCCCAATACTAGTATTCCCAGAGACTCTGAATACTGGTATTGTTATTCTCTTCACTGCTGCCACCATTTGTTACAGTTCCCCTTCAGCCTTGGTCATTACCTTACCCTCCCTTCTGGCCTGTGAAACCCCAGCCAAGGATCAGGCCTTTGGTAAACCAAATTAAGTATTTATTTCAGATAACAAAGCTAACAAGATTAACAAGATTTCTTCTTAAGGCACATAAGCATATGGTTTTACTCAATACTAATCCGAACTCCACCTCCCTCCTGGTAAACAACTCTCTAAACCCCACCAAGCAATCCACTCTTTCTCTTCTCCCCCCAGATTCCACAATTCACCACCTCACATTCCCCCAGATTTACCTGTCATCCTTTCATTTATACTGTCAGCCATTTTAAACATTCAGCCAATCATCAAGCATTCTATTGCCCATTCACTCCCCCTCCTCTTTCACTACTTACCATGTATACTCTAAACAACCAGCACTTACCATATATACACTAATATATAGGAACATCACAGCACATCCCACTCATATGCTGATCTTAAGTAGACCTGTGAGGGCCTTCTCTGAAGTGGCCCCCTTACTGTGGAATAACCTTTCCTAGAGATACAGCAGGCCCCAGGGGTAATGGTGTGTCCCCAGCTAGTTATTACATACCTATTCACAACAGCATCCCCAAGCACTGATTTTTAGTACCATCTCTATTAGAAATTGTGGATATCTGTAGGATTTGTGGCTTTAAAGAATTATTTTATAGTCTTCTATATTGATCTCACTCTATAAACCCCCATTGTAATTTTACATGCAAGATGGTCTGTACATGTTTTAATAAATATTTTTTTAAAAAGGAGAGAGTGCTCCTGCACACAGGTCCTGCACTAAATGGGCCATTGACCTGATCCAGCAGGGCTCTTCTTATGTTCTTAAAATAGCATTTCTTACCAAGGCTTTTGAGTCCAAATGAGATGCACACCAGTCCCAATTCATAGGAGATTAGAACTGAAAGTAAACAGGAAGGAGATATCGAACATTCTTTCTAAATGCTGTTTTTCTTGTCATTCCAGCTTCACCCTTTCTTAAGAGAAATCCAGTTTTCAAATACCTCCAAGGGTGAACTATATTTGGATGAGAATGGGGAGCTGCCAGGCAACTATGCTATTGAAAATTGGGTGATGTTTCCCAACACATCTCGTGTTAGAGTGAAAATTGGGAGTATAGAGAAAGAGGCATCCACTGACACAAAGTTCACAATTAACCCAGAAGCCATTGTATGGCCCAAGCAGTTTAACAAGGTAGGGGCCACTTTGTTTAATGTAATATCTGTTGAGCCCTAATAACAGGTTGTATGCAATGCTAGACCTATTGAACTTAATGGACATGACTAACAGAGCAAACCTGAGTCATGGAAGCTGGCATAACTGATGCTGGTTTAAATTAAGTCATCTTAAAATATGCCAAAACTTAACCACATTCTGAAAGGGGATACTGCTGGCTGGACCAGACCAAGCCTGGCAGGGGGAAAACAAGCCTGTACTATAGAGTTTGACTTAAACTGGTTCAGAATCATATGTCTGAGCTGAACTGAGTTAGAATCTAGTGTAAGCTGCCCACTTTGCTCCAACCCCCTGGAACACCCATTCTGAGGGAATTAAGCTGGTTTAATGTATGCCAGTCTTGGCTGAGCTGTCTGAGCACCAACTGAGCCAGGATGAGCAAGTTAAACTGGCGTATCTCCAGTTGAGTTGGAATGGGGAACTTACATTGGCATAGCCCAGCTAAGTTGGAACCCAACTGACTGAACCAGAGATCTGAAAACTCCAATCATTTGTTTAATCATTCATATGGGACTTCAACTGCAATACTTTGCACACTTACCAGGGAGTAAGTCCCAATGACTATAGTTGCAGGGCTTGGAACTGGCAGCCCAATGTGGAATCACAAGAGTCTTATATCCATAGAGGTTCCCCACACATTTTGGAAATTTGGGGTTTACATCAGGCCCAGCAACTGTAGTTGGCCACTGGCCCCAGCAGCTCAGACTGGCCCTCACTAGCTTGAGCCAATTACACTGCCTGTACCACCCCCCTTGCCAGAATCTTGGACTGGTATTTTAGCATTGAGTGTGTTATGGATGTGAGCAGAGTGACTCAGCGGTCTGAGCTGTGTGTGCCAGTGTGTGTATTTACCTAAGAAGCAAACTTTTACCCTGTATTTAAATCACTGAGATTTAATATTTAGTAAAATAAGAAAAGCTACTTTATAGAAATACATAACAGATAGGAAAGGCATACTTAGTTCTAACTAATAAACTAAGTGGGAGGCACAGTGCCCAGACTTGGGTATTGCCCTCATGGCTCAGAAGAGAGAGGAAAGACAAATGTCTCCTCCTCGGATGGTCAAAGAAGAAGACAAGGGAAGGAGAGTCAGGTCAGCTTCCCTGAGCATATCAGTTTACAATGGAAGGAAGTTAGGTAGAGAAGAGCAGAGGTAAAGGTAGGCAAGCCTAGCCAGCTGGAGGACCCTAACTCTATCTTCCTTCTGGAATACACAACACAGTGGGCAATGATGTCACTATTGGACAGGAGCAAAGTTTGGCTTCCATCTGTAGCGGCTGCCCACCATTTTAATTTACCCAAACTGTAATCCCGTGGTCCACAGATCTGTGAAATTATAGCCCCCTGCTAAAATGGGGCAAAAATATATGATAAGGATCAATCCTTATTCCACAAATCTGCATCTCAGTGGGATTTACTTTTCAGGTTGAAGTCTTTGAAATGTTGTATACTGCACTGGGCATCCTGGCATCTGGGAAAGTTCATCAGTCACTCATCCAATGCAAATACATATGCAATGTCCCCTCCTTTTAACAAGCCCGTCCTTTCCTAGCTGAGACATCAAACCTCTGGTCCTTCCTATGCCCCCTATACTGTCATTGACATCCAGAAATGCTAGACAATGTGTTATTAAACACTGTAACAGCTGTAATTATACAGAAAACCAGTATGGTATAGTATTATTATTATTATTTATTACATTTGTATACCGCCCCATAGCCAAAGCTATCTGGGCGGTTTACAACAATTAAAAACATTAAAAATAAATATACAAATATACAAATTTAAAAACACTTTTTTTAAAAAAACAATTTAAAAACACATGCTAAAATGCCTGGGAGAAGAGGAAAGTAGTTAGACTGTTGGACTCAGACCTGGGAAATCAGAGTTCAAATCCCTGATGAAGCTCACTGGGTGACCTTGGACTGGTTACCGTCTTCCTGCCTATCCTGTCCCAGAGGGTTGTTGTGAGGATAAGATGAAGAGCAGGGAAAACCATAAATGCCACCCTGAGCTCCTTGAAGGAAAGGTGGGGAATGATGATGATGATGATGATGATGATGATGTGAGGAGTGGGAGTCAAGGCAGTGGCATCATCAGCCCTTGGATTTAGCTTTCTGGCTGAAGCAGGACACACCAGTAGACAGTCAGGAAACACCAATGGCAAAGAAGTGCCCTACTCAAGGGCAGCTAAAAGAACTGCAGCTGGAGATAAGGCTGTGGGTCCTGAGATGCACTGAAAAAGAAGAGGATTAAGGAAACTGAGGGAAGCAAAGACTGAGCAAACAGAGAGAGAAAGAGAAAGAAATGGAAGGAGAGAGGAAGGTGAAGTATGAGAGATAAGGTGGAGGTGAATATGTGAATGATGGAGAGAACGAACGGGAAATAGATTGAGAAAGAGAAATTCACCATGGCTGGTGTCAGGCCCAGGATGTGACTCAGGAACCAGACCAACGGCTGTAGTTAATTCGTGTTTTATTAGGGTAATGTCCAAACAAAGACTGCGTTTTCTCATGAAGCAATACAGGGATACAGGTCCTGCGGCATTGGGAGAAAGTTGACAGAGCAAGGGACTTCTTCCCGCCTGTTCTTTAAGAAGGGGCCAAACGGGCGCGCAATCTTTCGCTCCTCCTTAACTGCCCCTCAGGTACTGCCCGCCTTCCCCCCTTCTCTCCTGTCTTTTCAGCTGTCTGCGTGTGTGCGGTGAGGGGGGAAGCATCACCCCCTCCTCTTCTGAAGTTTCCGATTCCAGGATGGGGGATAGGGGAGGGGCTGATGGTAAACTGCCTCCCCGCTTTTCGGCTGTGAGCAGCCCTCCCTCTTTCCCCTCTTGCTCTGAGCCTGAAAGAGGGGGAGGTGTGAGAATGTCCAGGGAGGGCTCAGGCTCCCTGTTGCTAAGCGACCTTATCACTGGCAGTTCCTCTGTTTCACCTTCGCTCTAAAGGGGGGAAGTTCCTCCCCCTTCCCTCTGCCATCCATCCGAATACTCTTCTCCCAACTCTCCGGGATCCAGCTCCCCGGGATTGGGACCCCAACTCTGCCTTCCGACAGCTGGAGAGCTAAGAATGAAAATAGTTTTGACTTGGAAAACAAGAGAAAGCAAACTAGCAGGAAGCTGGAAGAAGGCAGGAGTGAAAGTCTGAGTGATGGTGGAGAAAAGAGAATATGTGAGAGGGAGGCAGAGTAAAGAGAGATACAGATGAAGACTGCAAGACAGCAGGGGAAGGAACAGGGCAGGATTTATGTACAAGCTAAACAATCAACAGCTTAGGGCCTCACATTACAAGGGGTCTCGCGTTAGAAAGAAAGAAAGAAAGAAAGAAAGAAAGAAAGAAAGAAAGAAAGAAAGAAAGAAAGAAAGAAAGAAAGAAAGAAAGAAAGAAAGAAAGAAAGAAAGAAAGAAAGAAAAAGAACGTTTACAACATTGCCACTGGGAAACCATAAACATCATACAAAATGAAAATAATTTTTGGTAGGTATTGAATGTCATTGTTGTGGCTTGCTTGCCGACAACAGTAAACAGTAAACAATCCTATAGAATATCATACACATGCAGCCTTTTGGATTCTTGCAGAATCCTGTATGTTGGCGTCGGCGACTGCACTAACCCTATAAGTAATGCACATATGTGGAGCCGTATTTTTTATTTAACATTTTTTATTATTTGCTGAAGAGGGTAGGGCCTCACTCATGTTATAGCTTAGGGCCACAACAAGTTTAAATCCGGCCCTGGGAAGGAAATAGGAGTCATTAGAGAGAAAAGAAGGAGCCCCTGGAAGGAGGGCAATCAGGAGAGGCCAGCCTGAGGAGAATTTAGCCCAGTTAAGGCTTAACTTGCTAGTTCTGCCTTCGTTTTTGAATGAGAACAGGGTTAGGAAGGTTTTGAGGATTCTTGAAGTTAGACCCTTCAGAGGCGGACCAGAGGAAAGAGAGTGAGAGTAATTAGGCCGGGTGTGTCTGTGATGATAACAGATAGGACATGCAGGCATAAAGTACTCCACAGCTACTCTTGCCAAAGAGGCATGGCAGATATCTGAGGACACCTGGGACACCAAGAAGACAGCACACCACAAATGATGATACAAGGATGGGGGGGGGGAGAGAGAGACTTTTCCATTGAAATGTAGAGATCCTGTTGGGTCCTTTCCAAATTCTATGGGTTATATTCAGTGCACTGCAATCTTTCCATCAGCACAAGCACTCTATTCTGGGGGGGTTCTCTGGACCCCTCAGAGCAGATTTGGAGGGGGCGTGGGGGAGGAGAGGGAGGAAAGTCCTTTTGTTCTGGCACCACAGGTTAATTGAATATGGCCCTATATCCATTTCCATAAATATGAATACGCCTAACATTTTTCCCTTGATGCACCATCTCTTTATTTTTAGACTCTGCCTCGTTCAAAGTGCACTGAAAGTTGTTGTCCGGGATATGTCAAGCAGATTCAGGAAGGACAGCCAGTGTGTTGCTATGCTTGTGCTCCATGCGCAGAAGGAACAATCTCCACTCAGGAAGGTGGGTGACCTCAGGGGAGCTGCCGAAGCAAGCACCATTGAGAGACACTTCCTGTGAAGATCTGAGTGACATTTCTGCACACTGAATCTCTCTTGCCTTCTGTATTTGTTATCACTTTCATTCCTTCACTCCATGAAGTGAGATGAAAGAAATGACCTTGAGGAAGCAATCTTTGGCCATAAAGTGAACAGCACTCAGCATGCAGTACCCACAATATATTTCTTTCCTGCAGTTGAAACCATGCCTTCCACACTCTGCTTGGTATAGGGGTCACCAACATAGTGCATACACAGAAGCCTTCCATGGCACTCACAGAGTCTCCTCCCACTCCCCTCCCCCACCAAAAATAAGATTGAAAGAAGTTTTCTAGATCAATCAATAGAATTAGGCATTTTAGCTAGAGTGACAATACACAGACAATGCTCAGCAATGTTCTGCAATTTTGTGGCAGACAGGTAGAGGTTCCTCGGCAGAAAAGTTGATGTACAAATGGTACAGAGTTCAGGACATAAAATTTGAAGGCCTCTTCCCCAGGACAAATCCCTGCTTTCTATTGATCAGATCATTCATACGCACACCCTTGATTCATTCTTGTGTCCCTTAAAAAACCTTTAGCAAAATCTTCCATGAATGAGCAGGCTTCCTTAGTCTGGGGCCCTCCAGACATGTTGGACTTCAACTTCCATCAGCCCCAGACTACCATGCTGACTGGGGCTAGTGGTCAAAACCATCTGGAGGGCCCCAGGGGCAGGCAAACTGCAGTAAGATAAGGAGGTTTTATGAAGGATTGCTACTTCTGGTTTCAAACATTGTGGAAGTCCCTTGGAACTAGCCACAACGATGAGGCAGCAGACTGAGGAGGCAAAAGTTCAAATCCCTGCTCAGGATGCTTATTACTTTGGGCCATTTGCTATGACCAGGGCTGGCTCCAAAGGGTGGCCAGGTGGGGCCGTGGCTGGGGCCCCGCAGCCCAGTTATGGTGGTGAAGAAGAACTCCCCTTCTGCGGCAGGCTCCCTGCCGTGGATCGCAGGGAGGGAGCTGCCCCCCGCTTGCCGGCCTGCCCAAGCCCGTTCATGCCCGCTCGCTCACTCTCCCCTGTGCCTACTCACTCACCATCCACCCCAGCTGGCTTGCTTGTTCGCCCTCCACCCCTCCCACTCGCTCCCCCCACCTGCTCGCTCGCTTACCCACCCGCTGTCCCACCCCCTGCCCTCTCTCTCACTTGCTCACTCACCTGCCCACCCTCCCCAGGGCCCCTTGTTATGGTGGGGGAGTAGCGCTCCCCCTTCCATGGCAGGCTCCCTGCCATGGATCGCAGGGAGGAAGCTGCCCGCCTGCTCGCTGGCCCACCCACACCCACTCACTCTTACCCACCTGCTCACCCTCTGCCCCGTCCGGTCCCTCGCTTGCCCTCCCCCTGACCTGCTCACCCTCCCTACACCTGATCGCTCACTCACCATCTCCCCCTGCTCACTCGCCCTCCCCCTGTCCCCCATTCTTTTGCCCACTGTCCCGCTCACCCTGCCAACTCACCCTTCCTCCACCTGCTTGCTTGCTTGCCCTCTCCCCCCACTCGCTCACCCACCACCCCGCTCTCTCGCCCACCCATCATCCTGCCCCCCTTCTCTGCCTGCCCAGTAGGTAGGTGGGGCATGCGTTCGTGCGGGTGCCAGGGCAGGCTGGTGCCCAAGGGCCCTGGCATGCCTAGGGCTGGCCCTGGCTATGACTCAGCCTAACATACCTCACATGCATAGTAACCTGCGCTCCATGGAGGAAGTGCAGGATTCAGTTGTAAGAACTGGATTTTTTTTCTGTCTTAGCCTAATCTCCTAAGCAATGGTGGGCAAAACCCACCAGCCATTTCCAGATTGAGAAGGCCCTCTCCCTTGTTGCCATCCTCTGAGCTTCCCTTGGAGTAAGCACCGGAGGAGGGCCTTAGATGTTGAGCGTAGTGTATGGATGGGTTCATGTTGGGAGATGCGGTCCATCAGGTATTGTGGTCCTAAGCCATGTAAGGCTTTATAAGTTAAAACCAGCACCTTGAATCACACTCGGAAACATACAGGCAGCCAAAGCAAGCGGGCATTTACCCTGTCTATTCTGAAACATCTCAAAGAGGAAGGTTTCCTGGTCCCACTTCCTGAAATCTTTTTTTGATTGAAGTGGGCATAGGCCTGTGTTCAAATCCTCGCCCAGCCATGAAACTCACTGGGTGACTTTGGGCCAGTCATACTCACTCCGCCTTATCCTATCTCAAAGGGTTGTTTTGAGGATAAAAAGTATGGAGAACCTTGTTTGCCATCTTTAGCTCTTTGCAAAGGAAAGTGTAATTGCTAATTAAAGAAAGAAAAAGAAAGAAACCTTCACTTCACCTTCCTTATAGCACATTGTTATTTTGTGACCTCTCCAACATCAGCATCTTTTCCCCTAATGTAACATAGTGCAGACAGTTATGGATGTAAGCAATACTGAAGCCACAATTTTTCCCTTCTCAGATGCAGACCATTGCAACACATGCCCAGAAGATCAGCATCCAAACAAGGACAGAGATCATTGTATCCCCAAGATGAACACCTTCCTGTCCTATGAAGACATTTTGGGGGTCCTCCTGGCTTCCTTTACCCTCATCTTAACCTTAACCACATGCTTTGTGTTAGGAATCTTCATTAAATACTTTGACACTCCAATAGTCAAAGCCAACAACCGGGATCTCTCTTACATCCTCCTCCTCTCCCTCCTGCTTTCCTTTTTGTCTTCCTTCGTTTTCATTGGCCTGCCAAGAAAAGTGACCTGTTTTCTCCGACAAGCAGCCTTCAGCATCATCTTCTCAGTTGCTGTCTCTTCTGTGTTGGCAAAAACCATCACTGTGGTGCTGGCCTTCCTGGCCACAAAGCCAGGGAACAGGGCAAGGAAATGGCTGGGGAAGAGTCTGGCCAACTCCATTGTCATTTCCTGTTCCAGTGTGCAAATTGTCATCTGCACCATCTGGCTGGGGGTGTCTCCCCCATTTCCAGACTCTGACATGCACTCCCAGCCTGGAGAGATCATTCTGCAATGCAATGAAGGGTCTGTTGCCATATTTTATACTGCTCTTGGCTACATGGGCTTCCTTGCTGCCATCTGCTTCACTGTGGCGTTCCTAGCTAGGAACTTGCCTGCGACCTTCAATGAAGCCAAGCTGATCACCTTCAGCATGCTGGTCTTCTGCAGTGTTTGGGTGTCCTTTGTGCCCACCTATCTGAGCACAAAGGGGAAATACATGGTAGCTGTGCAGGTCTTCTCTATCTTAGCCTCCAGTGCAGGTCTACTGGGCTGCATCTTCATTCCGAAGTGCTACATTATTGTACTGAGGCCTGATCTAAATACAAAGGAGCATCTCATGATAAAAACAAATGAAGGAATCTGATCTGTAGTACTAAGAAAAGGGACAAATTCTGCCAAAGCAAAATGTGCATGAGACACATGGCTTCTAGAGAGGGCAAAAAAATCTAGGCAGGATCCAGGGCCTGCTGCTTTCTAGGTTCCCTGTCCTTTTTCCACAGCACATACTGGCATGTTTTACACATACTGTTCTGTTCGGAACAGTTATATTTATTTTATAAATGTAACATTTTTTTTTTTTAAACGTATATTGTTGCAACTCATCCTGGGACCTTAGTGAAGAAATCTTAGAATTAAAAAATGTGTGAAAATATTAATCCTTAATATGTCTGTTTTGTATAAAACCTGCTTGATCGTTGTGTATCAATTTTGGTAGGAAAGTGAGTACAGTAGGGCCCCGCTTATACAGTGGGTTCCATTCCAGACCCCTGCCATAAAGTGGAACCCCATTGACTTTAATGGGGTGCATCGTGCAAATGCGGCTTTAAAATTGAAAACAAAAGCCGCCGCATTAGTGGAAAGTCGGGAAGCAGAGCACCAGGAAGTGGGGCCCTACTGTATCTTGGCATCCTGGTCGATAAGCAATATTGGTCTGTAAGATTGATTACTGCTCAAGAGGTCACCTGCACACCACAGCTGGCATTACTAACACTTTTTTTAAATGATCAAAGTAAACTGCTACACAAAGAACTAATTACCTTCCTACTAGTAGCTGTGAAGCAATCACCCAACATTGGAAACGGTTGGTTGCTTTAAGTTTGGACATATGGAGTAGGGTTGCCAGGTCTCCGGTTTTCTGCCAGAGTCTCCAGCAAAAGGGGGCCGTCTCCGGCCTCCGGCAATACTTCAATTTAACTGGTGGATCTCCGGCTTTTCAGTGGCCCCCTCAGCCACGCATGCGTGATTGACACACATATGTTGGGCTGTGGCTGGCCGCCTTCCCGCCCTTTATCAGGCAGGCAGGCAGGGTCCAGGAGTCAGGACTGCAGAGAGAGGACTTGAGCAGCCGCCGCCCCTGCAGTGAGGGACCCCTCCAGCTGCCAGCAGCAGCCCCTGCCCACTCCCGCCACCCACAGAAGTACAGGTGAGGTGTGAGGGTGATGGGTGGATGCGAGCGGTGGCAGTGGAGGCCAGGCTGGGCCGGCTCCCTCTTAGCCCCGGCCCGGAGCCACTTCCCCTGGGGCTCAGCAGTCTCTGGTTGGGGGGCCCATCGCTGCCACTGCCACCGCCCAGCGGCACCCACAACAGGAGGGGTGAAGCCGCCGGCCGTCCTTTTCGGAGCAGGGGAACCGGCTCCGGGGCTAAGAAGGAGCCGGCCTGGCCTGCCCTCCACGGCTCCTGCTGAGGCTGACAGGCTGCGTAGGCCCCGTCTCCTAGCAACCGCTGCCGAGATGGGGCCCACGCGGCCTGCTGTCAGCCTCAGCAGGAGCCGTGGAGAGCAGGCCGGGCCGGCTCCTTCTTAGCCCCAGAGCCAGTTCTCCTGCTCCGGAAAGGACGGCCGGTGGCTTCACCCCTCCTGCTGTGAAGGGGGCTCAGCAGACTCTGGCTGGGGGTGCCCATCACGACCGCTGCCGCCCAGCGGCACCCACAGCAGGAGGGGTGAAGCTGCCGGACGTCCTTTTCGGAGCAGGGGAACCGGCTCCGGGGCTAAGGAGCCGGCCCGGCCTGCCCTCCACGGCTCCTGCTGAGGCTGACAGGCTGCGTAGGCCCCGTCTCCTAGCAACCGCTGCCGAGACGGGGCCCACGTGGCCTGCTGTCATCCTCAGCAGGAGCCGTGGAGGGCAGGCCGGGCCGGCTCCTTCTTAGCCCCGGCCCGGAGCCAGATTGGAGCGAACTCAGCGAAGGTATTTGTGGGAGGGTGAAGAAGAGAAAGGGCTGCCTTTATTGTTACAGGTCTTGCGGGACGTCGGCAATTGCAGTGGCTTCGTAAATCTCTAACGTAGTTGAATTCCCTCGGCATAAATCGAATGGAGGGAGAAGCCCAACGTCGTCGTCGCCTTTTTTTTTAAAGTCTTTATCTCACAATCTGAGATGCATTCCTTCCCCCCCCGCCTCTGGGAACTGTTTCCTCAAGGGCGCTTTCATCCTTGCTGTAGCTTGTTCCTTTGTTACTGGTCCCCTGCAGGGGAGAGGGGAGAGAATCCTTGCCGGTTTTGATAGCCCAATTGCTTTACTCTTGGAGCCATGTGACACCCAAACGAAGCTAGCAGGGGCTGGAGCGTTAATAAGGCATCTAGGAGAAGGCGTTTCCTCCTCTCACATTGTGAACCACTGCTTTTAAGTCTCACCCATTCGGGACTCCAGCTGCAAAGCCCTCGATGGACTTTCTCTTTTTCTTTTACAAATCGGGGGTTTTAGAGGATGGGGCTGAATCTCATATTTTATCTGGACAAGTAAGGGTTGCTGGTAATTCAGTTCTCGGCCACACCCTCCCAGACATGGCAATACAGAGATAGTATATAGTCCTTGGTAGGTTTCATCTCTAGACTCACTGGTATCCCACTCCTGAGGTGCTCACTCACAGTCACTCAGTACTCAATTTTACAGCAAGAGGGTTTTTAACTTTCATAGAAAGATACTCTACTTTGCTTCCTTTTAATAGATTGTCACAGGTGGCTTTCTCTGAAGTCAGTTTGGATTGCTCATGGGGGACCTGGTTGCCAGTGCTGGATTTTCTGCTCCCTTTTGTGGAGGGGGAGGAAGAAACACTTACTTAGCTTTAAAAATGTTCAGAGCCAGCTTGAACATATAGGCAGGCTGGGTGACAGCCTAGGGCGGTGATGTCCAAGTGATAGCTGTTGTGACACAGAATGTAACTCTAGCTTCTGAAGTGAATGGAAAGTGTTTTTTAATCTTCTGCAACATCACAGGGCATTCTTTCTGTGTGCAAAAGCACTCTTGCTTCATCCGCCTAGGACAGCAAATCCTGTTCTGAAAGTCATTGCCACAGATCACAGGGCAGGTGCTCAACATCATTCATATGGGAGTGTATAGGACGCTCTAAGGTCCTCAATTGGATGACAAAAAAGGCAGACTTCTATCATTTCAATTATGGTCACAGGCAAAGAGGTTAGTTGTAGTTCAAAGTTGTGATTGAGCATATGGAAGCAGGACATAATAGCCCTTCCAGATCTGCTAAGATGGAGCACAAATGGGTGTATGTAGTCTTGATGTAAAAGCTGAATCCTGGTTCTTTTTTCTCCTCACTCCTGCAGGCAACCAAGGATTTTCTTTTCTTTCTTTTTTTAATAGTTAACGTTGAAGAAAACTGAGAACATTCAAGACTGAAATTTAAATGATAAAAGATAGCAAAGTAAAATAATCAAGGGTGAAATTACAAAGAAGGAAGGCAATTCTGAGGATTTTTCTGCAGCTATCCTCTTCTCTCTGCTCACTGTGCAATATTTTAGAATCACAAGCCGGGATTTTAAAGAACAGTCAATTTCATACCGTTGCGTGTGTCTTCCTTTCTGGGGTGCATGTGTTGAATTGTAGTGGTGATGTTTCTTTGTGCTGTGAGTTGCTTTCAAGAAAGCCGCTTGCCTTGGTAGAGCTATGAAGGGGGTTGCCTTGATCAGACTCATTTCCAGCAGCAGCTTTTTGCTGGGAATCTGGCAGCCCCATAGCAGAATTCAGACAAGGTATGCCGGTAGCGGCATGTGTTGAGTCAGCCTTCTTGGCATTTCAAAGGCAGTTGTTAATAGCTCTCAAAAATCACATTCCAGTTCTGGGAGGTCATCAGCGACGAGCACGGCATTGACCCCACAGGCAGCTATCACGGAGACAGTGACCTGCAGCTAGAGAGGATCAACGTCTACTACAATGAAGCAACTGGTAAACTGGGAGGGGGTGGGGGAGGAAAGCTGGTGATATATTCTGCAAAAATGTTGCACTAGACAGTAGAGGCACTGAGACCATAATGTGGCAAAACACCGTCAAGGCGGTGCCTTTAAGGAGCTATTTAAAACCCTGGTCTCCCAGGTTGTAGCCCAACACCTTAACCACTACAACACACTGGTTCTGTACACCACACCATATACTTACCCAAAATTAACTCCCATCAGCTCCAGTTGTAGTTCAGTGACATCTGGAGGGCTCCCACAGGTTTGCCTCTCCATCAGAGTCCCTGCTCCTTGAGCCCCTGCCAAGTGACATGAGGCAGGGAGTGGCCTTCTTAGTGGTGGCACCCCTGTTTTGGAATAGCCTCCCCAGAGAGGCCCACCCAGACTTTTTAAATAACTCTCAGTGTTTGTTATGTGTTTGTATAATATTCTGTCATCTGAGCTGCAAGTAGTTTTTGTTTTCCTCTATTAGGAAGGAAAATTTATGGTGCATTTTATTGTTTGTTGTACTTTTAACTATTGTGTTGCCATATTTTTAACTTTTGCATTTTATTCTTTATTCTGTGACTCACTCTGTTGTTATGTTCAAGTCGATTTCAACTTATGGTGACCCTATGAATCAGCGACCTCCAAGAGCATCTGTCATGAGCCACCCTGTTCAGATCTTTCAAGTTCAGGACTGTGGTTTCCTTTATGGAATCAATCCATCTCTTGTTTGGCCTTCCTCTTTTTCTACTCCCTTGTGTTTTCCCCAGCATTATTGTCTTTTCTAGTGAATCATGTCTTCTCATGATGTGTCCAAAGTATGATAACCTCAGTTTCATCATTTTAGCTTCTAGTGATAGTTCTGGTTTAATTTGTTCTGACACCCAATTATTTGTCTGTTTTGCCTAGAATGCCCTCCCTTGTCCTTAACATGGCTGCAACCATATCTACTCAGAAGTAAGTCCTATTGAGTTCTGTGGGGCTTAGTTCCTTAATAAGCATGTTTACAGTTGCTGCCTTCAGGGGCATCTATCTGTACTCCCATCTAACATCTCTGCAACACTAAGCTCCTTTATTCCAATAATGGCCTGGCCTGAGGGCACGTCAACCCTTCTTGCCAGAAGCAAGTAAGCTAGATTAAATGTTCCCTAAAGGTGTTGAACTGTGACCTGGCAGACCAGGGTTCGAATCCCCACACAGCCATGAAGCTCACTGGGTGACCTTGGGCCAGTCACTGCCTCTTGGACTCAGAGGAAAGCAATAGTAAACCACCTCTGTCTGAATACTGCTTACCATGGAGACCCTATCTGGGATCAACTTGAAGGCAGTCCATTTCCATTTTGCATCACCCTAAGCTTGTGAGAAAGAATGACCTTGTCACTTCAGATGGACCTAGGAACACCCTATTTTAGGTAAGATTTCTATTTTAATCTCCAGAGAATTTTTTTTGAATGGCATGCTCCAAGCAACTGTGGTTGATACAATGTATCATGCTTAATGATGTCACTAGGGCCCGCCCCATGACATCAGTAGGGACCGCCCCATGACATCACTAGGGCCCACCCTGTGACATCACTAGGGACCACCCATGATGTCACTAGGGACCGCCCCGTGATGTCACTAGGGACCGCCCCATAACGTCACTAGGGACCGCCCCCATTTTCTCAGGTTTTTGAATGGCTCCGACCTGGCAACCCTAATATGGAGACAAAAGGTCTGGACCTTGGATCTGATGGAAAACTGACAAAACAAGTACGTGCATTCAAAAAAGACCAAAACGAAGATGACTTTATTGAAACATGGTTTTGCTTTCTGTCCTATGCAAGCACACATAGCCGAATAATGCATCCACCAGCAACTCATGTACAATTGTGGAGAGGAGTTTTGGGTTAACAATTTGCTATATTAATGAATAACCAGAGTCATATCTCAATGCATTATTGTTGTTGTTGTTGTTGTTGTTGTTGTTGTCTTTATTTATACCCCACCATTTTTCCAAAACTGGAACTCATGGCGGCTTCCAGATAAAAAATACATATAATTAAAAACATACAAAGTTTACATTAAAATAAGATTAAACTATTTCCAATATTAAAACCATATACACATATAGCTAAAATAGTTCAAACTAGTTTAAAAATGATATAATAGACATTAGCAATGCAGCACCCTTCACGCCCTATCCTTAGCCTTCAATTCCAAAAGCTTGTTGGAATAAGAAGGTCTTTGCTTGTCGGTGGAAAGACTGCAAGAAGGGGGTCATTCTTACCTCCCTAGGAAGGGAATTCCAAAGCCTAGGGGCAGCCACCAAGAAGGCTCTCTCACACATAACAGTGTCACACTCCCCCTGTCCTTCTTTAGTTAAAGGTCATTCATCAGGGCAACCAAGGCCGATTCAGTCCCATAACTGGGCCTGAATTGAGACTGGAATGGGTCAAGATAATCTGTTTCATCCAAGAGTACTTGCAGGTGCTACGCCACAATGCTCTCAATCACCTTCCCTAAGAAGGGGGTATTTGCGACTGGTCAGTAGTTATTGCAAACCAATAGGTCTATGGTGGTTTCTTTCAGGAGCGGTCAGATCACCGCCTCTTTCAGGGCAGCTAGAACCACTCCCTCCTGCAACAACATGTTCACCACTCGGTCAAACCCCATCAGCAAGCTTTGATAAGCCAAGAAAGGCAAGGGTTGAGAGGACACATTGCTGGCCACATCGTTGCAAGCACCTTGTCCATGTCATCAGGTGGCATCAACTGAAACTGTTCCCAAGAAGTTGCAGCAGACAATGCACTGGACACCTCACTGGGAACTACAGTAGATGTGTATCGGGCATCAAGATTGCTACGGAGGTGAGCAACTTTACCCTCAAAGTGCCTTGCAAACAATTCACAGTGGTCCTCTGAAGGATCTAAAACTCTATTTCCTGGAGTTGACATCAACAGACCCCTGACAATATGGAGAAGCTCCACTGGATGGCTACTTGAGGATGCGATGGTGGCAGAGAAATGGGTCTTCCTCACCACCCTCATCGCCACACAGTAGGCACGTTTATTATGTTTTACTTGTGCCCAATCAGCTTCACATAGCATCTTTTGCCACTTGTGCTCTAGCCATGACAATGGTCTGACCATGACAATGGGGTGACATCCGCCACCTTATGTCTAGATCACCCCTTCCTCTATCTGGAGCGAAAACCAAGTCAAGGGTGTGCCTTGCCCTATGTGTCAGGCAACTTCAGACAGCCCCATGGTCGTCATGGAGACCATGAAGTCCCAAGCTGGAACACTTGAGGCAGCCTCAGCATGGACATTGAAATCACCCAGCAGTATTGTTCTGGGCTCCTCCAATACCACAGCCAAGACAGCCTCCACCAGCTTGGTCAGAGAAGCTGCTGGGCAGCAGGATGGACAGCACACCAGCAGCAACACTAGTTTTCTATCTCCTTGGCCCACCACTAGGTGCAGGCCTTCACAGCCAGCTCCAAGGCAGAGTGGTTTCCTGGTGACACAGATGGAAGTTCTGTAGACCCCAGCAATTCCTCCACCCCATCCCTGCCGCCTGTGCTGGTGTTGCACTGAGTATCCAGGTGGGCAATGCTGGGTCAGATCAACTTCTCCCAGCTCACCCACCCAGGTCTCAGTAATGTACACCAAAGTGGCACTTTTATATACAATCAAATCATGGATGAGAGTGGTCTTATTGTGTACCGATCTGGCATTAAACAACAACACACACAGGCCAGTGGGCACAACAGATGAGCAATGAGGAACCTATCCACAAGAGGAGTGGGAGTGAGGAACAAGGTACAGATAGCCTTGCCCTCTTCTTCTATGGTAGTTCACCACCTCTCCATGGCTATACCTCCATCTACACATGATCACTGAAATTGGGTTGGCATCACCCATGTTCCTCCTTACTAAGACTCCTCCTAAACACCAGATATAGACACAACAAGAGCCCACCAACAAAACCTACCTGAACCAGTTATCTCAGTCGAGCTCTGAGAAAACTGGGAACAGTCAGACCCACTCAATATCTTTCACTCAGGGCACATCTACTCCCCCCCATCTCATACCCAGGGAGGGCCAGCCTTCTGCCAGTTGCAGACTCTCACTCTGAAGGCATCTGACAACTTTCTGCTATCATTCAGTTCACTGCACAGGATCTCACCCTGTGCAGGAACTACACATGTGTGATATGCCCTCCCCACTACCAATCTCCTCTAGCTTGGTTTTACAAAATAGAAGGGGGTAGTGCCCTCACCCCCAGGACTCCCAAAGGGGAGTCCCTTGAAAAGAATATAGGGATTACTAGAAGCCAACATGGATTTATCAAGAACAAATCCTGCCAGACTAATCTCAATTTTTGATCGGGTAACATCCCTAGTAGAGTGTGGGAATGCTGTGGACATAATATATCTCAACTTCAGCAAACCTTTTGACAAAGTGCCCTATGATATTCTGATTAGCAAGCTAGCTAATGTGGGCTGGATGGAACAACTATCAGGTGGATGTACAGTTGGCTACAGAATCATACTCAAAGTGTGCTTCCCAATTGTTCCTTCTCAAAGTGGGGGGAGGTAATGAGTGGGGTACTGCAGGGCTCAGTCCTGGGCCCAGTACTCTTCAATGTTTTTACTAATGACTTGGATGAGGAGGTGCAGGGAATGCTTATCAAATTTATTTTGCAATTGGGAGGAATTGCTAATAGCCTGGAAGACAGAAACAAAAGAATCTTGATAGGCTGGAACATTGGGCTGAAAACAACAGAATGTAATCAAACAGGGAAAAGGGCAAAGTTCTACATCTAGGGGGGGAATCAATTTCACAGTTATAAGATAGGGGAGACGTGGCTCAGCAATACTACATGTGAGAAGGATCTTGGGGTCGTTGTTGATCACAAGCTGAATGTGATTGCAAAAAAGGCAAAATGCTATTTTAGGGTTAGGCCTCATCTTGAGTACTGCATCAATTTTGGACACCACACTTTAAGAAGGATGCAGACAAACTGGAACTAGTTCAGAGAAGGGCAACAAGGATGATCAGGGGACTGGAAACAAAGCCCAATGAGGACAGACTGAAAGAACTGGGCATGTTTAGTCTTGAAAGAGAATACTGAGGGGAGATATGATAGCACTCTTCAAGTACATGAAAGGTTGTTACAGAGAGGAGGCCCAGGATCTCTTCTCAATCTTCCCAGACATGGACATGGAATAATGGGCTCAAGGTACAGGAAGCCAGATTTTGACTGAATATCAGGAAAACCTTAGAGCGGTATGATAATGGAACCCATTACCTAGGGAGATGGTGGGCTCTCCCAACACTGGAGGCCTTCAAGAGGCAGCTGGACGGCCACCTGTCAGGTATGCTTTATGTTTGATTCCTGCATTTAGCAGGAGGTTAAACTTGATGGCCTTTTAGGCCTCTTCCCACTCTACTATTCTAGTGGGCTGTGGGTGGGGCCAGGCATTTTTTTTTGTAACTCCAAACTGGGTTAATGGGCACTAAACCGTTGACTCAGCCGTTGACTCAGCAACTACTCCCCCCCCCACTTGGCTGAACTAAGGCTGGTCAGGCACCTTATTTGTGTGTGCTAACTGCCACTGTTGGGAGCGCATGCACAGGCAAAGAGTCTGCTTCAGCTGTGTCAGTTGAATTTCCTGATGCATTCACCTCCTGGCATGAGGTGAAGGTGGAGCCCCTGTCACCATTCTGTCTTCCCTCTCAGAGGGAGGAGGGCCATCTGTGGGTGATGCAGGTGCAGGGAGGGGGAAGCTGGGAAACAACCAGCTGGTCAGGTTGATTCTCCACAGGGATATGTGCGGCTCCTGGGGTTGAACTCTCAAAGTCCAGAGCTGGGGCGCCTTCTGGGTCCAACTCCACTCTCGGTCCTTCACCAGCTCGACCATCCCACTCTAAGTCCTCGTCCTCCTCTTCCACTTCATTCTCATCAGTCCACCCCCCTCCCACAGGGCTCACGATATGTAGGGCTTTGATTTAACCCTGCAGTGCTCTTCTCTTTCCAAAGGAAGTTTGTGATGAGCCCACCCATACTGCTATTAAACAGAAAATGGATTTTTACCAGTATCCCCTGTGCTACCTCCACAGGGTTTAGAATCATATATAGGGAGACTCCTTCTCTTGTGCTAAACAAGGCATTTATTAGGTTAGAGTTATGGAACTCTAGAGGTCTGTCTCTATGCTCCCTTAGCCTTACAGTAACTTCCTGTCAGGTGACATCACCCGTCTCTTTAATTGGTTAGTTAGTTTTCCCTCCAAAACCTGCTTCAGTTTGTTTCAGTCATCAGTGGAGCTAGCAGCAGGCCTAGTAGCTCCAGAGGACAACACTCCTTTTTTTACCTCTCTCAGAAGTATTTCTCTGCCAGAATTGCCTCTTCCAGAAGCTGTCTCTCTCAGAAGTTACCTCTCCTCCATTGAATTCTACCTCTTCAACAATCCTACAATTACCTGCGATCAACCTTCATCATCATCACCATCCTCAGTTCACCATCCCCAGAGACTGTACGCTTTCTTTGAAGTTTCTGTATACCTTTGTGTTTTCTGGTTTAATAAAATAGTTCTGATTAAAAGAAAGATTGAGTTGACTGTCTGGCAAAGTGGGTTTCAGAACCACGGGCTGAGAACATTCCCCATTTGTGCTTTGCTGGCAAAATCAGTTTATCCAGCAATAGACATGCAAATAGGAAGATTAGGAATGGGAATGAGGCTGGAAAAAATCTTTCTCTGCGATCTTGGGTAGCTTCTGCCAAAGTAAAAAGGTAAAGGTAAAGGCGTCCCCGCACTTATAGTGCGAGTCGTTTCCGACTCTTAGGGTGACGTCTTGCGACATTTACTATGCAGACCGTATATATGGGGTGGGATTGCTAGTTCCTTCCCCGGTCTTTCTTTACCCTCCAGCATATGCCGGGTACTCATTTTACTGACCACAGATGGATGGAAGGCTGAGTGGATTTCGACCCCTTTTACCGGAGATTCAACTTCCTCCTTCCGTTGGAATCGAACTCTGGCCGTGAGCAGAGCTTTGGCTGCATTACTGCCGCTTACCACTCTGCGCCACAGAGGGTCAATTCTGCCAAAGTAGACAACATTTATTATGATGGCTCCATACTCTGACTCAGTAAAGCATGGGTGGGGAATCTCAGCTGGAGGGGTCAAGTGTGGCCCTCCCAGTTCCTCTATCTGTCCCTCTGTACTCTCCACAGGCCACAGACCTCTCTCCAGCCATGTCTTCTACTGGTCTTGCGTTGAGTCCTTCTTGAGTGGTTTTGCCTGGCTGGAATGTGCCCCAGAACTCTGATCATGATTCTTGCTTGCCTGGATGGAGGGAGGGAGGGAGGATAGAGAGGGGTGTGTGAGTGTGTGTAGCAGCTAGCCTACTGTAGAAAGGTAATATTTCCATTCATTTTTCTGCCATTTTTGCCTATGGTACTGCCCACTACTGGCATATGATCCCGTGCAGGCTGTGCAGAAGGGAATGCAGCCCTCAGTTTTCAAAAAGGTTGTCAACTCCTGCTATAAAAAATAGCTGCATAAGCTTATAATGTTCAGATGTAACTTCTCCTAATTTTGTGTGCATATCTGCTTTCATCCCAAAAGTATATTTTGAATGTGTTATGCTGGTAAAGGTCAGGCAAAGCTCACCTTTCCCCCCACATGGACCCACATCAAGAGTATGGAGCCACTTCTGTGAGTTCTCATAAGCATGTTTTCCTCCAGCTCTCCATGTGCACCTCAAGCCACACAGTGATTTCTGTTCTCTTCCCTTTGTTTAATGGACTCATCAACTCCCCTTCTGATTCCCCCTTGAGCCTAAGCATCTTTTTACCCAAGCAATATCTTCATCTTGGTTTTGCATGTCTGTCCAGTCTTTCCTTTCCAGTCCTGCTTCTCGGCCCTGTGGCATAGAAGTAATGGCTTTTCCCATATGATCTTTGTTCCCGTGTGCCCTATCGGCTTCAGCTGATAGGCACAATTAGGGATGGAAGGTTCTATCCATTTTGGTTCTCTCCGTTTCTCATTTTTCCAATCTTAAATTCAGTTCTTCACATTTCTGCAGCAATTTGTAATTTGATTTAGAAAAAATATTCTCATGAAAATTATTCAGCATTTTAGTGTGAATTTCTCCTAATAAACACATTTCTGTAGGGCATTTTGACTAACGTACATATTTCTGCAAGCAGTTTCTCATCATATAATGCATTTTGGCATGTTGTTTTCACTCGTTCATGTTTATTTTCACTAGTATGTTCATGTTTATGCACACTTCCCCCTAATATATGGATTTTTGTAAATATTGTTTGGTTGGCAAATTGCATTGCAAAATTCGCATAAGTGCAAATTTTGGAGTGGCTGTGTTTTGGTTCTTACATTGTTTTGGAAAGTGCAAATTTGATAGATTCAACTTAAAATGCAAACTGAATCAAAATTCTCACCCATCCCTATTTGCAGCCAAGAATTCCTCTTTTGCCCTCTAATCCTTCTCCCCGCCCCAGTATAACTGTTGCAGCGGTGATTTCCAGCGTATGCCCAGTGACCGGTTGTACCCGGTTATGACTAGCAGCAGTGTACCCAAGATAGATAGACGTTCTAGGTTTAAGAGTCTTTACTGACTTTAAGTTACAGACATAAATGCATTCTTGGCTTCTCCTAACATCTAACCACATCCCCCACACTCCTTGCAGAGTTCCTCTCAAGGATTTATAGTTTCACTTCTGTGCAGCTGCTGTGTGTCCTTGGACAGTCCTGCTGCATTGTGTTAACCCGTTACTTGTCTGTTTCATTTCTCTGTCTTTCTGGAAAACCCTACACACATACTTCACAGAAGCCTACAGCTCCCTCCTTTTCCATAAAGACATACATTTGCTTATTACACAGTTACATTTCAGTTAGTGTACAAGTTACAGCTTTCAAATACATTTCTGCAGTTATGACCAACCTGGTTTAATACAGTCTAGATACAAAACATCATCCTCATACATTTCTTTGTATCTGTGTGTTTCCTGGCCCTGTACCGTGCCAATCTGAAAACGTTCAGGAGTTTTACCCAGGTTTGCTCTCTTAGAGCACCTTAATGTAACCGGAGGCTCATTCTGCTCTGTGCCTCTCTCATCCACTTCAGCAACAGGTTCTTCTTCTTCCTCCTGTTTTATTTCCTGCTCTCTGTCATGTTTTGTGGATGCATTGTGTGAACTATTTAGATCAACATATGTACTTTGAACCCAATCTTGCTCTTGTCTCTTGATGCTTCTACTCAGCACCACCTTTTTCTGACTTTGCACCCAAACGCGGTAATATGCGTTCTGGAATCCGATCACATTACCCCTCTGTGCTCTCTGAGCGAGTTTCCCATGTCTCTTTCTTTTGGGTGTGTGCACCCAGCACCTTGCCCCAAACCTTGCAATGTGTTGAAGTCTCGGTTTCCTCCCTGTGAGCTTTTCTGGACATTAGGAAGCCTACAATAACTGCCCCCAACTGTCACTTTCCTCACATTCCATTCCCATTGCCAAGGCTGCCAAGGACTGCTTCGCCTTTAAATGCTTACATTTGCTTCTCCATTTCCCTAAGGCAACTAGCCTTGATGAGATGCTGGTTTCATATGTCTGTTTTGGATTTAATATATTTGACAAGGCTACTTCTACAGATACCACCTGCCCTGAGGGAGGGAAGGAAGAAGAGAGCCAGGCAGGCAGGCAAGGCAACATCAGCACCTGATCCACTCAGGCGATCCCCCTCACCCACAGGGTCAAGTTAACATTTTGCATCACTGATTTATTTTAGTAACTTGAAATGGTAAACTGCCTTGCTAGAAAGGCTGTATATAAATGTAATATCTAAATAATCAATTCATATGCCATTGGCCAGTTATTCCTTTCCTTCTTTATAATAAAAGTTGTCTTATGTTTCTATCAGCTTCCAAACTCCCCCCAGAATGCAAACTTGGAGCATGGACTTCCACCTGTCATGTTAAACCATGAGCTAGAGTTCCTTGACCAAAGTTTGCTTCCCTTCCAGTCAGGATGCAGGATTGGGGCCCTGAAGTTTCAGACGATGAGGAGAGGGAGGGGGTCATTTGGCCAGAGTCTTGTGAAGAAGAAGCAGAAGAGGGAGAGGGACTCTCAGAGATAGAACTGTCTGGCAGCGAGGACCTTGAACGTCCAACAGACACAGATTCTTACCGTGAGCTTCCCACACCTCCTCCCCCTCCGAGCTTGGAGCAAGGAGGAACCCAACCCCTCCTGATCCAGGAAAAAGCAAGGAGAAACAGCCAGATGGTTTAAGCATTGCCCCCCCCGCTTTCCCCCATACCTGAGTCAGATCTTTCAGAAGGGGAGGGGGCGGTGGCACCCCCTTCACCACATACAAGGAGACAGCAAAAGAGGCGGCAAAAGAAGGGGGAGAGGCGGGGTGCGGATGAGGGCACTTTGAGGCGGAGTGAGAGAATTTGTGCTCGCTTGCACCCTTCTTAAGGGACAGTGGGAGTATTGGTTCCTTGTTCTGTCAACTCTCTTCTATGTCACAGGTTGTGTTAGTAGTTAAAGTTCATGAGACGGCATAGTCTTTGTCTTGATATTACTTTAATAAAAACTGGTCTGGTTCCTGAGCCTCAACCTGGATACGACACTTCCATCTTACAGTTTCTGGGGTGATCAACTTCACCATGCATGTAGATTTCTCCCCTCCAATTGGCTGAATAACACTTTCTTTTGACCCATTTACTGGGGTTGAAAAGGCAGGGAAATCTGGTCTCAGATGCAGAACTGAGAGAAGAGAGCAGATCAAGAAGCAGGTTCCTTTAGGCCCATCCTCCATGCTCCGAGGAGACGTTGTGTAGGAAAGTTCCTCAGGGAAATGGGGGGTCTGGATTGACATGTCCAGTAAACAGCATAATGTGTTATAATGATTTAATTGGGAAATGCCAGAACTGGACATTGTCAATATTTACCTGATTGTCCATAATCACTGGCAAATGCTGCCCCAC
This sequence comes from Rhineura floridana, assembly GCF_030035675.1. Lineage (NCBI taxonomy): Eukaryota > Metazoa > Chordata > Lepidosauria > Squamata > Rhineuridae > Rhineura > Rhineura floridana. Next base: position 194,650,047 of record NC_084482.1, read on the forward strand.
TGCCTACCCCACATACACCTGCCTACCCCACATACACTCCTGTCCCAACTCCATTTACAGTGTAGCCTGATTATAATACTGGTGTTGAAAAGGCAGGAAGAGCTGGTGTCAGATGGACACAAGAGAGAGCTAATGGGATGGAGTACTGAGAGGAGAGAGCCTATCAGGAAGCAGCAGGTCTACGTCCAGTCCTCTGAGGATAACTTTGGAAGAGAATTCCTGCAGGTCCTTCCTGTCCCAAGACTCTAAGAAGGGTGATAACTTCATGCTCAGGTTGACTGTCCTGTTACATGGAGATGCCACAAAGTGACCCAGAGACCTTCAGTTGTCATATAGTCCATGTGTTGCTATGACCTTTCTTTTTTTCTGGGTGGATTCCAGGTGCTTTAGCAGCTAAGTGACAGGCAGCAATTCCACCAGGGAAATTTTGTTCCCCAGCATTCAAATGCAGTGATGGTAGCAGAAATATCACCTACCAAAAATGATGCCTCTCAGGCACTCACTAGAGGCACAAGAGCCCTATCAGAAAGAAATCTGGCATCTCATATTTCTGCACTGACTCTCTTTTTCATTTCAGCAAGGCACATCTTCCTCTCCTTTTTGGCTTTCTTAGGAGGAGCTGAAGTTGAAAGATCTTCAATTGCTAGAGAATGGTGAGGGTGTTTGAGAAGGGCTCCTGCCTCTCCCTGCTCCCCTTTATCTCTGGTTGGAAATGGGCATTGCAGTTTCCAGCCATGGAGGGACTGAAGGCATTGAGACATGTGATGGCTTTCTGAAGTTCATGGCATGCAGACGGGTGGCAGATTAGGGCAGGAGTTTAACTATATGTGCTTCCAGATTCCTCAGATGGCAGAAACAGACTTGTGAATCTAGAAGGAAAGGTCGCATACTAATGGTCACTTCAGTGACCAGCTACTTCTTATTCATAAGAACATAAGAACATAAGAAGAGCCTGCTGGATCAGGCCAGTGGCCCATCTAGTCCAGCATCCTGTTCTCAGTGGCCAACCAGGTGCCTGGGGAAAGCCCGCAAGCAGGACCCGAGTGCAAGAACACTCTCCCCTCCTGAGGCTTCCGGTAACTGGTTTTCAGAAGCATGCTGCCTCTGACTAGGGTGGCAGAGCACAGCCATCATGGCTAGTAGCCATTGATAGCCCTGTCCTCCATGAATTTGTCTAATCTTCTTTTAAAGCCATCCAAGCTGGTGGCCATTACTGCATCTTGTGGGAGCAAATTCCATAGTTTAACTATGCGCTGAGTAAAGAAGTACTTCCTTTTGTCTGTCCTGAATCTTCCAACATTCAGCTTCTTTGAATGTCCATGAGTTCTAGTATTATGAGAGAGGGAGAAGAACTTTTCTCTATCCACTTTCTCAATGCCATGCATAATTTTATACACTTCTATCATGTCTCCTCTGACCCGCCTTTTCTCTAAACTAAAAAGCCCCAAATGCTGCAACCTTTCCTCGTAAGGGAGTCGCTCCATCCCCTTGATCATTCTGGTTGCCCTCCTCTGAACCTTCTCCAACTCTATAATATCCTTTCTGAGATGAGGCGACCAGAACTGGATGCAGTATTCCAAATGCGGCCGCACCATAGATTTATACAACGGCATTATGATATCGGCTGTTTTATTTTCAATACCTTTCCTAATTATCGCTAGCATGGAATTTGCCTTTTTCACAGCTGCCGCACACTGGATCTACATTTTCATCGTGCTGTCCACCACAACCCCGAGGTCTCTCTCCTGGTCGGTCACCGCCAGTTCAGACCCCATGAGCGTATATGTGAAATTCAGATTTTTTGCTCCAATATGCATAATTTTACACTTGTTTATATTGAATTGCATTTGCCATTTTTCCGCCCATTCACTCAGTTTGGAGAGATCTTTTTGGAGCTCTTCGCAATCCCTTTTTGTTTTAACAACCCTGAACAATTTAGTGTCGTCAGCAAACTTGGCCACTTCACTGCTCACTCCTAATTCTAGGTCATTAATGAACAAGTTGAAAAGTACAGGTCCCAATACCGATCCTTGAGGGACTCCACTTTCTTCAGCCCTCCATTGGGAGAACTGTCCGTTTATTCCTACTCTCTGCTTTCTGCTTCTTAACCAATTCCTTATCCACAAGAGCACCTCTCCTCTTATTCCATGACTGCTAAGCTTCCTCAGAAGCCTTTGGTGAGGTACCTTGTCAAACGCTTTTTGAAAGTCTAAGTACACTATGTCCACTGGATCACCTCTATCTATATGCTTGTTGACACTCTCAAAGAATTCTAATAGGTTACTGAGACAGGACTTTCCCTTGCAGAAGCCATGCTGGCTCTGCTTCAGCAAGGCTTGTTCTTCTATGTGCTTAGTTAATCTAGCTTTAATCATACTTTCTACCAGTTTTCCAGGGACAGAAGTTAAGCTAACTGGCCTGTAATTTCCGGGATTCCCTCTGGATCCCTTTTTGAAGATTGGCGTTACATTTGCCACTTTCCAGTCCTCAGGCACGGAGGAGGACAGAAACATCTGCTGTCACGATGCCTGGCATTTCCAGGAATAATTTCCTTCTGTAGAACGAACATCTGCCAATATTTGCTGAAAGTTTCACCTGGAATTAACTTTTTTCAGGTGCCTCCTACCTGACAGGGGTCTCATGTGGCTGGAATGACTTTTGTATGTCTGAATGTTCTTTAAGAGTGTTCTGAAGCTTTGGTTAGTACAAAATGCAAGGATACGCCTGCTGACACAGCTTTGTGTCACCAGAAGCAAATTTCCGCAATGTGTTCTAGCATGTTGATTTTCTTCCTATGGGGTAGTATGTTTCTATTGATGTTCTGTTATTAAGAAATAGAGCCTCAAATGGCTTGGACCCTACATCATATCATGGCCACCTCCTTTTATCACCTTGCAGTTTCTAAGGGATGCCTCTGATGTTTCATTTTGTACTCAGACACAGCTTTCCAATCTCAAACCAGCAAAACATTATGTGTATGAAGGGCACCCACATGTAGAAATGCCTGCAGTTTCCTTGACAAGATACATACATATGAACCTCCTCTGCAAACTATCCCAAAACCTTTTCCTGATGGTAAAAAGTTAAGATTGCCCCACACCCTTTTACCTTTTCATCACCTGTCATGAAGATCCATCTTGGGAGCATTAAGCCTGGGTCTGACTGCCACTTTGCTGAGACTTGGAGCTTATCCTGCTTGTGACATCACACATGATGTCATAATGATGGTCTTGCATCCAGTATAGGCCATTTCTATGGCAACACCAGTGGCAAGCAAACCTCTGCAACTAGTCTACCATCAGCCTGATGCTCCAGCAAGTTTGAAACATGGCAGGTGGAAATGGTATGTGGTTGGTTTGGTTTGATTTGGTTTTGCTTAGGTGGTCAATATCTAAATCAAATCCATCCGTGAGCCTCAAATCCAGATTTTGCCAGTTAACAAACGTATCTTGAAAGTGGGTGACAACTCTACTTATTAGACTCTTGGTATATTTTTCTTGGGAGAATTTCTAATCTTCTCCAATACTTCATTTAGTGTTGATGTTTTGGGCACCATGTAAATGCTGCAAATTCAACCTTACTGCCAATTATTCTGGTTACAAATATGTCCTTTTTAAAAACATGTTGGCCATAAAAGGTTGGATAAGATGCACAGAAAGGCCATTAGAATGTGTGTGTTTTTGATAGCTCAGTGGTACAGCACCTGCTTTCCATGAAGAAGATCAGATTCTATCCCAGGCATCCCCAGGACACGCTGGGGAAAATTCCTAGTCCAAAACCCCAGAGGACCTCTGCCAGTCAGTGTAGACAATACTGAGTTATATGGGCTAATGGTCTGATTCAGTATAAGGCAGCTTCTTATGTTCATAAGTCCTCCTCCCTCCTTGGCTATGACCCAGCGATTGCCTGGGTGAAAAAGAATAATCGTCTGTCAAGTTCACAATACATGGGAGCAGAAATCAACCATCTCAGTAACTTTAAGATGATAGTTATTAAGGAAGACACATACATGTACACAGCCAGTTAAGAACACATTAACAGATAGTCATCTCGAGCTCCCAAGTCACAGAATCATAGAATCATATCCCTTTGAAAGGAGGAGTACTCCGGGAGTGCTCCTGGATCCATCTCTTTTGCTAGAGGCCCAGGTGACCTCAGTGGCTATGAGTGCCTTTTACCAGCTTTGGCTGGTAAGACAGCTGAGGCTGTTTCTGGATTGTGATAGTCTGCCCATTGTAATCAATGTGCTGGTAACCTCCAGGCTGGGTTACTGTAATGCTCTCTGTTGGCTCTCTTGAGCCAGAAGCTCCCGTTAGACTGCTCACTGGGACAGGATATCACCCATCACATTACGCTGCTGCTGAAATAATGGCACTGGCTGCCAATTAAGTAATGGGCTAGATCTAAGGTGCTGGTATTAGTGTACAAAGCCCTATACAGCTTGGGACCAGAATACCTAAAAGATTGCCTCATCACCTACACCCAACTGATCAGTGCATTCTGCAGCAGAGAGCATCCTGCAGATACCATCTTATCAGGAGGTCCATTCCTTTCAATAGTGGAATCAGGCCTTTAATGTTACAGGATATAACCTTTGGAACTCCCTCCCATTGTATATCAGACAGGAGCCTTCTCCCTTGTCGTTTTGGCACCTGCTAAAGACACTCCTCTTTCAACAAACCATCTAAAACCTTTTGCCCAGTTGGTATCTGTTTCAGGTTTATATATGTGCTGTTTAAACTGTTTCTATATTTATAATTTTCTAAATTTCTTTTTTTACATACAATTGTTTTAACTGTTTTTATATATGTAACTGTTCTTGTATGTCATTTTATTGAAAATTGCTTCAAGATGCTTCATGGGCAGCAATTCATAAATGAAATAAATAATTATGATGATAGAGATGCATAAAATCATGCATGAGCTGGATCAAACAGATATTTAAGAGTTTTTCTCATAAAATTAGAACCCAAAGGGGTCATAAAATGAAGCTGAATGTCAGGAGATTCTAGGCAGACCAAAGGAGCCACTTTCTTTGCAGTGCATATAGTCCAGCCTTTCCCAACCAGTGTGCCTCCAGATGTTGTTGGACCACAACTCCCATTAGCCTGAGCCAGCATTGCCAATGGTCAGGAAAGATGGGAATTGTGGTCCAACAACATCTGGAGGCACACTGGTTGGGAAAGGCTGATATAGTCAAACCGAGAAACTCAGTATGCCACAGGATGTGGTGATGGCCACCAACTTAGATCATTTTAAAAGGATTTCATGACTGCCAGGATCAGAGACTACATGTCTCTAAATGCAAGTTGTTGGGGAGCAACACCAGGAAAGTGCTATCGCCCTCATGCCCTGATTGTGAGGTTTGCAGAGGCATCTGATTGGCCACTTTGGGAAACAGGATGCTGGACTAGATAGGCCTTTGGACTGACCCACATGTAGAGCTCTTCTAATCCTCTTGTAATAAAGTTCAGGCAAAACTCCCCCTCCATGTCAAACTTTGGAGCCTCACCTGTAATTTTTCACAAACATGTTTTTCTTCAGTTCTGTATTTGCCCATCAAGCCATGCAAAGACTCCAGGATGCTGGGATGAACTTTCTTCACCTTATAATTATCAAAATCATGGTGATTTATCCTTATTCTTGCTAAAGCTCAAGAGATAATTCTGAAGATTGTCCAAATATCAGAATCAAAAACAGCACAATTGCACTGTGCCCATCAGCTGCGTAAGTTGTTGCAGAGAATATCTGCTGTGTCCGAGACAGAGTGCATCAAGATTTAGGGCAGGTGAAAAGGGTGGTAGAGAGTATGCCTCCTTGATATGTAATGGCTCTGAAGCTATAGCTGCACACCACTCATATTGGTAAAACCCCTGCAGCTTTGGTTTTGCAAGTTTTTAGCTTCTTCTGATTAGCTGGATCTGCAGGAGAGAGGAGCACTCACAAGATAAGTGTGGGAGGCAGACCTAGAATGATCTTCCTGCTTCTGTTGCTGGTTCTGCTGCTAATGCCCCATGGAGTCTGTGGGAACCTGAAACCAAAATGTCCCTTGAATCTGATCAGTGAACAGAATGAAGCCTTCAATTACTACCGCTTTGGAGACTTCATCATTAGCAAGATCATATCTCTAGAAAATAATTTTGTACAACATCCATATATCTTTTTCCAGCCTCCATTAACCAGGATCAATGAGTAAGTAATTACAGGCAAATGGTTGCTATGCTTCTCCACCCCCACTCCAGTGGTTCCTACTGATCAGGGAAATAGCCCCTGTTTCACGGCTGGGGAGCATGTGCCCCTCCAGATGCTGCTGGACTACAAACTCCCATCATCCCTGATCATTGGCCATGCTGGCTGAAGCTGGTGTGAGGTAGAGTCCCCTTCTATTGTATAGACTGAGCTCTCTGCTTCAGCAAAGAGTTGTTTAAGTAGCTCCTTTGACATAGCCCCTTTAAAACAACCAATGGTGAATAGCAGTTCGACACTTTTTGATTCTTCATTTTTTATTACAGTTTCCCACCTAGGAACTACTGGCACATCTTGTCCTTCTTGTTCACCATCCAGGAGATCAACAAGGATCCCAAGCTCTTACCCAACATCACCTTGGGCTACAACCTCTATGAGAACTATTTTGATGCAAGGATGACTTCAGATGCCATGCTAGACCTGCTTGCAGGTGGGAAAAGCAATATTCCAAACTATAACTGTGGAAAACAGAATAACTTGCTGGCTGTTCTTGAAGGGACTGATTCGGTCATCTTGAAAGAAATTTCAGCCCTGTCAGGCATCTACAAAATCCCAAAGGTATGAAGGGTGGGCATAAAGGGACAGAAAAGAAGTTTAGCTGCATAAAATTCCACTTTCTCTCCATGGGAGTTAAGAAAGAGCACCTGAGGCAGAACAGATGCCTTACCTTTTCTCTAATTGGATCTTTCAGACTTTGGGAGCTCCATTGCAGCAGTTTTTATGGAATGGAAGTTTCTTACCTTATTTACTTTGAATGTTTATATTTGTAATGCTCTTCATACTGAAGTTTATCTCCTGTCTGAGGTTTTATTTTTAAAATTGTGTGTGAGAGAGAGGGGGGGGGAGAGAAAGAGAGAATCCTCAGCTACGGATCCAAGTTCTTTCTTCAAAACCATGCAGCTGTCAACCTGGCACCCTACAGATATTTTGGAGTAAAATTCTTATCAGCCCCAACCAGGACAAATTTTGTCAGATATTAATCATGTTAAGTTATTACATACCTGTTTCTTATCCTGAAAACAAGACACTCATCTCTTCCTTTTCTCACTAGATCAGTTATCGATGTAGTACTCAGGTTCTAGGTGATAAAACTCAGTTCCCTTTTGTCTACCGAATGGTCCCCAGAGAAGAAGCTCAGTACCTAGGGATTGTCAAGTTGCTCCTGCATTTCGAATGGACATGGATCGGCCTCTTTGCTCCCGACAATGACAGTGGAGAAAGTTTCATGAGTGCCTTGACACCTCTGATGATCAGCAATGGAATCTGTGTTGCTTTCTCAAAAAGATTACCAGAAAATAATTTGAACCAAATGTTCAGCCCAAGTGAATCATTTGTTGCATGGAGACAAATCACCGTATTTGTTTGCTATGAAAACACTTGTATGAGATGGACTTCAATCATAACCCTTCACAAAGCACTTGAGACAATAACTGGGCCAAAAGTTTGGATCTCAACAGGTTTTCAGGACATCAACATGAACTTGTCTGTTGAACCTGATCACTTCCAGTGCATCCATGGTTCTTTGTCCTTTGTAAGGAAGACCAGAAGAAAGACTAAACATGACTGCTATGAACCACATCTGTATCAGTTTTGGAAAAAAGCATTTCATTGTTCATATTCAAAGCATGCATTAGGTGTAAAAGGCCAGACAAGATGCACAGAAGAGGAGAACCTGGAGACTTTGCCCCAGGAGGAGCTGGAGACTGTTCTGTTTCAGAACAGCTACAGCACTTACTTCAGTGTCCAAGCTGTGGCACACTCCTTAAACGTTGCATATTCATCTAGATCAAAGTGGATGTTGAAGGTGGATGGAGGAGACAGACTGGAACATCAACGGCTACAGCCATGGCAGGTATTTCCTTTCCCTTTTTGCAGTGAAAAATTCATTTTCCCAAATGTGGAATCAGGTTTTGTAGTGAGGTATAATTTTGCCCATTGGTGAGGCAAATCCAATCTGTGAGGCTCCTGGTGGTGATCAACCTTTGCCCACTATGATTATGTCAGAAGACTCTTCCAGTTTTCAATGGTTCCTCCCTGGTTCCTCCCAGAGTGATCAAACCTTCTTAGCTGGACTCTCCTCATCTCCCACTCTGTCTCTGCTAGGCCTTGAAGTTGCCCATCAACCATGAGTACCTGGATCACTTACTGAACAGGCACACTGGCAGGGGCATCACAACCAGGGTGCGGAGGGTGTGGACCACACCCGGGTGACACCCTGAGGGGGTGACACCCAGAGTTGCCCCACCCCCCGCCGTTGCCCGGCAAGGCTGCGCCCTCCTCAGAGGCAGGCGGGCGAGATCGGGAGCAGCGTCAGCGGGGTGAGGGAGGTGCACCGGCGTTCCTAGGTCTTCTCTGGCTGGGTGCCCCTCCGGCACATGCCCTCCCAGGGGCATGGACGGGGGTGGCTGGCCTCGAGCGCGTGCACACACGCAGTGACACCTGCTAGTGACACCGCTGCACACTGGTCTCCCGCTCAATCTTCCCCACTTTGGGAAGATGGACCATATTTTTATTTACTTATTTATATTTAAACATTTATATACTGCCCATTGGTCAAAAGACCATAAGGTGGTAAACAAAACGATTATAAAGACAGTTAAAAACAGTTTTTAAACAATACAAAACAACTGCACATAGTATAAACCACAATATACACATGCAAAAACAATATCTAAGGCAGAGATGCAAAAAGAATATCTAAGGCAGAGATCTTTTCATCTGAAACTCTGAGCGACTGGTGTTCTAGATTACGTGGAACCCTGTACATGTGAAAAGTTCCTTTCCCTTCAGACATTTGTACAAGGCAGAGGAACTGCTTGGCACAGCCTCATGTCCCAGTCATATGCTGATCATGACTGTGAGGGACCTTTCTGCTGTGGCCCCCATCCTGTGGAATAACCTTCCCTTAGACATACAGCAGACAGCCGGGGAAATTGTGCTGTGCCAGCTAGTTACAACATGCCTATTTACAAGAGCATCCCCAAGCACTGATTTTTAGTAAACTCTTTGTTAGAAATTTTGGATAGCTGTGGGATTGGTGGGCTTTGAAAAAAATATTTTATTGTCTTTTGTATTGATCTTATTCTATAAACTGCTTTTTTACATATGAAAGATGGTCTCTAAATGTTTTAATAAATACAATAGAATTCATGAACAGGACTTATGAGTCTAGATGAGATGTGCACTGGCCCCAGTTCAGAGATTACAGCTCAAAGTGAGCAGTGTGAGATAAGGCCGTAGCTCAGTGGTCAAGTATTGTTTTGCATGTAGAAGGTCCCAGGTTTGATTCCCTGCATCTCAAGGTAGGGCTGGGAGATAACCCTGCCTGAAGCCCTAGAGAACTGCTGCCAGTCAGCATAGACAGTACTGAGCCCGAAGGGCCATTGGTCTGACTTCTATGTTCCCATGAACATGCTTTCTTACTGCTGATGTTTTCTCTGTCATTCCAGCTTCATCCTTTCTTAAGAGAAATCCAGCTTTCTAATGCTTCCATGGGCAGATTGTATTTGGATGAGAATGGGGATCTGCCAGGCTACTATGATATAGAGAACTGGGTGATGTTTCCCAACGAGTCTTGTTTTAAAGTGAAAATTGGGAGTATAGAGAGAGAGGCGCACACTGATGTAAAGTTCACCATTAACCTGGAAACCATAATGTGGCCCAAGGCATTTAACAAGGTAGGGGACATTTTATTCCACGTAACACCTGTTAAGCTCAAATCATTGGTCCCAGGATATGGTCTGAAGGCACATAAGGCCAGCTCCCTGCTGAAGCTAAGCGGGGTCAGGTCTGGTCAGTGTCTGGATGGGAGACCTCCTGGGAACCATATGTAAGCCTCCTTGGATTTCTATCATGAAAAGAAAGGCAGGGTAGAAATGCAATAAATAAATAAATACATTTGTTGATTAATTCGTATGGGACTTCAATTGCAATCCTTTCCATACTTACCACGGAGGAAGCCCCATTGCATATAATGCAAGGGTGGGAATTGGCAGCTCAGGGGGCCTCTTCCTCATATAGTGGGTGAAGTGGGGCAGCCTCTTATATGCATGGATGCATTTTGGAACCTGCAAATACAGGGCAGGCCTGTATTTATAGCAGGCCCTGTGACTAGGGTTGCCAGGTCTCCGGTTTTCTGCCGGAGTCTCAGGGAAAAGGGGGCCGTCTCCAGCCTCCGGCCATAGTCTCTTTGAAGAGGACTGATCTCCGGCTTTTCAGTGTCTCCCTGAGGCACGCATGCGTGATTGACACACGCATGCGTGACGGCTGTGGTTGGCCGCCGCCTTCCCGCCCTTTGTGATTGAGGGTGGGACTACTGGAGAGACAGGAGGTGATTGCTGCCGCTCCTGCAGGCCTCCTCGAGCAGCAGGAAGAAGGCCTGTCGGTCGGAGGAGGCGGTGAGAGGCCAGCGCGGCTTGTTGGTAGCTAGGCCCGTGGTTGGTTCCGGGCAACAGAGAGAGAGAGGGAGAGAGAGAGAGAGAGAGAGAGAGAGAGTGTGTGAGAGAGAGAGAGAGAGAGTGTGTGTGTGTGTGTGTGTGTGTGTGTGTGTGAGACAGACAGACAGACAGACAGAGAGAGAGAGAGAGAGAGAGAGAGAGAGAGAGAGAGAGAGAGAGAGAGAGAGAGAGTTCTTAGGGCTTCAGCAAATACCTAGAGGAAAACTATTTTCCATAGGGCTCATTCTTGGCCTTCTCCCTCCACCAATATAAAGAGTAAACCATTCTGCTTTCCCTGTATGTTTTCCCAATCTCAGTAGCTTTCTCTCTTTTCTCTGAAAGACAATGAGAAGCAGGCACCAATACAGGTATTATAAATATATATTGGCTGGAGGGGCAGTGGTCCTCTGCTCACTCCGCTCACTGTTCCTGTTCCACACCCTACTTGAGTGTTTTGGTCTGGATGGAATGTGTCCTTGAACTGGGATAATGACTTTTACTTGCCTGGATTGACAATGGGGAAGGGTGTGTGTGTGTACTTCTGGATTTTGCATGGCTGGCATATAGCTTACTGGTCAGAGGTACATCTGTTTGCTTTACCCACTTTTGCTTATGGATGTGCCCACAACTGACCCCCTGGAAGATTGCCTTGTGAGGGAATGTGGCCCTTGGGCTAGAAAAGGTGCTCCACCTCTACAAGAAGAGTGTTAAAGCCTTTTTCTCACCAAGAAGTACAAAACTGCAGCCCCTGCTATTTAGCTCTTATGTCCCAACCAAGTCTCAGGATGCCGGCCAATTTTACGAGCGGTCAGGCTTGTTGAACCTCACATCAAGAGAGTGAGAGACTGAGAATCACAGCCGGCCTTTCCTCATAGTGGCACACTGCAGGTGAAGACCTGTTGTAGAGAACAGGTGTTCTTGTTTGGCCTTCCTCTTTTTCTACTCCCTTCTGTTTTTCCCAGCATTATTGTCTTCTCTAGTGATTTATTTATTTATTTTTGTCATGTCTTCTCATGATGTGTCTGAAGTATGATAAGTTCAGTTTCATCATTTTAGCTTCTAGTGATAGTTCTGGTTTAATTTGTTCTGACACCCAGTTATTTGTCTGTTTTGCCTAGAATGCCCTCCCTTGTCCTTAACTTGGCTGCAACCTCAGGGAGAGGACTGCATAACCTCAGAGAGGGGCTGAAGAACCTCAGGGAGAGGGCTGCATAACCTCAGAGGGGGGGCAGAGAGAGCAATGGGCTGCATAACCTCAGAGAGAGGGGGGGCTGCTGTCGGCTGAACAATTCTCAGCGCTGATGTGCCTGTCCCTCCACCTTTATCTTGCTGTAGATAGCCGGGACGAGGTCCAGAACATCCAAGAAGCACGCACAGCAGGATCTTGATAGGGATGCCTTTATGGAATCATATGGCTTCCTTTATGGAATCAATCCATGTCTTGTTTGGCCTTCCTCTTTTTCTACTCCCTGCTATTTTCCCAAGCATTATCATCTTTTATAAAAGATTATTCTTATTTTGTATAATCTTTTATAAGACGTTTCACCTTGATGCAATTAAAAAACATTCAATTGCTTCAGCAGGCAAAAAAGTCATTAAGTGGTCTGCCAAGACCCACAGTAATGTTCAAGTAGTGGTGGTGGTGAGTCTGCAAATCCCTGGTCTATCACCTTGCTGTCTGGTTGTGAGCTTACAGGATGCGTTTGACTGGCCAGGGTTGGATGCTGGGTTTGAAGAACACAAGGACAGCCCTGCTGGATCAGCCAAAGGCCCATTTAGTCCAGCGTCTTGTTTGCACAGTGACAACCTAGATGCCTGTGGAAAGCCCACAAGCAGGACCCGAGTGCAGCAGCGCTGTCCCCACTTGTGATTCCCAGCAAATGGTACACAGAGCCATATAGCTTGTGATATGAAGGGCCTTTACTCTGATCCAACAGGGCTCCTCCAGCAGCATTGTGGCATACTTGTGTGCAGGGCTGGATTACCCACTAGGCCCCTGCATTAGTGCCTATGAAACTCCTACAGGTCTACAAGAAAGTTTGGGATCTACAAAATAAGTTAATTAAATGTTCCCTAAAGGCATTGAACTGTGACCTGGCAGACCAGGGTTCGAATCCCCACACAGCCATAAAGCTCACTGGGTGACCTTGGGCCAGTCACTGCCTCTCAGACTCAGAGGAAGGCAATAGTAAACCACCTCTGTCTGAATACTGCTTACCATGAAGACCCTATCTGGGATCAACTTGAAGGCAGTCCATTTCCATTTCGCATCACCCTAAGCTTGTGAGAAAGAATGACCTTGTCACTTCATTTTTTTTTTTACAATAATTTTTATTCAAATTTTCATAAAACATACAAAACAAAATCATAAAACATTCAAAGACAAAAAACAAAACAAAACAAAAATGATTAAACAAAAAAATAAAATGTTGACTTCCCATTTGTCGCAGATCAAATCAGTTATAGGTCTACAATATATAACAATCCTGTCTCTTAAATTATATTATAAGATCACTTTCCTCCAGTAGTTATCTTAATTAATCATCAAATCTCATAAACATTACTTTATTCTTTCCACAAAAAGTCAAAGAGAGGTTTCAATTCTTTAAGAAATATATCTATCAATTTTTCTCCAAATAAACATGTCGATTAATCCATCTCGTTAATAATAATAATAATCTTATTGTCATAACCATAGTCCGAATAAACATATCGATTAATCCATCTCATCAAAATCTGTTAGGTCCAATAATTTCAATAGCCATTATTCCATTATCCATATTAATTCCATCTTCCATCTTCAATAGTCCTGTTAAGTCCAGTAATTTCAGTGTCCAATCTTCCATTATCAGTATTCCATAATAATCTTGCTGTCATAGCCATAGTCATATAATAAGAGTCTGATGGGAATTTCCTCTATCCCAAATATTTTCTTGCCATCGATTCTGAATAAGTTGCTGAAATATTGTTGTAAAGTCATATCTGTGTTCTTCTTTTTTACAAAATGCACTGGCTCATCTCTTGAGAGTTTTTCCATTGTCACATGGCTGCAGTTAATTCCATAGATTTTCTCTATATCAAGCTCCATCACGTCATTCCAGTCCAGAAGATTATCCAAGCCATTGATAACTTTATCTCTAATATCTTCATTAATTTCTTCAGAGATAACGTTAAATTCCAAACAGTAGATTTTATTTCTAATATCCATAAACTCCAGATCTTTTTCCAATTCCACATTTGTTCCAATCTCCAGGGCTTGTATCTTCCCTTTATTTTTTCTTTTCTCATCTCTGATCTCATTCTCCTCTCTCACAGGATCCCCTATTTCTTTAAGCTCCTGCGTCATTTTGCTCAGTTCAATTTTCAGCTCCTTACTGCCCTGTCGCAGGGTTTGTTTCGTTATCTCAATCTCATCCATTATTTTCTGAAACATAATTACTTCCAGATTCTCAGCCACTTTCTTGATTGCCATTTTTAAAACCACGAAAACAAAACAAAACAAAAATAAAGAAGAACCACTTCTTATTTCAGCAACAATTGGGTTAATATTCCAGGCTTGATGACATCACAGTATAAACAGAGCAGCCTGCCTTATCTCTCTATGTTCAAGAATACAAAACAAATTTAGTTCCCAGCATCAAAACAGTTAGTGGCGTCATGAAGAAGCAGATTCGTCAAAATAAAATAGACCAAAAAGAGAATAGTCCCAGACAATATAATGTTCCTCGGAATAGAAATCCCTCTTCTGTTTATATCTTTAGAATGCACTTCCAGGACAGCTTTTTGCAATAGAAACAGAGATAAGCTGTTAATTTCGTGAATAACAGAGAAGAGTTATAGCTCACCCAGAAGTTCTTTAAAGCTGATTCATTTGACAAATCTCTTTTTGCTGCAACAATTTAAACCAAGTAAAAAAAATAATAGAAAGAAGGGTGCTTGCCTGTTAGTCCGTTTTCTCTTTGAAGAAAAGATAAACGTATCGCATTAATCAGATATTGGCTGTTCGGAAGTCCATCCGGCATTGCTGGCTGGACCTTTTCTCATAAATTAATGAAATCCAGTCCTCCCAACAAAAACAGGCTTTTGAGGTTGATCTCTACGTTTCTCCCTGCCCGGGAGAAATTTCATCAGTCAAAAAAAAAATGTTCTGACTGATTTATATCTGAATAAGCTTCTTTTGAGGCAGGAGCCCGTCTCAAAAGCAGGCACAAGCGAAGTCACCCTTCCCGGAAGTCCCAACCTTGTCACTTCAGATGGACCTAGGAACATCCTATTTTAGGTAAGATTTCTATTTTAATCTCCAGAGAATTTTTTTTTTTGAATGGTATGCTCCAAGCAACTGTGGTTGATACAATGTATCATGTTTAATGACGTCACTAGGGCCCGCCCCGTGACATCACTAGGGCCCGGCCCGTGACGTCACTAGGGCCTACCCCGTGACATCACTAGGGCCCGCCCCGTGATGTCACTAGGGCCCGCCCCCATTTTCTCAGGTTTTTGGATGGTTCCGACCTGGCAACCCTACCTGTGACAGTGATTGGCCACTGGCCCCAACAACACAGAAAAGCCCCTCACGAACCTGACCCAGATGTACTCTCATTTCACCCTCCTTGTTAGCCCCTTGGAAGTCTGTTTCAGAATTGAGTGGGCAGTGGTGCTGCTTTTGAACAGGAGCCAACTTTGCTTCCATCCGCAGTAGCCACCCACCATCTTAATTAACCCAAAATCTCATCCCCCAGCCCACAGGATTTATGACATCTTTAGCCCACCACTAAAATGGGTCAAAAAGGCTTGGTAAGAATGAAACCATTAGTCCTTATCGGACAAATGTGACTCCCAGTGGGACTTTCTTTTCAGCTTCAAACCTGTGAAATCATGTATATTGTACACTATGCTAGGTGTCCTGGCATCTGATGCCAAAACTCATCAATGATTCATCCAGTGACAATAAATCCACCATGTAACCCCTCTTTCTAACAAGACTTTCCTTGCCTAGCTGGGGCATCAGGCTTCCAGTCCTTTCTATGCCCCCACCCTTATATTAACAACTAGTTTTACCCTACAGTGTGGTATTACAGTGTTTTACAGAAAACCAATGTGGTGTAATGATTAGAATGCTGGACTAAGACCTGGGAGACCAGAGTTCAAATCACTCAGCTACAGTGAAGCTCACTGGGTGACCTTGGGCCAGTCACAATCTCTTTGCTTAGCATACTCCACAGGGTTGTTCTGAGGAAAAAATGGAGAGGGGGAAATCCCATGGTTGCCACCCTGAGCTCCTTGGAGAAAAGGTGGAAAAGTAGTAGTAATAGTAATAGTATTAATTCAGGGATGGGAGAGAGGTGGCCTTTTCCATTAGGGAACAGCCTGCTGTGAGACGCTCACCTCTCCGCTTCTTTTCCAGAAACCAAAACTCTTTAAAAAAAATTGAGGTGGCATTTTTAAAATTACTGTCCTCAGGAGAAGGTGTGTTTAATGCTCTTCATCTCTGTGTTTCATAACTGCTGCTTGTCATTACTCTTATTCTGAGAATGTTTTTGTATCTTTTTGTCCTCTGCTGCAAGCATGATTAGGTATAGAAAGGGATATAAATGTTGAAACAAGGAAACAAACCCACTAAAAAGGTTCCCCTGCACCAAAAATGTTTCACTGGAAAAAGTCAGTGGAATTAGAAATCCTGTTGCATCTTTTCTAAACTGTGAAGGAACTGCACAGACACAAATACTCCTAATACTTTCTCCTTCCTGCTTCTCTTTGTGGTTAGACTGTGCCTCGCTCTCGGTGTACTGAAAGCTGTCGCCCTGGATACATAAAGGTGGTTCAAGAAGGAGAGCCAGTTTGCTGCTATGCTTGTGCTCCATGTGCAGAAGGGACAATCTCCACTAAGAAAGGTGGGTGTCTCCAAGGGAGCTTATTCCTTGGGAGAATAAAAATAGGGCAAAGATTCACTCAGAGATACATTCTGTGGAGATTCTAAATACATTTTTGGTGTAGATCCTTTCTTGACTTCTGTTTTTAAAATCAGCGTGTGGAGGCACTGCACTGTTTAAAAAAATACTAAACATCTTGTATCATAATCACTATTATTATTATATTTATATTTATTAGCTGCCCTTCACCAGTAGGTCCAAGGGCAGGTAAGAAAACATAAATTCAATATTAAAAACAGTTAAATTACAATTGCATGAACAGGGTGGCTCCTGAAAATACATATCTCAAAACCCAGAGTAAAGAGGTATATCTTTAGCATTCACCAAAAGCTGTATAGTGAAGATACCATATGCACCTCTGTAGGGAGGAAATTCCAGCGTAAGGACTGGCACAGAAAAGCCACCTCCCCAAACTTCTGAGGGTGGTGGAACAATGAAGAGGGCCCCCTCTGCTGCTTAATTCCTGAGAGGGTTTGTAGGGAAGAAAGTTGTCTCAGATATTTGCTGCCTAAGGCTGCAATCCAATACATGTCTATTCAGAAGTAAGCTCCAGTGGGTTCAATGAGACTTACTTCAGGTAAGGGTGTATTGGACTGCAGTCTAAGTCATTTACTTGCAAGCAGGTTGTGAGGCCATTAGCGATCTCTTGTTTAGAATCCCCAGTAACTAGTATTCAGAATCACACTGCCTCTGGAAACACTGAAATCAGTAGTGTAAGAGAAGGTGATTGCTTTTAGGGGTTTTTACTTGCTTTTTAATTTTTTTAAAAGTTTTATTGAAAAGTTTTATTGAATTGCTCCTTTGGAGGAAGGTACATGATATAAAATGAATAATAAACAAACAAACAAATAAATAATCTCCTGGAAGGAAAGGCAGGATACAAGTGTAAACACTAATTAAGCAAATGAATAAACGAATTTGAGCTTCTCCTTAAGAACATAAGAACATAAGAAGAGCCTGCTGGATCAGGCCAGTGGCCCATCTAGTCCAGCATCCTGTTCTCACAGTGGCCAACCAGGTGCCTGGGGGAAGCCCGCAACCAGGACCCGAGTGCAAGAACACTCTCCCCTCCTGAGGCTTCCGGCAACTGGTTTTCAGAAGCATGCTGCCTCTGACTAGGGTGGCAGAGCACAGCCATCACGGCTAGTAGCCATTGATAGCCCTGTCCTCCATGAAGTTGTCTAATCTTCTTTTAAAGCCATCCAAGCTGGTGGCCATTACTGCATCTTGTGGGAGCAAATTCCATAGTTTAACTATACGCTGAGTAAAGAAGTACTTCCTTTTGTCTGTCCTGAATCTTCCAACATTCAGCTTCTTTGAATGTCCACGAGTTCTAGTATTATGAGAGAGGGAGAAGAACTTTTCTCTATCCACTTTCTCAATGCCATGCATAATTTTATACACTTCTATCATGTCTCCTCTGACCCGCCTTTTCTCTAAACTAAAAAGCCCCAAATGCTGCAACCTTTCCTCGTAAGGGAGTCGCTCCATCCCCTTGATCATTCTGGTTGCCCTCCTCTGAACCTTCTCCAACTCTATAATATCCTTTCTGAGATGAGGCGACCAGAACTGGACACAGTATTCCAAATGCGGCCGCACCATAGATTTATACAACAGCATTATGATATCGGCTGTTTTATTTTCAGTACCTTTCCTAATTATCGCTAGCATGGAATTTGCCTTTTTCACAGCTGCCACACACTGGGTCGACATTTTCATCGTGCTGTCCACTACAACCCCGAGGTCTCTTTCCTGGTCGGTCACCGCCAGTTCAGACCCCATGAGCGTATATGTGAAATTCAGATTTTTTGCTCCAATATGCATAATTTTACACTTGTTTATATTGAATTGCATTTGCCATTTTTCCGCCCATTCACTCAGTTTGGAGAGGTCTTTTTGGAGCTCTTCGCAATCCCTTTTTGTTTTAACAACCCTGAACAATTTAGTGTCGTCAGCAAACTTGGCCACTTCACTGCTCACTCCTAATTCTAGGTCATTAATGAACAAGTTGAAAAGTACAGGTCCCAATACCGATCCTTGAGGGACTCCGCTTTCTACAGCCCTCCATTGGGAGAACTGTCTGTTTATTCCTACTCTCTGCTTTCTGCTTCTTAACCAATTCCTTATCCACAAGAGGACCTCTCCTCTTATTCCATGACTGCTAAGCTTCCTCAGAAGCCTTTGGTGAGGTACCTTGTCAAACGCTTTTTGAAAGTCTAAGTTCACTATGTCCACTGGATCACCTCTATCTATATGCTTGTTGACACTCTCAAAGAATTCTAATAGGTTACTGAGACAGGACTTTCCCTTGCAGAAGCCATGCTGGCTCTGCTTCAGCAAGGCTTGTTCTTCTATGTGCTTGGTTAATCTAGCTTTAATAATACTTTCTACTAGTTTTCCAGGGACAGAAGTTAAGCTCACTGGCCTGTAATTTCCGGGATCCCCTCTGGATCCCTTTTTGAAGATTGGTGTTACATTTGCCACTTTCCAGTCCTCAGGCACGGAGGAGGACCCGAGGGACAAGTTACATATTTTAGTTAGCAGATCAGCAATTTCACCTTTGAGTTCTTTGAGAACTCTCGGGTGGATGCCATCCGGGCCCGGTGATTTGTCAGTTTTTATATTGTCCATTAAGCTTAGAACTTCCTCTCTCGTTACCACTATTTGTCTTAGTTCCTCAGAATCCCTTCCTGCAAATGTTAGTTCAGGTTCAGGGATCTGCCCTATATCTTCCACTGTGAAGACAGATGCAAAGAATTCATTTAGCTTCTCTGCAATCTCCTTATCGTTCTTTAGTACACCTTTGACTCCCTTATCATCCAAGGGTCCAATTGTCTCCCTAGACGGTCTCCTGCTTTGAATGTATTTATAGAATTTTTTGTTGTTGGTTTTTATGTTCTTAGCAATGTGCTCCTCAAATTCTTTTTTAGCATCCCTTATTGTCTTCTTGCATTTCTTTTGCCAGAGTTTGTGTTCTTTTTTATTTTCTTCATTCGGACAAGACTTCCATTTTCTGAAGGAAGACTTTTTGCCTCTAAGAGCTTCCTTGACTTTGCTCGTTAACCATGCTGGCATCTTCTTGGCCCTGGCGGTACCTTTTCTGATCTGCGGTATGCACTCCAATTGAGCTTCTAATATAGTGTTTTTAAACAACTTCCAAGCATTTTCGAGTGATGTGACCCTCTGGACTTTGTTTTTCAGCTTTCTTTTTACCAATCCCCTCATTTTTGTGAAGTTTCCTCTTTTGAAGTCAAATGTGACCGTGTTGGATTTTCTTGGCAATTGGCCAGTTACATGTATGTTTAATTTAATAGCACTGTGGTCACTGCTCCCAATCGGTTCAACAACACTTACATCTCGCACCAGGTCCGGGTCCCCACTGAGGATTAAGTCCAGGGTTGCCGTCCCTCTGGTCGGTTCCATGACCAACTGATCTAGGGAATAGTCATTTAGAATATCTAGAAACTTTGCTTCTTTGTCATGACTGGAACACATATGCAGCCAGTCTATGTCCGGGTAGTTGAAGTCACCCATTACTATCACATTTCCTAGTTTGGATGCTTCCTCAATTTCATATCTCATCTCAAGGTCTCCCTGAGCATTTTGATCAGGGGGACGATAGATCGTTCCCAGTATTAAGTCCCTCCTGGGGCACGGTATCACCACCCACAACGATTCTGTGGAGGAGTCTGCCTCTTTTGGGGTTTCCAGCTTGCTGGATTCAATGCCTTCTTTCACGTATAGAGCGACTCCGCCACCAATACGTCCTTCCCTGTCCTTCCGATATAGTTTATATCCAGGGATAACCGTATCCCACTGGTTTTCTCCATTCCACCAGGTCTCGGTTATGCTCACTATATCAATGCTCTTCTCTAAGACCAAGCACTCCAGTTCTCCCATCTTGGTTCGGAGGCTCCTAGCATTAGCGTACAGGCACTTGTAAGCAGTGTCTCTCTTCAAGTGTCTTTGGCACTTGTGGTTAGGCCTGTGGTAATTTTGCTCTTCTGAATTTATATCCTGTGCCCCTGCTCTCACAATGCCTACTTCTAGGCCTACCCCTTTTAAAATTTCATCATTTCTTTGGTTTTTATCCCAGGGGGGAGGTTTATTCCGAACCAGACCTTTCTCAGCTCCTGTCGGGTTTCCCCCCTCAGTCAGTTTAAAAGCTGCTCTGCTACCTTTTTAATTTTAAGTGCCTTCCCTATGACACATTCTTATTTCCTGACCTCCCCACATCAGCATCTTCTCTCAAAATGTAATAGAATGCAGATGGTTATGATGTAAGTGATGCTGAAACCCCTCTTTTTCTCCTCCCCAGATGCAGACCATTGTACCAAATGTCCAGAAGATCAGCATCCAAACAAGGAACAAGATCAATGTGTCCCCAAGATTATCACCTTCCTATCCTATGAAGAAGATTTGGGGATCCTCCTGGTTTCCTCTGTCCTATTCTTGTCTTTAACAACAGGCATTGTGATAGGAATCTTCATTAAATTCCTAGAAACTCCGATAGTGAAAGCCAACAACCGGGACCTCTCCTACATCCTCCTTGTCTCCCTCCTGCTTTCTTTTTTGTCTTCCTTCCTGTTTATTGGTCAGCCAAGAAAAGTGACCTGCCTTCTCAGACAAACTGCCTTCAGCATCATCTTCTCGGTTGCCATCTCTTCTGTGTTGGCAAAAACCATCACTGTGGTGTTGGCCTTCTTGGCCACAAAACCAGGGAACAGGGCAAGGAGATGGCTAGGGAAAACTCTAGGCAACTCCATTGTCATTTTCTTTTCTGGTGTCCAAGTTGTCCTCTGCACCATCTGGCTGGCGATGTCTCCCCCATTCCCAGACTCTGACATGCACTCCCAGTCTGGAGAGATCATCCTGCAGTGCAATAAAGGGCATTTCATCATGTTTTGTACTGCTGCCACCTACCTGGGCTTCCTGGCTATCCTCTGCTTCATGGTGGCTTTCCTAGCCAGGAACCTGCCTGCGGCCTTCAATGAAGCCAAGCTGATCACCTTCAGTATGCTGATTTTCTGCAGCATTTGGGTGTGCCTTCCAAGCCATCTGATCACAAAGGGGAAATACAGGGTAACCTTGCAGGTCTTCTCTATCTTGGCCTCCAGTGCTGTGCTTCTAGGCTGCATTTTCATTCCCAAGTGCTACATTATTATATTTAGGCCTGATCTGAATACAAAGGAGCATCTGATTATGAAAACAAAAAGATGGCATCTGATCTTCAGCACTAAGTAAAGGGATGAATTCTGTCCCCAGCTGAATCTGAACCAGAAAGACACTAAGGGCAAACAAAATTCTGGAAGGGATTCAGGGCCTGCTATTTTCTAGCTTCAGACTGAAACAGGAATTCAAGGAGACCTCCACTGCAAAGAGAGGGAATTCTTGGAAAATATAGCTTTAAGAATCTCCTCATGGGGATCAGATCTGTGTTTCGTGAGAAAAGTGAAAGATTTCTGCAGTGAAGTGATTCCCATTTGTTATGGGAGACAGAAGGATCACTTTTGTGATCTATAATTTGCCTCTGTTGATTTGGAGGTACTGTAGGGCACCAGGGCCTCTACAACATGGACCCTGGTGGCAGAATTCAAAAGCCTTTCCCCTTGTGTGGGGTGGACTGAATGAACAGCATACGTTGGCAAACCACGCTGCTGTTCTCAGTACACTATCTCTCAAGACATTGCGATCTGACCAGTGGAAAAACAGGATGTGGTTAACTTTATGGCTGTAAACGATACTGACATCTGTAGTGGTTAAAT
This sequence comes from Rhineura floridana, assembly GCF_030035675.1. Classification (NCBI taxonomy): domain Eukaryota; kingdom Metazoa; phylum Chordata; class Lepidosauria; order Squamata; family Rhineuridae; genus Rhineura; species Rhineura floridana. The sequence continues at coordinate 194,672,424 of NC_084482.1, forward strand.
AACTGCCTGCATATTGCCACGTAGATAATGCTGTTGTACTATGTATGTACGTGATGTTATACAATAGTTAAAGGTCATAGGCTGTTTATGGAGAGAAAATAATCCACGCCTCCAAGCGGAGGTAAAATAAAAAGCGGAGACGAGAATTACGAAGGGGGGCTCCGAAATTGAACTCTGGTCTCACCGTGTCTCACTGTGTCGTGATATCTACATCTGGTGACCCCGACGTGATTCAGAACAAACACCCTCGTACCCACTGGCAGGATCAGCCAACGGTGCACCTCAGCGTACAGCTCCCATTCGTGAGTATGGGGGGGGAATTGTCAGCTCAGCAGAAGGTTCATGCACAAGAGCTACAAAAAATTTTAAAACAGGATACCTCAGCTTTTATAAGTCGTTCTCACATTGAATCATTGTTAAAAACAATTCAATGTCAATGTCCATGGTATCCAGAGCAAGGATCACTACGTCAGTCAGATTGGATAAAGATAGGGAGAAAATTACATGAAGAACCAAGAGCACCTATTCACCATCTCTTATTATGGCAAAAGTGTGCTGAGGCCATTAGTCATTTAGGGATAAAAGAGACATCGCTGTTTGCCAATTCTGACCAGAAAACTCCTCTTTATCCCCAACTTTCTTTACCTACACCTGAAAAGGATATTGAGAAATTTGTAAATGCTCCTCCATATAGCCCTCCAGTTCAACAAGAACAGGTTACTGGGAAGGTTAAAGCAGCCATAGCTCAGGCTGCAGCCTCAGGATTATTATCTATGGAAGAAATGGGAGACTGGGAGGGTACAATTTCAGCTTTTCCCGTTACATATCAGCCAGATCCTAATAATGCTAATAATCGCATAGCAACTTGGACAGCTCTTCCGTTTTCTGTTATTAGAGAAATAAATAAGGCAGTAAGAGAATATGGGATTACGGCTAATTATGTACAAGGGATGTTGGAAGGAGTAGCTACTGGATATAACATGATCCCTCAAGATTGGAAGGATCTCTTTAGGATGATTTTGACTCCTTCGCAATATGTAGTTTGGGACCAAGAATTTAGACATGCTGCTATAGCAGCTGGGGATGCTAATATCATTCCCGAGCAAATTTATGGGTCAGGTAATTTTGCTACCATAGCACAACAAGGGGTATTGCCTGAAGCCGCATTTCATCGAACTGCTGAGTGTATACAGAAAGCATTTAAAAAGGTGCCTGCTGGGAAAGAACCCTTACGTTCTTTTACGAATGTACGGCAGCAAGCAACAGAGCCCTATTTTCAGTTTGTTGACCGTTTGAAAGAGGCTCTGACACGGCAGGTTGATAACCCTCAGGCACAAGGGGAATTATTGTTAAAATTAGCTTACGAGAATTCTAACACAGACTGTAAAAAGATTTTGAAAAACATTATTCATAGACCGCAATATGAATTGGGAGACATGATTCAAGCTTGTGCGGAGGTAGGTACACATGTTCATGCCATGACATTGTTAGCTGGGGCATTAAGACAGGGTAACAAACCTACAGGCAATTGTTTTAATTGTCAAAAGCCTGGTCATTTCAGAAGGGAATGTCGGGCTCCTGGCGGAGGAGCATTTAAAGGTGGGGGCACTGTTACAAACCGGCCAAAGAAAATCTGTCCGAAATGTAAAAAGGGTTATCATTGGGCTAATCAGTGTCGTTCAGCTCCCACTACCAATACCAATGTGTCTTCCCGTCCTATTGAGGGAAACTGAACTTGGGGCAGGCTTCCAGCCCCGAATCTCAAGGAAGTGTACCCACCCCTGCTACTCAAGGAAGCGCTGGAATTGATTTAATACATGCAGAGTCAAAAGATGTTCCTTTGCCTGGAGCAGTTCTTTTAATGCCTACCACACTCACTGGCCCTTTACCAGAAGGCACCGTAGGCCTTGTACTACCGCGATCCTCTGCTTCCAAGAATAATATAATGGTGGTACCTGGTGTTATTGATTCTGATTATCAGGGAATTATTTATATTCAGTATTGGAGTCACCTTCCCCTTCAGTTGAAGAAGGGAGATTCTTTTGCGCAACTATTGTTATTGCCATATCGTCTTTTCACATCGAACACTTCCTCCCAACAACGTACTGGTGGATTCGGATCTACAAGGACGAAATCGCCGAGTGTGAGTATTTCAGGTAATCCTTTCCATCCACAGGTAGCTGCAGTACTGGCAGAAGTGACCAGGGAGAAACCGGTTCGTAAGTATTGTTTAAACAATGTTATTTTTGAAGGTATTATAGATTCTGGGGCAGATGTCACAGTAATTGCTGAACATAACTGGCCATCCTCTTGGCCAGTAGAAGTGGCCCCTTCTGTGTGGGGAGTGGGCGGAGCTCAGGATTCAAAACGGAGTAAGGATTGGATACAAGTTGTTGCTCTTGATGGTGATCGTATAGCCCACATTCGCCCTTGTATTTTGGACATTTCAGTAAATCTGTGGGGAAGGGATTTACTGGAGCAATTCCAGACCACCATTGTTATTAATGATTAGCCAACAAAAGGCAGCTCTTCCTTTACAATGGAAGACAGACATACCCATTTGGGTAGAACAATGGCCCTTACCCAAAGAAAAATTAGAAGCTCTGCACCAACTGGTAAAGGAGCAACTGGAAGCTGATCATATAGCAGAAAGTAATAGCCCTTATAACACCCCAGTGTTTGTGATTAAAAAGAAATCTGGAAAGTGGAGGCTCTTACATGATTTACGAGAAATAAATAAATTAATTGTGCCCATGGGTCCGCTACAATGTGGGATGCCCAATCCAAATTTAATTCCATATGACTATTCCTTAGCTATTATAGACCTGAAAGATTGCTTTTTCACAATACCGTTACAAGCGCAAGACGCACCGAAATTTGCGTTTACTGTTCCCGTATATAATAACTCTGGCCCTGCGCAACGATATCAATGGAAAGTGCTACCTCAGGGCATGTTAAATAGTCCAACCCTATGTCAACAGTTTGTAGACATGGCCCTGCGACCCTTTCGGGCTCAATACCCTACATTATTGGTCTACCATTATATGGATGACATCTTGGTGGCTGGGAGAACCCTCCCATCTATGTGGCAACAACACCTTACTGATCATTTGTCACAGTCAGGGTTGCAGATTGCCCCTGAAAAGGTACAACTCAAAGAACCATTTCTGTATTTAGGACATAAATTAATGCAATCCTACTCCACTCCTGTATTGCCCTGTCTTACTTTGTCAATGAAGCCAACTTATGTAGAACTACAACAATTCTTGGGTTCTATTAATTGGATTCGACCATATTGTAAACTTACCACTCAAGACATGGGGCCTTTATTTGAATGTTTAAAACAAGGACGTCAACCTGCAGATATTATTACTTTAACGAAACAGGCAAGGCAATCCCTAGAATTAGTTTCTACAACGTTAAAAGCTATTTGGGTGGATCGACAAATATTGAATAAACCACTGATTTTATTTGTTTTATTTGATGGAAGCCAACTTTTTGCTGCACTCACTCAGGAGTCAGGCTCCAATGCTACACATATAATAGAGTGGCTTTACTTAGCCCATACACCAAAGTCATCTATCACAACTTTGCCAATGCAAGCAGCAGAAATAATCCAAAAAGCACGATTACGATCAAGGCAATTATTAGGTATCGATCCGGTTGAAATTTCGTTGCCTCTTAAACTTTACACATGGGAAAATGCTGTGGCGCTTTCTGATGACCTTCAATGGGCTTTAGTCTCTTATTTGGGCACAATTTCATGTCGTTCCTCATCAGATCCACGGCTTCAAATTACACAAAAAATTCCTATCCAGTTTCAATCTGTAATCAGTTTACAACCCTTACCTGCGGTCACGGTCTATACTGATGGCAGTCCAACTAGAGGGGTTGTTGCATGGCACGAGCAGGGGGTTTGGAAGACAATTTTCACCTTACCCCAAACTTCCGCTCAGAGATCTGAGTTGGCCGCTGTTAGTATGGCGCTGTTGACTTTTGCAGATCAGGAGGTTAACATTATTACCGATAGTCTTTATGTTAAGAATGTTGTACTTGCATTACCCGGTAGTTATGTCTCTCCCATGCTGGACACTAATCTACTTGCTCTTATGCTTACACTTCAAAAACTCATACATACTCGGTCTTGTCGATTTGCTATATTTCATATTCGCAGTCATCAACCTTTCCCAGGATTGTTAACAGAAGGTAATCAATATGCTGATCAGGCTCTTCGTGCCCTCCTTTGCACACCCATAGAAAGTCATGCCCTTCATCATCAAAATGCTAAAGCACTCCAGAAGCAATTCCATCTTACTGCCCAGGAAGCCTCTGCCATTATTCAACAATGTCCCCAATGCACACAGTTAACTCTATCCCCAGAACCAGGAGTGAACCCACGAGGTCTCATAGTTAACCAGTTGTGGCAAATGGATGTTACACATTTTCCTACTTTCTCCCCATGGAAGTATTTGCATGTTACAGTAGATACATATTCCGGATACATATGGGTAACTCCTCAGAAAGGGGAAAAAACTAAGAATGTTATTAATCATGTCATTCGTTCTATTGCCATCATGGGCCAACCTCAGACGATAAAAACTGATAATGGTCCTGCATATGTTTCACAGCAATTTGCACAGTTTTGCACTAAGTGGTCCATTACACATTTGTTTGGTATTCCTTATAATTCTACAGGTCAAGCTGTCGTCGAACGTACCAATCGTACCCTTAAAGAGCATTTGCTTAAACAAAAACAAAAAGGAGGAGTACCACTGGGATTGGCCACCAAAGAGGAGTGGCTGGCACAAGTGTTGTTTACCATTAATCATTTAAATTTGTCTCAATCTCCCAATACTCATTTTTCCTTTTCTACTCGAGCGCAGCGGCATTTTCAGCAGTCGGAGTCTCTACCTGCCCCGCGGGTGCAGTTTCGGCAACTACCAAATCCAGAGTGGAAAGGCCCAGTTCCGCTTATAACGTGGGGTCGAGGTTACGCGGCTGTGTCTACGCCTCACGGTCCTGTGTGGGTACCTGCTAGGTGTATCCGGCCCTGGAAAGACGATGTCCTGGCACGATAATCTTAAGAATCCCATCCCTAATTTTTCTCTGCAACTTCAGGATACTGGGATGTCTTCCAGGAAGCGTGGTCGGAATGTTCCGCAACCTCCCGTGACTTGGGGCCAAATAAAGAACTTAGCAACACAAGCAGAAAAAGCAATGGAACAAGCCGGGGTGGACAAGACAACTGAGAATACCATTCTTGCTTTAATTGCGTCTTTAAATACAAATTCTATTTTTGTACTTTGCATTTGTTGGATTTTAGGAAGCGCCGGGGCTGACAGGTTGGGGCAGGAGTTGGGGATGCGGTTTCAACACAATATCTGGGTTCAGTTAGCAAGAATGACAAATGTGAGTGACTTTTGCATGACTGAACATGTACAGGAAATGGGTATGTTGGGAACATGTTTAATACCCGTATGCAAAGCACCTGGGGATATTGGGAACATTACAGGACTTGGGCGGTTCATGAATACTTCAGAGATTAAATATCATACTGTTTCGAATTGGGGAACTCCAACCTTCCAGCTGCCTGTTAATGCTTTTCAATTATTTACATCACATGTTGCAAATTCCATTAATAATACGTGTGCTCGGATGGTTAATTGTAGTCGACATAAGGTGCAGAAGGGATGTCTAAAGGTTGGGAGACCCACATGGAATTGTACACAGCACATTAACATATCCAGTATGTACGGACACATTCCTTTACCAGGTGGATGGTTTTGGACATGTGGAGAAACCACTTTTAATTATGTTCCCGCTAATATTTCTGATACCATCTGTTGCCTGAGTCGACTGGTTCCCATTTTCCTTCATAAAAGGGAGTTGCTAGCCCAACGTAGGAAAAGAGAAGCTGTTGCCATGCCGGCTGATTGTAATGACAAGGTGGAATTGCTTAATAAAGCAGAAAGTGTATCACTAGCCATCTCCCTTGTTGGACTTCCTGCATTGGCAGTAAGTAACAGCAATCAATTACATAAATTAGCCTGTAATTATGTTAAGATGATAAATGCCACCTCTCGAGCCATTGCTTTGTTAAATGAAGAGCAGGGTATATTAAGACAAGCTATCTTGGATAATCGTGCAGCTATAGATTACCTGCTATTACAACATCAGTTGGGGTGCGAAACTATAAAGAATATGTGCTGTTTTAATTTAACTGACAACAGTTTTGAAATCAGAACACAGGTAAAAAACTTGAAGGATCTAGCTAATAACATTTTGCAGGACGCCCCTACAACTTGGTGGCAGTGGCTTTGGAGTTGGCTGCCCACTGGATGGCTAAGTCAGATTCTTAGATATGCTATTCTTTTACTCATTTTAAGTATAGGCTTATGCTGTTTTTTACAATACCTTTTCCAGACGTGTACACCTGTTGCTCCGCGACCATTACGTAGTAATTACTTTTTGCTAAAAAATAAAAAAGGGGGAGATGTGGGGTGGACTGAATGAACAGCATACGTTGGCAAACCACGCTGCTGTTCTCAGTACACTATCTCTCAAGACATTGCGATCTGACCAGTGGAAAAACAGGATGTGGTTAACTTTATGGCTGTAAACGATACTGACATCTGTAGTGGTTAAATAACTGCCTGCATATTGCCACGTAGATAATGCTGTTGTACTATGTATGTACGTGATGTTATACAATAGTTAAAGGTCATAGGCTGTTTATGGAGAGAAAATAATCCACGCCTCCAAGCGGAGGTAAAATAAAAAGCGGAGACGAGAATTACGAAGGGGGGCTCCGAAATTGAACTCTGGTCTCACCGTGTCTCACTGTGTCGTGATATCTACACCCTTGTTTTACCCTAGAACTCTTTTATAGGAGAGAACTGGTGCCTGATCTCACCTACTTTTGTATGTTTTAAAACACTTCTAAATCGCTTAATATTTAATGTCTCTAAGGGATATATAAACATAAAAACAGAAATGAAAAACAGAGCATCCAAATCATGCTTAGTGTAATCCCTTCCTTCAGACGTGAGAATCTCACTCCACCAGATCCAGTGTGCGATATGTCTGCAAGTGTGAGTCATTTTTAAAAAGTATCCTCTTTTTTAAAAAAATATGCTGTGTCAAATTTAACAAAGAAAAAAGGAAAATAAAAACAAAGAAATATAAGAGGGAGAGAAAACCACACACAATGATAAAAAACACTGTCACCACACTTTGAGAATACAATAGCCATACTTCCATCTAAAATTAAGCATATATATTGATATAAATCCTCCAGGTGTCCAAGTAGTTATCCACAGAAGATTTGCATTTATAAAAAAAATGTTCAAATGTAGCAAGGGTGGTGTAGTCATCAGAACACTGTGTAATAGACAATGGATGTTTTTCCTTTCAGGTTTGAAGTATAAATCTCTTGGCAACCGCAAGGGATTGCAAAATCCACTTTTGTTTGTCCTGTTAATCCCCATACTATAGGAATATCATTAAAAAATATATGAACATCTGCAAATATAAAAGATGTTCCCAATACAGAATTGATACAGACAACAATTTCAGACTAAAAAGAACATATCACTGGACAAGCCCACATCATATGCCTCAGCAAGGCCTTTGTAACAGTACAGCATCTATCTGTATTAGATAGTGCCTTCTTGTACAAACATTGTGGAGTCCAATACACATGAAAAATCCATTTTTCTGGATCAGCGTCAATTTCTGTTCTAGAGAAATAGTCATATAGATTCTAAAGCAAATGTTCATTGTTTAAGTTGCATAGCACATTCTAATTCTCTATTCCACAACTCTCTAAGTTCCTGGACATCTATTTGTAGGTGATATAGATCCTTTCCTATTTTATACTTAGATCCCAAATCTACCTATCTAAGAGGGACACTAGATAAATCATCTCTAAAATGTCGGGGCATTCAGAGAAGAAGAAACTTGCCAATCATTTGTGTGCACTAAAAGATATGCCTTGTGTTATAAACAAATATGTAGAACATTAAATCCTCCTGATGCTGGCAGCTCCAATCACTTAAGTAAAAAGTAAGGTGGAGAATGATCCCAAATAAACTTCCAAAATATACCACGAATCGTTTGAAAATATACTTGAGCAATAAAGAAATACAATGTAACACATACTGCATATTATCCATGGCAAAATAGTCGTCTTAAGTTTATTAACCTTACCCTGAAATACTAAATGTGAGTGATGCCCATCTTTCCAGATTGCTAAAAATCCCCATTATCAGCCTATTTTAAAAAGTATCATCTTGAAGCAACTGAGATAGCTGGTTTTTGTTCTCTTCGACTGTGAACATAACTCAGCTCAAAGCTAAAGACAGATGATAATTCTTTTTCACTAAAGGAATAACTGGATCAAAGCCAGGGAGGGAAGACAACTTGTGACTTTTAAGGATAATGCAGCCTGTAGAATCACGCTGAATGCAACCTCCTCCTTCATATCTTTGCTCCACTAGATTTAGTTTGTGTTTTGGGATCAGCCTCCTTCCTTACACCCTGTTTTTTTTTTCTGGGGTGGGTAACTTTAGGTGTTGGATGGACATCTGTGGAACCTGCATTTGGGCAGCTTTGAAAGGTGCCAGCTTTGAACCCAAAACTGGGGGAGGGGATCGTAGTTGAGTAACACAGAGCACCTGCTCTGCTTGCTGAAGGCCCTTCCAGGGTCAATCCCTGGCATCTCCAGTGAAAAGGATCAGGAGGCAGAACTAGGAAAAGCCCCTCTCTGCCTTAGAACCTGAAGAGCAGCTGCTAGTTGTTACTGAGCTCACGGGAGGGGAGCTGTGAACCTACATAAGTGGTGAAGGTGTCACCCCAGAAGCTATGGAGTGGAAGAGAAGCAAAGCTTTGTCAAGAGAACTCTGGCCCATCGTTTAAGCAGGCCCAAATGTCTGCTTTAAGAGTAGAAATGCCTCTGTCTGCCTGGACCCCAAGCTGGAACATGAGAAAGAATGCTTGGCAAGGCTTTAGTCAAGGTGAGACCACGATACAAGGCTTATCAGCAGCTTGGAGTGTCCTTCAGGAGATTTCCTATACCCTGATAAGGCTGGGGTTCATGTCAACTGCTAAATCAATGGAAAACTGTTTCTGCAGGTGTTTACCCTGTGGCTCGGCACTTACCAACACAAAATGCTTTAGTTGTGAGTAGGTATGGGTGTGAAATTTGATTCAGTTCGCACTTCAAGCTGAATCTAGCAAATTCGCACTTTCTGAAACAATATGAGAACCGAAACACAGCACAAGGTGGTGGTGGTGGGACTGTAGTTTGACTCTTTGGCCTTTGGAGTTCTGCAAGGCTCTGTTTTCTCCCCCATGCTATTCAATATCTACATGAAACTAAGGATGTGGGCTGGGCTACCAGCAGTATGTTAATGATACCCAGCTCTACATATTGGTCCCATCAGATCCCAAGGATGCAGTGCAGATGCTGGATCAGGGGCTCCAGGCTGCAATGGGCTGGATGTGGGTGAACAAGCTGAAATTAAATCTGGACAAGACAGAGGTGTTGGCAGAGCTTGGAAAAATTACTTTTTTGAACTACAACTCCCATCAGCCCCAGCCAGCATGGCCACTGGAATGGGCTGATGGGAGTTGTAGTTCAAAAAAGTAACTTTTCCAAGCTCTGGGGTGGTGAGCATAAATGCTATGCAGGACTGGGGTTGTTGGCCCGCTCTGGATGGGGTTGCACTTCCCATGAAGGAGTGGGTCTACAGTCTGGGAGTCCTCCTGGATCCGACCTTGCTGCTAAGAAGATCAGGTAGCAGCGGTGGCCAGGGGGGCTTTTGCTCAGCTTTGGCTACTGCACCAGCTGCAGCAGCCCTATCTTGGACACTCAGATCTGATCATTCCCACCCACACCCTAGTCACCTCGCATTTGGATTACTGTAATGCGCTCTATGTGGGGCTGCCTTTGAAGATTATTTAGAAGGTTCAGCTGGTTCAAAATGCAGCTGATAGGATGTTAACTAGAAGGAACACATTACACATTATGCTTGCGCTAAAAGAGCTACATTGGCTCCTAGTTTGCTTCCAAGTATGGTTCACGGTTTTGACCTTTAAAGCCCTAAACAGTTTGGGACCTAGGTATCTGTTTGCCTGCCTTCCCCTCATTAGTCATGCCCATTGCACGCCAGCCAGGGAAGAGGGCCTGGTGTGAGCACCTATTGTATCTGAAGCCCAATTGGCAAATACTTGCAACAGAGCCTTCTCTGTCGCGGCTCCTAGACTACCGAATGCCCTCTCCTGTGAAGGAAGTTCAACCCCCTCTTCCCATTTTTAGACAACTGCTGCAGACCCATCTTTTTAAACAGGCATTTGACTAAGTTTCTACCCCTGTGTAAAAACATCATTTAAAGGATTTTAAGGATGATGTATGGCTATTATTTTTCTGTATGGTTTTTATGTATGCTTTGCAGTTTTAAATCTTTGTAATCTGCCTTGGGACCCACATTCCAGATGAGAGGCAGACAATAAAGATAAATGTGTTGATGTTGTTATTTGAAATTCACAGTTATTCAGATCCTGCAATGCAGTTTGCCAAAAAACCATATTTACAAGAATGCATATGTTAGGAAAAGTGTGGATAAAACTGAATATATAAGTGAAATAACATACAGAAATACATTGTATGATGAGAAATTGCTTGCAAAAATGTGTACATTAGTCAAAACTGCCTACAAAATATGTTTAATAGGAGAAATTCACACTAAAATGCTGGATAATTTTCACGAGAATAATTTTTTAAAAAAACAATTACAAATAGCTGCAGAAATGTGAAGAACTGGATTTAAGATCGGAAAAATGAGAAAGTGAGAGAACCAAACCCCTCTAGAATGCACATCTTAACTTGGTGAGGGGGTTTGAAAGTGCTGAAAAAGCTGAGAGCAATGCCGTCAGGAGGCTAGACCAAGAAGCTAGACTCCTAGCAGGGGCACACAAGGTGGAATGGTCAAAGCTGAGACACCAGACTAAGATGCATCCAAACTCAGAGGAAGGCAATGGTAAACCACCTCTGAATACCTCTTACCATGAAAACTCTATGAACAGAGTATCCAAAATGCCACAGGAGATAGTGCTGGAAGATGAGGCCCTCAGGTCAGAAGGCACTCAACGAGCTACTGGGGAAGAACAAAGGACAAGTAAGAGTAGCGCTGTGACTCATGATGCAGCTGGGTCAAAGCCAAAAGGAAGCCAAGGGCCACTACAAAATATTTTATGCAGGAAATGAGAAATTAAGAAGAAATGGGGTTGCTTTAATACTGAGAAGTGATGTAGCAAAAGCAATTAGGAGCTACAACGCAAGGTCTGAGCAAGTGATATCAATGAGATTAAATGGGGAACCTATTAACATAACCATTATCCAAGTATATGCTCCAACAACAAACGCAGAAGAAGAGGAACTGGAGAGATTTTACGCAGAAGTACAGGAAGAAATTGATCACACACCAAAACAAGATGTGCTGATAATCATGGGGGACTGAATGCAAAAGCAGGGAACAGAGAAGAACAAGGAATTATGAGGAAATGGGGCTTAGGAGACAGAAATGAAGCAGGAGACTTATGGAAGTCTGTGAAGCCAATAATTTGTTTCTTCTGAACACATTTTTTGAGCAACCAAAAAGACGACTGTACACATGGACATCACCAAATGGTCAATATAGGAATCAAATTGATTATATAATTGGTAGCAGAAGATGGAGAAGTTCCATACTTTCTGCAAAAACAAGACCAGGAGCAGACTGCTGTACAGATCATGAACTGGTCGTATCGAAAATCAGAGTAAAGCTAAAGAAGAAGAACAAAGCAATCATAATGCCAAAATACAATTTAAGTAATATCCCAGAAGCATATAAAGATTCAATAAGGAACAGGTTTGAGACTTTAAACTTAGTTGACAGAGAACCAGAAGAACTATGGAGTGAAGTCAGAAACATTATCAGAGAAGAATGCAAAAAGACAATACCTCTAGTTAAAAAGAGAGAAAGACATCAATGGATGATGAAGAAACTCTTAAAATGGTTAAAGAGAGAAGGAAAGCAAAAGGAAATAGAAACACAGTCAGAACCCTAAATGCAACAATACAGCGACTAGTACGTAGGGACAAAGAGAACTATTACAATAGTTATTGTATAGAAATAGAAGAGGGCAACAAAAAGGGAAGAACAAGAGCCCTATTCCAAAAGATTAGAGAAATGAAAGGGAAATTTAAAGCAAGAGTAGGGATGTTGAATAATCAACAGGGGAACACACTGACTGACCAAGATGAAATAAAATGAAGATGGAAGCAATACACTGAAGAACTCTATAAAAGAGATGACAGGATGACAGATTCATTCATGGAGGAATCGTATGATGAAGAACCAGAAATTTTAGAATGTGAGGTGAAAGCTGTTCTTAAAATACTTGGAAGAAACAAATCACCAGGAATAGATGGCATACCAATACAAGCTACTGAAACTGAATCTGTCCAAATTGTGACAAAAATTTGTCAAGAAATATGGAAAACTAAACAATGGCCCACAGACTGGTTCAATACACATTCCAATTCCGAAGAGAGGGAATCCCAGGGAATGCAGTAATTATCAAACTATTGCCTTAATATGCCATGCAAGTAAAGTAATGCTCAAGATTCTATAGCAAAGGCTCTTACCATATATGGAGCGAGAAATGCCAGATGTCCAAGCTGGATTTAGAAAGCGAAGAAGCACCAGAGATCATATTGCAAACATATATTGGATAATGAAATGGAGCAAGGAATTTCAGAAGAAAATCACCCTGTGCTTTATAGATTACAGCAAAGCCTTTGATGGTGTAGATCATGAAAAACTATGGAATGCTTTAAAAGAAATGGGGGTGACACAGCATCTGATTGTCCTGTGCAGCCTATACTCTGGACAAGAGTCTACTGTAAGGACAGAATATGGGGAAACTGATTGGTTCCCAATCGGAAACGGTGTGACACAGGGATGTATTTTATCACCTTATTATTTTAACCTATTCGCAGAACATATCATAAGGAAAGCAGGATTGGACCAAGATGAAGGAGGTGTGAAAATTGAAGGGAGAAATATTAATAATTTAAGATATGCAGACGATATCATACTACTAGCAGAAACCAGTAATGATTTGAAACAAATGCTGATGAAAGTTAAAGGGGAAAGCACAAAAGCAGGACTACAGCTGAACATCAAAAAGACGAAAATAATGACAACAGAAGATTTATGTTACTTTAAAGTTGACAATGAGGACATTGGACTTGTCAAGGATTATCAATACCTCGGCACAGTCATTAACCAAAATGGAGACAATAGTCAAGAAATCAGAAGAAGGCTAGGACTGGGGTGGGCAGCTATGAGAGAACTAGAAAAGGTCCTCAAAGGCAAAGATGTATCACTGAACACCAAAGTCAGGATCATTCAGACCATGGCATTCCTGATCTCTATGTATGGATGTGAAAGTTGGACAGTGAAAAAAGCAGATAAGAGAAAAATCAACTCCTTTGAAATGTGGTGTTGGAGGAGAGTTTGTGCATACCATGGACTGCGAAAAAGACCAATAATTGGGTGTTAGAACAAATTAAACCAGAACTGTCACTAGAAGCTAAAATGATGAAACTGAGGTTATCATACTTTGGACACGTAATAAGAAGACATGATTCACTAGAAAAGACAATAATGCTGGGAAAACAGAAGGGAGTAGAAAAAGAGGAAGACCAAAGGAGAGATGTATTCATTCCATAAAGGAAGCTACAGACCTGAACTTACAAGATCTGAACAGGGTGGTTCATGACAGATGCTGTTGGAGGTCACTGATTCATAGGGTCACCATAAGTCATAATCGACTTGAAGGCACATAACAATGAGAGAACCAAATTTGACAGATCTTTCCATCCCTAGTTGAGAGAAAAGAGGAGGGATTAAAAAGGAACCAGTCAGTGAGCAGGATAAAGTTTATGGGATGTTGGGAAACAAAGAGAAGTGGCAGTTTTTTCTCTGGACTCTACCTTAGCTTCATTCTTTTTCCACACAAGCAGTTTCTTTCGAATGTCTTTTTGGGCTGTTACTTATTCCTTCTCTGGAACACACACATACACACACAGAGAGAGAAGCAAACTTTGCTTTTGAGATTCCATTCTTGCTGCTCATGATAAACATTTCAAAAAAAGTTTTACCTGGACTAATTTTCTCTAGATTTTCCTGGATCCTCTATCCTTGACACCAGTAGCATGCTCATAAAACCACAGGGGCTGGTTTCCTGGAATTTCATTCTGAATTATTGTGTTCTTCTTTCAAATTAAAATGCCATATAGTTGGGATAGCTGGGGAAATGTAGTAAGCTTTAACTAGAGGGCTGGTGAATTTTAAGCGGGCCAGTGTAGGTATGGGAGAAAAATTCTATTCAGTTCACATTTCAAGGCAAACTTATTAACTAATTTGCAAATTCCAAAATGACACACAGACCTAGACACAGCCATCATTTAAAAATTCACACTTGTCTGAATCGCACTTAAATGCATGTGGTAGTGAACATAACATAACATAACATAATGTATAAACTGTATTATACTTGGGGAAATTGCTTTGCACACATGTGTATGCTAGGCAAAATTGCATGCAAAGGTGTGTATATTAGAAGAAATTCTAAAATGCTAATGAATTTTCATGAGGACTTTTTTTAAAAAAATGCAGAATGAAATGTAGAGAACTGAACTTACGACTGGAAAAATGAGAATCTGAAAGAAATTCGTGTTTTTCATAAGCTGAAATGCATCCACTGATCTTCTGCTAATGTATCTAAAATAAATCTATTTTAGCCTCTTAGCCCTTGTTTGGTCACTTGCCCACTGGGGCAAATTAAGAACATCATTTTCACTGGTCATAGGAGAGAATACTAGACTAGGACCACATTCACACCATACATTTACTCCGCTGTTATTCCACTTTAAACAGTCATGGCTTCACCCAAAGAATCCTGGGAGCTGCAGTTTGTGAAGGATGCTGGGAATTGTTAAGAGGCACCCATTCCTCTCACAGAGCTACAGGTCTCAGAATTCCCTGGGAACAGGGACTGAGTGATAAACCACTTTGTCAATTGTAGCTCTGTGAGGAGAACAGGAGTCTCCTAACAACTCTTAGCACCCTTCACAAACTACACTTCCCATGATTCTTTGTGGGAAACCATGACTGTTTAAGGTGGAATGTTACCAAATTCTTCCAAGCTACACAGCAAGTGGATTGGACTGTGAAAGACCAACCCAAATGGTGTTTGCATTTTGACAACTTTGTAGGGCAGTCCAATATCTCAGAGAGGAGGTCAGGTCTCCTGCTCCCCTGGTGCATTCACTATAGCTGCCCAATTTCCCTGCTTTTTAAAGTTTGATAGAAATATCTGTGGGCTATAGGTACATTCTTAAACCGCAAGTTTTTTTGCCTATTAGTGAATTTCCCTGCTTTTTAATCTGGGAGGTAAGAAATGGGATCCTGTGCAAATTTGCTGAGAATGGATTGATCATTTGCATGCTTATTGAGTTAAGTGGGATTTATACACACACACGGCAATCATGCTTAGGATAGATGAAACTGACCACAGGGGATGGGGAAGGGAGGAGGGGGAGGAGGGTGGGTTGGAAAGGCAGAGGGGAGGACTGGGATGGGAGCAGGCAGGCAGGGGAGGGGAAAAGAAGGACAGATGTGGTCATTTGCATGTTTATTGAGTTCAGTGGGATTTACTCGTGTGCAATCATGCTTAAGATAGGTAAAACTGACCGGGGGGGAGTGGGCAGGGGAGGCGGAAGAAGGAAGAGGGCAGGGGAGGAGAAAGGGAGAGGAAAGGGGAAGGAGGAAAAAGGCAGGTCTGATCATTTGTATGATTATTGAGTTGAATCGGATATACTCCTATGCAATCATGATTAGGATAAGTAAAACTGACCAGGCTGGGCCTGGCAACCAAGACGTCTTCTGTATCTTTCAAAGTTGGGCAGGGGGAAGGGACAATTCTACCTTGTGGTTTTTCCCATTACAATGTTGCAAGAACACCTGCACTTGGCTGACTTTCTCTTCTCCTAAAGATACAGGATCAGTCTCAGGCCCTGAACCTGGCAACCCTACCTCCCACCCAAATTTAAAACAAAGCTGTCCCTGGCCACATCCACACCAGGCCTCTATTACACTTTGGACAATCATTATTTATTTATCTATTTATTTAGTATATTTATATACCGCCCCATAGCTGAAGCTCTCTGGGCGGTTTACAATAACTAAAAACATTAAAAACAAATATACAAATTTAAAAACACATCTTTTAAAAACAATTTAAAACAATTTATCATGGCTTCTCTCAAAGCCATGGCTCAAAGCCAATCATGGCTTCTCTCAAAGAATCCTGGGAAGTGTAGTTAGTGAAGGGTGCTGAGAGTTGCTAGGAGACACCCTGTGTCTCTCACAGACCTTTAATCAGAGTGGCTGACTGTTAAACCATTCTCTCAGGGGAATAGGAGTCTCCTCTCAGCACCCTTCACAAACTACACTTCCCAGGATTCTTTGAGGGAAGCCATGACTGTCTCAAGTGAAATCAAGTCTGGTGTGGGTGTGGCCCTCTTATTAGCCAAGCCCAGCAGCTGGGAGGCTTTTAGAACTCTGACAGTTGGTCCTTACTGAGCATGCTCCGCGTTATAATAGGCTTCCAGCCAAAATTTCTTAAATTAATTAAAAATCAACCAGGCATTTTTTAAAAAACTTTTAAACTGCAGTAGATGAAGGTCAGAGTATGGGGCAAGGTCAGTATTAGGATTACTGGTACTCTGTGAACATGGCTGATTTTTAATGAATTTCAACAGATTATGAGAACTCGCAGAAAAAAGTCCAAAGTGGCTCTGAGTTTTTTTTCTCTCTTTTTAGACCTTGAACTCGCTATTCTTTCTGACTGTTTTGTGTATCGCCATGAAAATTGACAGGGTTGTTAAGCAAGCGTTTCTGAGTTCAGAACTATAGGATTTGTAAGGTTTTGTTTTGAAATGAGCTTATGGGAAGCCTCAGAATGGCATGGGGAGATATTTTCCATTTAACATTGCGGAATGTGAAAAATCCCCGCTGGCTATAGTATACAGCCACTCTTGTGGCTGTATAATCAGTATTATACCATATCCTCAAGAGGAAAACAATTGCTCTGAGTTAGAAGAATAATTTCAGTTCAAATAATCTTTTAAGCAGTTTATTTGTTTAGTTAGTTCCAACCTTTCTCTCAGAACATTTGTTTCATGCATAAAGGTTTAATACATTTAGGGCTGCAATCATACAGATTTACCTAAGAGTAAGCCCCAATGAATTCAACAAGACTTACTTCTGAGGAGACATGTATAGGATGGTGCTATGAATGCCTATGTCAAAGAAAACCATACATTCTCTAAGAATAACAGACATTGAAAATTATGTATGTAAAATAGTTTAATTATAATTATGATAGATACAGAAGCTGATTTCAGGAAATATAACAGACTCAGCATACTTTTCCTTGTTGCCAGTAAAAGGGAAGTGCTTCAAAGATGTACTTAATAAGTCATTGAAGCCATTTTCCTTTGCTGTCAGCAAACATGTATATACAGGAGTTAGAATGCTTGTTGAATGTTACATGTGACAACTATACTAGTGTACAACACAACTATTGCATACACAGGTACATAGACTGCACATGTCAACAACTGGACAAATGTAGAGCTCAACTACTTGTGTACGAAGGCACACAGGTTGTACCTTAATTGAATGACATATGAACATCCTTCTGGACACCAGGGAATGTAAACTGGACCCAGTGTTTTGGTTACCATCCTCAAGTATGAATGATGCCTTCCTGAAAACAGAGACTACACTCCACCCAAGGACTGAGGAAAATCCTAACATCACCCCTTTAAGGAATACAGACTGTATCCTAACCCAAACCCTATCTCGGTGTTCCCGCTCATGTAATTAAGAACTGCATGAGGAGAGTGGGGTGGTCCTTGATGGCTTTGCTGCAACTTGTAGGGTGCCTCCAGACTATCACTGTTTTGGGGGATGAATCCAAGTGCATACTGGATACTGAGGTTTGCGCAACAAAAGCAAATTAATGTACTCTGTCGCTCTAGCACAACAAATTCACTTCAGAAAAATTGACTTTTTGCAGTTAGGAAAATGAATGGAAAAGTGTGGGATGAATGAATAATTAACATGAAGATGTGTAAACACTGAGTTGTATGCACTGTCTAATCAGGGTAGACCCATTGAAATCAATGGCCATGACTCAATTAGTCCATTAATTTCAATGAGTTCTACTCTCAGCAGAACTTTGTTGGATACAGCCCTATGAAAGCAAATAAGGATGAATGGTTGTTGTCATATAACCACCCTGCAAACAAATCAGAACAAATGTTCAAGAAAGACTGGACATAGGGCCCATCCATACCTAACTGCAAAATCCGTGTTTTCCATTTTGGTTGGTGGCCTTGATATCCATACATGTCCTGTTTGTGGTCAGATTATTGTGAAAACCCGATTATCATATGTGTGGGCTTTTTTTTGGTCTAAATTGCTTTAGCATTGGCCACTCCCCTAAGTCCACCCCTTTTCAGTGATTGGTCCATAATGGTTGTTTGCTTTTCACACAGGTTTTTGGAGGAGTACAGTGTAGAAGGCCCCTTTACATTTTGATGTATATAGCATGTAAGTCTATGTATTTAGAGTGTTTTGAAGTTGCTCCCCTCAGAGTTGTAATGAAATGTACTTTTAAAAGGCAAGCCAATTCTGTACCCATTCTCCCCCTCCAGGAAGTCCGGGCATACAGCCAGGCAGAAGTCAACAAGTCTGAGTTATAGTCAACAATTGAAGAGACCAGAAAAGAATATCTTAAGGGGTGCTCTGGATGTTTAGTTATGTTACCTGAGTTCTGATATAGATCTTAACTGTCTGTGAGAAATGTCTGTGAGAATGTCTGAGAAATGTCTGTGAGAAATGTCTGTGAGAATGGAAAGGTGATGCAATTTCAGACCAGATGATCTAGTTGGGAGACTATAAAAGAGAGATAACACCTCCAGTTTTTCATCAGTCCTGATGGACACTGCTGCCAGTTTGTTTGACTGCTGAGTCTTATTCTTAGGCTTATCTGAGCCCTTGTGGGTGAGATTTAAATTGTCATTCTTTTCTATCTATGTGTTAAGATATCTAGACTGTATAAGAATATATCATATTACTTATTAACCATTGGTTTTGTGTTGTATTATTAATCCTGATTTATTGATTTACTGGCTATGGCCAGAGTTATGCATGCTCATATATATTCATATAGAAATGTGTAAATAAAAAGCATAAGCTCCTTCCACTGTGGAACTCCATCCTTTTTTACTGTGATTTATCTTCAGTCCTGAGATAAATCTCTGATGGGAGTTTCTTCTTTAATTATGCCTGTTCAAATATACTGCGGTGGAAACTGCAAGCCTAGGTGAGTGCAGTTGCTTACATACTAGGACTCTGAACCTCTTTAGGCTTAAGGGAAAAGTGAAGAACCCACAAATCTGTGCATGGGTGCATAAGAAGTCTATGCATAAGAAGTCATTCAAATGATTTCAGAAGAAATGTGTGTGTGTGTGTGTGTGTGTTTGTATATGGCATTTGTATGTTAGCAGCTGATGAAGGCAGAAGCTGAAATTTTTTGTTAATACAATAAAAACCTCTGTTTTGTTAATCACAATTATGTTCATGTGTGTGTGTGTGTGTGTATCTATTAATTCCCATGTATGTGCAGGTTTGTGGATATGCCATTGGATGGGAAGGAGACAAGAGGCTTGGCATATGATGGAGGAATGCCCATGGACTGCCTATTGCAGGAAAGTCCATGGCATTGCATCTGAGCACACAGATTATCGGTTTGGGAAAGCATATCGGTTTTTTGGTGGTATTTCTAATGTGGATTTGTGAACATGAAAATCTGTACTAGCTTGCAATGTTGTATGGATGACAGTGAAATAATGAGGACACAAAGCTACAACATTGCAGATTATACAGTTGTATGGACGGGCCAATAGTCTACCTTCTATATAAGCTTTGTGCAAGCAAAGGAGGGTGAATGTATAATAAACAGGTTGTCCGAAGGAGACCTTAATTGCCTCTCATGCTATTGTTAGTCACATGAGAGGGAAGGTCTGAGCAGGATTCTGCTCTCCAGCCAATGCAGGAGCATACATAAAAATAATGTTCCTGGGTCTTTGGGGACATTTTTCTGACTAGGTCAATGGTAGTGAAACTGGCTTTCCAGTTGTTGTTAGATTCCAATGCCCATCAACCCTGCAGAGTCTGGCCAATATTCAGGGATGATGGGTTGCAGCCCAGGAGCATCTGAAGGGCCAAAAGTTGCCTATTCTCCCACTAAACATTACTCCAGGGTTACCATCCTTTCAGTTGTCCTACAGGAAAGCATGACATAAACTTTTGCAAACATGTTTTCTCCTGCTTTGCACCTGCACATGTTCTACAAACAGAGAGTACAGAGAAGTGAATTTATGTCCCTTGCAATTATCAAGATCATTGTGATTGATTTGTGTTCCCTTTGACCAAAGTCCCATAGGGTTTTTTCCCAGAGACCACTATTGACATCAATACTAATTAAAATAATAATATCTAGAACCCAGAATCATTCATAATTTCTTGTACCAAATTTGGAAGAAGAGTAACATAAATATATATACTGTGTTAATGAGGGCTGGGATTTACACCAACAGAGGTGATCTGTCAGCCTGATGTCTGATTATATCTCGATTAGCACTGATTGACCTTATCTCTGATGTTATACACAGGATGTGGCTTGCAAGACTGTTGTATGTTTTTCTGGCAGATACCTCTGCCACTGCACTGAATGGACACATAATAAAGCCAATTGAAGTAAAGTGATTCTTGCATGTTTGTGCCGAAAATGATCCTGCTCCTGTTCCTGCTCCATTTACCCTTTCGTGTAGTGATGAGTGAAGAAGTAGATCTCTCGAGCCTTCAAATGTCTCCAAATAATTATTACAGTCCAGGAGATTACCTAATTGCTGGAGTTATACCTGTGAGGACAGCTATGTATCCAACACATGCTTTCATGTCTGACCCTGTCCATGACTTCCTTCCGTAAGTGTTAGTTGCTGCTTTTAATTGTTCTGAGCAAATTTTTCTTCCCTGCAATAATCTATATTCCAAGTGCACAGGAGATTCTTATTTATGCTTCTGAAAAATGATTTGCAAGGTGACTGAGAAAGTGGAGGTTTCACCTGGAGATATGAATGAAATATGCCGTTATGGTCTCTCTTTTCTGGAGATAGACATGGTTTTCAGGCATCTATTTTTGGTAGATCACTGTCTCTGCTTTGCACTTTGGGGTGATATGGGAGATGCTGTTTCACACAGTTGTTAACATAAGTTGCTCAACATGCCCTTCCCCTCCAGGTATCTAAAAGGTCAGTTTTTGTGGGGGTGTAGATCCACCTTATTTCTACTGTAAATATCAGCAACTCCACATCTCATATGCTAATAGTGAACCCATTAACAAGTGTGAATCATTTTATAGCCAAAATAACATAATCCCCACAAACTTGGGAGAACTCCAACATTTATTTACAGTATTTGTACCCACTCTTCAGCCAAAAGGCTCCTAGAGTGGCTTGCATACAGCCTATTAATACAAGACACTCCCTGCTCATAGGCTTACAATCTAAAAAACACAACACACAAGGGAAAGGGGCACGGAGGGAAGAGGAAAGAAGCAAACTTGGGCACCAATTCTTAAAGAGTAGTTCTTATAATGACCCGCTGACACAGAAACAGTTCAGGGGCAGGAGGTGCCTGATGGAGCTGGTCTTTCAGCAGAGCTGAGGGAATGAGCCCTGCTTCCCATCTCACCCACTGAAGTTGCCTGGAAGTATTTGAAGAAGTACCAAAAAATAAAAATGGAACAACACACCCTTTGGGAAGAAAAAACCTGAAAGAAGAGGAGGCTATAAACCAGTTCAATGTGGACTAAGTAGGCTTGGCTAAGTGGACACAAAATGCTATCTGACTGTTGGGAAAAACAAATAGAAAAGGGAATGGCTGGAATCCTGAACTGGGGCACTCCACCAAACTGCAACGTGGTGTTGCAGGCCCCACTTGTAAACACCAATATTTGAAGAGAAGTCACAGAGGGTCCGTTGCCTACAGCTTACTGGGAAATAAATCCCACTGCATGCAGTGGAACTTGCAAACTTAGTGGTACTGATTTTTCTGAGTTTAAGATAAAAAGGAAGTTGAATTGTTGGATATTCATCATACAGTGCAAAAAGAAATATTTTATATCACTGTGATCCCCACCTGGTCTGAAAATCTTATTAAATACGTGAGAGTATATAAAATATATAGTGGAAAAATCCTCCAAAGAATATTGTTAATGTTTGCTAGAAGCTTTTTTTAGTATTTGAATAAATGGCAGTGTTAATATTTCAGGGAATCTGACAAGGTTGTCACTGGCAACACTAATAACTAGATGGTAAAGGAGATTTGTACTTTAAACCATATTACTTTGCATATGTACATTATTACATATTGCTTGCTGGTTTGAAAATCCTATTAAATACTTTGGAGTACATCAAATATGGAATGTATGTACTAATGTCTGCACACCTGTAGACATGAGTGGCATTATAGAAATGGTCTAACTACTTCACAGCTAGTAGGGCTGCCATGTTAAAACTAATCCTCCAATTTTTTTATTTTATTTTATAAATGTCTCCATACAGCTTTCTTTAGTATTGAAAAATGGGCAAAGTGTGCTAAAATTTCAAGGAGAGTAACATGGCTGTTATTGGCAACACTACAAAACACAGATGATAAATGAGGTCTGTGTTTTTATTGCAGGTGTACATTATAACATGTTGCTTGGTTGCATTATAACATTATAACATATTGGTTGAGACTTAATTAATGGTAGATGGTTAATCAGAGATATAAGTAAATCTTGGTGAACTGTATAATGAGATTTCTCTTTATCCTCCAGGATCATTTAAAAGACAATAGTATGAGGCAACTATAATTTCATATTATAATTCATTCATATTGTGTATTGCTTTTGCTGCAATCTTACAGAAAAGGCATATAATTTTTCTATAATAGAAAATAGTTTATTACATTTATAAACTAGTTTTCTGCAAATTCATTCAAGGTGGTTCTCAGTTATATTCATGGCCATTATTTTTAACTATTATTTTAATGGCTTACAATATAAAAGACGCATTATAAAAGGGAAAATAGGGTGGGAAGAGGAAGATAAGCAAACATTTAGGGGATGCATCATAGCTCAGTGGTAGACAGGAATAAGGGGAAATTTGATGCACTTCGCATTTAGAGACAAATCTATCAAATTCATCCTTTCTAGAAAAAGTATGAGAACCAAAACAGGTATCCTTTGAAATTCACATGTATCTGGATTTTACGATGCATTTCTCCAACCAACCAATGTTTGCAAACATGGTCTATATTAGGGGAAAGTGTGCATAAAAAGTTAATGAAGATAACATAGAAAAATGCATTATTGCTTGCCCAAATGTTTTAATTAGGAAAATTTTGCTTTAAAATGCTGATGAATTTTCATGAGTATTTCTTTAAAAACAAACAACAAAAATTTGCTGCGGAAATGTGAAGAACATGTTCAGACTGGGAAACTGGGAAACTTGGAAAACGGAAATGCCAGATCCGTCCATCCCTGAGCTTCCTATTTTCCTATGTAAGCCAATGAAAGTATCATGGCCATTGCAGGAGGCAGTTCTAGGAGGGAAGGATCCAAATGGCAGTGAGTCCTAGCTAGGGCAGAGATTTTAGCTTCTTGCTATGAGACATTTACAAGATGGACCTCTGGTCTGATAATTATGTTTTAATTATCAGGAATATACATGTTTATAAGTCTTTTTTCCAAGACGCCTTGGGAGAAGCCTTGGGATCTTAGTGTCACTGGCATTTTGAACAGTACTTGACATAGTATTTTACCTGGTCAATATTCCAATTACTTTTCATTCCAGGATATTGGAGAGGAACTACCAGCACATCCTGGCCATCCTGTTTGCTATTAATGAGATCAATGAAAATCCCAAGCTCTTACCCAATATCACCCTTGGCTACAACATCTATGAAAACTGTTTCAGTGTCAGGAAAGCCTATGAAGCCACCATAGACTTGCTCTCCACTGAGCATTGGATGGTCCCTAATTTCAAGTGTGGAAGGCAAGAAAAGCTCCTGGCTGTTATTCAGGGAGGGGACTTTGATACGTTTTTTCAGATGGCAACCATGCTAGACATTTACAAGGTTCCTCAGGTATGAAGTGAGTATGGGGAGTGAGCTGAGCCAATCTCAGACCAAACTCAATGTTTGTAATCCAGCCTGGGACTTTATGGTGAAGGGTGGGAAATAAAACACTATAATAATAACAACAATAACAACAATCTTATGCAGTCAGATGTAAGCACCATTTGGTTCAGTGGGGCTTATTCCTATATAACTATGCATAGTTTGGACCTTAGGTAGAGGTTCTTACTGCTGGCTGGTTCCAGTGCATCTTCAGCTCTCTTTTCTGAAAATGGAGGCACATGACACTAGCTGATACAACCAGCTCCAGTGCTGTTTTTATCAACTCAGCTTCAGGGAGATTTCACAACTGATTGGTAGATCTCTGCCTGTTTGCCTTCAAGGTGTGGCCAATGGAGAAGCTTTGCTGTAGGCTCAGGCAGAGACAATGATTGCCCCACAATTTGCTGTGGGCAGTCCTGAAAGGTTTGAATTCAGCAGTTGGGAAGGAAGGTGTGGCCAGCAAAGGGCAGAGTGGCTTCAAAACACAGCCAGAAAAACCATTCTCACTGCTTTTGAAGCGACTAGCATGCCGACAGCCCTTCTGTGCATTGCTTCAGTGTGTTAAAGTTGTCAAGCCCCAATAACAGTTGAGAAAGCTGGTAGTTATTTCTATGATCATGATAAAATGAGGGCCAATTGTGGGAAATGAAAAAAATCTTTAGGAGAAAAATGGAGGAAAAGAAATTCAGTTTGGAAATGTTTATACAGAGCATAGATGCCACAAGGATGTTGAACCCCACAGATGAAATATTTGTCTCTGGAGGCAGCTCTGCAAGGGAGCCAGATGTGCAATGATTGGAAAGACATGCCAACAATTCTAATATCCACTTCCCTGGGAGTAGGCATGGAGGAGAAAATAGATCCAGTTCACATTTAATGCTGAATCTGCCTAATTAGCACTTTCCAAAACAATATGAGAACAGAGCCGTCCTTTGCCATTCACACTTTCCCAAATTTCACAATGCAGTTTTCCAACCAACCAAAGTTTACAAAACTACATATTTTAGGGGAAAGTGTGCATAAAATGAATATTTCTAGTGAAAATAACAGACAAAATGTATTCTATTAGGGAGAATGGTTGAAAAAATGCATACAAAAATGTGTTTATTAGAAGTTCACACTAAAATGCTATAGAATTGTTAGGATTTTTTTAAAAAAATAACTAAATCACAAATTGCTGCAGAAATGTGGAGAACTGAGTTTAAGATTGGAAAAATGACAACAGAGAGAACCAAAATTGACAGGCCCTTTCATCCCTACCTGGGAGTAAGTCCAATTAAACTCAGTGGGACTTAATCAACATGTGTAAGATTGCTCGTTAAACAGAACTCATTTTAGGTTAGTGATGTCTGAACATTATTTCCAACACTAAGCATTGACTCCTTTCTTTACTAGCTGACTTATGGTTTTGTCAACCATATTCTGATTGACAAAACTCAGTTCTCCTCTTCCTACGGGATGAGCCCCAAGGAAACTCCACAGTACATGGGGATAGTTAAGCTGCTCCTGCATTTTAGATGGATGTGGGTCGGTCTCATTGCTCCAGACAATGATGGTGGAGATCGGTTTGTGAGAACCATGAAATCGGCATTCACTGAGAGTGGTATTTGTGTAGCCTTCGCATATGGGATCCCACAAGTATTTTCTGTTAACCTTCATGTTCCAAAACGACTACTTTTAAGTTTTGTAGCACATCTTACAGAGAGGAAAGCCAATGTCATCATTTATTATGGAGATTCTGACTCAATGTTTCTATTGCCACATGTGCTAAATGAAATTGAAAGAATAAATAACGCCCTTATAGGGAAAGTTTGGATCTCCACAGCTCTGTGGGGCTTCACCTTAAGCACATCTTTTGCATACTGGGATGTCAAATTCTTCCATGGTGCTTTGTCCTTCAGCATTCAAATGAACAAGAGGTCCAAAACCCAGGACCTTTTCTTGACTCAAGATGAATATTCCTTCGACCCTGTTTGGTCAGAAACATTTGACTGTTCTCATTCCAACCACAGATTGGCAAGGAAAACCTGGAAAAGATGCATGGAGAAGGGAAAGCTGGACGGTCTTCCCACAGCTTGGTTTGGGAAAGGTATGTCCACTGAGAGCTCCAATGTTTATAGCGCTGTCTACGTTGTGTCACGTGCCTTCCACACTCTGATCACATCCATATCTAGCAGCACAATGACTACAGAAGAAGGCAGACTGGATCTTTTCAACATGGAACCGTGGCAGGTGGGTGTGAGAGAGGGAGAGTATGTATGTTGTTATGATGCACCATTTGCTGTCACCCAGACTCTAGGAGCCCCTTAAGCAGCTTGCCATGGCTTGCTGTCAGTTGTGAGGGACTGTTGCTCAGTCATAGAGCATCTGCTCTGCATGCAGAAGGTCCAAGGCTGAAATCCTGCCATTTCCACTTAAAACGATACAGGAAAGCAGGTGATGGGAAAGTGTCTCTGCTGAGTTCTTGAAGAAGAAAGGCCTGTGAGAGTAAAAAAAAATTGGGCTAGATCAACAGGCAGACATTATGAGGTCAGGTAAGTCAGAAATCTGGGATGATGTAATGGTGTAATGTAACCCCCATTGGTATGCTATGTGCAGCAAAGTAATTCAATAATGAAAAGTCTGTGATCTAAAACTAACCCCTCGCCTTAGAGATGGTTCCTCACTCTCTCTGCACCTTTTTCAGTTCTGCTCTTGGCTTTTACCAAACTACCACCATTTAATTCCAGTGTGTTCCTTTAACCACCGCTTACTATACACCAAAGGTAGCCAATGTGGTGCTGTCCAGATGTTGTTAAATGACATCTCTCCTCATTCCCATCCAGCATGGGCAGTGGTCAGGGATGACGGGAGCTGTAATCCAACAACATCTGGAAGCCACCATGTTGGCTCCCCCTGCTACGCACAGTAGTGTGGTAGAGCCATGGGAATAGTCCCAAATACTTGCATCTAAAATATGTTAGAATTTATAAAAACATATTTAACACAATATTTTATATATAGCAGATTTACCTGCATCTAGGTTATTTAACAAAACTTAATATGATAATTGCTTAAACAGGTTAGTCACTTAAAATCTCCCACTGTAACTTTAGATGTTACTTTAAAACTAACATTGTTTCAAAACTGGTAGCTATATATTTGACCTAGTACTCCCCCTTACGCAAAGTTAAGAGCCAATTCCTCTTTTCTTCTCCCTTAGTTAATTCACAGGCACTTAAGGGAAATCATCTGAGGTCTTCCCTGTGGACAGGGTCTCACTGAAAGCATACAAGGTAGAACAGAGCCTCTGAGGCGTCACTCACACTGG
The DNA here is from genome assembly GCF_030035675.1 of Rhineura floridana. Classification (NCBI taxonomy): domain Eukaryota; kingdom Metazoa; phylum Chordata; class Lepidosauria; order Squamata; family Rhineuridae; genus Rhineura; species Rhineura floridana. The sequence continues at coordinate 194,700,144 of NC_084482.1, forward strand.
ACTCGGCCTCATGAGATTGCTGCTATCCACCTGAAAGGCTTGCTTCAGCTTTCCTCTAAAGTCTTCCTTCTAGTTAGATAGTAGAAGATCAGGACTCATCCACAAAGAGGTCAGGGTCACCTCCTCTGAAGTCTTCCTTATACCATCTATCAGCGACTTTCACTTTGATTTGAAGCTTTCCTAAAGAGCTGCTTGTAGAGACTATTGTGTGGCTTCTCTCAGCTTCTGCCTTCAGTTGATTCTCAGCTCACCTTTAGGCTCTTCACCCACTCATTCATTTTATGAATAGACCTTGGACTGCCTCATGAGCATAGCTCACTAGAAATGCAAGTTTCCCTATTGCTAGGATAGCAACACTTTTTCCTGGAGTTACCCGCACGTCATCCCTAAAGCGTGTATAAATATACCCTTAACGCAATGACGCACACACAGAGAAAGTAAAATAAAGAGTGGTTTTATTAAGAGAAGAAACAAGGAAAAATATTGCAGGTACAATTACAGTTAATCTTTGACCAGCGTCTAACCATAACTCATTCATGTGTTTTCTAAGACTAAAGCAAAGAGACCACACCCTACACTTTATTTATTTATTACATTTATATACCGCCCCATAGCCAAAGCTCTCTGGGAGTTCACAAGCTTGACTTTCACGTCAAGCTCACTCACACAGAGTCAAAAGGAAAGAAAGTGGTGCAGAAGTTGTGTATACCTTTCCTGGAGAGTTGCTGCAAATCTAAGACTGAGATAGACTTTCATATCTAGCCCAATGAGCCAAGGCTCCATCCTCGTGTAACCAGCACTAGATTTGAAAGATCTCACCCAAATCCTTAGATCCAAAGCTCAACTTTGCCCCGATGATGCTGGGGAGCATTAGTAAGTAAGGCAGCCATTGGAACCCTCCAGAAGAGGAACTGCCAAACTCTTCAAATGTCTCGTGTTTTATACCTTTTCTAACTGAACTGACCCCAATGTAAACCTGACCAGGAAGATGTGGACATGACAGATAAGGACAATAAAAGAATTAGGATTACTGGTCAAGAAATCTGTTTTTTTTCCAGAAATCATTCCCTGATAAGTTCCCAGATAATAGCTGTGATCTCCCTGCTATAAATTCCTGATGTTTCAGGAAATCATTAACCTGTCTCCTCTTAAAGGTTAAGATTAGCATAAAACTTATGCAAACTGTTTCTTTGCCACCACACCAGACTCGTGACACTGCAATGGAATAATGTTATATTTATTAAAATATAACATATATTAAACTTTAGCCAATTACATCCAAATATCCAAATTGAACTTACTTTGGGCAGGTGAGGATAAACCTGACTGAAAGGGAGTATTCCCCCCAGTCCCCTGGGCATGTTAGTCTCAACGGACTGTGACTCCCCAGCCAAGGATGTGGGAAAACTTGTCCCTCCTCTCTAGCAGAGCCAAGTATGTGTTTCCAGCCTCCGCAGCCTGGCCCCGCCATACGGGCATTCACCATTCTGTGCAAGCTGGTCCCACAAGGACACGCCCAGATCCCCACCAGTCATTCAGCACTGGTAGTTCCCTAGGGAGTGCCCTTTAACAACATGCCTCCTTCTCCTACTTTGTCCCCACCTTCCTCACCTGCCCGAATTTCATGCCAGCCATTAACTAGACATCCACAACCCCCCCCAAAAGCCAATCGAATCAACCCAGCAGTATGGAGTAGGCAAAACCAAAGGGATTCTGAAATCAAAATCCCTAAAAACAAAATCCAACTCAGCCCCAACTGGCGACTAGCGAAGCCCGTACTAACAAGGGGGGGGCGGGAGCCGCAAGGTGAAAAGAGGCAAGGTTTAGAGGGAGGAGTGGGCTTTTAAACCCACTCCTGCCTCACATCTCATTGGTCAGGTAACCCCAGCTGACCATCTTTGTAAACCACGAAAAGGTTCCCAAGCCTTCTAAAAGTTGGGTGGCGGCAAACACGCCCCCGCTTCAGGCAGGAACGCCATTGTTTGAAAGGAACGCCTGATTCTTACTGGGTGACATTCCCCAACTTTAGGAGTCAGGAAGCCTATACCCTCAGGTTTTCAAGATATGTACTCAGGGGTCACAAAGAGGCTGTCTCCCAGGAATCTTTGCTGTAGTAGGTTTTTCCAAACTCTGGTTCACTGAGGTGAACCAAAGATTAAATATCCCCAATAGTTTATTCCTCATTACATTCACTGACTGCCCGCCCAAAAGTGCACCTATATTCACTCCAGTCAGGACCCTCACCAGGTTCTGCCTGGAATTTTGTATTCTCATTGGACTATAACTAAGGACCAACTGAGGACCAATTATTTAGAAAAGCATGTCCACTACAGGACCTATTGCAATTTGACCCTTTTCAGTTCTCCTGACCCATATAAAAGATTGATTTTGCTGTTAACTGCCATAACTGAAAACTTTGCAAGTTTGTAATCAAAACACTTCTTTTAAAACTGTAACAGCCTAGCTGCTATTTAGCAAACTGCCAGATGAGCCCAGTACATGGTTTCTATTCTGGGTTTAGCCATGATTTCCCACCATTTCCACAGAAAAAAAGAGTTCATATCATAACAATATCCTTACATCTAAGGGTTACCTCATAAAAATTCAGTTTCTTGACACTTCTCATCTGCATGAATCACTCTTCTAGCTGCAGTATGGAACTATAGAGCTGTGGAAAGCAGTGGTTGTCATTATATTTCTCCTGAAATCTCAGTCATCGATCAGACACTTGTTCCCACATTCAAGGACTGCATTGGTTTCTGCCAAAGAAACAGAAAAACTGAAGACTGGGAAGGAGAAGGAAAGGATCCACTCAAATGCATTTACCCATCCAGCAAATGTTAGCATTTTATCTCTCTTTCCAGCTCCACCCTTTTCTGAGAAGGGTCCACTTCAACAGTAATGCCATGGATGAGGTGCATTTTGATGAGGATGGGGTATTGGTGGCTGACTACGATATTGTGAATTTGGTCACATTTCCCAACCAATCTGCTGTAAGAGTGAAAGTTGGGACACTGGAGACCCAGGGGTCATCAGGTCTGAAGCTGACTATCAATGAGGAGGCCATCGTGTGGCCCAGATGGTTTAATCAGGTGGGGATGTATTCATATTGTACAACCTGATGTAATGTAGGAGCTAAGAATGTGAGTTGTGAACCTGGAGATCTCCAGTTCAAATTAATGATGAACAAAATAGCTGGTCTCAACTTCAGCCTCAACCTTTCATTTGTTACTTGGAGAGAATAATGTTAGGGCATTACAAAATACTATTGAGATTATTTTATATGTAGCACTTTACAGCACCTTAAAGACTAAAAAACTAATTATGGCATATACTCTTATACCACCATTTAAAAAAAAATAAGGCAAGAATGGAGAACCTTATTCAGTTACTTATTTGTTCTGCAAGGCATAGACCCACCAGAACAGAATAGATTAATGCTTACAGAAAAACAAAAACTCCTCAAACACTTTTCAGACAAGGCCCTGGTCTACCTGTACGGAAAGCTGCCAACCTGGACACAGCAAGGAAGTACCAGAAGGACAGCCAATCTGCTGCTATGATTGTGCCCCATGCATAGAAGGGACAATTTCTACTCAGAAAGGTAAATGGCTTTGAGGGAACAGCAGGCACTGATAGATAAAGAATAGGTTCACTGCGAAAGTAGCCATGCTAGATCAGAAACCATATGTTTGCAAAGAAAGTATATCTTTGCAAATCTGAGATCCAGAATTTCAAGATGCAGATTTGTCACAACACATTTAAATGTTAATTTTCAGTTCTTGTGAATTAATTTTAGGAAAGCAGTTTGCATAATGTAATGCTTCACAGCACAGCCCCAAGCAGGCTCAAGATATAGACTGTTCCTCTATAGTGATTAAGCGACTAAGCATCCTTAGCAACAGCAGCATCTCCATATCTGTTTAATAAGCCATAGCCTTTGGTTGGGTGGCAGAAATAATTTGAGTATGAATTAGCAATCATTCAAAGTTCTACCCCTATATGAACTTATCACCTTTTGTTCACTGGCTATTATAGGAATTACTTTCAGATGTTGAAAACTAATTTTGAATTAATTCAGTCAACTAGTTCATTGCAAGCATTAATCTTGACCTTATGCAGCTCAACATCAATCCATTATCTGATGGGTAACTATTTCCCCATCACTTCAGCTATGTGCCTTGCTCCCTAGGTCTGACAGACTATGGTAGCCTTCTCCCAATCAAGATTTGCTTGAGATGTTGCTTAGGTACTACAATAAAAGGTAGAATGATGAGTAAAACTACAAAACAAAAGTGGAAAAACAGGAACTGACACATTTCTTAATAACAAGGAAAAATGTTGTAAAATTACTTTTTTCTTTCAGATGCAGATCATTGTCATGAGTGTCCAGAAGATCAATACTCACACAGTGACAGAGATCAATGTCTCCCTAAAACTATAGTCTTCCTCTCCTATGAAGAACCTCTGGGGATTACCTTTGTTTTCTTTGCCCTATTCTTCTGCCTGACCACAGGTTCTGTTTTAGCAACCTTCATTAAACACCAAAACACTCCAGTAGTTAAAGCCAACAACCAAAAGCTCACTTACATCCTCCTCATTGCCCTCCTGCTTTCCTTTTTGTCTTCTTTTCTATTCATTGGCCACCCTCAAAAGGTCACCTGCCTCCTCCGTCAAACAGTCTTCAGCATTATCTTCTCCATTGGCGTCTCTTCTGTGCTGGCCAAAACAACTACTGTGGTATTGGCATTCATGGCCACAAAGCCAGGGAACAGGATGAGGAAATGGGTGGGAAAGAATTTGGCAAATGCCATTGTCCTTTTCTGTTCCATCATTCAGTTTGGCATCTGCATTATCTGGATAACAATTTCTCCCCCCTTCCCAGAACTTGACATGGATTCCCAGGTTGGACACATAATACTGCAATGCAACGAAGGGTCCGTCGCCATGTTTTACTGTGCCCTTGGCTATATGGGTCTTCTGGCTGTCATCTCTTTTACTGTGGCTTTCTTAGCCAGGAAGCTACCCGGGGGTTTCAATGAAGCCAAGTTTATCACCTTCAGCATGTTGGTGTTTTGCAGTGTTTGGGTGTCCTTTGTCCCAACCTATCTAAGCACCAAGGGGAAATACATGGTAGCTGTGCAGATCTTCTCCATATTGGCTTCCAGTGCTGGGCTCCTGGGTTGCATTTTCCTCCCTAAATGTTACATCATTGTATTAAGGCCTGATTTCAATACAAAGGTACATCTAATGATGAAGAGGACAGTTTAGGGTTGTGTCGAATGTATAGCTCAGCCAGATTTTTTCTTTACTTACATGTTTATATTTTACTTACTATGTTACCATGGGGCACCCATCTTTTCCCCTTATGAATGTCCCTGAGATCATGCATCATCATCATAATGTACCATTGTTTCCAGGGATATTTCTGGTATAGTTTCAAAGTGGACAGCAAGCAGGCTGCTGATCTCTGCCAACCTGCTTTGTGTTTTAATGAAGGGGGAGGGAATCTTCATCATCTTGTATAAATTCCAATCAAAATGTAACCATCCCCATCTGAAAGTTCTGCAGTTTTTGCATCCCACTGAAAATTGCAGAACTTGTCTGTTCCCCCTAAACAAAAGGGGATGCAGACGGGGAGAGGTTTTCAGTACAGTTTTAGGAAAGATATCTTATTGTTAGTGTGCACACACACGTATACAGACACAATGATATTCTCTGTACCATATATCTGCTACAGATACGATTTGGGACTATGATGATAATCTCTTTCTGATCCTTTCAATGCCACAAAGATAGCTTGTTATAAATTCTGAATGGGTTACTCAGGAAAACAATGAGGAACAATACAACTGCAGTTCTCTCTGTTCATGTGGTATTTGTATCATTGTGAGTGAGAAAAACATGTGCATGTGACAAATTAGACTAGAAGATCTGAGGACAAGAACCTGCCTGTTTGGTGGTGTGTTGGTATTGCTCTGCAATTTAAAAGAGAGAAGGCTCTTCAAATTCAGTCACGCTCTCCTAAAATAAATTTGAAATTATAAATACTCCCTTAACATATGCACAATGTAAGAAGTAAATGTCTAGTCCAGTCTCACATATTGTTCTCACAATTTAAGATTTGTGTGCTCCCATAGTCCCTTCATCTTTCAGCTCCCATGCTTCTCTTCTCCGTATTGGATCTGAGAATAGCCTAGAAGCACCAGTCACCTACCTATACAGTGACTTTCCCCTTTCTCAGGTGCAGGGAGGGAGTAAAGGCACCTTCCCATGGCTGGCAAAAAACAAGATCCCCTCCCCATTCCATGTCCTGGCTCCTGAATCTCATTTCAGTCCTGGCAACAGGCAATGTCCTGAGAGCATCAGGGTAATCAGGTTGCAGGACAAGCCACATGACATACACAGCTCCATCCTCCAACAGAAAGGTATGGCCAGGGGGCTCTGGAACAGTCAGGGACTGCCTCCCAGCATCTGCCACTTGAGAAGGCTGCCTTAATGTGTCCAGTGGTAAAGCTGGCCATGAGCCTTCCATCCCTTCCAACACTTGCTGCATCCAGAGAGTCAGCAGCAGCTTATTAGTGTAGAGGGCAAGTTTAGAGGATTGGGAGAATGAGGCTAGGGGTTCACAGGGGAAGATGCATTCAAATTAGCTTGGAAATAAACAGTCCTTGCATCCCCTGTCTCCCAAACGTTGAATAAAAAGATCACCTCAGTATTTGGCCCATTTGAAGGTGTTACATTTAAGCATGAAGTACAGGCTTTTTCTGGTCAGTTGGCAACCTTAGTGACAGGACAATCAGAAAGGATAGGCAAAGGCACTCAGATCCTCACATCCTTTGGCTTTCATGTTTTTGTGTGTTTTTAAATAAATTTGCTTTATGAGAAGATACCACACACAACACTGTACACAGAACATACAAATAACAAAAGGAGAAAACCAAACATATCACAATCCAGTACAAGGCAAAACATAAGATGAGGATGGAGGAGTACATAATCATAACCAATGTGGACTTAAAATACATCGCATGGAATGGGAGTAAAGTATTTTACTTATCAATTTAGCAATCATCCTTATGCACCATCAAGAGCAGCAAATAAGTCCGTGCTTTGCTGGGATAACCCATCCATGTGTCTGTCGATATTATGGAATAATGCATGCAGAGTGATTCAGTGGTCTGAGCTGCATGTGCCAGTGTGTGTATTTACCTTAGAAGTGCCTTTTACTCTGCATTTAGATCACTAAGACTTGACTTAGTAAAATAAGAAAAGCTACTTTATTTATAGAAATACATAGTAGATAGGAAATGCATACTTAGTTCTAACTAACTAACTAAGTTGGAGGCACAATGCCCAGGCTTGAGTATTGCCCTCAGGGCTCAAGAGAGAGAACAAAGACCGTGATGTCTGCTCTCTCCTCAGATAGTCGAAGAAGAAGACAAAGGAAGGAGGGGCAGGTCAGCTTCTCTGAGCATATCACTTTACAATGGAAGGAAGTTAGGTAGAGAAGAGTAGAGGTAAAGTTAGGAAAGCCTAGCCAGCTGGAGGACCCTAACTCTATCTTCCTTCTGGAATAAAAACAAAAGAACCTGAACAGGTTGCTCTTGCCCCACTTCCAACAGTTGAGCTATATAAGATGTGAACGGCCACCATGTCACCACAAATGCCATTGTATCGGCACCCCCTCTAGCCATCTGCAGTTCGTGCCCCAATTTCTCCAAATTAGCTGTAAAAGTGCTGTCCTAAACCAATTATCAATTTGGAATATTGAGGTGTCTTTCCAACTTTGGGCCATTACTAGATGACACACAGTCAACAAATAAATTATTAATGTTTATAAGGCAAATCATAATTTTGAGCAATAAACAAAGATAACAAACATAGGGCTCATCCAAACGGAGCAGGATAATCCATGTTTTCCATATTCGGTTTGTCATCTGACAGTCCTCACTTTGCCTGTTGTTCGCTCTTTTCTGATTAAAAAAAACCCCTTTTTTTGCACCCACACACACAGCTGGAAGACCCGTACATTCTTTTCGCTTTTTCCCAGCTCCTCCTGTAAGACCACCCCCTATCAGCCAATTGGTCCACAAAAAATGACGTGTGCTCTGCTCCCCCTTTGCAACGAAGCACAAAAATGCGAGCGTGAAAGTTTGAATTTCCTGCGGCTGTAATGGAGTTCCTTGCCGTTCGCCACTCTGGAGCAGGGCTGGTGGGTGGGGGGTGTCTCCAGGTGCTTGTATGCCAGTAATTCCTGTATTTTTGTTAGCTTTTGTTAGCTTGCATTTGCGATATTTTGCAAAACCAATTGTATGTTTTTCTACCTTTACACATGTTAACATTTCTGGAGATACATAGGAAGGTTTACTTCTGAGTAAATGCTAACAAAATTGAATGGAGGGAGAATCAGGGAGGATGAAAAAAGCCAGTTTCAGGAACAGCTTTGGCTTTGGGGGGGGTAATGGAAGGTCAGAGGTGCCGGTGTTCCCAAAGCCGTGCAGCACCCGGACCATCCTCAAAGAAGGATGGGGAAATGCAGGGGAAGTCTACTCGAAGGAGGAGGGGCTGCGTATGTGTGTTTTAATAGCAGAGCCCTGGTGGCCAGGTGGTTCTCGACATTAATTGAAAGGTTTGTGGGTTTTTGTTTTTGTAAACAAAATCTCTCTGAATTACACTCTCGGAAAAGCCCTCGTTGGAGACGGGAGGAAGGGCTCTTTACAGCATGCTCCTGAAGCCCCTTCTGCAGGAGTCTGGCACAGACTCGCCTTGCCAGTCTCCCCACCCCAGTCTGCTGCTGACCCGCAACTCCCACCCCAGCCCGTCGCCTCTCCTTCTGTTCCAGGGTTGAAATGGTGAAGTTCTGCCCAGCAGATCTCCAGCTGCTTCGCTAAGCACACGGCACTTGGAGTGAAAAGAGCAACATCCGCCGCAGAGGTGGAGAAGCCATGAGTGGCAAGGGGCAAATCAATCACTCTTCAAGGGGGCCGAAAAGGACTCATGCCAAAAATAATTAAAACCTGAAGATGGAGGGGGACAGAAACAGAACGGCAGAGTTGGACTACCCCCCCATCTAACTTGGCATCGGATCGGGCTGTTAATTTAAAGGCAAAGAAAGTGAGGGAGGCTGTAAAGCTGTGCCCAGCTCTACCTCAGCGCACATTTTACTTGGAGTGTAAGCCCAGCTAAATGCTTGGGACTTACTCCCAAGTATGCATTTCTGCTGTTGCTGCTCCTGCGCAAATGCAGAGACCCCCCCAACACCACACCATTGCTCTGATAAGTCCGTTTTCCTGGGCTTTCCCCGGACATTCGCGCACATGCGCAAAAGTGGAAATACGTGATTGGCTTGGAAAGAGGGAAGGGGTATTGGGAAAAGCCGAAGCACCACCCACGGAACGCCTCCTGCTCTAAAGTCCATGGTATTGCATCCGAGCGCCTGAAGGCACAGCAGATGATTCCCGATTTAAAAAAGCAAATCGCATTTTTCACGGTAATACCAAAGCGGATTTAACCATGCAAAAATGCTCAACAGCGCGCGACATCATATGGATGACTGAAAAATAATGAATACACAAAGTGATCATGTCACACAGTATACAGTCGTCTAGATGAGCCCATAGTCATAGTCTGGGATCTATAAAAACCTCTTGATCTATATTTAGGCCAACATCTTTGACAATTAGAGACCCAGTGCCTGCAGGAGAAAGGGGACCACCACCATCCAGGGAAGGAGAGCCGTTGCTGCCTGCCTGCCTGCCTGCCTGCTTGCTTGCTGCTGCTGCTGCTGCTCGGCTACCACTACCACTACCCTCTCCCTGTTGGACTCCTGTGCTGCAGGTTGCCACACCTTGCAGGACCGGGCCCCAGGTACTCAGCCAGCTGTGGCTGATTCCTTCCACCTGTCCCTTCTCTGAAGGGGATACATAAGCCGGCTGGCTGAGGTGGCTCCTGCTTTGTCTGTCTTTTTTTTTTTCTGGGTCTTCAGTCATGCGCCTGTGAGAGAGGACTCAGAGCCAAGTGGGGAGATTTGAGGGGCCCCCAATTAGTGTAGTGATGGGTCGAGGGAGATATGGCGTTGTGAGGAGGACTTGCCAGGTAAGGGGAACGCAGCCCAGGCAGTTAACAACTGTGCCTTGTTCCAGTTCTCCCCACACCCGCAGGTTTGTTGGTTGCCCTATCAGCCAGCTCTCAGGCCTCCGGTAGCTGCTTCTAAACGCCAGATGGGTGCATAATAAGATCTCCCTCATTCACGATTTAATTGTGGATGAGGCAGCCAATCTGGTATGTATAACCAAGACCTGGATGGGTGAGCAGGGAGGAGTCAGTCTCTCCCATCTATGCCCACCAGTGTACCTGGTCCAGCATCAGGGTAGACCTGAGGGTCAGGGAAGGGGGGATTGCTGTGGTCTATAGGAGTTCCATCTTCCTCTGCAAGCACCCTGTCCATGTGACTACTGGTCTGGAGTGTTTGCACCTTGTGTTGGGTCAGTGGGACAGACTGGGGATTCTGTTGGTGTACCTTCCACCCCACTGCCCAACAGACTCCCTAGCTGAGCTGACGGAGGTGGTCTCGGGTGTACTGTTGATATCCCCCAGACTGTTGGTTCTGGGGGATGTCAACATCCATGCCGAGGCCACCTTATTCGGGGCGGCTCAGGATTTCATGGTCCCCATGACAACCATGGGACTGTCCCAATATGCCATTGGCCCAACACATGTAGCAGGGCATACTCTAGACTTGGCTTTTGCAACTGGACATGGAGTTGGTGATTTGAATGTGGGGGGCCTTACATCAGTCCCTCTGTCATGGACAGGTCACTGCTTGTTGAAGTTTAGACTTACAGTGGCTTTTCCCCTCTGCAAGGGTGGGGGACCTATTAAGTTGGTCTGCCCCCAGAGACTAATGGATCCGGATGGTTTCCAAAGGGCTCTGGGGAGTTTTCCAGCTGATAGGGCTGGCACTCCTGTCGAAACCCTGGTTGAACTGTGGAATACAGAAATGACCCGGGTGGTTGACATGATTGCTCCTGAGCGCCCTCTCCTGTGTGGAGCTCATACGGCTCCATGGTATACCCCAGAGCTGAGAGCGATGAAACAATATAGGAGATGGCTTGAGTGCATATGGAGGAGAACTCCTAGTGGATGCAATTATACACTGGTAAGTGCCTATGGTAAGCTGTATTTAGGGGCAGTGAGGGCAGCAAAAAAACAATATTTTGCTGCCACTATCAAATCATCAATCTGCCACCCAGCGGAGCTCTTCAGAATTGTCCAGGGACTATTAAACTCTGGCCTCAGGGACATGGTAGAACCATCTGAGGCCTGCTGTAATGAATTTGCTAGGCACTTCCAGGATAAAATCTTTAGCGTCCGCCAGGACTTAGACTCCAGTGTTAAAGCAGGTGAATCAAGCAAGGTATCCAGAGCACAGCCTTGTCCCGATTTCTTAGATGAGTTTCAGTTGGTGCAGCTTGTGGATGTTGACAAGGTGCTTGGACAGGTTCGTGCAACCACTTCTGTGCTGGATCCTTGCCCTTCTTGGCTAATAAAAGCTAGCAGGGATGGAACAGCCGGCTGGGCCAGGGAGGTGATTAATGCCTCTCTGCGAGAGGGGGTGGTCCCTGGCTGCCTGAAAGAGGCAGTAGTGAAACCACTCCTGAAGAGACCCTCCCTGGACCCAGAAAATCTTAATAACTATAGGCTGGTAGCAAATGTTCCATTCCTGGGCAAGGTTCTTGAACGAGTGGTTGCAGGCCAGCTCCGGACACTCTTGGTTGAGACCGATTATCTGGATCCATTTTAGTCAGGTTTCAGGCCTGGTTTTGGCACAGAAACAGCCTTGGTTGCCCTGTATGATGACCTTTGTCAGGAGAGAGACAGGGAGAGTGTGTCTCTGTTGATTCTCCTTGATCTCTCAGCGGCTTTTGATACCATCGACCATGGTATCCTTCTGGAGAGACTGGCTGAGTTGGGAGTGGGAGGTACTGCATTGCAGTGGTTCCGCTCCTACTTGGCAGGTCGCCTCCAGAAGTTGGTGCTTGGGGAACATTGCTCGGCACACTGGACTCTCCAGTATGGGGTTCCGCAGGGCTCAGTTCTGACCCCCATGCTGTTCAACATCTACATGAAACCATTGGGTGCAGTCATCCGGAGCTTTGGAGTGCGTTGCCATCAGTATGCTGATGACACGCAGCTCTATTTCTCCTTTTCATCCTCTTCAGGTGAGGCTGTCAATGTGCTGAACCGGTGCCTGGCTGCAACAATGGACTGGATGAGGGCTAATAAACTGAGGTTCAATCCAGCTGCTAGCGGGTGGTTCTTCTGACCGGATGGTGGATGTCCAACTGTTCTGGATGGGGTTGCGCTCCCCCTGAAGGAGCAGGTTCGTAGCTTGGGGGTTCTCCTAGAACCATCTCTGTCACTTGAGGCTCAGGTAGCCTCGGTGGCATGGAGTGCCTTCTACCAACTTTGGTTGGTGGCCCAACTACATCCCTATCTGGACAGGGATAACCTGGCTTCAGTTGTCCATGCTCTGGTAACCTCCAAATTAGATTACTGCAATGCACTCTACGTGGGGCTGCCTTTGAAGACGGTTCAGAAACTGCAGCTTGTGCAAAATGCAGCAGCCAGATTGGTAACAGGGACCGGACGGTCCGAACATGTAAAACAGATTCTGGCCCGCTTGCATTGGCTGCCTGTATGTTTCCGAGCTCGATTCAAGGTGCTGGTTTTAACCTATAAAGCCTTACACAGCTTGGGACCACAATACCTGAAGGAACGCCTCTCCCGATACGAACCCACCCGTACACTATGGTCAAGATCAAAGGCCCTCCTCCGGGTGCCTACTCCAAGGGAAGCTCGGAGGATGGCAACAAGGGAGAGTGCCTTCTCAGTGGTGGCCCCCAAATTATAGAATGATCTGTCTGACGAGGTGCACCTGGCACCAACACTGTTATCTTTTTGGTGCCAGGTCAAGACTTTCCTCTTCTCCCAGGCATTTTAGCATGTGTTTTATATTGTTTTAAATTTTTAAATTGTGTTTTAAATTGTTTTTTAAAAGATGCATTTTAAATTGTATTTGTTTTTAGTTACTGTAAACCGCCCAGAGAGCTTCGGCTATGGGGCGGCATACAAGTATAATAAATAAATAGATAAAATAAAATAAATCCCAGAACTCCTGCACATATTTAAATTCCTAAGATCCCAACTGAAACATGTAGGACAATCAAATTGGAGTTAGATTTCACCAGTAAACAGTCTTTAAGAAATGTTATTTAATGTTCGCAGAGACGGATGGGGGGGGGGTTGACCAGATGTTATTGCAGTGGGATTGATCAATATCTGATTCACACTCCAATTCCCAAGCTGCTCAAAGGGTTCCCATAGGTGAAAATTGTATGTTAAGTAATTGAAAATAGAGTTTAGATGCCAGGCCCTCATAGCTGTCCTGGGATTCTAGAACAAGCTTCTCAAACTGTTCACATTCTCTAATACCCCAGGCTTTCATCTCTGGTTGTGTTAATAAATCTGCTTACTTGTCTAACTGGCAGCCAGTCGAGAATTCTCAGCCAATGAAACAGAAACATAATCTGCTGGCTCCTTACCAAACAGAGTTTCTTTAAATTTGTAAGTTTGGTCAACAAAGCCCAAAGCAGGATTGTGAGGCAGGAAATATTGGCTAATCTGTTCTGAAATGGTGACCTCCCCCCAGACTATTTCAAAACTTTCTGGAGAGAAGTTGGGAGACAGAAAGTAATCCTGTTTGGTTGTTCCCCATCATGTAACTGAGAGAGTGCACAAAATGGCAGTTTTGTCTAATAATAATGCTTGTGAGTGGGGACAGTTGGCAGCCTTATCCTGGTGTGATGGAAGAAACCTTCTTGCAGATTTTAGGACAGACATGAACTTCAAAAGGCCTGCAACCAAAGCTCCCAATGATGGCCAGACTGGGCTTTACAAGGAAGATTCAAGATTGGGTCTTCTAAAAGCAGCTGCAGAGTTGGGGGTGGGTGTCATTTGGATTGGGGCCATGATGGGGAGGGATGAGATCCATGCCCTCCCCCCCCACTGCAAACCTAATGCAAACTAGCCTTGCCTTGAAGAGCCACAACCTCTCCCACAGCTGAATCTGGAGGGGCAGCTTGGTGGCCAAGAAGATCACATACATGGGGCCAAGTGGTTTTGATTTTCTCCCCAACCTCCTCTCTCGCAAAGATACTGTGGACACTTTAGCATTGCTCTGCAGTTCAAAACAAATGTAGGGCAAACAACAGCAGTGTTAAGGGCTGGGCAGAAGGTCCAGGGGACTCTCAGTTCAGCAAGGTGAGACTGCCCCTCCCTTCACACTGCCTGGACATTGCTAGGCCTTTTCTACAAAAGTGATTTGAGTTCTTTGTTCCCTCCTGCATATCTTGATTCTTGTCTTGGATGCTGACACCTATGATTTAATGTTACTTGCCGGGTCAGTGGAGTCAAATGCTGTAAAGTGGTTTGTATTAGAGTAGGCAAGTTAGCATTGTCATTTTACTGTTCTTGTTCTCTAATTTTTCTTAAATGCACTGTGGTATTTCGTAACATCTTTTTATCTTTATATCTTCACTGGTATGTAGGTTCTTATTTTATGCTGCTACATTTTAAAATTATTAATAAATCTTTGTGAGAGAGAGGGAGAGAGAGATGTATCTTCAGGGGCTCCACTTTCACATTCTCTCAATTCAAGCAGCTGCTGAAGAGAGAGGGCCTTCTCCTCTCCCTTTTATTTCATGTAGTACACATTTGTTTTTAAGCATCCTTGGGCCTTGCCCATGACCAAATGAACTGTGTTGGCTTGACAAAACATTCAGCAGAAGACATTCTGCACATTTTTATGGGAAATGCCAGAACTGGACATTGTTGACATTCACCAGAGTCTATCCACATTAAATAACCTCAGCCACATAGCTCAGTCCTGCTGGATGCCACTGCCACTTGCAGTCCAGTTACAGTTGCAGGTTAGCTTTATTATAACAACCCCCATACTTTTATTGATTATTAAAAAGACAGGGGAAACTCATCTAATCAGACAGGCACAGGAAAGAGCCTATGGGACAGAGCACTGAAAGGAGGAAACAGAGAACTAAGACTAGGGTTGGGGGACAATATGGACTTCCAAAAGATCTCACCGTCATATGTGCCAAGACTTTGAGAGACAGAATTGAGAAGAGAGCATGCCACATGAGAGAAACTCTTGCAAACCAAATGGGTGCTGTGGCATATATAGCAACCACTGCAGATTGTTGGACCAATGGCAAGAAAAGTTACTTTGGGGTAACAGCCCACTGGATCAATCCAACTACCCTGAAACAAGAGATCGGGGTCTTGGCTTGCAAGTGTCTGAAGGGGCACCATACATATGATGTCCTTGCAAAAGTACTGCATGATGTGCATGTGCAGTACAGGATTCACAACAAAGTTATGTGCACTACTACAGACAATGGCTCCAACTTTGTGCAAGTGTTCAAAGTTTTCATGGCCAAAGAACCATGGCTATGATGGTGATAACCAGGAGGAGGAGGCTGAGGTGGAGTTTATGCCCTTCTGTGAGATCCTGGATACAGAACCTGAGGCAGAGGAAGAAGCTGCAGACTCAGAAGAAAATTTTGTTTTACCACCACACCAGAGATGTGCTGGCCACACCCTCAATGTCGTGGCAACACAAGACATAGACGTCATGTTTTCTGACTCCTCCAAAAGTAGTCGTCTTGGTTCTTTCAAGAAAGACTTTTGTGCCTTGAGGGAAAGTGCAGCAGGTTGTGGTCCAAGCATAACCAGTCAGTACAGATTGCTGAGTACATCCATTTCCAATGTGGTGTGTATCTGAAGGTACCGAATAAGACCAGGTGGAATTCCACCTTTGATGCGCTGAAGCAACTACATGAGCTCCTGTCAACTATGCCACTAAAAATGCATGCCATAATGGACCACTGCTCCTTGTCCAGGATCACAGCTGCTGAGATTGAAGTGGTACAGGAATACACAGAGATTATGGAGCCACTAACCCAGTCCCTAGATATCCTGCAATGGGAGAACGGCATGTTCATGGGGTATTTGCTACCAACGCTCTGCAATCTGGACCGCAAGTTAGAAGGACTGGAAAACAAACCTGAGAGGTACACATACTGTTTTCAGCTGCTGAGAGGTGTGTGCAAAGCCCTAAGAAAGTGGTCTGCAGCTATCTGGGAGGAC
This sequence comes from Rhineura floridana, assembly GCF_030035675.1. Lineage (NCBI taxonomy): Eukaryota > Metazoa > Chordata > Lepidosauria > Squamata > Rhineuridae > Rhineura > Rhineura floridana. The sequence continues at coordinate 194,716,371 of NC_084482.1, forward strand.
AAGAGGCTTATTCTGGCAGTCTGCCTACACCCTCGCTTCAAACTACAGTGGCTGGAATCATGTCAGGCCACCACCCATACCAACAAGTAAGAACATTAGGGAAGCCTTTTGGGTGGATTACTCCAAGGGAAATGTCTCAAGGAAGGCATCAGAGGGGTTAAGGTGGTAGGCAGGGGCTGGACCTTTTCTTCCTGGGGCTCCTCATCACAACCTTGAGTGCTGCAGATAGTCCTTAAGGGCCTGCTGTGCTGCCCCATGAGTGTGGTGACTTGGTCACCTTCCTACCTTCCATGTCATCACCCACAGGCTCAGGCTGGACCCTGAACCAGGGAACATGACAAGCATCAGGAAATCAACAGTAGATGGTGGCTTCCTAACATATATGTGTTAACATATCCTCTCTCTTTCTTAGATACACAATGGAAGCCTTGTTGAAACCTGAAATAAAGTGGGTGCACTTAATGAAGACAGGGATCAGTCTTCAGACAAAGATCAAGAAGGAGATGATTTGGAAAATGACTTCTTTAACTTTCTGCCCCAGGACAAGAAGTCAGCAGTGGACACTGCTGAGGAGGAACTGGTGAGGTACCTGAGGTCTCCCAGCAGGGAAGTGTCATCACTCCATGGCTTTCCACGTGTGCTGCGGTGTTTTTTGCTGCACAACACAGGCATGCCTTCAAGCACCGCAGCAGAACACCTGTTCAGTACTGGTGGCAATGTAATGACTGTAAAAAGGCATTCCTTGTCTGACATGCTCTTTGAGCATCTTGTTCTTTTGAGACGTAACAGAAATGTATTGTAAAAGGAGCATTTCAAGTGTAAAATTTGATATCAGGTGTTGTGGTATCATCATGGATGGGGGGGATGTGAGATTCTGTTATGCCATTCTGTTAATCTTACTGATTCTACTACCCTCTCTCTCTCTCTCTGTGCTTATATTTATTGTTGATTTAGGCTACTTAGATGTGCAGCAGCCAAGGCCAGCACCTTGTAGCCATTTTTGTTTAAAAAAAAGTAACTGAAATGTGATTGTAGTGATTACTTTTGAGAAAAAGTAAAGTAATCAGTTACTTTCAGAGCAATTGTAATTGTAATCATAATTACTATTTGGGGGGGCCATGTAACTGTAACTTACTACTTTTTAAAAGTAATCCTCCAAGCTGTCCTTACAGGGTTGGTGTTGGGATTAACTCAGCCCTCTTAAGGGAGGCACAGGGAGTGTCTGGCTGGGGTCAATTGCCCTGGAGTTAGGGGAATGAATTCCAGGTCATTGTCGACAACTTGCAAACAGCCTAGCCCATGGTCAGGGATGATGGGAATCGTAGCCCAGGAGCATCTGAAGGGCCACAAGCTGCCTGTATCTCCACTAAACATTAGTTCAAGTTCACCATCCTTTCACTTGTCCCATAGGAAACCATGACATAAACTTTGCAAACATGTTTTGCACCTGCACATGTTCTGCAAAGAGGTGATTTTCTGTCCCCTGCAATTATCAAGGTCATTGTGATTAGTTTGTGTTCCCTTTGATCAAAGTCCCATAAGGGTTTTTTTTCCAGAGGTCACTTTTGAGATCAGTAATAATTAAAATAATAATAATATCTGGAACCCAGAATCATCCATAATTTCTTGCACCAAATGTGGAAAGAGAGCAACATAAATATGTATACTGGGCCACTGAGAGCCAGGATTTAGATCATCACAGCTGGTCTGTCAGCCTGATGTCTGATTGCATCTCCATTAGCACTGATTAGACTCCTCATCTGTGATGTTAGATACAGGATGTTGCTTTCAAGGCTGTTGGGTGTTTTTCCTGGCAGATACCTTTGCCACTGCACTGATTGGATACATAATAAAGTCAAATGAAGGAAAGTGATTCTTCCTTGTTTGTGCCGAAAATGATCCTGCTCCCATTATTGTTCTATTCACACTTTTGGGTAGTGATGAATCTAGACGTAGATCTCTCGAGCCTTCAAATGTCTCCAAATAATTATTACAGTCCAGGAGATTACCTAATTGCTGGAGTTATACCTGTGAGGACAGCTATGTATCCAACACATGCTTTCACGTCTGACCCTGTCCATGACTTCCTCCCGTAAGTGTTAGTTGCTGCTTTTAATTGTTCTGAGCCAATTTTGGTCTACCCTGCAATAGTCTATATTCCAAGTGCACAGGAGATTCTTATTTATACTTCAGAAAAATGATTTGCGAGGTGACTGACAAAGTGGAGGTTTCACCTGGAGATATGAATGAAATATGCTGTTATGGTCTCTCTTTTCTGGGGATAGACATGGTTTTCAGGCATCTATTTTTGGTAGATCACTGTCTCTGCTTTGCACTTTGGGGTGATATGGGAGATGCTGTTTCACACAGTTGTTAATGTAAGTTGCTCAACATGCCCTTCACCTTCAGGTATCTAAAAGTTCAGGGTTTTTTGGGGGGGGTAGATCTACCTTATTCCTACTGTAAATATCAGCAAATCCACATCTCATATGCTAACAGTGAACCCATTAAAAATGTGAATCATTTTAGAGCCAAAAATGACATAATCCCCACAAACTTGGGAGAACCCCAACATTTTTTTACAGAATTTGTACCCCACTTGCCAGTGTGGTGTAATGGTTAAGGTGTTGGACTATGACCTGGGAGACCAGGGTTCAAATCCCCACACGGCCATGAAGCTCACTGGGTGACCTTGTGCCACTCACTGCCTCTCAGCCTCAGAGGAAGGCAATGGTAAACCCCCTCTGAATACCGCTTACAATGAAAACCCTATTCACAGGGTCGCCATAAGTCGGGATCGACTTGAAGGCAGTCCATTTCCATTTCCTTCAGCCAAAAAGGCTCCCAAAATGTCATCAATCCCAAAATCTTGGGAGAACCCCAACATTTATTTACAGTATTTGTACCCCACTCTTCAGCCAAAAAGGGTCCTAGAGTGGCTTGCATACAGCCTATTAATACAAGACACTCCCTGCTCATAGGCTTACAATCTAAAAAACACAACACACAAGGGAAAGGGGCACGGAGGGAAGAGGAAAGAAGCAAACTTGGGCACCAATTCTTAAATAGTAGTTCTTATAATGACCCGCTGACACAGAAACAGTTCAGGGGCAGGAGGTGCCTGATGGAGCTGGTCTTTCAGCAGAGCTGAGGGAATGAGCCCTGCTTCCCATCTCACCCACTGAAGTTGCCTGGAAGTATTTGAAGAAGTACCAAAAAAATAAAAATGGAACACACCCTTTGGGGAGGAAAAAATCTGAAAGAAGAGGGGGCTATAAACCAGTTCAATGTGGACTAAGTAGGCTTGGCTAAGTGGACACAGAATGCTGTCTGATTGTTGAGGAAGGAGAATATTTATTTATTTATTATTTTATTTATATCCCGCCCTTCCTCCCAGCAGTAGGCCCCACTTGTAAACACTAATATTTGAAGAGAAGTCACAGAGGGTCCTTTGCCTACAGCTTACTGGGAAATAAATCCCACTGTGTGCAGTGGAACTTGCACCCTTAGTGGTACTGATTTTTCTGAGTTTAAGATAAAAAGGAAGTTGAATTGTTGGATATTGCATCATACATTGCAAGAAATATTTTATATCACTGTGATTCCCACCTGGTTTGAAAATCCTATTAAATATGTGAGAACGTATCAGATATGTAGTGGGGGGAAATCCTCTAAAGAATATTGTTAATGTTCCCTTGCAGTTTTCTTTCGTATTTGAATAAATGACAATGTTAACATTTCAGGGAATCTGACATGGTTGTCACTGGCAACACTACAATAACTAGATGGTAAAGGAGATCTGTATTTTTCTTGCATATGTACATTATAATATATAGCTTGCTTGTTGGTTGAGACTTGATTAATGGTAGAAGGTTAATCTGAGATATAAGTAAATCACAGCAAATTAAATAACAAGATTTCTTTTTATCCTCCAGGATCATTTAAAAGTAGGGTTGCCAGGTTCTTGGCCTGAGACTGATCCTGTATCTTTAAGAGAAGAGAAAGTCAGCCAAGTGCAGGTGTTCTTGCAACACTGTAATGAGAAAAACTACAAGGTAGAATTCTTTCTTCCCCCCTACACAACTTTTAAAGATACAGAAGACCTCTTGGTTGCCAGGCCCAGCTTCCAAGAGGTTTTCTGTATCTTTAAAAGTTGTGGAGGGGGCAGGGAGAATTCCACCTTGTGGTTTTTCTCCTTACAGCGTTGCAAGAACACCTGCACTTGGCTGACTTTCTCTTCTCCTAAAGATACAGGATCAGTCTCAGGCCAAGAACCTGGCAACCCTATTTAAAAGACAATAGTATGGGGCAACTATAATTTCATTCTATATTAGCAACCTGAATACTGGGAATAAATTCAAATGAACATTTACACCCAGAATATTTGGTTATGTTTTACATAATAAATCATAGTCTGGGGAAAAGAGAAGAAACAGACAATGTTTTGAAATATTTTTAATACAATGGTTATGAATGGTTTATATCATGTCTATTAAATGAATTGGCAAGTGTAACTGAACTATTAATATGTACTGCAATTTACTGTTGTTTTTTATGTATTGTGAGTTGCTTTTGGTGCAGACTTGGAGAAAAGGCATATATATTTTCTGTAATAGGAAATTATTATCCTACTATAGAAAATAATTTATTACATTTATTCAGTACTTTTCTGCAAATGCATTCAAGGTGGTTCACAGTTATATTTATGGCCATCATTTTAGGCTATTATTTTAATGGCTTAGAATATAAAAGATACACTATAAAAGGGGGAAAGGCACAGGCTGGGAAGAAGATAACAAAAACAATTAGGGGAAGCATTGTAGCTCAGTGGTAGACAGGAATACAGAGAAATTTGATACACTTCACATTTAGAGGCAAATCTATCAAATTCTCCCTTTCCAGAAAACGTATGAGAACCAAAACAGAGGTATCCTTCGAAATGAATACTTATGAATTTTGAGAGGCAGTTCTCCAGCCAACAAATGTTTACAAAAATGCATCATGTTAGGGAAAAGTCTGCATAAAACATTCATGAAAATAACATTAAAAATGATTATATTAGGAAAAAAGCTTGCCAAAATGTGTTTGAGAAATTTTCATTAAAATGCTAATGAATTTTCATGAGGATTTCTTTAAAAACAAATTTCAGATTGGAAAAATGGAAAACAGAAAACAGAAATGCCAGATCATTCCATCCCTAGCTTTCTATTTTCCTGTGTAAGCAATTGAAAGTATCTTGGCTACAGCAAGAGGCAATTCTAGGAGGAGAGGGGCCAAATGGCAGTGAGTCCTAGCCTGTGCACGGCTTTTGCCTTCTTGCTATGAGACAACTTCAAGATGGACCTTGGGTCTGCTTCTTTTGTTTATAAAGATCAGGAATATACATGTTTGTAAGACTTTTTTTCCAAGTAGCCAGCCCATTGGGATCTTAGCGTCACTATCATTTTGAACAGTACTTGAACATAATATTTTGCCTGATCGATATTCCACTTGCTTTTTATTCCAGGCTATTGGAGAGCAACTACCAGCATGTCCTGGCCATCTTGTCCGCCATTAATGAGATCAATGAAAATCCCAAGCTCTTACCCAATATCACCCTTGGCTACAACATCTATGAAAACTGTTTCAGTGTCAGGAAAGCCTATGAAGCCACCATAGACTTGCTCTCCACTGAGCATTGGATGGTCCCTAATTTCAAGTGTGGAAGGCAAGAAAAGCTCCTGGCTGTTATTCAGGGAGGGGACTTTGATACGTTTTTTCAGATGGCAACCATGCTAGACATTTACAAGGTCCCTCAGGTATAAAAAGCAATGGGGAGTGGGCTGACCAAATCTCAGGTCAAACGCAATGCTTGTAACCTATCCTGGGACCTTATGATGAAGGGTGGGAAATGAATCAAATAATAACATACACAGTCAGAAGTAAGCAAGCACCACTGAGTTCAGTGAAGCTTATTCCCAGGTAGAGAAAAATGGAGCACAAGGAGTTCAGTTTGGAAACATTTTGCATGGCACAGATGCCATTTATATCTAGAGACAGTTCTTCAAGGGAGCCAAATGTATAATGATTGAAAAGATCTGTCAGTAATCCTAATATCTATTTACGTAGGTTAAGGGATGGGAGAGATATTTGATCCAGTTCACATTTAAATCTGAATTCCACCTAATTCACACTTTCCAAAACAATATGAAAACTGAAATATAGCTGTCCTTTGCAATTCACATTTATCCAAATTTTGCAGTGCAGTTCTCCAACCAACCAATGTTTACAAAAATGTATATATTAGGGGAAGTATGCATACAAATGACTATTTTAGTGAAAATAACAACAAAAATATTTTATATTAGCAGAAACTGCAAAAATGCTTGGAAGAATATCGTTCCCGCTGTATGCAGGGGCGCATGTGCCTCCACTACCCTTCTTTGAAGGGAGTCTCAAATGAGAGGGGGAAGGTCTCTTGGCCAGTTGGCCAATCAGGTGGGTGTGATGGAGCTGGGTTTAAGAGCCAGTTCTGACCCCCAAGTCTCCCTCTTTGCGCTTTTGCTGTCCTCACCCTCCCACCCTTTCAGTATGGGCTTTGCAGGTTGCTGCTTAGTGGCTGAGTAGGAATTTTGGCGGAGAGGATTCACATTTTGCATCCCTCTTATTTTGCTCCATGCTGTGGGGTTTAATTCAATTGGCTACTGGAGTGGTGTGGTTGCTTGCCTATTGGCATGGAGTCCAGTCAGTGGAAGAGGCTAGGGAGTTAAAATTAGGTATTCTGAAGCTTTGTGAGATTAGGTGCATCCTCTAGGGATCTCCCAGTGACTCATGCTTGGGTGGGCCTGGCAAGTGCCCCTTGTGACCTACCCTGAGCATTTTGGTTGAAGGCCAGCACAGCGGGGCCCAGGTGCACAGGTGGGATGCATATCCAAAGCTTACCTAGCAAGGAGGGGGTATTTCCTCCTCATCCTTGGCTGGGAAGCCAAAGCCTACAGCTGATCCCACGGCAAGAGGGTGGGCGGGAATGTTATTCCACCAGAGCTAGTGAAACTCACTTACCCAGACAGATTGAATTTGGTTGATTTGGCCTGCATGTTTTGCAAAAATTTGTTACATCTAAATAAACATAACATTAATCCAGTGTCTGTGTACTGAGTCTTCCCTTCAGGTGTGGTGGGAATGTCTTTATTAGGAGAAGCTGACACTAAATGCTGAAGAATTTTAATTACAATTTAAAAAAAACACAAATTGATGCAGACATGTAGAAAACTGCCTTTCAGATTGGAAAAATGAGAACTGAGAGAACCAGAATGGACTGATCCTGGGAGTAAGCTTATATTGGCATGTATAAGATTGTGCTGTTAAGCAGAAGCCATTTTAGGCTGACAGCATCTGAGTATTATTTCCAACACCAAGCATTGACTCCTTTCTTTACTAGCTGACTTATGGTTTTGTCAACCATATTCTGAGTGATAAAACTCAGTTCTCCTCTTCCTACTGGATGAGCCCCAAGGAAACTCCACAGTACTTGGGGATAGTGAAGTTGCTCCTGCATTTCAAGTGGACGTGGATTGGTCTCATTGCTCCAGACAATGATGGTGGAGATCGGTTCATAAGAACCTTGAAGTCAACATTCATTGGGAGTGGTATTTGTATAGCCTTCACATACAGCATCCCACAAATATTTTCTGTTAACATTCGTGTTCCAAAACAAGCATTTTTAAGATTTTTAGGACATCTTAAACAGAGGAAATCCAACGTGATCATTTATTATGGGGATTCTGACTCAATGTTTCTGTTACCACATGTGCTGAATGATATTGAAAGAAAAAACAGTGGCCCTGCAGGGAAAGTTTGGATCTCCACAGCTTTGTGGGGCTTCACCTTAAGCACATCTTTTACATACTGGGATGTCAAATTCTTCCATGGTGCATTGTCCTTCAGCATCCAAGCAAAAAAGAGGTCAAAATCCCAGGACCTTTTCTTGATTCAAGATGAAGATTCCTTTGATTCTGTTTGGTCAGAAACCTTTGAGTGCTCTCATTCCAACAGCAGATGGTCTAGGAAAACCTGGAAACAGTGCATGGAGAGGGGAAAGCTGGAAAGTCTTCCCACAGCTTGGCTTGGAAAAGATCTGTCTGCCGAGAGCTACAATGTTTATAGCACTGTCTATGTCGTGGCACATGCCTTCCATGCTCTGATCACATCTGTATCTAGCCGTATGATGACTACAGAAGAAGGTAGATTGGATCTTCTGAACACAAAGCCATGGCAGGTAGGACAGAGAGAGAGAGATTTTGAAATTACAACTGAAATGGACGCTACATGTTTGTTGCTGTTATGTACAATTTTCTTTTGCATAGACTCTAGGAGCCCCTTCAGCAGCTTACTGTCAGTTAAGTCCTATTGTTCAGCAGTAGAGCATGTGCTCTGCATGCAGAAGATGCAAGGTTGAAATCCTGGCCTTTCCAGTAAAAAGGATCCAGGCAAGCAGGTGGCAGGAAAGTGTATTTGCCTGAAGAGGCAATGCCTGTCAGAGTAGCAAAATTGGGCTAGATTGACAGATAGCCTGACCTAATAATGTATGCCTGAGGCAGTAATTCTGGGATGGTGTGCTGGGGCATAAAATGGCCATTGGTGTGCTATGTGAACAAAGTAATTGAATAAAGAAATGTTTGTGATCTCAAACTAACTCCCCCACCCCATCATAGAGATGGTTCCTCACTCTGTCTCTGCACATTTTCTGTTCTGCCTTTGGCTTGTAACAAACTACAACCATTTAATTTTAGCTTGTTCCTTTAACCACTTTTTAAACTGTACACGAAAGGTAGCCAACGTAGTACCTGAATCATATCTCCCATCATGTCCAGCCAGCATGGACAGTGGTCAAGGATGATGGCAGTTGTAGTCCAATAACATCTGGAGGGCACTATGTTGGCTCTCCCTGCTATACACAGCAGTGTGGTAGAGCCATGGGAGTAATAGTTCCAAAGACTTGTATCAAAAATATGTTAGAAGTAATTAAAATTTGTTTAATAGAATATATTATACAGCCACAAGAGTGGCTGTATACTATAGCCAGCAGGGATTTTTCACATTCCGCAATGTTAAATTGAAAATATCCCCCGTGCCATTCTGATGCTTCCCATAAGCTCATTTCAAAACAAAACCCTACAAAACTTATAGTCCTGAACTCAGAAACACTTGCTTAACAGCCCTGTCAATTTTCATGGCGATACACAAAACAGTCAGAGAGAATCGAGAATTCAAAGTCTAAAAAGAGAGAGAAAAACCTCAGATCCCTTTTGGACTTTTTTCTCTGAGAGTTCTCATAATCTGTTGAAATTCATTAAAAATCAGCCATGTTCACGGAGTACCTGTAATCCTAATACTGACCTTGCCCCATACTCTGACCTTCATCTTCTGTAGTTTAAAAGTTAAAAAAATGCCTGGCTGATTTTTAATTAATTTAAGAAATTTTGGCTGGAAGCTTATGATAACGAGGGGCATGCTCAGTAAGAACCAACTTACAGTGTTCTAAAAGCCTTACAGCTGCTGGGCTTGGCTAATCAGGGGGCCACACCCACACCAGATTTTGATTTCACGTGAGACAGTCATGGCTTCCCTCAGAGAATCCTGGGAAGTGTAGTTTGTGAAGGGTGCTGAAAGGAGACTCCGATTCCACTGAGAGAGCTCCAGTGGCCAGACTGGTTTAACAGTCAGCCAATCTGATTGAAGGTCTGTGAGGGGAACAAGGCGTCTCCTAGCAACTCTCAGCACCCTTCACTAACTACACTTCCCAGGATTCTTTGAGAGAAGCTATGACTGTCCAAAGTGAAATAAAGGCCTGGTGTGGATGTGGCCAGGGACCGCTTTGGTTTAAATTTAGGTGGGAGGCTACATGTGCCTGCTGTAGAATAAAAAGGTGGGCTGAAAAGCAATGATACTCTTCACAATGTTTTACTTTTGCTCTCTGCTATCTTTTTGGCAACTTTTAAAGACTTTTCCTCTTTTAACAAGCCTTTTAAGTTGAGACCAGAGCTTGGAAAAGTTACTTTTTTGAACTACAACTCCCATCAGCCCAATCCAGTGGCCATGCTGGCTGGGGCTGATGGGAGTTGTAGTTCAAAAAGTAACTTTTCCAAGCTCTAGTTGAGACCTATCCCAGTCTGTGTCTGTGTTAGAATTGCTTTTAATACGTTTTCTTTAATAATGTTTTTAACCTTTTTTTTAAAAAAGATGTTTTTAAAGCTTTTTTTAAAATGTTTTAACGTTGTTTTGTTTTAATGTATTTTAAGGTCTTTTTATGATGTTTTAAAGTGTTTTTATCGTTTCTGTTTGCCGCCCTGGCCTCCTGCTGGGAGGAAGGGCAGAATATAAATCAAATAATAGATAGATAGATAGATAGATAGATAGATAGATAGATAGATAGATAGATAGATAGATAGATAGATAGATAGATAGATAGATAGATAGATAGATAGATAGATAGATAGATAGATAGATAGATAGATAGATAGATAGATAGATAGATAGATAGATAGATAGATAGATAGATAGATAGATAGATAGATAGATAGAGAAAAGGGGCTTCCCTTCTGCCCAGTACCCACCCACCCAATCTCCTCCCCCTCCCCTCCCTGCCCCTCCCCCACATCAGTGTTGGAGGCACATGCTCAGAGGCACATGTTACCAAATTCTTCCAAGCTACACAGCAAGTGGATTGGACTGTGAAAGACCAACCCAAATTGTGTTTGCATTCTGACAAATTTGTAGGGCAGTCCAATACCTCAGAGAGGAGTTCAGGTCTCCTGCTCCCCTGATGCATTCACTATAGCTGCCCAATTTCCCTGCTTTTTAAAGTTTGATAGAAATATCTGTGGGCTATAGGTACATTCTTAAACCGCAAGGTTTTTTGCCTATTAATGAATTATACATTTACCTTCAGGTAGGACCTGAGACTCAGTATGATTGCTTAAATAGATTAGTCACTTACAATCTGCCACTGTAACTTTGCTGTTGTTTTAAAACTAACATTGTTTCAAAAGACCTAGTACTCCCCCTTATGTAAAGCTAAGAGCCAGTTCCTCTTTTCTCCTCCCCTAGTTAATTCACAGGCACTTAGGGGACATCATCTGAAGTCTTTCCTCTGGTCAGTGTCTCACTGAAAGCATACAAGGTAGAATAGAGCCTCTGAGGCGTCACTCACACTGGACTCTGCCTCATGAGATTGCTGCTGTCCACCTGACAGGATTGCTTCAGCTTTCCTCTAAGGTTTTCCTTCTAGTTAGATAGTAGAAGACTCATCCACAAAGAGGTCCGGGTCACCTCCTCTGAAGTCTTCCTTACACCATCTATCAGCTACTATCACTTTGGTTTAAAGATATCCTGGAGAGCTGCCTCTCAAGACTCCCTCTCCTGGATGGCTTCTCTCAGCATCTGCCTTCAGTTGATTCTCAGTTCACCTGCAGACTCTTCACCCACTCACTGCCTGACTGCACCTATATTGACTGCAGTCAGAACCCTCACCAGGTTCTCCCTGGAATTTTGAATTCTCATTGGACTATAACTAAGGACCAATGATTTTGAATAGAATGACTACTAAAGGACCTATCATAATTTGACCCTTTTCAGTTCTCTTGACCCATACAAAAGATTGATTTTGCTGTTAACTGCCATAACTGAAACCCCTCCAAGTATGTAATCAAACCTTTGCTAAAACTGCAACAGCCTGCCAGGTGAACCCACGTACATGGTCTTTGTTCTGGGTTTAGCCAGAAGCAAAAGACCAGCTTCCCTACCATTTTCACATCATAACAACATTCTTACATTTAAGGTTTACTTCATAAAAATCCAGTTGCTTCACACTTCTCATCTGCATGAATCACTGTTCTATGTACAGTGAAGTACATGGAACTATAGAAATGAACAAAGCACTTTTCATTATATTGTTGTGTGCACCCCAATCTCCAAGCGGTTGCGAGACTTCCTGGGGTTCTTGTTCTTACTCAGGCTTGGTTTCCTTGGAATGAAGGTCAACGGAGACAGTGAGATCTTTAGGATATGGGGAGGTGTTACATATATATGCAACCTGCGTGTAAGATGGAGGGACTTGCAGCATTAAGAGTCCAACAGATGTTGCTACCCCATCAAGCTTCCAGTGAGGCACCCCAAAACCATGTCTTGGGATTCAGACACAGAGAGCAGGCAAGCCTCTCAGTCTCTCTCTTCCAGCTCCCCAGCCTCACCTGAACTCATTCTAAACACAGACAAACTATTTCTGGGGTGGAGGGACGATCACTCTCCTGCAAGAGCTCCAATAGCAACAGGATCTTTCCGTGCCACAGCCTAACATATGCTGATTGGACCATCCAGCAAACTAAGAGACTGGCTAGCCATGATTTACTTATGAATAGAAGTAGTCTGATCAGTAGTGCAGGTTTTTCTGTTATAAACTGTATCCCTGTACAGGCACAGGATTATTGGATGGGAGAGGATGCGCAGGTCATGCAGACCAACCTCACAATCCCAATCTTTTCCCCAACATCTCTGTCATCGATCAGACACTTGTTCCCACATTCAAGGACTGCATCAGTTTCTGTTAAAAAGAAAAAGTGCAGACTGGGATGGAGGAAGGGATAAATCCAATGCCTTGCAAATGTTAGCATTTTATCTCTCTTTCCAGCTCCACCCTTTTCTGAGAAGGGTCCACTTCAACAGTAATGCCATGGATGAGGTGCATTTTGATGAGGATGGGGAATTGGTGGCTGACTACGATATTGTGAATTTGGTCACATTTCCCAACCAATCTGCTGTAAGAGTGAAAGTTGGGAATCTGCAGACCCAGACACCATCAGGCCTAGAGCTGACCATTCACGAAGAGGCCATTGTGTGGCCCAATTGGTTTAACCAGGTGAGGAATCTATTCATGTTTTACAAGCTGGTGTAAGGTAGTACCTAATAGTGTGAGCCTGGAGATCTCCAGTTGAAATTAACAATGAACAAAATAGCTGATCTCAGCCTCAACCACTGATTTGTTCCTTGGAGAGAATGATGCTCCTATGCCACCATTTGAAAACAAAAATAAGGCAGGGATGGGGAACCTCATTCAGTTCCTTTTGTGTTCTGCAATGCATAGAACAAAATGGTTTGGGACCTACCACACAGACAGAAATTCCTCAAACACCCTTTGTTTTCTTGATGCCCTTCAGACAAGGCCTCATTCTACCTGTACTGACAGTTGCCAACCTGGATACAGCAAAGTGGTGCCAGAAGGACAGCCAATCTGCTGCTATGATTGTGTCCCATGCATAGAAGGGACAATTTCTATCAAGAAAGGTAAATGGCTTTGAGAGAACAGCAGACACTGATTGAGGAGCAGGTTCACCATGACAGTAGCCATGCTAGATCTGAAAACATATGTTTGCAAGGAAAATGCATCTTAGAATCATAGAATAGTAGAATTGGCAGGGGCCTATAAGGTCATCAAGTCCAACCTGCGGCTCAATGTAGGTATCCAACTTAAAGCATACCCAATAGGTGGCTGTCCAGCTGCCTCTTAAATGTCTCCAGCGTTGGTGTCAGGCCCAGGATGAGACTCAGGAACCAGACCAGAGGTTGTAAGTAATTCGTGTTTTATTAGGGTAATGTCCAAACAAAGACTGCGTCTTCTCATGAATCAATACAGGGCTACAGGTCCTGCGGCATTGGGAGAAAGTTGACAGAGCAAGGGACTGCTTCCCGCCTGTTCTTTAAGAAGGGGCCAAACGGGCGCGCAACCTTTCGCTCCTCCTTAACTGCCCCTCAGGTACTGCCCATCTTCCCCCCTTCTCTCCTGTCTTTTCAGCTGTCTGCGTGTGCGCGGTGAGGGGGGAAGCATCACCCCCTCCTCTTCTGAAGTTTCCGATTCCATTATGGGGGATAGGGGAGGAGCTGATGGTAGACTGTCTCTCCGCTTTTCTGCTGTGATCAGCCCTCCCTCTTGCTCTGAGCTGCTGAGAAGGGGGGGCGTGGGAATGTCCAGGGAGGATTCTGAAACTCCAGAGCTCTCAGGCTCCCCGTTGCTAGGCGACCCTATCACTGGCATTTCCTCTGTTTTGTCTTCACTCCAAAGGGGGGAAGTTCCTCCCCCTTCCCTCTGCCATCCATCTGAATCCCCTTCTGTCAACTCCCCGAGCCCCTCGGGACCCCAGCTCTGCCTCTCGACACCATCCCCCCTCCCAAGCTGTGCCTCCCTCCCCCTGTCTGGCTTGGGACGGTGGGGAAAACGTTGATGGAAAAGTTTCACCAAATCTGGAGCATGCACATCAGCTGCATCTTCCCATGATCTGTCAGTCACTCCATAGCCTTTCCAGTGAATTAAGTACTGCAGCTTGTGGCGTCTGATCCTGGAATCTAAGATCTCCCCAACTTCAAACTCAAGCTGCTCATTTACCAGGAGTGGAGCTCCGGGAGGCTCCTCCGGCCGCAACTCACTGGGAGGGGCAGCTTTCGTTAAGAGGGATCGATGAAACACAGCATGTATTTTAAACGTGTCGGGTAGCTTCAGTCGGTACGCCACGGGATTAATTTGAGTTTCTATTTCGAAAGGACCCACCCTCTTGTCTTGTAATTTTCTACATTTGCCCGGCATCTGGAGGAAGCGGGTGGACAGCCATACCTGGTCTCCCGGTTGAAGGGGGGGGGCTCCTTCCTGTGCAGGTCAGCAACTCGCTTGTACTCCGTTTTGGCTTCGTTTAACTGCTGTTTCAGTGTCTGTTGCGCCGCTTGCAATTGTTTAAGGAAGTCCTCAGCTGCCGGTACCAGCATTCCTTCTGAGCTACTTGGAAAGACTTTAGGATGGAATCCATAATTAGCGAAGAACGGGGTTTGTTGAGTGCTGGAGTGCAGAGAATTGTTGTAGGCGAACTCTGCAAAATGCAAATATGATACCCAGTCAGTCTGTTGATAGGACACATAACTTCGTAAATATCTTTCCAAAACGGCATTCAAGCGTTCCGTCTGCCCATCTGTCTGGGGGTGATGGGCGGAGGACAGTTTTAATTCCGTCTGCAACTGTTTCCACATTGCTCTCCAAAATTTGGCTGTGAACTGAGTTCCTCAGTCTGAGACTACGCTGTTTGGCAATCCATGCAGCCGGTAGACTTCTTTTATGAATAACTTGGCCGTTTCCTTAGCCTCTAAGGCCCCTGCACAAGGAAGAAAATGAGCCATTTTGGTAAGTAGATCTACCACTACTAAGATGGCTGTCATACCTTGGGATTTGGGTAGATCAGTTATAAAATCCATGGAGAGGTCCTTCCAGGGTTCGTGTGGGACAGGTAACAGTTGTAACAGTCCTGCTGGTTTTCCTGTTTGTGTTTTTGTCCGCAGACAGACAGGGCAGGACTTTACATAGCTTTCAATATCCCAACGCATTTTAGGCCACCAGAAGTCCTTGGCCACGTTCTGAATGGTCTTGTAAATCCCAAAGTGTCCCGCTGTGATGGAATCATGACACTGGCGTAGGATTCTGAGCCTTAATTCCCCTTCTGGCACATATCTGGCTGTTTTGAACCATAATAGTCTATTTCTCCAGTGAAAGGTTACTTCTGAGTCTTGACCTTGTCCCGTCTCCTGCCGATATTTTAGCATGTCTGTATCTTCTTGTTGTGCCTTTTTGAGTTCCTCTTCCCATGAAGGCTGGCAGGATCCCAACATTAATTTCTCTGGCGGGATCACGTACTGAGGTTGGTCCTCGGATTCACTTTCTTTGTATTGTGGCTGTCTGGATAAGGCATCCGCTCTCTGGTTTTTGGCTTGGGCATGGTAAGTAATCTTGAAGTTAAACCTAGTGAAGAACTGGGACCATCTTATCTGTCTCTGGTTCAGTTTTCTGGCTGTTTGGAGGCTTTCCAGATTCTTGTGGTCGGAGCGCACTTCGATCTGATGAGAGGCCCCCTCTAGGTATTGTCTCCAGTTTTCAAAAGAATCCTTGATGGCCAGCAGCTCCTTCTCCCATATTGTGTAGTTCTTCTCTGCAAGCTTTAACTTCCGAGAGAAGTACGCGCAGGGGTGCAGCTCCTTCCCTTCTTGGTCTAATTGCAGAAGGACCCCCCCGATGGCAAAATCAGAAGCATCTGCTTCCACGACGAAAGGGCGGGTCGGGTCAACAAAGCACAGAATGGGCTCGGAAGCGAACCTTCTCTTCAGCTCCTCAAAGGCCTTGGTGGCATTCTCTGTCCATTGGAACTTCTTCTTTCCCCTTAAGCAGTCAGTCAGAGGAGCTGTTAATTTGGAAAACCCTGGAATGAACTTTCTGTAATAGTTGGCAAACCCTAGAAACCGTTGTACATCCTTCTTGGTATTAGGCAGGCCCCAGTCCAATATACAACTTACTTTCCCTGGGTCCATCTCCACTCCTTCCGCTGAGATTCGGTACCCCAGGAAGTCCAAAGACTGGAGGTCAAATCCACATTTCTCTAACTTGGCATACAAGTGATTCTCTCTCAGTCTCTTCAGCACTGTTTTCACATGCTGATCATGGTCTTCCTGATTGTGTGAGAACACCAGGATATCATCTAAGTAACAGATTACATACGTGTCCAACAGGTCTCTAAACACGTCGTTCATGAACTTTTGAAAAACTCCTGGCCTTCCACAAAGTCCGAACGGCATGACCAGGTACTCAAACTGCCCATAAGCGGTCAAGAATCCCATTTTCCATTCGTCTCCCTCCTTCATTCTGATCAGATTGTACGCCCCCCTCAAATCCAGCTTTGTGAAGATTTTTGCGGAGCGCAGTCGATCCAGCAACTTTGAGATCAGGGGCAGCGAGTAGCTGTTAGGGATGGTGATCTGGTTCAATGCGCGATAGTCGTTACAGGGTCTGAGTCCCCCCCCTTCTTCTTCACAAACAACAGTGGTGCTCCAGCAGGGGACTGTGAGGGGCGTATGAATCCTCGCCTCAGGTTCTTATCCAGGAATTCCTTCAGGGCCTCCCTCTCAATCTCTGTGAGAGAGTAGATTCTCCCAGATGGGATGCTGGCTCCTGGCACGAGATCAATCGCACAGTCGTAAGGGCGGTGGGGGGGGTAAAGTCTCTGCCTCTTTTTCATCAAACACATCTTTGAATTCTTCATACTTTGGCGGCAGGGTCACTTGCTCGATCTCTTGCACTGCCCCCGCTAAGGTGTTCTTGATTCCTTCAGGTTGACAGTTCTCCTGGCAATACTGTGAGGTGAACCACACCACCGCCTCCTTCCAACTTATTTTGGGTTCATGCTTTGCTAGCCAGGGCATTCCCAGAATCACCTCAAAGTTCGAGAGATCTGACATGTATAGTGAAATGAACTCTTCGTGCCCAGGGATTTGAAGTTTCACTTCCTCTGTGGCTTGTGTCACCCCTCCTGACTTCAGGGGTCTCCCATCGATAGTCTCCACAGCTAGGGGAGCATCCAGTTTCCACCGGGAAATTCCATGACGCTTGGCTAGTTTTGCATCAATAAAATTTGTGGAGGCTCCACTGTCAATTAAGGCCATGGAATTGAACACCACTCCTTTGGAAATTGTAATCCGAATAGGCAAGACCAACACCCCCTTTGAGGGAGGTTGAATCGTTGGGGGGCCTTTATACAACGCTGCCCCCAGTCCACCGGCCTGCACGTGGACTGGGTATTCTAGTTTCCCGACGGCTCAACTTTCCCCCCTTTCAGTCCACAGTCTCTGGCCACATGGCCCGGCTTTGAACAATAAAAGCATAAACGTTCCCGGTGGCGTCTTTCCTTTTCCTCTTCTGACAGTCTTGGCCTAGCCCCTCCCTGTCCCTCAGTTGCATTACCTGCCATCCCTGCAGTGGGAAAGGTCTTGCTGCGGGATGCCGAGGCTGAGTATCTCGGGACCTCCTGCTTCCTTTCCAGGCGCCTTCCTTCCATCCAGTGATCTATCTGTAGGCATAGCCGGATGAGCCCTGGTAGGTCAGCGGGGGGGGGAGGTCCTGGCCAGCTCATCCAGGATTTCAGCATTTAATCCACTCCGGTACATAAACATCAGGGTGGCTTCATTGTAACCAGTTTCCTGGGACAGGATTTTAAAAGCGTTAGTGTACTCGGAAACAGTCCCTTTAGCTTGCTTCAGAGCGCCTAGCTGCCGCGCTACTGTTTCAGCTCTTTGCGGGTCTTGGAACATCTCGGTCATCTCCTGTATAAATCCTCTGTACCTTCTCAAGACAGTATCCTTTCTCACGAGATACGGAGTCACCCATTTTGCAGCTTCCCCCTCCAGGAGGCCAATCACGAAGGCTACTTTAGCCCCATCGTCTGGAAATTCTGTGTGCGTGACATCCAGATATAACTCACATTGAGCCACGAAAGTTGCCAACTGATCACTTTGTCCTGCGTATTTTGGGGGCAGTCCAATGGGGACCTTTACTGCGGCAGCTGGAGGGGCTGTTCGCATCTGGTCTATCGTGGCCTTCAAGGTTTGATTATCCGTCTTCAGCGCCTGGACTGCTGCTAGCAGGGCTTGAACATCCGTCTGCAAATCAGCTACCTTAGTCCTCAAGAGTTTCACTTCTTCCGTCTCAGAAGTGGGGTTTGTTCCCCACGCTGCTCCCTTTGACATCTTGTCCCAGTCAAGTGAAGAGAGCGTTGAGGGTGATTTAGGTGGCTCTGTCAAGCTGTCAGTCCCAGGATGAGACTCAGGAACCAGACCAGAGGTTATAAGTAATTCGTGTTTTATTAGGGTAATGTCCAAACAAAGACTGCGTCTTCTCATGAATCAATACAGGGCTACAGGTCCTGCGGCATTGGGAGAAAGTTGACAGAGCAAGGGACTGCTTCCCGCCTGTTCTTTAAGAAGGGGCCAAACGGGCGCGCAACCTTTCGCTCCTCCTTAACTGCCCCTCAGGTACTGCCCATCTTCCCCCCCTTCTCTCCTGTCTTTTCAACCGTCTGCGTGTGCACGGTGAGGGGGGAAGCATCACCCCCTCCTCTTCTGAAGTTTCCGATTCCATTATGGGGGATAGGGGAGGAGCTGATGGTAGACTGTCTCTCCGCTTTTCTGCTGTGATCAGCCCTCCCTCTTGCTCTGAGCTGCTGAGAAGGGGGGGCGTGGGAATGTCCAGGGAGGATTCTGAAACTCCAGAGCTCTCAGGCTCCCCGTTGCTAGGCGACCCTATCACTGGCATTTCCTCTGTTTCGTCTTCACTCCAAAGGGGGGAAGTTCCTCCCCCTTCCCTCTGCCATCCATCTGAATCCCCTTCTGTCAACTCCCCGAGCCCCTCAGGACCCCAGCTCTGCCTCTCGACAGTTGGAGAGCTCACCACCTCCCAAGGTAATTGGTTTCATTGTAGTACAATCTTAACAGACAGTTTTTCCTGATGTTCAGTCAAAATCTGGCTTCTCTATAACTTCAGCCCATTATTTCATGCCCTGAACTCTGGGACAATCAAATAGAGATCCTGGCACTCCTCTGTATGACAGCCTTTCAAGTACTTGAAGAATGTGATCATATCTCTCCTCAGTCTTCTCTTTTCAATGTTAAACATGCCCAGTTCTTTCAGTCTCTCCTGATAGGTCTTTCCATTTAGTCCCCTGATCATGGTTGCCCTCCTCTGAACTTGTTCCAGTTTGTCTGCATCTTTCTTAAAGTGCAGTGTCCAGAACCGGACACAGTATTCAAGATGAGGCCTAAACAGTGCTGAATAGAGAGGAACTAGTACTTCATACGATTTGGAAACTATACTTCTGTTAATGCAGCCTAAAATAGCATTTGCCTTTTTTTTTGCAGCCACATCGCACTGTTGGCTCATATTCAGTTTGTGATCAACAACAATTCCAAGATCCTTCTCTCATGCAGCATTGCTGAGCCAAGTGTCCCCAATCTTATAACTGGGCATTTGGTTTCTTTTACCTAGGTGTAGATCTTTGCACTTTTCCCCTGTGAAATGTCATTTTGTTGTTTTCAGCCCAATGCTCCAGCCTATCAAGATCACTTTGAATTTTGTTTCTGTCCTCCAGGATGTTAGCTATCCCTCCCAATTTTATATCATCTGCAAATTTGATAAGCATTCCCTGTACCTCCTCATCCAAGTCATTAATAAAAATCCTGAAGAGCACTGGGCCCAGGACTGAGTCCTGCAGTACCCTGCTGGTTATCTCTTCCCACTTTGAGAAGGAACCATTAATAAGCACTCTTTGATTATGTTTCTGTAGCCAACTATGGATGCATCCAGCCCACATTTAGCTAGTTTGCTAATCAGAATATCATGGGGAACTTTGTCAAAAGCTTAGCTGAAGCTGAAGATATATTAAGTCCACACATTCCAACCATCTACCATGGAGATTAGCTGATCAAAAAAATGAGATTAGCTTCACAGGATTTGTTCTTGATAAATCCATGTTGACTTCTAGTAATCGCTGTGTTGTTTTCAAGGTGCTTACAGTATGACCACTTTATAATCTGCTCCAGAATTTTCCAAGGGATCAATGTCAGTCTGACTGGTCTGTAGTTCCCAGGTTCCTCCCTTTCGCCCTTTATGAAGATAGGGACAACATTAACCCTCCTCCTGTCATCCGGCACTTCACCCATCTTCCACAATTTTTCAAAGATAACAGGCAGCTATTCTAAGCCAGTTCCGTCAATACTCAAGGATGCAGTTCATCAGGCCCTAGAGATTTGAACTCGTTCTTTGCAAAACCAGAATTTGAGGATGTAGATTTTTTTTCACAACAAATTTAAATGTTAATTTTCAGTTCTTGTATTTTAATTTCAGGAAAACAATGTGCCTAAAGTAATGTTTCACAGCACATCCCCAAGCAGGCTCAAGTTATAGCCTGTTCCTCCGCAGTGATTAAGTGACTAGTCACAGCAGCAGCTCCATATATGTCTAATAAGATTTAGAAAGTTGCCTCCACATTTTTCTTTCTCACTTTCTTTTATAGTTGTCCAATTTACTTACTTTTAAAAAAATGAAAACTAAGAGTTTGAGCCTTCTGGTGGGGTGGCAAAATGAACAAAATCATTCAACGTGCTACACCAAAATGAACTTGTCACCTTTTGTTCACTGGTAAATATGGAAATTACTTTCAGGTTTGTACAGAGATTTTTAAATTAGTTCAGGCAACTTCAGGCAACTGAATTAGTTCATTCCAAACATTAATCCTGGCTTTATGCAGCCCAACATCAGTCCATTAACAGATGAATAATTATTTCCCCACCACTTAAGCTGTGGTTTGTTCCCTAGATTTCTTAGACTACGGTAGTCTGCTCCCAATCAAGATTTGTTCAAGATGTTGCTGAGGAACTGCAGTAAAAGCCAGAATGTTGAGTAAAACTTAATAAGGAAAAAATCTTGAAATTTCATGTTGTAAATTTTTCTTACAGATGCAGATCATTGTCATGAGTGTCCAGAAGATCGATACTCACACAGCGACAGAGATCAATGTCTCCCTAAAACTATAGTCTTCCTCTCCTATGAAGAACTTCTGGGAATTATCTTTGTTTCCTTTTCCCTGTTTTTGTGCTTAACCACAGGTTCAGTTTTAGGAATCTTCATTAAATACCAAAACACTCCAATAGTTAAAGCCAGCAACCGAAACCTTACTTACATCCTGCTCGTTTCCCTCCTGCTTTCCTTTTTATCTCCCTTTCTATTCATTGGCCGGCCTCAAAAGGTCACCTGCCTCCTTCGCCAAACTGCCTTCAGCATCATCTTCTCAGGTGCTATCTCTTCTGTGCTGGCCAAAACAACTACTGTGGTATTGGCATTCATAGCCACAAAGCCTGGGAAGGGGGTCAGGAAATGGGTGGGAAAGCACTTGGCAAATGCCACTGTCATTTTCTGTTCCATCATTCAGTTTGGCATCTGCATTATCTGGATCGTAATCTCGCCACCTTTCCCAGAATTTGACATGAATTCCCAGGTCAGACAGATAATACTGCAATGCAATGAAGGGTCTGTCACCATGTTTTACTTTGCCCTTGGCTATATGGGTCTTCTGGCTGTCATCTCTTTTACTGTGGCTTTCTTAGCCAGGAAGCTACCCGGGGGTTTCAATGAAGCCAAGTTTATCACCTTCAGCATGCTGGTGTTTTGCAGTGTTTGGGTGTCCTTTGTGCCAACCTACTTGAGCACCAAGGGGAAATACATGGTAGCTGTGCAGATCTTCTCCATCTTGGCTTCCAGTGCTGGGCTCCTGGGTTGCATTTTCCTCCCCAAATGTTACATCATTGTATTAAGGCCTGATCTGAATACAAAGGTGCATCTAATGATGAAGAGGAAAGTTTAGGATTGTGTCGAATGTATAGCTCAGGAAGAATTACACATTCATAGAATCATAGAATAGTAGAGTTGGAAGAAGTTTATAAGGCCATCAAGTCCAACCCCCTGCTCAATGCAGGAATCCAAATCAAAGCATTCCCAACAAATGGCTGTCCAGCTGCCTCTTGAATGCCTCCAGTGTTGGAGAACCCACTACCTTTCTAGGCAATTGGTTCCACTATCATATGGCTCTAACAGTTACAAAGTTTATCCTGATGTTCAGTCAAAATCTGGCTTCCTGCAACTTGAGCCCATTATTCCATGTCCTGCACTCTGGGATGATCAAAAAGAGATCCCGGTGGTCCTCGCTGTGGCAACCTTTCATGTACTTGAAGAGTGCTATCATATCTCCCCTCAGTCTTCTCTTCTCCAGGCTAAGCATGCCGTGTTCTTTCAGTCTCTCCTCACAGGGCTTTGTTTCCAGTCCCCTGATCATCCTTGTTGCCCTCTTCTGAACCTGTTCTAGTTTGTCTGCATCCTTCTTGAAGTGCGGAGACCAGAACTGGACACAGTACTCAAGATGAGGCTTAACCAGTGCTGAATAGAGGGGAACTAATACTTCACACAATTTGGAATCTATACATCTGTTAATGCTGACTAAAATAGCATTTGGCTTTTTTGCAGCCACATCACACTTTGGGCTCATATTCAGCTAATGAAACGACAATTCCAAGATCCTTCTCACATGTCGTATTGCTGAGCCAAATATCCCCCATCTTATAACTGTGCATTTGGTTTCTTCTTCATTTACATTTAGCCCTGCTGAATTTCATTCTGTTGTTTTCAGCCCAATGCTTCAGCCTATCAAGGTCCCTTTGAATTTTGTTTCTGAGTTCCACGGTATTAGCTGTGCCCCCCAATTTTGTATTATCTGCAAATTTGATAAGCGTACTCTGTACCTCCTCATCCAAGTCATTAATAAAAATGTTGAACAGCACTGGGCCCAGGACCGAGCCCTGTGGTACCCCACTTGTTACTTCCACCCAGTTTGAGAAGGAACCATTGATAAGCACTCTTTGAGTATGATTCTGGAGCCAACTGTGGATCCACCTCATAGTTGTTCCATCCAGCCCACATTTAGCTAGCTTGTTAATCAGAATATCATGGGGCACTTTGTCAAAAGCTTTCCTGAAGTCGAGATATATTATGTCCACAGCATTCCCACAGTCTACAAGGGAGGTTACCCAATCAAAAAATGAGATGAGATTAGTTTGGCAGGATTTGTTCTTCATAAATCCATGTTGGCTCCTAGTAATCACTGTATTGCTTTCAAGGTACTTACAGATTGACTGCTTTATAATCTGCTCCAGAGTTTTTCCAGGGATTGATGTTAGGCTGACTGGTCTGTAGTTCGCCGGTTCCTCCTTCTTGCCCTTTTTGAAGATAGGGACAACATTAGCTCTCCTCCAGTCAACCGGCACTTCACAAGTCCTCCATGATTTCGCAAAGATAATAGATAGTGGTTCTGAGAGTCCTTCAGCCAGTTCCTTCAATACTCTAGGATGCAGTTTATTGGGCTCTGCCAATTTGAACTCGTTCAAAGTAATTAGGTATTCCTTGACCATTTGTCTATCAATCTCAAGCTCCAATCCTGTCCCTTCTACTTCATGTTTCCCGGGAGGGTCATAGACCCTTTTTTGGGAGAAGACTGAGCCAAAGTAGGAATTGAGCACTTCTGCCTTTTCTTTGTCATCTGTTATCATTTTGCCATCCTCATTGAGTAGCTGTGCCACCATTTCTTTTCTCTGTCTTTTACTATGGACACACCTGAAGAAAGCTTTTTTGTTGCTTTTAGCATCCCTTGCTAGCCTCAGCTCATTCTCAGCTTTAGCCTTCCTGCCACCATCCCGGCAATTCCATGATACCTGTCTGTACTCTTCCTTTGTGGCCTGGCCTTCTTTCCACTTCCTGTATGTGTCCTGTTTTGTTTTCAGGTCATCTTTAAGTTTTTTGTGAAGCCACATTGGCTTCTGCTGTTTTTCCCCTTTTTTCCTTGTTGGAATTGCTTCCCATTGCACTTTTAGAATTTCCTTTTTTAGAAACTCCCACCCATCTTGGTCTCCTTTTCTCATTAGGGTGGCTTGCCATGGAACGGTACTTACAATTGTTCTGAGTTTATTAAAATCCGATTTCCTGAAGTCCAGGGTGTGCGTATGGCTACTCTCAGCTTTTGCTTCTGTTAAAAGCAAGAATTCAAGTATGGTGTGGTCACTTTCCCCCAGAGTTCCCGTAACTGCCACTTCATCCACCAAATCATCTCTATTGGTTAGAATCAAGTCCAGGATAGCTGATCCCCTGGTTGCTTCTTCTACCTTCTGTAGGAGAAAGTCATCTCCAACACAATTCAGAAATTTCTTGCAGGGGGCGTGTTTGGCAGAATTTGTCTCCCAACAGATATCGGGATAATTGAAGTCCCCCATTACTACTACATCATGCCTCCCTGAAACATTGGCAATTTGCTTTTCAAAAGTGACATTCTTGTCTTCTCCTTGATTGGGTGGTCAGTAGTAGACTTGCACCATTAATTTTAATCCAGTTAGTCTTGGTGGAGCTACCAAGCTCATCTTCCTGTATTTCTGTGCAGGGATATATATTTTTAACATATATCGCAACTCCACCTCCATTTTTATTCCTTCTGTTCTTTTTGAACAAGTTATATCCTTCAATTGCTGTATTCCAGTCATGGAAGTCATCCCACCAAGTTTCAGTTATACCTATCAAGTGGTAATTATCCTCCCGTATTAAGAGTTCAAGTTCATCCTGCTTGTTTCCCATGCTCTCCTTGTATGTCTACTTGTATGTTTATGTTTTACTTACTATGTTACCATGCAGCAGCCATCTTTTCCCATTGTGAATACCCCTGAGAACATGCATCATCATAATGTAGCATTGTTTCCAGGGATATTTCTGTTATAGTTTCAAAGTGGACAGCAAGCAGGCTGCTGATCTCTGCCAATCTACTTTGTTTAATAAATGAAGATGGAGGGAATTTTCATCACCCCATATAAGTTCCAATCAAAATGTCACCATCCCCACCTGAAAATTGTGCAGTTTTTGCACTCTGAAAACTGCAGAACTTCTCTACTCCCCCTTCACAAAAGGGAATGCACATGGGGAGAAGTTTTCAGTACAGTGTTAGGGAAGATAGTTTATTATTAACACACACACATGTGTACACATACTGTAATATTCTCTGTATAACATCTCTGCTATGGATTTGATTTGGGATTATGATGATCCCTTTCTGATCCCACAAAGATAGCTTGTTATAAATTCTGCATGGTTGCTCAGTAAAACCATGATGAACAATACAACTACAGTTCTCTCTGTTGCATTGTGGGTGAGAAAAACATGTCCATGTGACAAAATAGAAGATCTGTTGTGGTGGCATTACTCTACAATTTAAAAGAAAAGATAAGGCTCTTCACATTCAGTCATGCCCTCCTAAAATAAATTCTAAGTTATGAATTCTCTCTTAATGCCTGCACAATATAAGAAATAAATGGCTAGTACAGTATCACACATTGTTCTCACACACGTCCATCATCTTTCAGCTTCCATCCTCTTCTTTTCCATGTTGGAGCTGAGAATAGCCTGGAGGCACCAGTCACCGACCAACCCTTTCTCAGGTACCAGAGGGAGGGGGAGAGTAAAGGAAGCTTCCCAAAGCTAGTCAAAGGCATTTTGCTGCCTGCAGCAAAAAACAATTTGCTGCCCCCACCATTCCACATACAGAAGCCAATTGTTCTGGCTCCTGAATCTCATGTGAGTCCTGCCAATAGGCAGGTGTTCTCCACCGCACCTGAAAGCATCAAAGTAATCAGGTTGCAGGACAAGCCACATGGCATACACAGCTCCGTCCTCCAACGGAAATGTATGGCCAGAGGCCTCTGGAACAGTCAGGGGCTGCCTGCCAGCATTTGCCACCTGAGAGGGCTGCCTTAGCGCATCCAGTGATAAAGCTGGCCCTGAGCCTTCCATCCCTTCCACATTTGCTGTGGCCAGATAGCCAGCAGCAGCTCATCAGTGTAGAGGGAACGTTTAGAGGATTGGGAGAACGAGGCTAGGGGTTCAGAGGGGAGGATGCATTCAAATTAGCTTGGAAATAAGCAGTCCTTTTCATCTCCTGACTCCCAAACATTGAATAAAAAGATCACGGGTATTCGGCCCATTTGAAGGTATTACATTTAAGCATGAAGTACAGTTTTTTCTGGTCAGTTGGCAACCTTAGTGACAGGGCAATCAGAAAAGATGGGCAAAGGTACTCAGATCTTCACAGTCTTTGGCTTTCATGTTCTTTTGTTCTTTTTTAAAAATAAATCTGCTTTATGAGAAGACACCAGACACAACACTGTAGGCAAAACACACAAATAACCAAAGGAGAAAACCAAATCACAACATAACCGATTTCAACTAAAAATACATTGGGTGGAATGGGGGCGGGGAAGTATTTTACTTATCAGTTTTACAATAATCCTTACAAACTATCAAGAGCACCAAATTCATACTTTGCTGGAATAACCCATCCATGCCTGGTGGGCTATCTAAGACATGAAGGGCATTCAGTAAGGGCTGGGCAAAAGGGCCAGGGGACTCTCAAGTCAGCAAGGTGAAAGTGTCTCTCCCTTCACACAAAGGTAGTGTTATGGCAGCAGCAGAAGAAGGGATGACCCTTCTTTCAGGCTGCGCCAGGGCCCAGGACAGCAGTGGCCACTTAGCCATGCTGGGATATCACCAACGAGTGTGCCTGCAAGGTAGACCTTTCACAGCAGAGGTTACTCTCCAGGAAGCAGCACCACCCTACCAGTTGGAGCTGCTGCCTTCTACAACACCCCTGAAGGAATGCCAAGGTGAGGCAACATTCTGGCAAGGCAAGCATCTAACAGGTGCAGACTTCTCTCTGCTGTATATATCACCCTCTCCTGGAAGCTATGACTCTTGGAAGACAGGGAATGTGATCTGGCACTAGGGTTGCCAGGTTCAGGGCCTGAGACTGAGCCTGTATCTTTAGGAGAAGGGAAAGTCAGCCAAGTGCAGGTGTTCTTGCAACATTGTAATGAGAAAAACCACAAGGTGGAATTCTCCTTTCCCCCTGCACAACTTTTAAATATACAGAAAACCTCTTGGAGGCTTGTGGTTTTTCTCATTACAGTGTTGCAAGAACACCTGCACTTGGCTGACTTTCTCTTCTCCTAAAGATACAGGATCAGTCTCAGGCCCTGAAACTGGCAACCCTACACATACACCTTGGACTAGAAGGTTCCAGCCAACTGCCCCTCTCATTGGTCAATGGATCTGCCTGGCAGTTGCTAGGCCTTTTCTGCAAAAGTGATTTAGGTTCTTACTTCCCATATCTTGATTCCTGACTTGGATGCTGACACCTGTGAAGATCCTAATGCTACTTGCCAGGTCAGTGGGGTCAAATGCTGTAAAGTGGTTTGTATGAGGCAAGTTAGCATTGTCATTTTATTGTTCTTGTTCTCTAATTTTTCTTTAATGCACTGTGGTATTTCTTAACATCTTTTCATCTCTACATTGTCATTAGGGTTGCCAGGTCCATGGCCTGAGACTGATCCTGTATCTTTAGGAGAAGAGAAGGTCAGCCAAGTGTAACCTGGCAACCAAGAGGTCTTGTGTATTCTTTAAAAGTTGTGGAGGGGGGAGGGAGAATTCCACCTCAGGAGAAGGGAAAGTCAGCCAAGTGCAGGTGTTCTTGCAACACTCTAATGAGAAAAACCACAAGGTGGAATTCTCCTTTCCCCCTGCACAACTTTTAAAGATACAGAAAACCTCTTGGAGGCTTGTGGTTTTTCTCATTACAGTGTTGCAAGAACACCTGCACTTGGCTGACTTTCTCTTCTAAAGATACAGGATCAGCCTCAGGCCAAAAACATGGCAACCCTACTACTGAGTAACTTTTGAGACTTGAGGCTCAAGGGACAGAGAGTCTGGTTTTTAGCTCTTGTTCCAGTGAATCTCAATGTTGGGAATTCTCTTGACCCGGACTGGAGTGGGCTTAAGGAGTGGTGGCAGCAGTATTAACTTACATGGTTGGTGTCACCCTGGTTGTTTGGCACCAGCTGCACCGACAAGGATATTGGCTCCTAGTCTGTGGCCTCGACAGGCATGACTAATTTAGGTCCATTAATTTCAGTGAGTTTATTCTGAGTAAATCTTCAGTGGATACAACACTGAGCAAGCAAAAAAGGCTGAAGGCTTGTTATCATATAACTGCTCTGCAAAAAAATCAGAACAAATGTCCAAGGAAAACCGAACATAATTTAACTTCTGCATAGGCTTTGTGCAACCAAAGCAGGCTGCATGTACAATAAATGGGTTATTAATGTTATGAGGGGGAAGGTCTGAATTGGATTCTACCTGTGGTGGATTCATATCAGTGGGGCAGTGGAATCTGCTGTGGGTTTCACTCCGAACTTTCAAGAAACTGGCCATGGTTTGACTGTCCAGAACATAATTAAAATCATGTTCCTGACTGTTCTGAACAATTGTTCCACTAAACTGAAGTGGGGAAGAGGTGGCTTCCCATTGTTGTTAGACTCCAATGCCCATCAACCTCAGACAACCTGACCAATAGTCAGGGATGATGAGAGTTGTAGCCCAGCAGCATCTGAAGGACCACAAGTTGCCTGTATCCCCACTAAACATTAGCTCAAGTTCACTGCCCTTTCAACTTTTGCAAACATGTTTTCTCCTGCTCTGCACCAGTGCCGCAAAGAGAGTGTACAAAGAGATCTTTTATGTCCCCTACAATTATCAAAATCATTGTGATTCCTTCATGTTCCTGTGGCCAAAGTCCCATTGGGTGTGTTTTCATGGAGGTCACTTTTGATATCAGTAACAATAGTAATCATTGGAACCCAGATTCCCTTGATAATTCCTTGTTCCAAATCTGAAAAGAGAGCAACATAAATGAACTTCCTGGGCTAATAAGGATGAGGGCTGGGATTTAGAAAATCAGAGGTGGTCTGCCAGTCAGATGTTTGTCTGCATCTCTGTTAGCGCTGAAGCCCGGCTTGGCTCTTCCTCTGTGAAGTCAGATGCAGGATGAGGCTTGCAAGGCTGCTGCATTTCTTTCCTGGCAGATATCACTGCCAGTGCACTGACCAGCTATATAATAAAGCCCATTGAAGGAAGGTAATTCTTGCTTGCCTATTCCTAAAATGATCCTGCTGCTACTATCGTTTCATTTGCTCTTTGGGATAGCAATGAATGAAGATCTCTCAAGCCCACAGATGCCTCTAAATAATTATTATAGTCCAGGAGATTATCTCATTACTGGAGTTATACCAGTGAAGACAGCTAAGTATCCAGAATATGCTTTCTTGTCTGACCCTGTCTATGACTCCCTCATGTAAGTGTTACTTGCTGTTCATGTTTGTTCTCAGACAATTCTGATCTTCCTTATAAAAAGAATCTACAGTATATTCTTTCTGACTGAGTGAGCAGCAGACTCTTCTGCATTCTGAAAAATAATTTGCAAGATGACTGGGAAAGTGGAGGATTCACGTGGAGATATGAATGAGATATGCCTTTATGGTCTTTCTTTTCTCGTGACAGACATGGTTTTCAGACATCTAAGTCTCAATTCTTTTGTAATCAAATAATATCATCCACACAAAAGAGTGAGCTATCAGCAGACTTGGGGGAACCCCAACGTTTGAAGAAGTACCAAAAACCTTTAGGAAACAAAACCTGAAAGGGAAGGGAGACAAACTGCTGAGTGTGAGCTGAGTTTGCTCAGCAGACACAGGATGCTGTCTGTCTGTTGGGGAGGGGAAATGGAAACTAGGGGTGCTGGTGGAATGTAATGGAGTAGCTAGGAAAAGGGCATGGCTGGCAGGCTGCAATTCTGAACAGGGCACTCCACCATACTGCAACATGTTGTTGCAGGTCCCACCTGTAAACACACAGGTATTTGAAGAGAAGCCACAGAGGCTCCTTTACCTACAGCTTCCTTGGAAATAAATCCCACTGTGTTCAGAAGAACTTAATTCCTAATAAGTGCACCTAGGATTTCAGTATTTATAGAGGTCAAAATGGAAAGGTTTCTGGGATTAAGATAAACAGAAAGAAAGGACAATGGAACCAATTACCTAGAGAGGTAGTGGGCTCTCTGACACTGGAGGCATTCAAGAGGCAGCTGGACAGCCATCTGTCGGGAATGCTTTGATTTGGATCCTTGCATTGAGCAAGGGGTTGGACTTGATGGCCTTATAGGCCCCTTCCAACTCTACTATTCTATGATTCTATGAAAGTTGAATGGCTGGATAGTTATCATACAGTGCAAACAAAGGTGTTTTATATCACCATTATTCCCATCTGGTCTGAAAATTATATTAAATACCGAGAATGGTATCAAATACAGAATGTATAAAATACAGACTGCTTGTACAAATGCCTGTACACTTGCAGACATCAATGGATTTAAAGAAATCATCAAATTAACTATTTTTTGGCTGGTAGGATTGCTATTAAAAAAATTCTCCAAATAAGGTTTGCTTTTATAAATGTCCCCATACAACTTAGAATTAATACTGATTTGAAGAAGGGGCAACGCATGCTAACATTTCTAGGAAACTGACACACTTGTCATTAACAACACAGCAAACACTAGATGGTAAAGGAGGTCTGCATTTTTATTGCATATTACTTTGCATATGTACATTATTACATATTGCTTGCTGGTTGAAACTTGATTAATAGTAGATGGTTAACTGGAGATATAAGCAAATCATGGTGAATTATAGGACAATATTTCTTTTTATCCTTCAGAAACACTTAACATAGTATTATAAAAGACAATAGAATCTGGCAACTATAATTGCATATGAAAAGTTTTTATATTAGCAGCCTGAAACACCTGTGATACATTCAAGTGAGCTTTAACTCCCAAAATATTTGCTAACTTCTTACATAATAAATCAGAAGTTGTATTGTAGTACAGTCTGGGAAAGGAAGAAGAAACACACAAAATTTTGAAATTTTTTAATACAGTCGTCATGAATTGTTGACATCATGTCAATCAAATGAATTGGCAACTGCAACTGAGCAACTGGATTCTATTCCTATTGACTGTTCAGTCATTTTTTATGTAAGGTAAGCCGCTTTTGCAGCAAACCTGCAGAAAGGGCCTACACATTGTCTACAATAGAATATTAGTTTGTTTGCTACAATTTTACCCCACATTTCTACCAGTGCATTAAAGGTGGTTTACAGTAATTGTATTCATGGTCTTTGTTTTAAGCTATTATTTTCATAGCTTAAAATTAAGGATGGGGAGAAATTTGGTGCAATTCACATTTGAAACTGAATCTATCAGATTCATACTCCAAACTATGAGAACAGAAACGCAGCCATCCTTCAAAATTTGTGCTTATCCAAATTTTGCAATGCAGTTCTCCAACTAAACAATATTTACAAAAATGCATATACTGAAGTTTGCATAAAAATGAATATATTAGCAATGAACTACATCACAACATTCAAATAAGTGCAAATATGGAAGGATGGCTGTGTTTCAGTTTTCACATTGTTTCTTAAAGGGGAGAAATATGCATGTCAATAAATCTTTTTTTTCCCTTAGTAGCCAACCCACTGGGCTCTTACTGTTACTGGCATTTTTTAAAAAAAACAAACCCCCACAATATTTTATTAGGTTTATTTATACACACAAATAAAAACAAAAAAATTGAAATAAAAAATTAAAAGAAAAAGAAAATTATAAATTCTACAGCCAGACACTTAAATTGTTGCTCCTGGTCTTAATACAACCATGTATACTTTTTGACAATTGAGTAATTGCACATCTTATAACTAAATCATGTTATTCCGTCTTCTCTTCTCAGGGAAAAATGACCACGTGAACAACAAAAACCAACCGTTAAGATATAGGGATAGTTCAAAGCAGGGGGTCCCAAACGGTGGTTCAAGGACCTCCAGTGGTCCACAAGCTTCATTCAGGTGGTGGATTTCTGTGGATTTGTGGCTGAAGATGGGAGACAGGAAGTCTATTGCATGAAATATTCATATTGAGTTTGCCTTTCTATTGCTTCTTTTATTTCTTATACTGTATTTTATTGTATTACAATTTGAATTCTATGGAATTCAAACTGATACAATAAAATACAATATATAAGAAATAACAGAAACAACCAAAATACAATTACAAATCATACAGCATCTAGCAAATCACAACTGCTACAACAGGCTCTGTTTGAAGGAACTAATTTCACAGCCATGATCTTGTTATTGTTCTTTTTCTATTGATTTTCGCAGTTTTCAAGGCTGCTGAAGATGGGGGCTAATGCATATCTTTCGGACTTCTACATACAATGTCAGCTCAGTACCATTTTTTATATGAGCAACCCGAAAAGCTGGGGATAGATGAAAATGAGCTTTGACTCCCACAATATTTGTTAACCTCTTACATAATCACGTGATGTAGGCAAGTTCAGCTGGGGTCAAGAGAGAAGAAACATGCACACTTTTGAAATATTTTAATGAAATGTTCTTGAATTCTTGATGGTCTATTGCCTGAATTGCTACTGTACCTGAACTCTTCATCTGCATTGTTGTATATATTATAAGCTGCTTTTGCAGCAATCTTGAAAAAAGGCATATAAATTCTATATAGATTGTTTCTTTGCTACATTTGACACCACTTTTCTGCCAACACATTCAATGAGGTTCAGAGTTATTGTATTCAAACGGCACAGTATGAAAGGGAAAATTAACGGGATGGAAAGAGGAAAATAAACAAAATAAGATATGATGGCCACTGCAGGAGGCAGTTCTAGCAGGGGAGGAGCCAAATGGCAATGGGTCCTAGAGAGGGCAGGACTTTCCCTTCGTGCTCTGAGACATTGACAAGATGGACCTCTGATCTGATATTTAGGTTTTAAAAGTCAGGAATCTACATGTTTTTAAGACTTTTTCCCAACTAGCCAACCCACTGGGATCTTAATGTCACTGGCATTTTGAATAGGAAAAGCAGGATTTGGACACATTTTTTTTAACCTGGTCAATATTCCACTTGCTTTTCATTTCAGGATATGGGAGATGAACTACCAGCATGTCCTAGCCATCTTGTTTGCCGTTAAAGAGATCAGTGAAAATCCCAAGCTCTTACCCAATATCACCCTCGGCTACAACATCTATGAAAACTGTTTCAGTGTCAGGATAACCTGTGAAGCCACAGCAGATCTCCTCTCCACTGGACATTGGATGGTCCCCAATTTCAAGTGTGGAAGGCAAGAAAAGCTCCTGGCTGTTATTCAAGGAGGGGACTTTGAAACCTTTTTTCAGATGGCAACTATGTTAGATGTGTACAAGGTCCCTCAGGTATGCAGAACAATAGGGATTGGAATGAGCACATCTCAGACCAAATGTTTGTAATTGAAACTGGGTCATGGGGATTGAAGAGGGTGTAACCTTTCTCTCAGTTTGGGATTTTTCTGTTAATAATGTGCCTCAGGAAGAGTTGTGATAACCATGTGAACTCACAGTATTTGCCTTTTGTGCAGAGCTTGGAAAAGTTACTTTTTTGAACTACAACTCCCATCAGCCCAATCCACTGGCCACGCTGGCTGGGACTGATGGGAGTTGTAGTTCAAAAAAGTAACTTTTCCAAGCTCTGCTTTTGTGGCTCTGCACCACAAGGAGCAAGATGAAACTTGTCTAAAAGAAACTTTAAAATCTCACCAGAAGCACTTCAAGTTGTTGTTCTCCTTCCCTGAAGCCCATAAGGTACCAAACATTTCAAAGGTTTGGGAGAAAGCTGGAGAGGCAAGATGAGGAGCAGTGATGTCCTGGAAGGCACTGGTGGCTGATGTCCATTAGAACTATTGGGCAGCAGGTAGAGAGCCCAACGGTAGGTGGAGGCAGAGCCAACAAATTATAGCTTTGTCCTCATCATTCTCCCTGCTGAGTTCTGCAAGGCCAACACTGAGACTGAGATTAAGGAAGTTGCCAGGCAGTGTTATATATAAGTGTTATACACACACACACACATCTGGTTTTAAGTAAGGAGGCAGGCAAGTGAGGGCTGGCTGAGAGCAGACTGAAGTTGGTGGGCAGTGCCCTGGTAACCCTAATGGACCAACCTCCACTGCTGAAGGTAAATCCAAGAGAATGAGATTTTTATCAGAGCAGGAGTAAAGATGCCATTGCCAGAGTATCAGGGTAATTGATAAAACTGTCCCTGCTGTGGCAGGTGAATGAGGAGATAAGGAGGATTTCCTGTTTGTTTGTGACAGATTAGCATAAAGGAAGTCAGAGAATGTGGAAAATAATCCATCAAGGCTGGATACTGTTTCTTGGAGGGAGTTCCTGTTTCAGGTTAGCAGTTTGAACAGGAATACTTCTTTGCAAAAACTCTTGCATTTCTAATTAAAATCTAAAGCTTGTATTTCAGCTGATGGAAAATCTCATGTTAAATTTCAATTTGTTTTACAATATTAGCTTGTTTTAAACTGTTTTTCATGTTGTAACTCACTCTGGGACCTTATAGTGAAAGGTGGGTAATAAATCAGATAAACAACTTATGCAGTCAGAAGTCAACAAGCACCACTTGGTTCAATAGATCTTATGTGTAGTAAGATTCTGTTAGAATGTTAAAGTAGTCAACTCCACTAAAAGATGAGAAATCTGGTAATAATTTCCATGGCAATGGTAAAATGAAGCCCAGTTTCAGGAAATGAAAAAAAAGTGGAAAATAGAACAACAGGATTTCAATTTGGAAATGTTTATACCACAACGTTGAAATATTTGTATTTTGAGACAGCTCTGCAAGGGAGCCAAACGTACAATAATTGCACAAAAAGTCAGCAATCCCAAATGCATTTACCAGGGATGCTGAGAGTAAGTCCCAGCTGAGTGGAACTTACATGTAAGTAGATATGTACAGAATTGTGCTGTTAAGCAGAAGCTATTTTAGGCTAGCTATGTCTGTGCATTGTTTCCAGCACTGTGCATTGATGCCTTTTTCTTTGTTTTTACTAGCTGTCTTATGGTTTTGTCAACCACATTCTGAGTGACAAAACTCCGTTCCCCTCTTCCTACTGGATGAGTCCCAAGGCAACTCTGCAGTACAAGGGGATACTTAAGTTGCTGCAGTATTTTGGGTGGACGTGGGTCGGTCTCATTGCTCCAGACAATGATGGTGGAGAACTCTTTGTGAGAACCTTGAACTCAACATTCATCAGAAGTGATATTTGTGTAGCCTTCACATACAGGATCCCACAAGTATTTTCTTTTGACATTAATGTTCTAAAACAAACACTTTTAAGTTGTTTAACACATCTTACACAGAGGAATGCCAATGTGATGATCTGTTATGGGGACTCTGATTCAATGTTACTGTTGCCATATGGACTAAATGAAATTGAAAGAATAAATAATGCCTCTATAGGGAAAGTTTGGATCTCCACAGCTTTGTGGGGCTTCACCTTAAGCACGTTTTTTACATACTGGAATATCAAATTCTTCCATGGGTCATTGGCCTTCAGCATTCAAACAAATAAGAGGTCCAAATCCCAGGACCTTTTCTTGACTCAAGATGGATATTCCCTTGATTCTGCTCGGTCGGAAACATTTGACTGCGCTCATTCAAACCACAGATGGACAAGGAAAACCTGGAAAAGATGTAGGGAGAGGGGAAAGCTGGAAGGTCTTCCCCCAGCTTGGCTTGGGAAAGGGATGTCTGCTGAGAGTGACAATGTTTATCGTGGTGTCTATGTTGTGGCACATGCCTTCCATGCTCTGATCACATCCATATCTAGCCGCATGAAGACTGCAGAAGAAGGCAGACTGGACCTTCTGAACATAGAGCCATGGCAGGTAAGAAAGAGTGAGAGAGAGAAGGAGAGAAATGACATGTGGTCCCTAGCTTTGTATAAATATGTATGGGTCATTGTAGGGGACAGCTGCAGGGCCACTAACATCGCACCTGCATCAGGTCCCACAAACCCTCTTGGTGACCCTGCAAAGCTGACTATGGGGGGGCACTGTGATGCGTCCTTCCCTGGCTCTCCCTGTCAGGTTCCTACCTGCTCGTGGTTACTGCCTGTCTCTAGGCACCACCAGGGACTCCACCAGTCCGGACCACACTCTCTTATGGTTTACCTATCCGCTCTAGCACAGATCTCAACAGATCCCCCTGCTAGGCAACCACCAGTAATGTCCCAATACTAGTATTCCCAGAGACTCTGAATACTGGTATTGTTATTCTCTTCACCGCTGCCACCATTTGTTACAGTTCCCCTTCAGCCTTGGTCATTACCTTACCCTCCCTTCTGGTCTGTGAAACCCCAGCCAAGGATCAGGCCTTTGGTAAACCAAATTAAGTATTTATTAAAGATAACAAAGCTAACAAGATTAACAAGATTTCTTCTTAAGGCACATAAGCATATGGTTTTACTCAATACTAATCCGAACTCCACCTCCCTCCTTCTTCACGCTCTCCTGGCAAACAACTCTCTCAAACCCCACCAAGCAATCCACTCTTTCTCTTCTCCCCCCAGATTCCACAATTCACCACCTCACATTCCCCCAGATTTACCTGTCATCCTTTCATTTATACTGTCAGCCATTTTAAACATTCAGCCAATCATCAAACATTCTATTGCCCATTCACTCCCCCTCCTCTTTCACTACTTACCATGTATACTCTAAACAACCAGCACTTACCATATATACACTAATATATAGGAACATCACATTTCCCCCCCCCTTAAACAACGGCAGAGTATTATTCCTGTTCCAGGATTTATACGTCGCGTTAACAAATAAAAGTCTCTATGGGGAAAATGTATTTCTTTGTTCCTCTGTCTGGTCACGTCATTGCAGTCCCAGCCACTTGCCTGGAAAGTCCATCGGCCAGTACATTGTCCTTGCCTTTGATGAACTGGAAGTCCACTTGATAGTCCTGTAGGGCCCAGGACCACCTCTGCAGCATAGTGTTATGGTTTTTCATAGTCTGCAACCATAACAAGGCCCGATGATCCGTAGTCACTGTGAATCTTCGTCCCCACACGTATGGGCGCAACTTGTTCAGTCCCCACACGACCGCTAGACACTCCTTCTGGACCGATGAATAGTTTTTCTCCCTCGGCGTCAGCTTGCGGCTCAGGTACGCCACTGGATGTCTGGTGCCTTCTCTCTCCTGTAGCAGGACGACTCCCAGCGCCAGGTCCAACGCATCTGTAGCCACGATGAATGGTTTCTCATAGTCTGGTGCTATTAATATGGGTCCTTGGCACAAGGCTTGCTTCAGTAGATCAAAAGCCTTCTGACATTCATCCGTCCATACCACACGCTCAGAACACTTCTTCTTTGTTAATTCATGCAAGGGGGTTGCTATTTCCCCAAAATTTCTCACAAACTTCCTATAAAATCCAGCCACACCCAGAAATGCCCTTACTTGTTTTTTGGTTAAGGGGATCGGCCACGCTTGTATTGCCTCCACCTTGCTCCATAAGGGGGTGATTTTCCCACTCCCCACCTTATGTCCTAAATAGATTACTTCCTTTAGTCCAAACTGGCATTTCTTAGCTTTTATTGTGAGGCCTGCTTTTCTTAAGCCTCCAATACTGTTGTCAGGTGTTGGACATGCTCAGGCACCGACTTGCTAAAAATGGCCACGTCATCGATATAGGCCACTGCAAAATCTGACATGCCTCGCAACACAGTATTGATTAGCCTCTGAAATGAACTTGGTGAGTTCCTTAGTCCCATGGGTAAGGTCACAAACTCATATAACCCATCTGGTGTACTGAAGGCAGTTTTGGCTCTGGATTGCTCGTCTAGTTCCATTTGCCAAAATCCTTTACAGAGATCTAGTGTAGAGATAATGGTTGCTGCCCCCAATAACTCTAACATAGCGTCTACCCTAGGCATAGGATACGCATCTGGGACAGTAATTTTATTGATTAGCCGATAATCAATGCAAAACCTTGTCGTTCCATCTTTTTTCGGAACCAGGACAATACTTGAGGCCCAGGGACTGATGGATTGCCTGATCACTCCTAATTCCAGCATATCTTCCACCTCCTTTTTGATCTCATTCAAAACTTTCCCATTCACACGGTACGGAACAGATCTGATTGGGGCATGATCTCCAGTATCAATGGAATGTATAACTATACTGGTTCGGCCAGGTTTGTTGCTAAAGAGATTCCTATAGGTTTTCAAAACTCTCAGAATCTCTTCTTTTACTTCCTCCTTCACCTCCTCTGACCATTCCACTTGATCTACCCCTCCTTTGTCTTTGCTTTCCTGTACCAAATCTGGAAGTTCAGGCCCACTTCCCTCAGGGAATAAGGTAACTTGCAACACCTGTACATCCCTGGTATGGTAAGGCTTCAACATATTTACATGAACCACTTTGCTTTTGTTTAATTGGTCTGTGGTGATTACATACGTCACTGTGTCAAGCCTTTCTCTGATGGTATATGGTCCTTCCCAGTTAGCCTGTAATTTGTCATGTTTCCTGGGTATGAACGCCATAACCATATCTCCCACATCATACACACGTTCTCTGGCTGTTCTGTCATACCAGTAACTTTGCTTCTCCTGTGCATGACTCAAATTCTCTTTCACCACTTCCATCATTTGTTTCACTGGTTCACATTCACCCTTTCTCTCAGCAGGCATCCACAGTCTATATAAAATCCCATTCTCACACACAACTTGACTCCTCAGCTTGTCAGCGAAAGGAATCTGCTGGGTCAGAGCCTGTTCCTTTATTTGACTCAAACTGGTATCCTTATTCCATTCTTCTCTGAAATGCTCTGTCTCTTCCCCAGAGACCACTTGATACAGTTTGTCTTCTTCAGCAGGCCTGCTAGTGGTTGCTATGGTGACCTGAGGCTGGTTAACAGATTCCACCCTGTTTGTTTCAGCCCCCCTTAATATGGCTTCTTTTTCTCTGCCAATTTGCTGTCTGGTCACTACATATATTTTCCCCTGTGCCCCCATAACATCTCTTCCCAGTATTACTGGTTCTTGTTGCTGGGCATTAATACCAACTTTATATTGGCCCTTTCGGCCTCTCCATTCCATTTTCACTAGGGCCACAGGCAAACTCTCTGGTTGACCCCTCACTCCTTGGATAGTCACTGTTTCCTGAGGTAATATTTCTTCAGATTTTATTAAATCTGGCCTCAGTAACGTCTGAGCGGCACCAGTGTCAAGCAATGCCCCATAAGTTGCCCCTTGTACACTCACTTCCTCTCTCAGACTTGAATCAAGGTCTGTTACTTCTGTCCAGTTTATCTGGCAAAACTGAACCTTTTTCGCTGTTTCTAAAGCCTTGGGCTCTGTTTTCACTGCCCTTGTCTGAGCAGGATTACTAATGGGGTTGGCAACCTCACATTGAAAACGTAGGTGCCCCGGTCTACCACATTTGTAGCATAATTTCTCCTCACTTTTAGGGTACACAGATCCACTCTGGGGTGTCCTGTGCTCTTCAGATTTTAATGGAGGACTCACTCGCTGTGGTACCACATCCCTTCTGCCAGCACTATATGGTCTGGGTTTAAACTCCCTTGATGTTTTCCCCACCCAGCCAGTTCTATTGGAGGCGAAGTGATCCGCCATCTCTGCGGCCTCCTGCACAGATGTAGGGGAACGGTCTTTGACCAGGAGCCTTATTTCTGGTGGTAACTGATGGTATAATTGATCCAGTATCATGAGGCTTTTCACCTCTTCCACTGACTGAGCTTTGGCACTACTCATCCACTTTCCAAATATATCCATCAACTTTGCTCCCAGTTCCACAAAAGACCTCCCTGTCTGTATCTGGCAGTTTCTGAAAAGCTTTCTAAAATAATCAGGCCCCAGTCTGAATCTTTTAAACACTGCTTCTTTGAATTCAGCATAGGTGACGGGCCTGTCTGAGGGGAAATATTGGTATACCTCAGCCAATTCCCCTTTAATCAGGTTTGATAAATACTGCACGTATTTATCTTCAGGTAGCCCCCACAACTGAGCTGAGGTAAATTTGAGGATCTTGACCAGGCTCATAGACAGCAAAGTCCTTTGGAGTAATTTTTATTTTTGCTCCATCTCTGTCTTTCCTTGTCTCCTCAGAGTGAAATTTCTCTCTATCAAATTTTAACTTTTCTACTTGTAATTCAGCATCCAATGCTCGTTGCTTCTCCCTCTCCTCAAACCCCAATCTCATTCTCTCAATTTCCAACTCCCTCTGTTTTTCCTTCTCTGCACCTTCCATCCTCAATCTCTCAGCTTCCATCTTCAATCTCTCAGCTTCCATCTTCAATCTCTCAGCTTCCAACTCCCTCTGCTTGTCTTTTTCCTCAGCCTCCCATCTTAACTTCTCTCTCAAGTACTCTATATAAGCGGGATTGCTTAAATATCCTTCTGGGGTCTCTTCCCTGACAGGTTGTTTTTGCTGGGCAGTAGCAAATCCTATAAGTGCTACCCTCAATTCATCTACCCCTTTACCCTCGTGAGGTAAATTGAATGTTATGCACTTCTCCACCAGCTCCTCTCTTTTCATTTTTATGTATTCAGCCATGGTGTTTGAGTTCACTCACTCTTTGCCACACACTCTTTGCCAGTCACTCTCACAAGAAATCTTGTTTTGTTATTTCTGTTTGCCACACCACTGTTCTGGATTCTCTAGTATTCGTATCTGGATTCTCTGTTGTTCGTATCCCACCGCTACTGACACCACATGTGATGCATCCTTCCCTGGCTCTCCCTGTCAGGTTCCTACCTGCGCGTGGCTACTGCCTGTCACTAGGCACCACCAGGGACTCCACCAGTCCAGACTGCACTCTCTTATGGTTTACCTATCCGCTCTAGCACAGATCTCAACAGATCCCCCTGCTAGGCAACCACCAGTCACGTCCTAATACTAGTATTCCCAGAGACTCTGAATACTGGTATTGTTATTCTCTTCACCGCTGCCACCATTTGTTACAGTTCCCCTTCAGCCTTGGTCATTACCTTACCCTCCCTTCTGGTCTGTGAAACCCCAGCCAAGGATCAGGCCTTTGGTAAACCAAATTAAGTATTTATTAAAGATAACAAAGCTAACAAGATTAACAAGATTTCTTCTTAAGGCACATAAGCATATGGTTTTACTCAATACTAATCCGAACTCCACCTCCCTCCTTCTTCACGCTCTCCTGGCAAACAACTCTCTCAAACCCCACCAAGCAATCCACTCTTTCTCTTCTCCCCCCAGATTCCACAATTCACCACCTCACATTCCCCCAGATTTACCTGTCATCCTTTCATTTATACTGTCAGCCATTTTTCACATTCAGCCAATCATCAAGCATTCTATTGCCCATTCACTCCCCCTCCTCTTTCACTACTTACCATGTATACTCTAAACAACCAGCACTTACCATATATACACTAATATATAGGAACATCACAGCTTCCTCCAATGAATCCTGGGAATTCTAGTTTTTAGAGGGTGCTGAATGCTCTTAGGAGACTCCTGTTCCCCTCAGTGTTACAATTCCAAGAATTTCCTGGGAAGATGGGTTGATTGTTAAACCACTCTGGTTTAACCATTTTAGTGTTTAATGTGTAATAATAAATTACACCACAGTGTTGACAAGCAACTTCATAGGGGAGGTAGAAAATTGGGAGGGGCAACATCTCCATTTTTTTCAGTAGGAAGGAAGCCTAATTTATTTCAAGGAAGTTACTTCTAAGTAAAATATGTGAAAGTCTGACAATTGTATTTTATACTGTAAACACAGCACACATGGGGACTGAATGAAGTAAGTGAGCATGGAAGAAAGACACAAATGCTTACTAGTGCTTCAACAAACATACCCCGGTGTTCAGTATACAGCCAGGCTAATTTCCTACACAGTCACTCCTGCATCCTACGCATTAAGAGCAAAAAATGAGCTGCTCCTGGTTTTCCTGCTGCTCTGGGAGGCCCCCTCCAGTATCCTGGCTCGGGGCAGTCAGCTGACAGCTTGTGGTGAGCCCACATTAATGTTTTTAATATGAGTTTATGCAAGCCACTCCTGTTGGAAGAGACTCAGGTAAATCTCTTCAGCAGGGAAGATGCAGGAAAGGCCTTGCATTCCTTTCTTCTGATTGCTTAAGTGACTTAGTATCCTTATAAATGTAGCTGCCTGCTGAAGCCTTGGAATGTTGTCTCCATCAGAAGTCTAAATCAATCACAGTACAGTAAAATATTTCTATATGTCTGGGCAGCAATAGAAATGAGACTGGTCAGGCAGGTGTATCATCGGCCCAGGCCAAATACCCCTGGTTACAGAGTTTGTTGTAAGGAGAAAAGAAAGAGGGATGGCTTTAAGGAAGGATTCTGGGGTAGAGCAAGCAGCCCGTTCTTGTCACAGGAAGGACTCCAGGCCCACCAGGGAAAGAGTTCAAGTAGTGGGTGGGTGGGTAAGTGAACACCACCTAAGATTTGCATGCAAAGTGCCACTGAAAAGTAATTTTTGTGGCAATTACCACAGGGAAAGGTGAAGGAATGGTGAGAGGCCAGGCCTTAAGGGAGGAATCCTTTCTGAGTGGGTAGTGCAGAAGATTAGCAGCAGACCAGAAGCAGAAGACCTGTGAGACTGAGCCCCAAAAACCAAAAAAAAACTCTGCCAGAGGGGGCCTGGAACTTGGAGGAGGTACTCAGGAGAAGGACAATCTGATCTCTATTCCCTTAAAAATGAAGCACATCTATAATTCTGTTTGATCCCAGAGCAAGGAGAAGCTACAGGCAAGAGTAGTAATATGTGCATATAATAATTCTCACATGTGGTCCCTAGCTTTGTATAAATATGTATGGGTCATTGTAGGGGACAGCTGCAGGGCCACTAACA
The DNA here is from genome assembly GCF_030035675.1 of Rhineura floridana. Lineage (NCBI taxonomy): Eukaryota > Metazoa > Chordata > Lepidosauria > Squamata > Rhineuridae > Rhineura > Rhineura floridana. The sequence continues at coordinate 194,759,505 of NC_084482.1, forward strand.
TCACACCTGCATCAGGCCCCACAAACCCTCTTGGTGACCCTGCAAAGCTGACTATGGGGGGGGCACCAAAGGCACTCCTTACCCAGGGCACTATCCTAGGACCATCCCTGTCTTCTAGTCAGGTACTCGAAGACCAGAACCATAAAGAGATCACAGTTGCCTGCTCTGAAGTCTTCATGAAGCCATCTGTCACCTACTATCACTTTGACTTGAAACTATCCTAGAGAGCTGCCTTTTGAGACTCTCTCTCCTGGATGGCTTCCCTTGGCTTATACCTTCAGTTGATTGTCTGCTCCCCTTCAAGCTCTTCTCCTTTCCACTGACTCCATTGCACTCCCAAAAGTGATTACCTGCAGCCATATTTACTATGGTTAGAACCCTAAGAACGTAAGTGCCTGCTCCATCAGGCCAACCAGTTGCCCAAGCAGTACCTGAGTGGAAGAGCACTCTCCCCTCTTGCTGTTCCCAACAACTGGTATAATCATCACATTATCCCTGAAATTATGTATTCTCATTGAGCTTTAACAAAGGACCAATCATTTTAAACAGAATACTAAAGGATCTGTCACAGTTTGACCCTTTTCAATTATCCTGACCCATGTAAAACCTAGATTCTGCTGTTAACTGCTATAACTGAAAACCCAGCAAGTTGTAATCAAAACATCTCTTTTAAAAACTGTAAGCCTAGCTGCTTTTTGGCAGACTACCAGCTGAACCCATGTACATGGTATCTGTTCCAGTTTTAGCCAGGAGTACCATGTTCCCCACATGCCACTTCACCCAGTTTTCACACCAAGGGTTCACATCATGACAGTATTGAACCTGGCAGGTATAGGCCATATTTGGCTCCTGCGACAACATCATGACAACATTCTTACATGTAAATTTTACCTCATAAAAATCATTTTTTCACACACCTCATCTGTGTGAATCACTCTCTAGATACAGTAAAGTGTGTGGAACTGTAGAACTGAGGAAAGCCGTGGTTTTCATTATATTTCTCCTGAAATCTCCATCATAGATCAGTCACTTGTTCTCACATTCAAGGACTGCATCCGTTTCTGCCAAAGAAATGGAAAGCCTGAAGACTGGGAAGGAATTGATCCACTCCAATGCATTTATCCACCCTGTAAATGTTAGCATTTTACCTCTCTTTCTAGCTCCACCCTTTTCTGAGAAGTGTCCGCTTCAACAGTAATACCATGGATGAGGTGCATTTTGATGAAGATGGAGAATTGGTGGCTGACTACGATATTGTGAATTTGGTCACATTTCTCAACCAATCTGCTGTAAGAGTGAAAGTTGGGAATCTGCAGACCCAGACACCATCAGGCCTAGAGCTGACCATTCACGAAGAGGCCATTGTGTGGCCCAATTGGTTTAACCAGGTGAGGAATCTATTCATGTTTTACAAGCTGGTGTAAGATAGCAGCTAAGAGTGTGAGCCTGGAGATCTCCAGTTCAAATTAACAATGAACAAATTAGCAGATCTCAACCTCAGCCTCAACCTCCCATTTGTTATTTGGACATAATAATGTTGGTCATTGTAAGACACTACTGTGATCAGGTGTAAGATGCACTTTACAGTGCTATGAAGACTAAAAAACATATGGCACACACTTTTATGCCATAATATATTTTATTTTAATTTTTAAAGTAGGGATGGGGAACCTGGTTCAGTTGTTCTGCAACCCATCAGGACAGAACACTACCATCATACTCTGTTTCTACAGACAAATCACAAGCTCCTCAAAATTCAAAACCTCTTTGTTTTCTTGATGCCCATCAGACAAAGCCCCGTTCTGCCTGTACAGAAAGCTGCCAACCTGGATACAGCAAGGTGGTGCCAGAAGGACAGCCAATCTGCTGCTACCATTGTACCCCATGCATGAAAGGGACCATTTCTACTCACACAGGTAAATGTCTTTCAAAAAACAGCAGGCAGTGAGAGATGAAAAGCAGGTTCAGGATGATATGGCCATCTTTGCAAAATTCAGATCCAGAATTTCAAGATGTAGATTTTTCACAACACATTAAAATTTTACACTTCAGTTCCTGTGAATCAATTTCAGGAAAACAATTGGCCTGATGCACTACTTGAGAATATCACCCCAAGGAGGCTCAAGTTATAGCGTGCTTCCCTACTAGTTGCTTGCAGAGAACTTCCGCTGCATAACTTTCACCCAAGCAAACCACTCAGCATCCTGCTGCCTGTGCAAGCTATTAACCATGATGTACAGTATAGGGCTGTGCACAGCCCCCCCAACCTGGATTGAGTCCTGAATAAATTTGAGGGAGGGGCAAATGTTTAATTAGGGTCATTAAGACATTCAATTAAACATAGGTTGGAAGGGGGGAAGTGATGCTGCATCTCCCCCCCCTTTGTCCAGCTGGGAGCAGGAGAGTTCAGTCCTACTGGATGCCACTTCAGCATCATCCAGCCAAGCAGATTCCTGTAGCAGCCGGGCTGAATTCTCTGCCCTCCAGCTAGTGAGAGGAGGACTCAGTCCTGCTGGCTGCTGCTTCACAAACACCTTCCCTGCGAGGAAAGTGCTTGTGAAGGAGCACCCTCCAACCAGCAGGACTGAAAACTCCACTCACCAGTTGGTAAAGGGAGGTCTGCATTTCCCTATGACTTGAGCTGTGCCCAGATTCTTTGGAAGTGATAGACTCTGGTAGCCTGATACTATTCAAGATTTGTTGGAGATGTTGCTTAGGAATTGCAGTAACAGACAGAAAGTTGAAAAAAATTCCTTTTTCACATTTCAATAGGGAATTCCTTGATAATATTCAAAAATCTTGAAATTTGATTTAGTGAAATGGGTTTTTTTTCTTGCAGATGCAGATCATTGTCATGAGTGTTCACCATATCAATACTCAAACAATGAGAGAGATCAATGCATCCCCAAGACTACAGTCTTTGTTTCCTATGAAGAACCCCTGGGGATTACCTTTGTTGTCTTTGCCCTATTGTTCTGCCTCATCACAGGTTCTGTTTTTGGAATCTTTGTTAAACACCAAAACACTCCAATAGTTAAAGCCAATAACCGAAACCTCACTTACATCCTCCTTATTTCCCTCCTGCTTTCCTTTTTGGCCTCCTTTCTATTCATTGGCCAGCCTCAAAAGGTCACCTGCCTTCCCCGCCAAACAGCCTTCAGCATCATCTTAACGGTGGCCATCTCTTCTCTGCTGGCCAAAACAATTACTGTGGTGTTGGCATTCATGGCCACAAAGCCTGGGAACAAGGTCAGCAAATGGGTAGGAAAGAATGTGGGAAATGTCATAGTCTTTTTCTGTTCCTCCATTCAGTTTGGCATCTGCATTATCTGGATGGTAACATCTCCCCCCTTTCTAGAACTTCACCATGTTTTACTGTGTCGTGGGCTACATGGGCCTTCTGGCTGCCATTTCATTTATTGTTGCTTTCTTAACCAGGAAGCTACCCAGTGGTTTCAATGAAGCCAAGTTTGTCACCTTCACCATGCTGATAATTTGCAGTTTTGGGGTGTCCTTTGTGCTAACCTATCAGAACACCAAGGGGAAATACACAGCAGTTGCGAAGCTTATCTCCATCTTGGCTTTCAGTGCTGGGCTCCTGGGTTGCAATTTCCTTCCCAAATGCTACATCATTGTACTGAGGCCTGATCTGAATATAAAGGAGCACCTAATGATGAAGAGGAAAATTTAAGGTGATTTCAAGTGCATGTCTCAACCAAATTTCAGAGGCATTATGTGGAGTGAATATTCAGGGTGGTGTTGTTTTTTTTAAAAAACACTTTTTACTTACCATGATGAGGCTGTCATTTCCCCAGGAATGCCTTTGAGAACATCCTGCATCTCTACATATTATTGTTCCCAGGGGCAGCTGCCCCATGCTGATCTCTGCCAATGAACTTTATTGTGTTTTATAAGTGAAGAATGAGGGAGCCGGCACCACCTTGTATAAATGCCAGCCAAAAGATACCATCTCCACCTAAAAGGGTTGCATTTTTGCACCCATTGGAAATAGCAGAACGTTTCCACTCCCCTTCACAGGAAATGCAGTGGGGAGAGTTTTTCAGCACAGCTGTATGAAAGAGAACTGATTCTTCATACACATAAACACCCCCACACACAACATTCTCTGTGTAATATCTGTAGGAATGCCAACATTATCAACAGGGCCAATAATCAACAGGGGAACACACTGACTGACCAAGATGAAATAAAAGGAAGATGGAAGCAATACACTGAAGAACTCTGTAAAAGAGATGCCAAGATGACAGATTCATTCATGGAGGAACCGTATGATGAAAAACCAGAAAATGTAGAATGTGAGGTGAAAGCAGCTCTTAAAATACTTGGCAGAAACAAATCACCAGGAACAGATGGCATACCAGTAGAGTTGCTACAAGCTATTGAGACTGAATCTGTCCAAAATTTGATAAAAAGTTGTCAACAAATATGGAAAACTAACCAATGGCCCACAGACTGGAAGTGTTCAATATACATCCCAATTCCAAAGAAAGGGGATCCCAGGGAATGCAGTAATTATCAAACTATTGCTTTAATATCTCGTGCAAGTAAAGTAATTCTCAAGGTTCTACAACAAAGGCTCTTACCATATATGGAGCGAGAAATGCCAGAAGTCCAAGCTGGATTTAGAAAGGGAAGAGGCACCAGAGATCATATCGCAAACATATGTTGGATAATGGAACGGACCAAGGAATTTCAGAAAAAGATCACCCTGTGCTTTATAGATTACAACAAAGCCTTTGTATAGATCATGAAAAACTATGGAATGCTTTAAAAGAAATGGGGGTGCCACAGCATCTGATTGTCCTGATGCGCAATCTACACTCTGGACAAGAGGCTACTGTAAGGACAGAATATGGAGAAACTGACTGGTCCCAACAGGAAAGAGTGTGAGACAGGTGTGTTTTATCACCCTATTTGTTTAATCTATATGCAGAGCATATCATACGGAAAGCGGGATTGGACCAATTTAATGAATTCAGTACCACCAAAATATGATTCCTTCCTACAAGAAAACCAACCTACAAACTATAGTAAGATAGTGGAGAAACACAATTTCTACACTGTACTAAAAGATCAACAACCAAATTTTACATCTACTTTAAACAAAAATAAGACACAGACTTTTTCACCAGAAGAGATGTTATTGATAGATTCTTACCCCAAATTCAATGCAGATGAGCAACTGGAGACAATAAACAGACTTAAAAATCTTATAAAATTTATGGAAAATGCAAAGGATGATGACAATTCAACTGGTACAAGAAATCCTTTACTTACAATAAATTCTGCGGATAACGCAGGTAATCTACAAGATCATAATAAAGAAAAATCATCTCATATCAATTTCACAAATCCATCTTTAAATGATTCCAACATTAATACTCCTAGACGAAGTCAGGAGAATAATATTCAAGGACGATCTCAAATCCATCTAACTAGGGCAGATGAACGCAAAGCAGAGGCAGGGCAACGATTTTCAACTACAAGTAAAACGCAAAATTGACCTGAACATGATACAAAGGAGAAAGAGTTACATATGATATCATGGAATATCTCTGGTTGGTCCAATAAATCTACAAACCAAGATACCATTGATTTTCTAACCTCATATGATATAATTTCTCTTCAGGAAACATGGTCTCTGAACGAACCTATCCTAGATGGATACATTTCTTTTCATCTACAAGCAACGCCAAGTGAAAGGGGAGGTAGACCCAAGGGTGGGATTTGTACTTTTATTTCGACTTCCCTGAAAGTTAAAACAACAGTATTAGGAAAACTTCAGGATTTGGCTATTGCTCTTGCATTGGAGTTTAGTCAAAATACAGTAATACTAATAAATGTATATCTACCCCCTCCACGTAATAACAAAATTGTTGATGAAAGAATACTGCTGCTCGAGAATTTCATAGTTTAATCTGATGATTGAAAATCCCCCAAAAGGACTTATTTTACATGGAGACTTTAATGCACGAATTGGCTCTTCAGATATGGCTTTATATCAAAAATATCATCAATTGACTTTACTACCATCAGAGGTCACTAACATCCCTCCACGGAGTTCAAAAGACAAGGGAATGAACTATACAGGACTAAGACTAATGAAGCTGTGCATGGAAGTTAATCTAACTCTATTGAATGGTCGAACTTTAGGGGACACAATGGGAGACCTCACTTACTATTCCACAACGGGCTCATCTCTAATAGATCTGATGTTCATTTCAACTGAACTTTTTTTCTTAATAAATAAATTACATATTGTTAATCGTCCGGAGAGTGACCATTTACCGGTCACTGTAGAAATTGATATAAATTCAGAAGATGTTCACTTACTTTGCAAAACATTCTCCAAGAAAGAAATTGAACTACGAGCTACTAGAGCTAAATGGTTACCCAAAATTAGCTCTGAAATTACTAATATTCTGAATTCTTCGACCATAGATAAAATTAAGAATGAAATATTAATATCTACCACCGAAATTAATCTACTTCCCATCTTACAAAAACTTATAATAACTTTGCAAACAGCCATTATTAACAGTGCACGTCCCTGCAATATCTCTCATCAACTTAAATCTAAGTCGTGGTTCGATGAGGAATGTGTTGAGGTTAAAAAACAGTTAATTGAAACTTACCAAAGAGTTAAAGCCTTGGGTTCACGAGACGATCTACAGGTTTACAGTGAAATAAAGAAAAAATATAAAGCTTTGATAAAGTTCAAAAAACAAGAAGAAAGAAACATTTCATGGCAAAAACTATTAGAAGCTGCAAAACTAAAAAATTCTAACTCTTTCTGGCACCTCATAACGGAACATTGGCCAAAATCTCAGTATCAAAATTCTGCAAATGTTCCATCCCATATTTGGGAAACCCATTTTCAAAAATTATACTTTGACGAAGCCGAAATTGGAATAACATCTTATGTCTTTAATGAGAGAATTCAGGAATGGCCACCAGTAAATGAAAAGGAAATTATTTATTTAATTAACAAACTGAAATCAAACAAAGCCCCCGGACCGGACAGTATCCCCCCAGAAGTGTTTAAAGAAAATGTGCACTGGTGGGCCCCAATACTTGCTTCACTGTTTACCTATATTGATCTATCGCTTGAAATACCAAAAGACTGGGGTATGGCTACAATAGTTCCTATTTACAAAAAAGGCCCAGCTAACGATCCAAATATCTATAGACCCATTAGTTTAATAAACACAATTAGCAAACTATATGCGACCCATTTATATATAAAGTTAGTAGAATGGATCGATCAAAGCAATATAATAGCGATTGAACAGGCAGGATTCCGACCAAAAAGATCTATTTTCAACCATATATTAGTTTTACATCATTTAGTTGACAAATACGCAAATAGGAAAGGAGGGTCCTTTTATACGGCCTTCATAGACTTAAAGGCGGCATTTGATTCAATCTCCCGCCCTCGCCTTTGGTCAAAACTAAATCATGTAGGTATGGATAAACGCCTTATAGCCTTAATTCAAGGGTTATATAAAAACACCTCACTCCAAATACATTGTAGCGCTAAAGGACATTTAACTAACCCAGTATTTACATCAAGAGGAGTGAGACAGGGTTGTGTACTATCTCCTGTTTTATTTAACATCTATATTAACGATATAGTACACAACCTAGTATCAGTATCATCTCATCCACCCATTTTGGCTAAGAAACCGCGGAATATCCTGCTTTATGCAGATGATATAGCCTTATGTTCAAGGACTCCAATAGATCTCAAGCGTCTCTTAGCTAAATTGGCAATTTATTGTTCATCTGAACTACTAACAATAAATTATCAAAAAACAAAAATAATAGCATTTACTCATAAAAAATCTAAACTCGATTGGCAAATTAATGGACATAAAATAGAACAGGTCAATTCCTTAAAATATCTAGGATACGTATTTCAATCCTCTGGTAGCCATCTGATACATAATCAATGCATGATTTTGAATGCACGAAGAACCCTAAAAGTATTACTGGCTTTTTTTTACTCAAGAGGAGGACAGGCTTTTCTTCCAGCCATGAAGATTTTTAACGCGAAAATAGTAGCACAACTGACTTTTGGATCTCAAGTAAATACGAATTTGAAATTTAATGCATTTGAATCGATCCAAACTATCTTCTTGAGATCCATTATGTCAATTCCAACATGTGTTCCCGATAACATCTTAAGATTGGAAGCAGGGACCCAACTAATCGAAACTAAGATATGGTCAATGAGAATTAATCTATGGTTAAAACTTATTTTTAATCCACTAGGAATCGCCCCTGACATCTTGATTGATAATTATCAATCCCCTTGGGCGAAACTAATTACAGATAAATTATCTCAGATAGGCTTTTCACCCCAACTAATTAGATTTATGGGATATGAAGCAGCATCTATCGGTATACGACAGCGTTTGATAGATATAGACCATCAACAGCAATTACTATTAATAAAAAAACAAAGACATAATCCTAAATTTTTTAAGCCAATGTCATATTTGTTGACTTTAGAAACACCTAAGTATCGAAAAGCCTTCTCCAAGATACGATTAGATGTGTTGCCTTCAGCCGTCATGGATGGCAGACTACTTAAAATACCATATAAAGATCGTGTATGTCTTTGTAGTGATGAAGCAGTGGAGAATAATGCACACATACTTCTCCACTGCCCGCTTTACAAGACCATTAGGCAACAAATAATTACTCCTTTGTTAATGACCATACCTTATAAATCTGAATTAGATCAGTTGGAATATCTTCTTGGGGATACTTCCTCCAAAATAACGAATCAAGTAGCAAAGTTCAGTGTAGCTGTGCAAAACTTACGATCTGACATTATAAAAACCTCTCCCTCTGAAAACGAAAAATTATAATTTTGTTAAATATGCTGATTTTTTAAGAAGTTACAGAGTTCCAATTAATAGATCATAGTTAACCCTTAGGCATTATGTTACTTAGAGATGAATAAATAAGTTTTCTACAAATATTGATATTTAATGTGTAATTTTGGATTTTATAATAACCAATTAATAAACTAAAGCTTTTTATGTTATTTTAATAATTAATGCTCAAATTTAAAACTGTGTATTAATTAAAATGCCATATAGCATATTGCTACATGTATATTTTATTTTACCATGTTTTAAGCTGACCTATGGTCGAATAAAGTGATTGTATTGGATTGGACCAAGTTGAAGGTGTGGAAACTGGAGGGAGAAATATCAATAATTTAAGATATGCAGACGACACCATACTACTAGCAGAAGCCAGTAATGATTTGAAACAAATGCTGATGAAAGTTAAAGAAAGCACAAAAGCAGGACTACAGCTGAACGTCAAGAAGACTAAAGTAATGACAACAGAAGATTTATGTAACTTTACAGTTGACAATGAGGACATTGAACTTATCAAGGATTATCAATACCTCAGCACAGTCATTAACTAAAATGGAGACAATAGTCAAGAAATCAGAAGAAGGTTAGGACTGGGGAGGACAGCTATGAGAGAACTAGAAAAGATCCTCAAATGCAAAGATGTCTCATTAAACATTAAAGTCAGGATCATTCAGACCATGGTATTCCCTATCTCTATGTATGTGAAAGTTGGACAGTGAAAAAGGCAGATAAGAGAAAAATCAGCTCATTTGAAATGTTATGTTGGAGGAGAGCTTTGCGTATACAATGGACTGCGAAAAAGACAAATAATTGGGTGTCTGAACAAACTAAACCAGAATTGTCACTAGAAGCTAAAATGATGAAACTGAGGTTATCATACTTTGGACACATCATGAGAAGACATGGTTTACTAGAAAAGACAATAATGCTGGGAAAGACAGAAGGGAGTAGAAAAAGAGGAAGACCAAACAAGAGATGGATTGATCCCATAAAGGAAGGCACAGACCTGAACTTACAAGATCTGAACAGGGTGGTTCATGACAGATGCTCTTCAAGGTCACTGATTCATAGGGTCGCCATAAGTCGTAATTGACTTGAATGCACATAACAACAACAAACAACAGAAAAAGCCACATTGTGCACACAGCTCTGTCTTCCAACAGAAGGGTACAGCTAGGGGGCTCAGGAACAGCCAGGAGCTGCTCCCCAACATTTGCCAACTGAGGAGACTGTCTGACAGTGCCAAATAGTAGGGCTGGCCCTGAGGCTTCCATCGCTTCCAACACTTGCTACTGCCCTCAAGTCAGCTACTGATTATTTAGGGGCAAAGGGAGGGGTTTGGAGGTTTGAGAGAAAGGGGTGGATAGGGTTTTCATAAGGGAGGGTGCACTCAGATTAGATTGGAAATAAACACTACTTTTCTTTGTCTCCAAAATTTTGAGTCAAATGTTCTCTTATGAGAACCTTTGGATCACCCCTGTATTTTGAAGGTGTTACCTTTTAGTTGCTAGTACAGGATTTTTCTGTTCAGGTAGCAATCCTCGCAGTGCCCCGCTGCCGCCCAAGAGAGAGGAGACTGGGCAGTCAGCCATTCAATGTTACTTGATGCCGCTGCCTGAGATTGGGCCGCCGGGAAGAACTGGGGTGACGGCTGATGGAGACTGGTGGAGGCTAAGTTGAAGCTGCTTTCATTCTTTTTCTGCTTTTGCAGTACTGACTGGTTGTGGAATGTGGCCTTCTATTATATGTTATATTATATTTATATTATATTTATTATATTTATAGTGTGGTATTAATTCTTGTATTCTAATATTTGTTATTTTTTATTATGGTTGTATTATTTTGTTCGAAATTATTTTGCAATTGTTTGCTCTTGTTATAAGTTATTTCAATTATTGTGTTTTTGCGTTCTGGTTGTGAGTCGCTTTGAGTTCTACTGTTGAAAAAAGCTACTAACAAATGCCAGTGATAAATAATAAATAAATAATCCTAGAGAGCAGTGAATCAGTAAGGATTGATAAAGGCACACAGATCCTCCTAGCCTTTGGCTCTCATCTTCTTGGTAAAATCCCCCAAAATTTATCTGGAAGCTATGAGAGGGAAGTGGATTCAAATCTGTTTAGATAGATTCTACACTCCAAGAAAGAATAGAACAGAAGTCAATTACCTTTTTAAAAGGAGTTTTCTGGGATAATTGACCAACCAAGCAGATTCCTGTAGCCAGTAGGGTTGAATTCTCTGCCCTCCCGCTGGTGAGAGGAGTCAATCCTGCTGGCTGCTGCTTCACAAACACCTTCCCTGCTAGGAAAGTGCTTGTGAAGGAGCACCCTCCAACCAGCAGGACTGAAAACTCCACTCACCAGTTGGTAAAGGGAGGACTGCATTTCCCTATGACTTGAGCTGTGCCCCTGATTCCCTGGAACTGAGAGGCTCTGGTAGCCTGATGCTATTCAACATTTGTTGGAGATGTTGCTTAGGAAGTGTGGTGAGTGAACGAGTGAGAGGAGGCAACAGTTGCTGCTGCCTCTTCTTAGACTGCCTTCAAGACAATCCTGACTTACGGCGACCCTATGAATAGGTTTTTCACAGTAAGCGGTATTCAAAGGTGGTTTTCCATTGCCTTGTCTGACGCTGAGAGGTAGTGACTGGTCCAAGGTCACCCAGTGAGCTTCATGGCTGTGTGGGGATTCAAACTCTGGTCTCCCAGGTCATAGTCCAACACTGCAACCACTAAACCACACTGGCTCTTAGAAAGTGCGGTAACCTAGAGAAAGTTGGGGGGGGATTTCCCTTTTCTTTTTCACATTTTAATGGGGAATTCCTTGATAATATGGAAAAATCTTGAAATTTGATGTAGTGAAATGGGTTTTTTTTCTTGCAGATGCAGATCATTGTCATGAGTGTCCACGAGATCAATACTCAAACAGTGAGAGAGATCAATGTATCCCCAAGACAATAGACTTCCTCTCCTATGAAGAACCTCTGGGGATTACCTTTGTTGTCTTTGCCCTATTCTTCTGCCTAATCACAGGTTCTGTTTTGGGAATCTTTGTTAAATACCAAAACACTCCAATAGTTAAAGCCAACAACCAGAACCTCTCTTACATCCTCCTCATTGCCCTCCTGCTTTACTTTTTGTCTTCCTTTCTATTCATTGGCCAACCTCAAAACGTCACCTGCCTTCTCCGCCAAACAGTCTTCGGCATCATCTTCACGGTGGCCATCTCTTCTCTGCTGGCCAAAACAATTACTGTGGTGTTGGCATTCATGGCCACAAAGCCTGGGAACAAGGTCAGCAAATGGGTAGGAAAGAATGTGGGAAACGCCATGGTCTTTTTCTGTTCCATCATTCAGTTTGGCATCACCGTTGTCTGGATGGTAATCTCTGCCCCCTTTCTAGAAGTTGACATGGATTCTCAGGTTGGACAGATAATACTGCAATGCAGCGAAGGGTCTTTCTTCATGTTTTACTGTATCCTGGGTTACATTCTGGCTGCCATTTCATTTATTGTTGCTTTCTTAACCAGGAAGCTACCCAGTGGTTTCAATGAAGCCAGATTTATCACCTTCATCATGCTGGCGTTTTGCTGTTTTGGGGCGTCCTTTGTGCCAACCTACCAGAACACCAAGGGGAAATGCACAGCAGCTTTGCAGATCTTCTGCATCTTGGGTACTGGTGCTGGGCTCCTGGGTGGCATCTTCCTTCCCAAATGCTACATCATTGTACTGAGGCCTAATCTGAATACAAAGGAGCACCTAATGATGAAGAGGAAAGTTTAAGGTGATTTTAAATGTATGCCTCAACCAAATTTCAGAGGCAGCCAAAAAGATACCATCTCTACCTAAAAGTGCTGCATTTTTGCACCCACTGGAAATAGCAGAACTTTTCTACTCCCCTTCACAGGAAATGCAGTGGGGAGAGATTTTCAGCACAGCTGTATAAAAAGAACTGATTGTTCATACACATAAACACACATCCCACAATAGTCTCTGTATAATATCTGTAGGAATACCGACATTATTACTCTGGACATGACTTGGGACTCTTTCTTTCTGACCTGTCAATGCCACAAAGAAAACTATAACTTTATTATTTTGCAGCATTTGGGAAGATTTTAAAGGGTTTAAATGTATTATGTGAGTCTATATATACATACATATTCATTTGTATATTTATATTCTTGTTTCTTTGCAAACATGGGTTGGCTGTATATATATTTCCTTAAAGGAATTTTTCAAAATGTTAATTTTCATAGTATAATGTGAAAAGTTTTAGAGTTTATTGTGATTTTTATACATGTCTGTCCTGATAATGTGTTTCTGTTGATTTGTAGCCCCTGATGAAAGTCCTTGTTGGACTGAAACGCGTTGGGCAGTTGATATCATTAGCAAATTTCTCAAGTCCATATATAATTTTTGTAGAATTTATACAATAAACATTTTTATAATCCCCTTTTTGGCATTCAGGGTTCACACCCTTCCTTTTTTTGCTTGTTATTGAATGCCATCCACCTTCCTTTTTACTTACTCTTTCTTTCTGACCTTTCAGTGCCACAAAGAAAACTGATCAGAAATTCTCAGTGGATTAATCAATGAGAAACAATGTGAGCACAACTTCCTCTGTCTGTGTAATGTTTGTATCATTGAAAGAAACCATGTCTGTGTGACAGATTAGACTGGAAGATCCTGAGGGATGGGCACCGGTGTGTTGTGGTGGTGGTATTCCATAGTGTTGCTGCTTTATACATCTGATAATTTTTAAAGAAAATAACCATTGACTAAAAGGTGAGGCACATCAAATTTAGCCATACCCTCTGCTCCAAATTGTAGACTGTAAGAATTCCACACATATAAGAAGTAAAGATATAGTACAGTCTCACATACTGTTCTCACACTTGAGTAGGGTTGCCATATTCCAGTTCCACAAATCTGGGCAGGCTAATTTGCATATTATGCAAATATTTGCATATTAATATTTGGATTGTCCAGTTGTTTTGTTTTTGTGCCTAGGAATTACCACCAAAAACTGAGGAAAGATGTGAGAAATCTTTTTTTAAAAAGCAATATTTTCAGCCTTAAATGCCTAGACTCTAGTTTCCAACACTATAGAGTATTTATTGATTGATTAAGAGGATTTATATCTTGCCCTTCTGCTGTTAAAAACAGAGCTCAGCACAGCTTACAAATATAATAAAAACAATAAAAATACACAATCAATATAAAAACATAATAAAAACACAAAATAGCAACAAACATAAAGTAAGTCAGGGCAGCAGTACAGTCAACCATATACGATATATTTCAAAGATGTGGTGGGTGGAGAAAAACAAGAAGCCAAAATGTTAGGAAAAGGAGTCTTTCACACCACATGCTCAGTTCTAAATACTGTTGCAGCAAGTTTTACAAGTTCCTCCAGTATTCCACTGGTGCAGGCACTCAGACATTCAAAGTATCTGTATGTTTCTTAGGTTTTATAAAAGCAGAGCTTTGCTTAACTCAAAATTTCTTATCCCTTTGATCAACCACATCTACACAGGTTCCACCTCCATACTCAAAATGAAACTGGGCCTGGAAGTGTGCAACAACCCCACACATACCTTACTAATTAGATTATCAATGCCAGCATGTTTGTCTTATCGACTACTCTCCTGCTCCCTCCCCCCCCCCGGGCATCATGAAAGACCCAGTCCTGGGCTCAGAAAGAAAATAAATATCTGGTCCTCTTCAAAGTATTGATAAGCCTCTTGCTTTAATTGAAATAATAATTATACATTCTTGTTCTTACCACTAATGGGAGTTAATTATCTTGCATATGCTGCTGTTGCTTCTATGGCTGTAACGGAGTGAGGTTAAAGATAAGTGAAATGCAAACAGGAAAAAAACAACACAAAAGGCAGTATCACTTTCCTAAATGTAATACCATACCAACCACAACAAGATTCCTATGAGTAAGGCAGAAAACTCAGCATCCCACAACCAGTCAGGATTCATAACCAAAAACCCAAACTAAAAAAATCCTAGCAGACAGTCAGCCAAGGTCACAGAAATCCCCATGCAGCACAACCTGACCTGGGGACTGCAGTTAATGCAGAATGCTGCAGCACAGTTGCTGACATGAGTGAGATCCTATCAGCACATTACACCTCTGCTCTGAAATCTGCATTGGTTGCTGATTTGCTACCAGGCCAAGTTCAAGCTGTGCTTTCCATGTTATGGGTGCCACATAGTACTTGTTCTGCTCTTGTAAGAAAACAGTCCTGTTAAGTGGCAGCACCTACACTTTGGAACTCCTTGCCTATTGACATTAGGCAGACACCTCTTTTCAGCACCTGCTAAAATCAGTTTTCTTGAGGCAAGCCTCTCCAGGCATGTGGAAGCTATTGTGTTTTTAAATCTGTTTTTAACTCATTGTTTGTTTTATTATTTTGAATGTTTTAAGTATCTGTCCTTAACGCTTTTGCCAATAATTTTATTGTTTTAATTCTTTCTGTAAACTGCTTTGAGATTTTTTACAATAAAGAGGTATATAAATGTTGTAAATAAAAATAAATAAATGTTGGAGTCACTGTGGCCCTTGAGTCTCTTCCCACTTTTAGGAACCAAGGAATCTGCCTTATACTGATTCAGGCCATTTCGTACCATGATTTCTTAAATGCAATGCCATACCAACCACAACAAGATTCCTATGAGTAAGGCAGAAAACTAAGCATCTCACAACCAGTCAGGATTCCTAACCAAAAACCAAAAATATGATAAATGAAGAAATATTTATATAAGCATGACTATAAAATATATTTATTATTTACACAAACTGTAAAGATATGTATAGTGCAATCCTCGGTTTATTTATTCAGAAGCAAGTCCCAGTGTATTCAGTGGGGCTTACTCAAACAGAGATAGAAATGCAACCTCAAGTGATAAGCAACTTCATTCACACAACCCAAAATTCGGAATCATGCCACTTTATGCTGTTTTGCAACTGTTTATACTTGTTCTTATTGTTATTGGATTTTAAATGGCTTTATTTCTTGTGAGCTGCCTTGGTTTCCAACCCTACCTCACAGGGCTGTTGGAAAGACTCCGTACACGCACACACACATACTGCAGATGTATAAATACATACAGCCCATATAATAGTTTATTGTCAACCCAGTTGGTCATTGCAGAAAAATCAGTATTAGTTTTTAAAAAATCAGTATTAGTTTCCTACAGAATAAAAACTGTAATACCTAAGTAAGCCCTGCCTACTTGCTTTAAAATAGGACTGGAGGGGAGGAGGACAGAAAGAGTTAGAACACAAACACAATTCTTTTTTACATTCACTCCAAAGTCCCATTGATTTTCAGCACATTCATAACCATGTCTACTCAAAAGTAAGTTGTATTGAATTCAATGGGATTTACTCTGGGCATATGGGATTAGCATTGCTTTTACAAAAAACAAGTATTGGGAAGGTTTTCAAAACACTGCCCAAGATCTGACTCCTGCACACAAGGGGAAAAGAAACTGAAATGTATATACTTACCCAATTTATGAGATTTTCAGATAAAAGAGGGGGGGAACCACCATTTTGTTTTCTAGACACTGCCTCAGGTCAATGAAACTGAAACACAATCCTGGCTTCACTGATTGGCTGCAAATCTGAAAGGGCGGGGTTAAAGCTACGAAGTGCTATAGTACAGTACTGTTTAAAGAAAGATTTAACAGTCGAGGGCGGCTGACGTTTTTATGTATATCTCAAGAACCGGACCACCTAGAAACTTAATTTTTTAAAAAAATTAAAGCTGAGAATCCGGGCCACCTAAGGGGCTAGCTGGGCACCAGGTGGCATGCAAAGAATCTGGGTAAAACCCAGCTAACAGGGCAATATGGCAACCCTACACTTGAAGCTCAGTGTACTCTAGGGCTGTGCAGCAGGTTCAGCTGAGGCCCAAGCCAAATCAGGCCTATCTGGAGTCATTTGGGCCTCAGCCAAGTCGGCCCCGCCTTTCCTTCTTCCTGTCAGGCCTCCTCAAGCCCCATGTGGTGCCAGTTGCTGCTGCTTTGTGAGGGGCTTCTTTGCATGCAGAGAAGCTGCACACAAAGTAGCAGCACCCTGCAAGATGGAATCCTCCTGCTTATCAGCTGGTAAGCAGGAGGATTCGTCCTGTGTGGTCCCAGTTGCTGCTCATTTGTGGGCAAAGGAGCGCCCCCCCATGGACTCCTTCAGCTGGTAAGCAGGAGAATTCCCTCCTTCTGAGTGCTGGTTGTACCCGCCTACTCTCAGGCAGGGGGAGAGAGGAGATGCAACCATCTCCTTCCGACCATATTTTTAAACCCTATTTTAAGTGAAGATAGGGTGTAAAAAACCCCTAGACCCACCACCAAATTGATTTGGGGATGGATCCGGGATGGGCCAGGTGGTCCCTTGGTCAGGCAGGAATGATTGGCCCTTCCTGCGAGGACACAGCCCTAGTGAACTCACTCTTTCCCTTGCTCTTTCAGCTCCGTCCTCCCCTACAGGCTAAAGACAATATTGATGGAATTGTGATGATAGGCGAGAGGCAGTTTGCCTAGCTGCACAATGGCTACCTCCTTTCTTAGGTGTCAGAGGAGAGAAATATAGAGGCTTCATGGAGCTGGCCAAAGGCATTTTGCAGAGGACAAAATGGTGCCTCCAGCATTCCTGGCAACAGGCGAGTGTCCTCCATCACACCTGAGGGCAGCCAGGTAATTACCAGGTTGTAGGACAAGCCACATGGCACACACAGCTCTGTCTTCCAACAGAAGGGTACAGCTAGGGGGCTCAGGAACAGCCAGGAGCTGCTCCCCAACATTTGCCAGCTGAGGAGATTGTCTGACAGTGCCAAATGGTAGGGCTAGCCCCGAGGCTTCCAAAAAATCTTGAAATCTGATGTTGTAAAATTTTTCTTGCAGATGCAGATCATTGTCACGAGTGTCCAGAAGATCGATACTCACACAGCGACAGAGATAGCTGTGTCCCTAAAACTATAGTCTTCCTCTCCTATGAAGAACTTCTGGGAATTATCTTTGTTTCCTTTTCCCTGTTTTTGTGCCTAATCACAGGTTCAGTTTTAGGAATCTTCATTAAATACCAAAACATTCCAATAGTTAAAGCCAACAACTGAAACCTCACTTACATCCTGCTTGTTTCCCTCCTGTTTTCCTATTTATCCCCTTTCTATTCTTTGGCCAGCCTCAAAAGGTCACCTGCCTCCTTCGCCAAACTGCCTTCAGCATCATCTTCTCAGGTGCTATCTCTTCTGTGCTGGCCAAAACAACTACTGTGGTATTGGCATTCATAGCCACAAAGCCTGGGAAGGGGGTCAGGAAATGGGTGGGAAAGCACTTGGCAAATGCCACTGTCATTTTCCGTTCCATCATTCAGTTTGTTATCTGCATTATCTCTCCCCCCCTTCCCAGAACGAGACATGGATTCACATGTCAGACAGATAATACTGCAATGCAACAAAGGATCCATCGCCATGTTTTACTGTGCACTTGGCTACATGGGTCTTCTGGCTGCCATCTCTTTTGCTGTGGCTTTCTTAGCCAGGAAGCTACCTGGGGGTTTCAATGAAACCAAGTTTATCACCTTAAGCATGCTGGTGTTTTGTAGTGTTTGGGTGTCCTTTGTGCCAACCTACTTGAGCACCGAGGGGAAATACATGGTAGCTGTGCAGATCTTCTCCATCTTGGCTTCCAGTGCAGGGCTCCTGGGTTGCATTTTCCTCCCCAAATGCTACATCATTGTATTAAGGCCTGATTTGAATACAAAGGTGGACCTAATGATGAAGAGAAAAGTTTAGGGTTGTGTCGAATGTATAGCTCAGTCAGATTTATACTTTACTTGTATGTTTATATTTTACTTACCATGTTAGCATGGGTCACCCATCTTTCCCCCTTATGAAGGCCCCTGAGATCATGCATTATCATAATGTACCATTGTTTCCAGGGATATTTCTGGTATAGTTTCAAAGTGGACAGCAAGCAGGCTACTGATCTCTGCCAATCTACTTTGTTTTATAAATGAAGATGGAGGGAATTTTCATCACCCCATATGTTCCAATCAAAATGTCACCATCCCCACCTGAAAATGCTGCAGTTTTTGCACTCACTGAAAACTGCAGAACTTCTCTACTCCCACTTCACAAAAGGGAATCCAGAGGGGAAGAAGTTTTCTGTACAGTTTCAGGAAAGATAGTTTATTATTAACACACACTCTCTCTCTGTATAATATTTCTGCTATGGATATGATTTGGGACTATGATCATGATCCCTCTCTGAAGGAAAGGCTGCCTTAACGCGTCCAGTGGTAAGGCTGGCCCTGAGCCTTCCACCCCTTCCAACATTTGCTGCATCCAGAGAGTCAACAGCAGCTTATTAGTGTAGAGGGAAAGTTTAGAGGATTGGGAGAATGAGGCTAGGGGTTCACAAGGAAGGATGCATTCAAATTAGCTTGCAAATAAGCAGTACTTTTCATCCCGTCTGGGCCTTTTTCTGGTCTGTTGGCACCCTTAGTGACAGGGCAATCAGAAAAGATGGGCAAAGGCACTCAGATCCACATAGCCTTTCGTTCTCATGTTCTTGTTTCTTTTTTTAACATAAATTTGCTTTATGAGAAGATACCACACACAACACTGTACGCAAAAACACAAATAACCAAAGGAGAAAACCAAATCACAACATAACCCTTTGAACTTAAAATACATTGGATGGAATTGGGGGGGGGAGTATTTTACTTATCAGTTTAACTATAATCCTTACAAACTATCAAGAGCACAAAACAAATTCATACTTTGCTGGAATAACCCATCCATGTGTCTAATGGGCTATCTAAGACATGAAGGGCATTCAGTAAGGGCTAGGCAAAAGGGTGAGGGGACTCTCAGGTCAGCAATGTAAAAGTGTCTCTCCCTTCACACAAAGGTAGTGTTATGGCAGCAGCAGAAGAAGGAATGAGCCTTCTTTTGAGCTGCCCCAGGGCCCAGGACAGCAGTAGCCACTCAGCCATGCTGGGATATCACCAAGCAGTGTGCCTGCAAGGTAGACCTTTCACAGCAGAGGTTACTCTCCAGGAAGCAGCACCACCCTACCAGTTGGAGCTGCTGCCTTCTACAACACCCCTGAAGAAATGCCAAGGTGAGGCAACATTCTAGCAAGGCAAGCATCTAACAGGTGCAGACTTCTCTCTGCTGTATATATCACCCTCTCCTGGAAGCTATGACTCTTGGAAGACAGGGAATGTGATCTGGCACCTAAGTCAAGTATTTTTACTACCATCCCCAAGTGCAAATTAAGTGACCCCTTCCTGCAGGGACTACACTCCACCCAAGGCCTGAGGAAAAGCCTAACATCACCCTTTTAAGGAATCCAGATCCTTATCCAAACCCTGTTTGGGTGTTCCTCATCGTGTAATTAAGAGCTGCATGAGGAGAGGTGGGAGGGGATGGTGATCCTACTGTAATTCGTAGGGTCTCTTTACACTGTTGCTGTTTTGTGAGAGGGATCCAAGCACCTACTGCTAATGTAGGTTTGCACAATAAAAGGAGATTAAAGTGCTCTGTGCTCTTCACATCAAAAAAGAAATGGAGTTTTGGCAATTAGGAAAGTGACTGGGAAATGTACTGAAAAGTATGGGAAGAACAAATAATTAATGGGAAGATGTGTAAACCTTGTGGGTTGTATCCACTTTCAGTCCTAATCACAGTAGACCCATGGAAATTAATGGACATTGTCAAGTAACTATTTCTTGGTTCACAAAAATGGCCCTGCACTCACACATCTGGGTAAAGAGTCAGTCTGGATGAAAAAAAGTGATTTCCCAAGTTTTCCCACTAATTGGCTGTGAGCTCATCCTTTGCACCTCTGTTATCTCTGGTACGGGCTGCACTTGAAGGCTGTTATGGTGGCTCTCCTCTTTGGAATCACATACCTTTGGGGTGAGATGACACATACACCTTGGACTAGAAGGTTCCAGCCAACTGCCCCCCTGATTGGTCAAGGGATCTCCCTGGCAGTTGCTAGGCCTTTTCTGCAAAAGTGCTTTAGGTTCCTACTTCCCTGCCCCATATCTTGATTCCTGACTTGGATGCTGACACCTGTGAAGATCCTAATGCTACTTGCCAGGTCAGTGGGGTCAAATGCTGTAAAGTGGTTTGTATTAGAGTAGGCAAGTTAGCATTGTCATTTTACTGTTCTTGTTCTCTAATTTTTCTTAAATGCACTGTGGTATTTCTTAACAACTTTTTATCTCTAAATTTTCACTGGTATGCAGGTTCTTATTTTATGCTGCTACATTTTTAAATAATTATTAATACATCTACCTCCCATAAATCTGTGCCATTTACTGGATAACAGTTTGGTTCTAAGTCCAGTCCTAGCTGTTTGGCTAATGGCTACTGAGTAACTTTTGAGACTTGAGAATCAAGGGACAGAGAGTCTGCTTTTTAGAATCATAGAATCATAGAGTTGGAAGGGGCCTTGTAGGCCATCGAGTCCAACCCCCTGCTCACAGCAGAAAATCCACAGCTAGAGCATCTCCCGCAGATAGCTGTCCAGACTCTGCTTGAAGACATCCAGCGAAGGGGATCCCACCGCCTCCCTAGGCAGTCGGTTCCATTGCTGAACCGCCCTTACTGTCAAGAAGTTCCTTCTAATGTCCAATCTGAATCTACGCTCCTGCAACTTAAAACCATTAGACCTAGTCCTACCCTCTGGGGCAGCAGAGAATAAATCTGTACCCTCCTCTATGTGACAGCCCTTCAGGTACTTAAAGAGTGCAATCATGTCCACCCCTCAGCCTTCTCTTCACCAGACTGAACATGCCAAGTTCCTTCAACCTTTCCTCATAAGACTTGTTCTCCATACTGGCTATCATCCTCGTCGCCCTCTTCTGGACCCGCTCTAACTTGTCTATATCTTTCTTAAAATGAGGCGCCCAGAACTGAACGCAGTATTCCTGATGAGGCCTGACCAATGCAGAATATAGTGGGACTATTACTTCCCTCGACCTAGAAACTATAGCTCTGTTTATGCAGCCCAAAATCGCATTTGTCTTTTTTGCCACAGCATCACACTGCTGGGTCATGTTCAACTTGCGATCCACTACAATTCCAAGGTCCTTCTCACACGCACTACTGCTAAGCCGGGTATTTCCCATCCTGTACCCGTGCATTTTGTTTTTGTGGCCTAAATGCGGAATCCTGCATTTGTCTTTATTGAATGTCATTTTATTAATTTCAGCCCAATTTTCTAGTTTATCCAGGTCCCTTTGGATTTTATTCCTGTCTTCCATTGTGTTAGCTATCCCTCCCAGTTTTGTATCATCCGCAAACTTCATAAGGCTTCCCTCCACCCCATCGTCTAAATCAATGATAAAAATGTTGAAGAGTATCGGCCCCAGGACAGAACCTTGTGGCACTCCACTCGAGACCTCCTTCCAGTCCGAAGCAGAGCCGCTGACGACCACTCTTTGAGTATGGTTTTCCAACCAGTTGTGAATCCACCTGACAGTATTTCCACGTAGTCCGCATTTGACTAGTTTGCTAATCAAAAGGTCGTGGGGGACTTTGTCAAACGCTTTGCTGAAATCTAGATAGATGACATCTACAGCATTTCCACCATCTACTAAGCTAGTGACCCGATCAAAAAAAGAGATGAGATTAGTTTGACAGGATTTTTTCTTGACAAACCCATGCTGGCTCCTACTAATCACAGCATTGTCATCTAGATAGTTGCCAATGGACTCTTTTATTATCCGTTCTAATATCTTTCCCGGTATTGAAGTCAGACTGACCGGCCTGTAATTCCTCGGATCTTCTTTTTTACCCTTTTTAAAGAGCGGGATGATGTTTGCCCATCTCCAATCCTCCGGCACCTCTCCCGTTCTCCAGGATTTCTCAAAGATGATGGCAAGAGGTTCCGAGAGTACATCCGCTAGTTCCTTCAATACTCTGGGATGCAGTTCATGAGGCCCTGGAGATTTGAACTCATTTGGGTTAACTAGGTATTTCCTGACTATCTCCTTATCAATCTCGAACTGCAGTCCCAACCACTTACTGAGATTGCTACCGATGCAAGGTTGCACACTGTTCCCTTTTTGGGAGAAAACAGAGGCAAAATAGGCGTTGAGCAGTTCTGCCTTTTCTTCGTTATCTGTCAACATTTTGCCATCCTCATTGAGCAGCAGTCCCACCGTTTGCTTGGTTTTTCTCTTGCTTCGAACATATCTGAAAAACCCCCTTTTGTTGTTCTTCGCTTCCCTCGCCAGCCTCAGCTCATTCTGGGTTTTAGCTTTCCTTACGCTATTCCTGCACGTCCGAGCCGCTCGTCGGTACTCTTCCTTGGTGATGCGTCCTTCCTTCCATTCTTTATACATGCTCTTTTTTACTTTTACCTCCTCCACCAGTCTTCCGTGTAGCCACATTGGCTTTTTCCGATGTCTTCCATTTTTCTTCCTCTTTGGAATTGTTTGCGATTGCGCTTTTTGTAATATGTTCTTCATGAACTCCCACGCGTCTTGGGCTCCTTTTTTCTTTAGTCTATCTAGCCACGGGATCCTACCCATCATTTCCCTGAGCTTGCTAAAATCGGCTTTCCTGAAATCCAAGGTCTATGTTTGACTATATTCTTCTTTGGCTTTCCCCAGAATCACGAATTCCAGCATTATGTGGTCACTTTCCCCCAAGGTACCGACCGCTTTAATTCCCGTGACCAATTCGTCCGTGTTAGTTAAGATCAGGTCCAGGATTGCCGATCCCCTTGTTCCTTCTTCTACTTTTTGAAAGAGGAAATTATCAGCAAGGCCCATCAGGAATTTGTTGGAGGCTTTGTGCTTCGCAGAGTTTGTCTCCCAGCAGATATCCGAGTAGTTGAAGTCCCCCATCACTACTACTTCTTGCCTCCTTGAGATTTCGGAGATTTGTTTGAGAAAGGCCTCGTCTACCACCTCTTCCTGGCCAGGGGGTCTGTAGTAGACACCTACTACCATGTCGGTTTTAATTGTTTCTCCATTTATTTTTACCCAAATTGTCTCTACCTGACCCCTTTGTTCGCTCTCTTGGATTTCCATAGAGGTGTATTTGTCTTTGACGTATAACGCTACTCCCCCTCCTTTTCTGTTGCTTCTATTCTTTCTGTAGAGTTTATATCCTTGAATGGCTATATTCCAATCATGGGAGTCATCCCACCAAGTTTCTGTTATCCCTATGAAGTCATATTTGCCTTGATGCACTAAGACTTCAAGCTCCCCTTGCTTGTTTCCCAAGCTCCGCGCGTTGGTATATAGACAGCAGAAGTCTCTTTTGTCCCGATTGGATTCCTCCGTTAATATACCGTGAGCTTTGCCGTGCATCCCTTTCTCCCTCCCAGTGTCTGCTGTACCCTTCAAATCATTGCATTTACAACCTGCTGTCTTTGGATCGGTATTTAAGCTATCATCTCCATCCCCCAGAGGCTTTAGTTTAAAGCCCTCTTGATGAGTTTTGCCATACTTCTGCCAAAGAGATTCTTCCCAGTCCTCGTGAGGTGCAGCCCATCTCCTGCCAACAGTCCCCCCTCCAAGAAGCTTAGACCATGGTCCCAGAATCCAAACCTTTCCCGTTGACACCATCTGCATAACCAGTCGTTGACCTGCAGTATCTTCCTTTCCCTTTGTAGTCCTCTATCCTTCACGGGAAGAATTGACGAGAAGACCACCTGCGCCCCCAAATGCTTGACCTTCCTACCCAGAGCCTCATAGTCCGAGATGATCAGTTCCAAGGTGTTTCTGGCCGTGTCGTTTGTGCCCACATGGATGAGGAGAAAGGGGTACCTATCTTGTTTCCCAATGAGCCTCGGCAGGTTGTCAGCGACGTTCCGGATGCGCACCCCAGGGAGACAACAGACTTCCCGATTCATTTTGTCCGGCTGGCATACCGGCGCCTCTACCCCCCTGAGCAACGAGTCTCCAACCACCAGCACCCTCCTCTTTTTGCCGTGAGCGGTGGTTGCATCAGCCTCCTTCTTCTGGGATGTAGAGTCTTCCTTTGCAGTCAGTGTCTCTTGATGCAGTTGAGTTTGTTGAGGCTCTTCAGGAGTGCTGTCTGCCAAGAGATGCTGAAAGCCATTTGTTAGTTGCAGCAGTTCTGACTCCCTCCTGTTTTTCCTTGCCCTTACAGTGACAGTCCTCCACGGGGATTTGTAGCTGTTGCAGTCCTGTTCTTCCTTGTCACTTTCTTCCTGTACTTTGTGTCGCTCCCTTAATTCCTCTTGTGTTCTATCGAGGAAGTCCTCATCTTCTCTGATAAGTCGCAGGGTGTCTATGCATTGCTGCAGCCCCCTGACCTTTTCTTCTAGGAGCGCCACCAATCTGCACTTGCTGCAAGTGTAATCGCATCTGGTTTCCGTTAAGAGGACGAACATAGCACACATGTTGCAGGTGACAACAACTGTTTGATCCTTCTCCATTTTTTTTAAATTCTCTTGGTCAGCTGCCTCCCAAGTCTCTCAGGTCTTTCAGGGTCAGGAATCCCGAGTCCCTTCTCCTCGCAGTGAGTGCCGCCGAGCCTGATGGGAAAGAAAGTATGCAGATGAGCTGCTTACCTCACCAGAGCTCCGCCTCCTCTCTTGGTCAGCTGCCTCCCAAGTCTCTCAGGTCTTTCAGGGTCAGGAATCCCGAGTCCCTTCTCCCTCGCAGTGAGTGCCGCCGAGCCTCCCAGAGCTCCGCCTCCTCTCTTGGTCAGCTGCCTCCCAAGTCTCTCAGGTCTTTCAGGGTCAGGAATCTCGAGTCCCTTCTCGCTCGCAGTGAGTGCCGCCGAGCCTCACCAGAGCTCCGCCTCCTCTCTTGGTCAGCTGCACCTCCTCTCTTGGTTAGCTCTTGTTCCAGTGAATCTCAACATTACAGGGTTGGTTTTACCCTGGTTGTTTGGCATCTGCTACACCAACAAGGACATTGGCTCCTAGTCTGGGACCTGTGGACCTTGACTGGCATGACTAATTTAGGTCCATTAATTTCAGTGGGTTTATTCTCAGTAATTCTTCAGTGAATACAACTCTGAGCAAGCAAAAAAGGATGAAGGCTTGTTGTCATATAACAGCCCTGCAAACAAATGAGAACAAATGCCCAAGAAAAACTTAACATAATTTAACTTCTGCATAGGCTTTGTGCAACCAAAAATGGAAATGGACTGCCTTCAAGTCAATCCCGACTTATGGCTACCCTATGAATAGGGTTTTCATGGTAAGCGGTATGCAGAGGGGGTTTACCATTGCCTCCCTCTGAGGCTAGTCCTCCCCAGCTGGCTAGGACCTGCCACAGCTGCACAAGCCAGCCCCTTCCTTGTCTGCAACTGCCAGCTGGGGGGCAACTGGGCTCCTTGGGACTATGCAGCTTGCCCACAGCTGCACAGGTGGCGGGGCACGTAACCCCTGAGCCACTCACTGTGAGGTGATCTTTAGCTGGCCCTTGACACCCAAGAGACACAAGCGGAGATTTGAACTCACAAACTCCCAGCCAGGCTCTCCTCCCCACTGTGCTATACCAGCAAAGCAGGCTGCATGTACAATAAATGGGTTAATGACATGAGGGGGAAGGTCTGAATCGGATTCTACCTGTGGTGGATTCATGTCAGTGGAGCAGTGGAATCTGCTGTGGGTTTCCCTCCAAACTTTCAAGAAACTGGCCAAGGTTTGCCTGTCCAGGTGATGTATGAACATACGTAAAAATCATGTTCCTGGCTCTTCTGAGCAATTGTTCCACTAAACTGAAGTGGGGAAGAGGTGGCTTCCCATTGTTCTTAGACTTCAATGCCCATCAGCCTCAGACAACCTGACCAATAGTCAGGGATGATGAGAGTTGTAGCCCAGCAGCATCTGAAGGACCACAGGTTGCCTGTACCCTCACTAAACATTAGTCCAAGTTCACTGCCCTTTCAACTTTTGCAAACATGTTTTCTCCTGCTCTGCACCAGTGCCGCAAAGAGAGTGTACCAAGAGGTGCTGTTATGTTCCCTACAATTATCAAAATCATTGTGATCTTGTGTTCCTGTGGCCAAAGTCCCATAGGGTGTATTTTTATGGAGGTCACTTTTAATATCAGTAACAATAGTAATCATTGGAACCCAGATTCACTGATAATTCCTTGTTCCAAATCTGAAAAGAGAGCAACATAAATGAACTTCCTGGGCTAATAAGGATGAGGGCTGGGATTTAGAAAATCAGAGGTGGTCTGCCAGTCAGATGTTTGACTGCATCTCTGTTAGCGCTGAAGCCCGGCTTGGCTCTTCCTCTGTGAAGTCAGATGCAGGATGAGGCTTGCAAGGCTGCTGCATTTCTTTCCTGGCAGATATCACTGCCAGTGCACTGACCAGCTATATAATAAAGCCCATTGAAGGAAGGTAATTCTTGCTTGCCTATTCCTAAAATGATCCTGCTGCTACTATCGTTTCATTTGCTCTTTGGGATAGCAATGAATGAAGATCTCTCAAGCCCACAAATGTCTCTAAATAATTATTATAGTCCAGGAGATTATCTCATTACTGGAGTTATACCAGTGAAGACAGCTAAGTATCCAGAATATGCTTTCTTGTCTGACCCTGCCCATGACTCCCTCATGTAAGTATTACTTGCTATTCATGTTTGTTCTCAGCCAATTCTGATCTTCCCTAAAAAAAAGAAACTACAGTATATTCTTTCTGACTGAGTGAGCAGCAGATTCTTCTGCATTCTGAAAAATGATTTGCAAGATGACTGGGAAAGTGGAGGATTCACGTGGAGATATGAATGAGATATGCCTTTATGGTCTTTCTTTTCTGGTGACAAACATGGTTTTCAGACATCTAAGTGTCAATCCTTTTGTAATCAAATAACATCATCTGCACAAAACAGTGAGCTATCAGCAGAGCTGGAGGAACCCCAAAGTTTAAAGTACCAAAAACCTTTAGGAAACAAAACTTGAAAGGGAAGGGAGACAAACTGCTGAGTGTGAGCTGAGTTTGCTCAGCAGACACAGGATGCTGTCTGTCTGTTGGGGAGGGGAAATGGAAACTAGGGGTGCTGGTGGAATGTAATGGAGTAGCTAGGAAAAGGGCATGGCTGGCAGGCTGCAATTCTGAACAGGGCACTCCCCCATACTGCAACATGTTGTTGCAGATCCCACCTGTAAACACACTGGTATTTGAAGAGAAGCCACAGAGGCTCCTTAGCCTACAGCTTCCTTGGAAATAAATCCCACTGTGTTCAGAAGAACTTAATTCCTAATAAGTGCACCTAGGATTTCAGTAGTACTGATTTATAGAGGTCAAAATGGAAAGGTTTCTGGGATTAAGATGAACAGAAAGAAAGGACAATGGAACCAATTACCTAGAGAGGCAGTGGGCTCTCTGACACCGGAGGCATTCAAAAAAGAAAAAAGGTTGAATTGCTGGATACTTATCATACAGTGCAAAGAAAGGTGTTTTATATCACCATTATTCCCAGATGGTCTGAAAATTATATTAAATACCCTGAATTGTATCAAATACAGAGTGTATAAAATACAGACTGCTTGTACAAATGCCTGCATACTTGCAGACATCAATGGATTTT
Source organism: Rhineura floridana (assembly GCF_030035675.1). NCBI lineage: Eukaryota > Metazoa > Chordata > Lepidosauria > Squamata > Rhineuridae > Rhineura > Rhineura floridana. The sequence continues at coordinate 194,787,989 of NC_084482.1, forward strand.
TAAAAATTGTCAAATTAACTACTTTTTGGCTGGTAGGATTGCCATATGAAAAAAAATCCTCCAGATAATGTTGTTTGTTTTTATAAATGTCCCCATACAACTTAGAATTAATACTGATTTGAAGAAGGAGCAACGCATGCTAACATTTCTAGGAAACTGACACAGTTGTCATTAACAACATTGCAAACACTAGATGGTAAAGGAGCTCTGTATTTGTATGGCATATTACTTTACATATGTGCATTATTACATATTGCTTGCTGGTTGAAATTTGATTAATCGTAGATGGTTAACTGGAGATATAAGCAAATCATGGTGAATTATAGGACAATATTTCTTTTTATCCCTCAGAAACATTTAACATAGTATTATAATGCATCTGGCAGCTATAATTGCACATGAAAAGTTTTTATATTAGCAACCTGAAACACCTGGGATACATTCAAGTGAGCTTTGACTCCCAAAATATTTGCCAACTTCTTGCATAATAAATCCCAAGTTGTATTGTAGTGCAGTCTGGGAAAGAAAGAAGAAATACAAAATTTTGAAATATTTTAATCCGTTGACATCTTGTCTATTAAATGAATTGGACGGCAACTGAGCAATTGCACTGTATTCCTACTGTCTGTTCAATTGTTGTTGCTGAAAGGTAAGCCGCTTTTATAGCAAACCTGCAGAAAAGACATACACATTGTCTACAATAGTATATTAGTTTGTTTGCTACAATTTTACCCCACTTTTCTGACAATGCATTCAAGGTGGTTCACAGTAATTGTATTCAGGGCCTTTGTTTTAAGCTTTTGTTTTCATAGCTTAAAATTAAGGATGGGGAGAAATTTGATGCAATTCACATATATCAGATTCACATTCAAAAAAATACAAGAACCAAAACACAGGATTCTTCAAAATTTGTGTTTATCCAAATTTTGCAATGCAGTTCACCAACCAAACAATATCTACAAAAATGCATATACTAAAGTTTGCATAAAAATGAATATATTAGCGCTGAACTACATCACAACATTCAAATAAGTGCAAATATCAAAGGATGTGTGTCAGTTTCAGGTTTCATATTGTTTCATAAAGGGAAGGAATATGCAAATGAATGTCTTTTTTTCCCCTAGTAGCCAACCCATTGGGCTCTTACTATTACTGTCAATGGCATTTAAAAAAACCAGAATGTTTTATTAGGTTTATTATATGCACAAACAAAAACAAAAAATTGAAATAAAAATTTAAAAGAAAAAGAAAATTATAAATTCTACAGCCAGACACTTAAATTGTTGCTCCTGGTCTTAATACAACCATGTATACTTTTTGACAATTGAGTAATCTTATTTACACATCTTATAACTAAATCATGTTATTCCGTCTTCTCTTCTCAGGGAAAAATGACCACGTGAACAACAAAAACCAACCGTTAAGATATAGGGATAGTTCAAAGCAGGGGGTCCCAAACGGTGGTTCAAGGACCTCCAGTGGTCCACAAGCTTCATTCAGGTGGTGGATTTCTGTGGATTTGTGGCTGAAGATGGGAGACAGGAAGTCTATTGCATGAAATATTCATATTGAGTTTGCCTTTCTATTGCTTCTTTTATTTCTTATACTGTATTTTATTGTATTACAATTTGAATTCTATGGAATTCAAACTGATACAATAAAATACAATATATAAGAAATAACAGAAACAACCAAAATACAATTACAAATCATACAGCATCTAGCAAATCACAATTGCTACAACAGGCTCTGTTTGAAGGAACTAATTTCAAAGCCATGATCTTGTTATTGTTCTTTTTCTATTGATTTTCGCAGTTTTCAAGGCTGCTGAAGATGGGGGCTAATGCATATCTTTCGGACTTCTACATACAATGTCAGCTCAGTACCATTTTTTATATGAGCAACCCGAAAAGCTGGGGATAGATGAAAATGAGCTTTGACTCCCACAATATTTGTTAACCTCATACATAATCACGTGATGTAGGCAAGTTCAGCTGGGGTCAAGAGAGAAGAAACATGCACACTTTTGAAATATTTTATTGAAATGTTCTTGAATTCTTGATGGTCTATTGCCTGAATTGCTACTGTACCTGAACTCTTGATCTGCATTGTTGTATGTATTATAAGCTGCTTTTGCAGCAATCTTGAAAAAAGGCATATAAATTCTATATAGATTGTTTCCTTGCTACATTTGACACCACATTTCTGCCAACACATTCAATGAGGTTCAGAGTTATTGTATTCAAACGGCACAGTATGAAAGGGAAAATTAACGGGATGGAAAGAGGAAAATAAACAAAATAAGGTATGATGGCCACTGCAGGAGGCAGTTCTAGCAGGGGAGGAGCCAAATGGCAATGGGTCCTAGAGAGGGCAGGACTTTCCCTTCGTGCTCTGAGACATTGACAAGATGGACCTCTGATCGAAAGTCAGGAATATACATGTTTTTAAGACTTTTTCCCAACTAGCCAACCCACTGGGATCTTAATGTCACTGGCATTTTGAATAGGAAAAGCAGGATTTGGACACATTTTTTTTAACCTGGTCAATATTCCACTTGCTTTTCATTTCAGGATATGGGAGATGAACTACCAGCATGTCCTAGCCATCTTGTTTGCCATTAAAGAGATCAGTGAAAATCCCAAGCTCTTACCCAATATCACCCTCGGCTACAACATCTATGAAAACTGTTTCAGTGTCAGGATAACCTGTGAAGCCACAGCACATCTCCTCTCCACTGGACATTGGATGGTCCCTAATTTCAAGTGTGGAAGGCAAGAAAAGCTCCTGGCTGTTATTCAAGGAGGGGACTTTGAAACCTTTTTTCTGATGGCAACTATGCTAGATGTGTACAAGGTCCCTCAGGTATGGAGAACAATAGGGATTGGAATGAGCACATCTCAGGCCAAACGTTTGTAATTGAAACTGGGTCATGGGGATTGAAAAAGGTGTAACCTTTCTCTCAGTTTGGGAGTTTTCTGTTAATAATGTGCCTCAGGAAGAGTTGTGATAACCATGTGAACTCACAGTATTTGCCTTTTGTGGCTCTGCACCACAAGGGGCAAGATGAAACCTATCTAAAAGAAACTTTAAACTCTCATCAGAAAGACTTCACATTGTTCTCCTTCCCTGAAGCCCACAAGGGACCAAGCAATTCAAAGGTATGGGAGACAATTGGAGGGGCAGGATGAGGAGCAGTGATGTTCTGGAAGGCACTGCTGGCTGATGTCCATTAGAACTATTGGGCAGCAGGTAGAGAGCCCAACGGTAGGTGGAGGCAGAGCCAACAAATTATAGCTTTGTCCTCATCATTCTCCCTGCTGAGTTCTACAAGGCCAACACTGAGACTGAGATTAAGGAAGTTGCCAGGCAGTGTTATATTTAAGTGTTATACACACACACACACGTCTGGTTTTAAGTAAGGAGGCAGGCAAGTGAGGGCTGGCTGAGAGCAGACTGAAGTTGGTGGGCAGTGCCCTGGTAACCCTAATGGACCAACCTCCACTGTTGAAGGTTAATCCAAGAGAATGAGATTTTTATCAGAGCAGGAGTAAAGATGCCATTGCCAGAGTATCAGGGTAATTGATAAAACTGTCCCTGCTGTGGCAGGTGAATGAGGAGATAAGGAGGATTTCCTGTTTGTTTGTGACAGATTAGCATAAAGGAAGTCAGAGAATGTGGAAAATAATCCATCAAGGCTGGATACTGTTTCTTTGAGGGAGTTCCTGTTTCAGGTTAGCAGTTTGAACAGGAATACTTCTTTGCAAAAGCTCTTGCATTTCTAATTAAAATCTAAAGCTTGTATTTCAGCTGATGGAAAATCTCATGTTAAATTTCAATTTGTTTTACAATATTAGCTTGTTTTAAACTGTTTTTCATGTTGTAACTCACTCTGGGACCTTATAGTGAAAGGTGGGTAATAAATCAGATAAACAACTTATGCAGTCAGAAGTCAACAAGCACCACTTGGTTCAATAGATCTTATGTGTAGTACGATTCTGTCAGAATGTTAAAGTAGTCAACTCCAATAAAAGATGAGAAATCTGGTAATAATTTCCATGGCAATGGTAAAATGAAGCCCAGTTTCAGGAAATGAAAAAAAAGTGGAAAATAGAACAACAGGATTTCAGTTTGGAAATGTTTATACCACAACGTTGAAATATTTGTATTTTGAGACAGTTCTGCAAGGGAGCCAAACGTACAATAATTGCACAAAAAGTCAGCAATCCCAAATGCATTTACCAGGGATGCTGAGAGTAAGTCCCAGCTGAGTGGAACATACATGTGAGTAGATATGTACAGAATTGTGCTGTTAAGCAGAAGCTATTTTAGGCTAGCTATGTCTGTGCATTGTTTCCAGCACTGTGCATTGATGCCTTTTTCTTTGTTTTTACTAGCTGTCTTATGGTTTTGTCAACCACATTCTGAGTGACAAAACTCCATTCCCCTCTTCCTACTGGATGAGTCCCAAGGCAACTCTGCAGTACAAGGGAATACTTAAGTTGCTGCAGTATTTTGGGTGGACGTGGGTCGGTCTCATTGCTCCAGACAATGATGGTGGAGAACTCTTTGTGAGAACCTTGAACTCAACATTCATCAGAAGTGATATTTGTGTAGCCTTCACATACGGGATCCCACAAGTATTTTCTCTTGACATTAATGTTCTAAAACAAACACTTTTAAGCTGTTTAACACATCTTACACAGAGGAAAGCCAATGTGATGATCTGTTATGGGGACTCTGATTCAATGTTACTGTTGCCATATGGACTAAATGAAATTGAAAGAATAAATAATGCCTCTATAGGGAAAGTTTGGATCTCCACAGCTTTGTGGGGCTTCACCTCAAGCACGTTTTTTACATACTGGAATATCAAATTCTTCCATGGGTCATTGGCCTTCAGCATTCAAACAAATAAGAGGTCCAAATCCCAGGACCTTTTCTTGACTCAAGATGAATATTCCCTTGATTCTGTTCGGTCAGAAACATTTGACTGCGCTCATTCAAACCACAGATGGTCAAGGAAAACCTGGAAAAGATGCAGGGAGAGGGGAAAGCTGGAAGGTCTTCCCCCAGCTTGGCTTGGGAAAGGGATGTCTGCTGAGAGTGACAATGTTTATCGTGCTGTCTATGTTGTGGCACATGCCTTCCATGCTCTGATCACATCCATATCTAGCCGCATGAAGACTGCAGAAGAAGGCAGACTGGACCTTCTGAACATAGAGCCATGGCAGGTAAGAAAGAGTGAGAGAGAGAAGGAGAGAAATGACATGTGGTCCCTAGCTTTGTATAAATATGTATGGGTCATTGTAGGGGACAGCTGCAGGGCCACTAACATCGCACCTGCATCAGGTCCCACAAACCCTCTTGGTGACCCTGCAAAGCTGACTATGGGGGGGCACTGTGATGCGTCCTTCCCTGGCTCTCCCTGTCAGGTTCCTACCTGCTCGTGGTTACTGCCTGTCTCTAGGCACCACCAGGGACTCCACCAGTCCGGACCGCACTCTCTTATGGTTTACCTATCCGCTCTAGCACAGATCTCAACAGATCCCCCTGCTAGGCAACCACCAGTAATGTCCCAATACTAGTATTCCCAGAGACTCTGAATACTGGTATTGTTATTCTCTTCACCGCTGCCACCATTTGTTACAGTTCCCCTTCAGCCTTGGTCATTACCTTACCCTCCCTTCTGGTCTGTGAAACTCCAGCCAAGGATCAGGCCTTTGGTAAACCAAATTAAGTATTTATTAAAGATAACAAAGCTAACAAGATTAACAAGATTTCTTCTTAAGGCACATAAGCATATGGTTTTACTCAATACTAATCCGAACTCCACCTCCCTCCTGGTAAACAACTCTCTAAACCCCACCAAGCAATCCACTCTTTCTCTTCTCCCCCCCAGATTCCACTCTCACTCTTCCTTTTATACATTCAGCCATTTTAAACACTCAGCCAATCATCTCGCATTCTACTGCCCATTCACTCCCCCTCTTTCACTCCACTTACCATGTATCTTCTAAAACAACAACACTTACCATATATACATTAATATAGGAACATCACAGGCACCAAAGGCACTCCTTACCCAGGGCACTATCCTAGGACCATCCCTGTCTTCTAGTCAGGTACTCGAAGACCAGAAACACTCAGCCAATCATCAAGCATTCTATTGCCCATTCACTCCCCCTCCTCTTTCACTACTTACCATGTATACTCTAAACAACCAGCACTTACCATATATACACTAATATATAGGAACATCACAGCTTCCTCCAATGAATCCTGGGAATTCTAGTTTTTAGAGGGTGCTGAATGCTCTTAGGAGACTCCTGTTCCCCTCAGTGTTACAATTCCAAGAATTTCCTGGGAAGATGGGTTGATTGTTAAACCACTCTGGTTTAACCATTTTAGTGTTTAATGTGTAATAATAAATTACACCACAGTGTTGACAAGCAACTTCATAGGGGAGGTAGAAAATTGGGAGGGGCAACATCTCCATTTTTTTCAGTAGGAAGGAAGCCTAATTTATTTCAAGGAAGTTACTTCTAAGTAAAATATGTGAAAGTCTGACAATTGTATTTTATACTGTAAACACAGCACACATGGGGACTGAATGAAGTAAGTGAGCATGGAAGAAAGACACAAATGCTTACTAGTGCTTCAACAAACATACCCCGGTGTTCAGTATACAGCCAGGCTAATTTCCTACACAGTCACTCCTGCATCCTACGCATTAAGAGCAAAAAATGAGCTGCTCCTGGTTTTCCTGCTGCTCTGGGAGGCCCCCTCCAGTATCCTGGCTCGGGGCAGTCAGCTGACAGCTTGTGGTGAGCCCACATTAATGTTTTTAATATGAGTTTATGCAAGCCACTCCTGTTGGAAGAGACTCAGGTAAATCTCTTCAGCAGGGAAGATGCAGGAAAGGCCTTGCATTCCTTTCTTCTGATTGCTTAAGTGACTTAGTATCCTTATAAATGTAGCTGCCTGCTGAAGCCTTGGAATGTTGTCTCCATCAGAAGTCTAAATCAATCACAGTACAGTAAAATATTTCTATATGTCTGGGCAGCAATAGAAATGAGACTGGTCAGGCAGGTGTATCATCGGCCCAGGCCAAATACCCCTGGTTACAGAGTTTGTTGTAAGGAGAAAAGAAAGAGGGATGGCTTTAAGGAAGGATTCTGGGGTAGAGCAAGCAGCCCGTTCTTGTCACAGGAAGGACTCCAGGCCCACCAGGGAAAGAGTTCAAGTAGTGGGTGGGTGGGTAAGTGAACACCACCTAAGATTTGCATGCAAAGTGCCACTGAAAAGTAATTTTTGTGGCAATTACCACAGGGAAAGGTGAAGGAATGGTGAGAGGCCAGGCCTTAAGGGAGGAATCCTTTCTGAGTGGGTAGTGCAGAAGATTAGCAGCAGACCAGAAGCAGAAGACCTGTGAGACTGAGCCCCAAAAACCAAAAAAAAACTCTGCCAGAGGGGGCCTGGAACTTGGAGGAGGTACTCAGGAGAAGGACAATCTGATCTCTATTCCCTTAAAAATGAAGCACATCTATAATTCTGTTTGATCCCAGAGCAAGGAGAAGCTACAGGCAAGAGTAGTAATATGTGCATATAATAATTCTCACATGTGGTCCCTAGCTTTGTATAAATATGTATGGGTCATTGTAGGGGACAGCTGCAGGGCCACTAACATCACACCTGCATCAGGCCCCACAAACCCTCTTGGTGACCCTGCAAAGCTGACTATGGGGGGGGCACCAAAGGCACTCCTTACCCAGGGCACTATCCTAGGACCATCCCTGTCTTCTAGTCAGGTACTCGAAGACCAGAACCATAAAGAGATCACAGTTGCCTGCTCTGAAGTCTTCATGAAGCCATCTGTCACCTACTATCACTTTGACTTGAAACTATCCTAGAGAGCTGCCTTTTGAGACTCTCTCTCCTGGATGGCTTCCCTTGGCTTATACCTTCAGTTGATTGTCTGCTCCCCTTCAAGCTCTTCTCCTTTCCACTGACTCCATTGCACTCCCAAAAGTGATTACCTGCAGCCATATTTACTATGGTTAGAACCCTAAGAACGTAAGTGCCTGCTCCATCAGGCCAACCAGTTGCCCAAGCAGTACCTGAGTGGAAGAGCACTCTCCCCTCTTGCTGTTCCCAACAACTGGTATAATCATCACATTATCCCTGAAATTATGTATTCTCATTGAGCTTTAACAAAGGACCAATCATTTTAAACAGAATACTAAAGGATCTGTCACAGTTTGACACTTTTCAATTATCCTGACCCATGTAAAACCTAGATTCTGCTGTTAACTGCTATAACTGAAAACCCAGCAAGTTGTAATCAAAACATCTCTTTTAAAAACTGTAACAGCCTAGCTGCTTTTTGGCAGACTACCAGCTGAACCCATGTACATGGTATCTGTTCTAGTTTTAGCCAGGAGTACCATGTTCCCCACATGCCACTTCACCCAATTTTCACACCAAGGGTTCACATCATGACACCATTCTTACATGTAAATTTTACCTCATAAAAATCATTTTTTCACACACCTCATCTGTGTGAATCACTCTCTAGATACAGTAAAGTGTGTGGAACTGTAGAACTGAGGAAAGCCGTGGTTTTCATTATATTTCTCCTGAAATCTCCATCATAGATCAGACATTTGTTCTCACATTCAAGGACTGCATCTGTTTCTGCCAAAGAAATGGAAAGCCTGAAGACTGGGAAGGAATTGATCCACTCCAATGCATTTATCCACCCTGTAAATGTTAGCATTTTACCTCTCTTTCTAGCTCCACCCTTTTCTGAGAAGTGTCCGCTTCAACAGTAATACCATGGATGAGGTGCATTTTGATGAAGATGGGGAATTGGTGGCTGACTACGATATTGTGAATTTGGTCACATTTCCCAACCAATCTGCTGTAAGAGTGAAAGTTGGGAATCTGCAGACCCAGACACCATCAGGCCTAGAGCTGACCATTCACGAAGAGGCCATTGTGTGGCCCAATTGGTTTAACCAGGTGAGGAATCTATTCATGTTTTACAAGCTGGTGTAAGATAGAAGCTAAGAGTGTGAGCCTGGAGATCTCCAGTTCAAATTAACAATGAACAAATTAGCAGATCTCAACCTCAGCCTCAACCTCCCGTTTGTTATTTGGACATAATAATGTTGGTCATTGTAAGACATTACTGTGATCAGGTGTAAGATGCACTTTACAGTGCTATGAAGACTAAAAAACATATGGCACACACTTTTATGCCATAATATATTTTATTTTAATTTTTAAAGTAGGGATGGGGAACCTGGTTCAGTTGTTCTGCAACCCATCAGGACAGAACACTACCATCATACTCTGTTCCTACAGACAAATCACAAGCTCCTCAAAATTCAAAACCTCTTTGTTTTCTTGATGCCCATCAGACAAAGCCCCGTTCTGCCTGTACAGAAAGCTGCCAACCTGGATACAGCAAGGTGGTGCCAGAAGGACAGCCAATCTGCTGCTACCATTGTACCCCATGCATGAAAGGGACCATTTCTACTCACACAGGTAAATGTCTTTGAAGAAACAGCAGGCAGTGAGAGATGAAAAGCAGGTTCAGGATGATATGGCCATCTTTGCAAAATTCAGATCCAGAATTTCAAGATGTAGATTTTTCACAACACATTAAAATTTTACACTTCAGTTCCTGTGAATCAATTTCAGGAAAACAATTGGCCTGATGCACTACTTGAGAATATTACCCCAAGGAGGCTCAAGTTATAGCGTGCTTCCCTACTAGTTGCTTGCAGAGAACTTCCGCAGCATAACTTTCACCCAAGCAAACCACTCAGCGTCCTGCTGCCTGTGCAAGCTATTAACCATGATGTACAGTATAGGGCTGTGCACAGCCCCCCCAACCTGGATTGAGTCCTGAATAAATTTGGGGGAGGGGCAAATGTTTAATTAGGGTCATTAAGACATTCAATTAAACATAGGTTGGAAGGGGGGAAGTGATGCTGCGTCTCTCCCTCCCCCTTTTTCCAGCTGGGAGCAGGAGAGTTCAGTCCTACTGGATGCCACTTCAGCATCATCCAGCCAAGCAGATTCCTGTAGCCAGCAGGGCTGAATTCTCTGCCCTCCAGCTAGTGAGAGGAGGACTCACTCCTGCTGGCTGCTGCTTCACAAACACCTTCCCTGCGAGGAAAGTGCTTGTGAAGGAGCACCCTCCAACCAGCAGGACTGAAAACTCCACTCACCTGTTGGTAAAGGGAGGACTGCATTTCCCTATGACTTGAGCTGTGCCCAGATTCTTTGGAAGTGATAGACTCTGGTAGCCTGATACAATTCAAGATTTGTTGGAGATGTTGCTTAGGAATTGCAGTAACAGACAGAAAGTTGAAAAAAATTCCTTTTTCACATTTCAATAGGGAATTCCTTGATAATATTCAAAAATCTTGAAATTTGATTTAGTGAAATGGGTTTTTTTTCTTGCAGATGCAGATCATTGTCATGAGTGTTCACCATATCAATACTCAAACAATGAGAGAGATCAATGCATCCCCAAGACTACAGTCTTTGTTTCCTATGAAGAACCCCTGGGGATTACCTTTGTTGTCTTTGCCCTATTGTTCTGCCTCATCACAGGTTCTGTTTTTGGAATCTTTGTTAAACACCAAAACACTCCAATAGTTAAAGCCAATAACCGAAACCTCACTTACATCCTCCTCATTTCCCTCCTGCTTTCCTTTTCATCCCCCTTTTTATTCATTGGCCAACCTCAAAACGTCACCTGCCTTCTCCGCCGAATAGCCTTCAGCATCATCTTCTCGGTGGCCATCTCTGCTCTGTTGGCCAAAACAATTACTGTGGTGTTGGCATTCATGGCCACAAAGCCTGGGAACAAGGTCAGCAAATGGGTAGGAAAGAATGTGGGAAATGTCATAGTCTTTTTCTGTTCCACCATTCAGTTTGGCATCTGCATTATCTGGATGGTAATATCTCCCCCCTTTCTAGAACTTGACTTTGATTCTCAGGTTGGACAGATAATACTGCAATGCAGCGAAGGGTCCTTCACCATGTTTTACTGTGTCGTGGGCTACATGGTCCTTCTGGGTGCCATTTCATTTATTGTTGCTTTCTTAACCAGGAAGCTACCCAGTGGTTTCAATGAAGCCAAGTTTGTCACCTTCACCATGCTGATAATTTGCAGTTTTGGGGTGTCCTTTGTGCCAATCTATCAGAACACCAAGGGGAAATACATAGCAGTTGCGAAGCTCATAACCATCTTGGCTTTCAGTGCTGGGCTCCTGGGTTGCAATTTCCTTCCCAAATGCTACATCATTGTACTGAGGCCTGATCTGAATACAAAGGAGCACCTAATGATGAAGAGGAAAGTTTAAGGTGATTTCAAGTGCATGTCTCAACCAAATTTCAGAGGCATTATGTGGAGTGAATATTCAGGGTGTATTTAAAAAAAAACACTTTTTACTTACCATGATGAGGCTGTCATTTCCCCAGGAATGCCTTTGAGAACATCCTGCATCTCTACATATTATTGTTCCCAGGGGCAGCTGCCCCATGCTGATCTCTGCCAATGAACTTTATTGTGTTTTATAAGTGAAGAATGAGGGAGCTGGCACCACCTTGTATAAATGCCAGCCAAAAAGATACCATCTCCACCTAAAAGGGTTGCATTTTTGCACCCATTGGAAATAGCAGAACGTTTCCACTCCCCTTCACAGGAAATGCAGTGGGGAGAGTTTTTCAGCACAGCTGTATGAAAGAGAACTGATTCTTCATACACATAAACACCCCCACACACAATATTCTCTGTGTAATATCTGTAGGAATGCCAACATTATCAACAGGGCCAATAATCAACAGGGGAACACACTGACTGACCAAGATGAAATAAAAGGAAGATGGAAGTAATACAATGGAGAACTCTATAAAAGAGATGCCAGGATGACAGATTCATTCATGGAGGAACCGTATGATGAAAAACCAGAAAATGTAGAATGTGAGGTGAAAGCTGCTGTTAAAATACTTGGCAGAAACAAATCACCAGGAACAGATGGCATACCAGTAGAGTTGCTACAAGCTATTGAGACTGAATCTGTCCAAAATTTGATAAAAATTTGTCAACAAATATGGAAAACTAATCAATGGCCCACAGACTGGAAGTGTTCAATATACATCCCAATTCCAAAGAAAGGAGATCCCAGGGAATGCAGTAATTATCAAACTATTGCTTTAATATCTCGTGCAAGTAAAGTAATTCTCAAGGTTCTACAACAAAGGCTCTTACCATATATGGAGCGAGAAATGCCAGAAGTCCAAGCTGGATTTAGAAAGGGAAGAGGCACCAGAGATCATATCGCAAACATATGTTGGATAATGGAACGGACCAAGGAATTTCAGAAAAAGATCACCCTGTGCTTTATAGATTACAACAAAGCCTTTGTATAGATCATGAAAAACTATGGAATACTTTAAAAGAAATGGGGGTGCCACAGCATCTGATTGTCCTGATGCGCAATCTATACTCTGGACAAGAGGCTACTGTAAGGACAGAATATGGAGAAATTGACTGGTCCCAACAGGAAAGAGTGTGAGACAGGTGTGTTTTATCACCCTATTTGTTTAATCTATATGCAGAACATATCATACGGAAAGCGGGATTGGACCAAGATGAAGGTGTGGAAACTGGAGGGAGAAATATCAATAATTTAAGATATGCAGACGACGCCATACTACCAGCAGAAGCCAGTAATGATTTGAAACAAATGCTAATGAAAGTTAAAGAGGAAAGCACAAAAGCAGGACTACAGATGAACATCAAGAAGACTAAAGTAATGACAACAGAAGATTTATGTAACTTTACAGTTGACAATGAGGACATTGAACTTATCAAGGATTATCAATACCTCAGCACAGTCATTAACTAAAATGGAGACAATAGTCAAGAAATCAGAAGAAGGTTAGGACTGGGGAGGACAGCTATGAGAGAACTAGAAAAGATCCTCAAATGCAAAGATGTCTCATTTAACATTAAAGTCAGGATCATTCAGACCATGGTATTCCCTATCTCTATGTATGTGAAAGTTGGACAGTGAAAAAGGCAGATAAGAGAAAAATCAGCTCATTTGAAATGTGATGTTGGAGGAGAGCTTTGCGTATACAATGGACTGCGAAAAAGACAAATAATTGGGTGTCTGAACAAACTAAACCAGAATTGTCACTAGAAGCTAAAATGATGAAACTGAGGTTATCATACTTTGGACACATCATGAGAAGACATGGTTTACTAGAAAAGACAATAATGCTGGGAAAGACAGAAGGGAGTAGAAAAAGAGGAAGACCAAACAAGAGATGGATTGTTTCCATAAAGGAAGTCACAGACCTGAACTTACAAGATCTGAACAGGGTGGTTCATGACAGATGCTCTTCGAGGTCACTGATTCATAGGGTCGCCATAAGTCGTAATTGACTTGAATGCACATAACAACAACAACAGGAAAAGCCACATTATGCACACAGCTCTGTCTTCCAACAGAAAGGTACAGCTAGGGGGCTCAGGAACAGCCAGGAGCTGCTCCCCAACATTTGCCAACTGAGGAGACTGTCTGACTGTGCCAACTGGCAGGGCTGGCCCTGAGGCTTCCATCGCTTCCAACACTTCCTACTGCCCTGAAGTCAGCTACTGATCAAGTCAGTTACTTGATGCTGCTGCCTGAGATTGGGCCTCCGGGAAGAACTGGGGTGACGGCTGATGGAGACTGGGGGAGGCTAAGTTGAAGCTGCTTTCATTCTTTTTCTGCTTTTGCAGTACTGACTGGTTGTGGAATGTGGCCTTCTATTATATGTTATATTATATTTATATTATATTTATTATATTTATAGTGTGGTATTAATTCTTGTATTCTAATATTTGTTGTTTGTTATTTTTTATTATGGTTGTATTATTTTGTTCAAAATTATTTTGCAATTGTTTGCTCTTGTTATAAGTTATTTCAATTATTGTGTTTTTGCGTTCTGGTTGTGAGTCGCTTTGAGTTCTACTGTTGAAAAAAGCTACTAACAAATGCCAGTGATAAATAATAAATAAATAATCCTAGAGAGCAGTGAATCAGTAAGGATTGATAAAGGCACACAGATCCTCCTAGCCTTTGGCTCTCATCTTCTTGGTAAAATCCCCCAAAATTTATCTGGAAGCTATGAGAGGGAAGTGGATTCAAATCTGTTTAGATAGATTCTACACTCCAAGAAAGAATAGAACAGAAGTCAATTACCTTTTTAAAAGGAGTTTTCTGGGATAATTGACCAACCAAGCAGATTCCTGTAGCCAGTAGGGTTGAATTCTCTGCCCTCCAGCTGGTGAGAGGAGTCAATCCTGCTGGCTGCTGCTTCACAAACACCTTCCCTGCTAGGAAAGTGCTTGTGAAGGAGCACCCTTCAACCAGCAGGACTGAAAACTCCACTCACCAGTTGGTAAAGGGAGGACTGCATTTCCCTATGACTTGAGCTGTGCCCCTGATTCCCTGGAACTGAGAGGCTCTGGTAGCCTGATGCTATTCAACATTTGTTGGAGATGTTGCTTAGGAAGTGTGGTGAGTGAACGAGTGAGAGGAGGCAACAGTTGCTGCTGCCTCTTCTTAGACTGCCTTCAAGTCAATCCTGACTTACGGCGACCCTATGAATAGGTTTTTCACAGTAAGCGGTATTCAAAGGTGGTTTTCCATTGCCTTCCTCTGACGCTGAGAGGTAGTGACTGGTCCAAGGTCACCCAGTGAGCTTCATGGCTGTGTGGGGATTCAAACTCTGGTCTCCCAGGTCATAGTCCAACACTGCAACCACTAAACCACACTGGCTCTTAGAAAGTGCGGTAACCTAGAGAAAGTTGGGGGGGGGATTTCCCTTTTCTTTTTCACATTTTAATGGGGAATTCCTTGATAATATGGAAAAATCTTGACATTTGATGTAGTGAAATGGGTTTTTTTTCTTGCAGATGCAGATCATTGTCATGAGTGTCCACGAGATCAATACTCAAACAGTGAGAGAGATCAATGTATCCCCAAGACAATAGACTTCCTCTCCTATGAAGAACCTCTGGGGATTACCTTTGTTGTCTTTGCCCTATTCTTCTGCTTAATCACAGGTTCTGTTTTGGGAATCTTTGTTAAATACCAAAATACTCCACTAGTGAAAGCCAACAACCAGAACCTCTCTTACATCCTCCTCATTGCCCTCCTGCTTTGCTTTTTGTCTTCCTTTCTATTCATTGGCCAACCTCAAAAGGTCACCTGCCTTCTCCGCCAAACAGCCTTCAGCATCATCTTCACGGTGGCCATCTCTTCTCTGCTGGCCAAAACAATTACTGTGGTGTTGGCATTCATGGCCACAAAGCCTGGGAACAAGGTCAGCAAATGGGTAGGAAAGAATGTGGGAAACGCCATGGTCATTTTCTTTTCCATCATTCAGTTTGGCATCAGCATTGTCTGGATGGTAATCTCTCCCCCCTTTCTAGAAGTTGACTTTGATTCTCAGGTTGGACAGATAATACTGCAATGCAGCGAAGGGTCTTTCTTCATGTTTTACTGTATCCTGGGCTACATGGGCCTTCTGGCTGCCATTTCATTTATTGTTGCTTTCTTAACCAGGAAGCTACCCAGTGGTTTCAATGAAGCCAGATTTATCACCTTCATCATGCTGGCGTTTTGCTGTTTTGGGGCGTCCTTTGTGCCAACCTACCAGAACACCAAGGGGAAATGCACAGCAGCTTTGCAGACCTTCTCCATCTTGGGTACTGGTGCTGGGCTCCTGGGTGGCATCTTCCTTCCCAAATGCTACATCATTGTACTGAGGCCTAATCTGAATACAAAGGAGCACCTAATGATGAAGAGGAAAGTTTAAGGTGATTTTAAATGTATGCCTCAACCAAATTTCAGAGGCAGCCAAAAAGATACCATCTCTACCTAAAAGTGCTGCATTTTTGCACCCACTGGAAATAGCAGAACTTTGCTACTCCCCTTCACAGGAAATGCAGTGGGGAGAGATTTTCAGCACAGCTGTATGAAAAAGAACTGATTCTTCATACACATAAACACACACCCCACAATAGTCTCTGTATAATATCTGTAGGAATACCGATTATTACTCTGGACATGACTTGGGACTCTTTCTGTCTGACCTTTCAATGCCACAAAGAAAACTGATCAGAAATTCTCAGTGGATTAATCAATGAGAAACAATGTGAGCACAACTTTCTCTGTCTGTGTAATGTTTGTATCATTGAGAGAAACCATGTCTGTGTAACAGATTAGACTGGAAGATCCTGAGGGGTGGACACCGGTGTGTTGTGGTGGTGGTATTCCATAGTGTTGCTGCTTTATACATCTGATAATTTTTAAAGAAAATAACCATTGACTAAAAGGTGAGGCACATCAAATTTAGCCATACCCTCTGCTCCAAACTGTAGACTGTAAGAATTCCACACAGAAGTAAAGATATAGTACAGTCTCACATACTGTTCTCACACTTGAGTAGGGTTGCCATATTCCAGTTCCACAAATCTGGGTAGGCTAATTTGCATATTATGCAAATATTTGCATATTAATATTTGGATTGTCCAGTTGTTTTGTTTTTGTGCCTAGGAATTACCACCAAAAACTGAGGAAAGATGTGAGAAATCTTTTTTTAAAAAGCAACATTTTCAGCCTTAAATGCCTAGACTCTAGTTTCCAACACTATAGAGTATTTATTGATTGATTAAGAGGATTTATATCTTGCCCTTCTGTTGTTAAAAACAGAGCTCAGCACAGCTTACAAATATAATAAAAACAATAAAAATACACAATCAATATAAAAACATAATAAAAACACAAAATAGCAACAAACATAAAGTAAGTCAGGGCAGCAGTACAGTTAACCATATACGATATATTTCAAAGATGTGGTGGGTGGAGAAAAACAAGAAGCCAAAATGTTAGGAAAAGGAGTCTTTCACACCACATGCTCAGTTCTAAATACTGTTACAGCAAGTTTTACAAGTTCCTCCAGTATTCCACTGGTGCAGGCACTCAGACATTCAAAGTATCTGTATGTTTCTTAGGTTTTATAAAAGCAGAGCTTTGCTTAACTCAAAATTTCTTATCCCTTTGATCAACACAGGTTCCACCTCCATACTCAAAATGAAACTGGGCCTGGAAGTGTGCAACAACCCCACACATACCTTGCTAATTAGATTATCAATGCCAGCATGTTTGTCTTATGGACTACTCTCCTGCTCCCTCCCCCCACCGGGCATCATGAAAGACCCAGTCCTGGGCTCAGAAAGAAAATAAATATCTGGTCCTCTTCAAAGTATTGATAAGCCTCTTGCTTTAATTGAAATAATAATTCTACATTCTTGTTCTTATCACTAATGGGAGTTAATTATCTTGCATATGCTGCTGTTGCTTCTATGGCTGTAACGGAGTGAGGTTAAAGATAAGTGAAATGCAAACAG
This sequence comes from Rhineura floridana, assembly GCF_030035675.1. Taxonomy (NCBI): domain Eukaryota; kingdom Metazoa; phylum Chordata; class Lepidosauria; order Squamata; family Rhineuridae; genus Rhineura; species Rhineura floridana. Next base: position 194,805,480 of record NC_084482.1, read on the forward strand.
GAAAAAAACAACACAAAAGGCAGTTTCACTTTCCTAAATGTAATACCATACCAACCACAACAAGATTCCTATGAGTAAGGCAGAAAACTCAGCATCCCACAACCAGTCAGGATTCATAACCAAGACTCCGTACACGCACACACACACACTGCAGATGTATAAATACATACAGCCCATATAATAGTTTATTGTCAACCCAGTTGGTCGTTGCAGAAAAATCAGTATTAGTTTTTAAAAAATCAGTATTAGTTTCCTACAGAATAAAAACTGTAATACCTAAGTAAGCCCTGCCTACTTGCTTTAAAATAGGACTGGAGGGGAGGGGGGCAGAAAGAGTTAGAACACAAACATAATTCTTTTTTACATTCACTCCAAAGCCCCATTGATTTTCAGCACATTCATAACCATGTCTACTCAAAAGTAAGTTGTATTGAATTCAATGGGATTTACTCTGGGCATATGGGATTAGCATTGCTTTTACAAAAAACAAGTATTGGGAAGGTTTTCAAAACACTGCCCAAGATCTGACTCCTGCACACAACGGGAAAAGAAACTGAAATGTATATACTTACCCAATTTATGAGATTTTCAGATAAAAGAGGGAGGGAACCACCATTTTGTTTTCTAGACACTGCCTCAGGTCAATGAAACTGAAACACAATCCTGGCTTCACTGATTGGCTGCAAATCTGAAAGGGCGGGGTTAAAGCTACGAAGTGCTATAGTACAGTACTGTTTAAAGAAAGATTTAACAGTCGAGGGCGGCTGACGTTTTTATGTATATCTCAAGAACCGGACCACCTAAAAACTTAATTTTTTTTTAAATTAAAGCTGAGAATCCAGGCCACCTAAGGGGCTAGCTGGGCACCAGGTGGCATGCAAAGAATCTGGGTAAAACCCAGCTAACCGGGCAATATGGCAACCCTACACTTCAAGCTCAGTGTACTCTAGGGCTGTGCAGCAGGTTCGGCTGAGGCCCAAGCCAAATCAGGCCTATTTGGAGTCATTTGGGCCTCAGCCAAGTCGGCCCCGCCTTTCCTTCTTCCTGTCAGGCCTCCTCAAGCCCCATGTGGTGCCAGTTGCTGCTGCTTTGTGAGGGGCTTCTTTGCATGCAGAGAAGCTGCACACAAAGTAGCAGCACCCTGCAAGATGGAATCCTCCTGCTTATCAGCTGGTAAGCAGGAGGATTCGTCCTGTGTGGTCCCAGTTGCTGCTCATTTGTGGGCAAAGGAGCGCCCCCCCATGGACTCCTTCAGCTGGTAAGCAGGAGAATTCCCTCCTTCTGAGTGCTGGTTGTACCCGCCTACTCTCAGGCAGGGGGAGAGAGGAGATGCAACCATCTCCTTCCGACCATATTTTTAAACCCTATTTTAAGTGAAGATAGGGTGTAAAAAACCCCTAGACCCACCACCAAATTGATTTGGGGATGGATCCGGGATGGGCCAGGTGGTCCCTTGGTCAGGCAGGAATGATTGGCCCTTCCTGCGAGGACACAGCCCTAGTGAACTCACTCTTTCCCTTGCTCTTTCAGCTCCGTCCTCCCCTACAGGCTAAAGACAATATTGATGGAATTGTGATGATAGGCGAGAGGCAGTTTGCCTAGCTGCACAATGGCTACCTCCTTTCTTAGGTGTCAGAGGAGAGAAATATAGAGGCTTCATGGAGCTGGCCAAAGGCATTTTGCAGAGGACAAAATGGTGCCTCCAGCATTCCTGGCAACAGGCGAGTGTCCTCCATCACACCTGAGGGCAGCCAGGTAATTACCAGGTTGTAGGACAACCCACATGGCACACACAGCTCTGTCTTCCAACAGAAGGGTACAGCTAGGGGGCTCAGGAACAGCCAGGAGCTGCTCCCCAACATTTGCCAACTGATGTCGGGATGTTGGATCGGGACCCTAAAAGTGCTGTAGCAGAGAGTGGGGAGGGGGATTTGGGATTCCAGGAGTTGCAGATGGGTGGTGAAGAGGAGGAGGGTGAGAGAGAGATGCCAACAGGAAGAGACCTTGAGATTCTAACGGCCGAAGACTCATCCCTGCCAGTTCTCACACACCCCTCCGCGCTGCAGGGAGGAGAGTCAGAGGAGGAGCTGGAGCAAAGAGGGATCCTAACTCCTCCTCAGCCCTCCAGTCCTGGGAAGAAATCGGTGCCCAGTTCTCCCTCCTCCGTTCCCCCCGTGCTGAGGAAGGACGTCAGTAATTCAGAAGGGGAGGGGGCCAAGGATCCCCCGTCTCCGCGAGCCAGGGGAAGGCAAAGGAGAAAGGAGCAGAAAGCGGAAGAAGGGGGGGATCTCTCAGGAGACGCACAAGACTACGTGCGCGCCTCCCTCTTTCATAAGTGGCGGAGAGGCGGGAAAACTTTGCTCTGTCAACTTTCATTCAACGCTGCAGGATTAGATAGTTAGGGAATTTAGTGATTTAGAACAGGTGTTTGCATGAGACGCAGTAAATATAAAGTTGAGATCTCCTTAATAAAGAAAGAATTTCTTACACCATCGACTTTGGTTATTGAATCCGAACCTGGGCGCGACAACTGAGGAGACTGTCTGACAGTGCCAAATGGTAGGGCTAGCCCCGAGGCTTCCAAAAAATCTTGAAATCTGATGTTGTAAAATTTTTCTTGCAGATGCAGATCATTGTCACGAGTGTCCAGAAGATCGATACTCACACAGCGACAGAGATAGCTGTGTCCCTAAAACTATAGTCTTCCTCTCCTATGAAGAACTTCTGGGAATTATCTTTGTTTCCTTTTCCCTGTTTTTTGTGCCTAATCACAGGTTCAGTTTTAGGAATCTTCATTAAATACCAAAACATCCCAATAGTTAAAGCCAACAACTGAAACCTCACTTACATCCTGCTTGTTTCCCTCCTGTTTTCCTATTTATCCCCTTTCTATTCTTTGGCCAGCCTCAAAAGGTCACCTGCCTTCTTCGCCAAACTGCCTTCAGCATCATCTTCTCAGGTGCTATCTCTTCTGTGCTGGCCAAAACAACTACTGTGGTATTGGCATTCATAGCCACAAAGCCTGGGAAGGGGGTCAGGAAATGGGTGGGAAAGCACTTGGCAAATGCCACTGTCATTTTCCGTTCCATCATTCAGTTTGTTATCTGCATTATCTCTCCCCCCTTCCCAGAACGAGACATGGATTCCCAGGTCAGACAGATAATACTGCAATGCAACAAAGGATCCATCGCCATGTTTTACTGTGCACTTGGCTACATGGGTCTTCTGGCTGCCATCTCTTTTGCTGTGGCTTTCTTAGCCAGGAAGCTACCTGGGGGTTTCAATGAAACCAAGTTTATCACCTTAAGCATGCTGGTGTTTTGTAGTGTTTGGGTGTCCTTTGTGCCAACCTACTTGAGCACCGAGGGGAAATACATGGTAGCTGTGCAGATCTTCTCCATCTTGGCTTCCAGTGCTGGGCTCCTGGGTTGCATTTTCCTCCCCAAATGCTACATCATTGTATTAAGGCCTGATTTGAATACAAAGGTGGACCTAATGATGAAGAGAAAAGTTTAGGGTTGTGTCGAATGTATAGCTCAGTCAGATTTATACTTTATTTGTATGTTTATATTTTACTTACCATGTTAGCATGGGTCACCCATCTTTCCCCCTTATGAAGGCCCCTGAGATCATGCATTATCATAATGTACCATTGTTTCCAGGGATATTTCTGGTATAGTTTCAAAGTGGACAGCAAGCAGGCTACTGATCTCTGCCAATCTACTTTGTTTTATAAATGAAGATGGAGGGAATTTTCATCACCCCATATGTTCCAATCAAAATGTCACCATCCCCACCTGAAAATGCTGCAGTTTTTGCACTCACTGAAAACTGCAGAACTTCTCTACTCCCACTTCACAAAAGGGAATCCAGAGGGGAAGAAGTTTTCTGTACAGTTTCAGGAAAGATAGTTTATTATTAACACACACACTCTCTCTGTATAATATTTCTGCTATGGATATGATTTGGGACTGTGATAATGATCCCTCTCTGAAGGGAAGGCTGCCTTAACGCGTCCAGTGGTAAAGCTGGCCCTGAGCCTTCCACCCCTTCCAACATTTGCTGCGTCCAGAGAGTCAACAGCAGCTTATTAGTGTAGAGGGAAAGTTTAGAGGATTGGGAGAATGAGGCTAGGGGTTCACAAAGAAGGATGCATTCAAATTAGCTTGCAAATAAGCAGTACTTTTCATCCCGTCTGGGCCTTTTTCTGGTCTGTTGGCACCCTTAGTGACAGGGCAATCAGAAAAGATGGGCAAAGGCACTCAGATCCACATAGCCTTTCGTTCTCATGTTCTTGTTTCTTTTTTTAACATAAATTTGCTTTATGAGAAGATACCACACACAACACTGTACGCAAAAACACAAATAACCAAAGGAGAAAACCAAATCACAACATAACCCTTTGAACTTAAAATACATTGGATGGAATTGGGGGGGGAGTATTTTACTTATCAGTTTAACTATAATCCTTACAAACTATCAAGAGCACAAAACAAATTCATACTTTGCTGGAATAACCCATCCATGTGTCTAATGGACTATCTAAGACATGAAGGACATTCAGTAAGGGCTAGGCAAAAGGGTGAGGGGACTCTCAGGTCAGCAATGTAAAAGTGTCTCTCCCTTCACACAAAGGTAGTGTTATGGCAGCTGCAGAAGAAGGAATGAGCCTTCTTTCGAGCTGCCCCAGGGCCCAGGACAGCAGTGGCCACTCAGCCATGCTGGGATATCACCAAGCAGTGTGCCTGCAAGGTAGACCTTTCACAGCAGAGGTTACTCTCCAGGAAGCAGCACCACCCTACCAGTTGGAGCTGCTGCCTTCTACAACACCCCTGAAGAAATGCCAAGGTGAGGCAACATTCTAGCAAGGCAAGCATCTAACAGGTGCAAACTTCTCTCTGCTGTATATATCACCCTCTCCTGGAAGCTATGACTCTTGGAAGACAGGGAATGTGATCTGGCACCTAAGTCAAGTATTTTTACTACCACCCCCAAGTGCAAATTAAGTGACCCCTTCCTGCAGGGACTACACTCCACCCAAGGCCTGAGGAAAAGCCTAACATCACCCTTTTAAGGAATCCAGATCCTTATCCAAACCCTGTTTGGGTGTTCCTCATCGTGTAATTAAGAGCTGCATGAGGAGAGGTGGGAGGGGATGGTGATCCTACTGTAATTCGTAGGGTCTCTTTACACTGTTGCTGTTTTGTGAGAGGGATCCAAGCACCTACTGCTAATGTAGGTTTGCACAATAAAAGGAGATTAAAGTGCTCTGTGCTCTTCACATCAAAAAAGAAATGGAGTTTTGGCAATTAGGAAAGTGACTGGGAAATGTACTGAAAAGTATGGGAAGAACAAATAATTAATGGGAAGATGTGTAAACCTTGTGGGTTGCATCCGCTTTCAGTCCTAATCACAGTAGACCCATGGAAATTAATGGACATTGTCAAGTAACTATTTCTTGGTTCACAAAAATGGCCCTGCACTCACACATCTGGGTAAAGAGTCAGTCTGGATGAAAAAAAGTGATTTCCCAAGTTTTCCCACTAATTGGCTGTGAGCTCATCCTTTGCACCTCTGTTATCTCTGGTACGGGCTGCACTTGAAGGCTGTTATGGTGGCTCTCCTCTTTGGAATCACATACCTTTGGGGTGAGATGACACATACACCTTGGACTAGAAGGTTCCAGCCAACTGCCCCCCTGATTGGTCAAGGGATCTCCCTGGCAGTTGCTAGGCCTTTTCTGCAAAAGTGCTTTAGGTTCCTACTTCCCTGCCCCATATCTTGATTCCTGACTTGGATGCTGACACCTGTGAAGATCCTAATGCTACTTGCCAGGTCAGTGGGGTCAAATGCTGTAAAGTCGTTTGTATTAGAGTAGGCAAGTTAGCATTGTCATTTTACTGTTCTTGTTCTCTAATTTTTCTTAAATGCACTGTGGTATTTCTTAACAACTTTTTATCTCTAAATTTTCACTGGTATGCAGGTTCTTATTTTATGCTGCTACATTTTTAAATAATTATTAATACATCTACCTCCCATAAATCTGTGCCATTTACTGGATAACAGTTTGGTTCTAAGTCCAGTCCTAGCTGTTTGGCTAATGGCTACTGAGTAACTTTTGAGACTTGAGAATCAAGGGACAGAGAGTCTGCTTTTTAGAATCATAGAATCATAGAGTTGGAAGGGGTCTTGTAGGCCATCGAGTCCAACCCCCTGCTCACAGCAGAAAATCCACAGCTACAGCATCTCCCGCAGATAGCTGTCCAGACTCTGCTTGAAGACATCCAGCGAAGGGGATCCCACCGCCTCCCTAGGCAGTCGGTTCCATTGTTGAACCGCCCTTACTGTCAAGAAGTTCCTTCTAATGTCCAATCTGAATCTACGCTCCTGCAACTTAAAACCATTAGACCTAGTCCTACCCTCTGGGGCAGCAGAGAACAAATCTGTACCCTCCTCTATGTGACAGCCCTTCAGGTACTTAAAGAGTGCAATCATGTCCACCCCTCAGCCTTCTCTTCACCAGACTGAACATGCCAAGTTCCTTCAACCTTTCCTCATAAGACTTGTTCTCCATACTGGCTATCATCCTCGTCGCCCTCTTCTGGACCCGCTCTAACTTGTTTATATCTTTCTTAAAATGAGGCGCCCAGAACTGAACGCAGTATTCCTGATGAGGCCTGACCAATGCAGAATATAGTGGGACTATTACTTCCCTCGACCTAGAAACTATAGCTCTGTTTATGCAGCCCAAAATCGCATTTGCCTTTTTTGCCGCAGCATCACACTGCTGGGTCATGTTCAACTTGCGATCCACTACAATTCCAAGGTCCTTCTCACACGCACTACTGCTAAGCCGGGTATTTCCCATCCTGTACCCGTGCATTTTGTTTTTGTGGCCTAAATGCAGAATCCTGCATTTGTCTTTATTGAATGTCATTTTATTAATTTCAGCCCAATTTTCTAGTTTATCCAGGTCCCTTTGGATTTTATTCCTGTCTTCCATTGTGTTAGCTATCCCTCCCAGTTTCGTATCATCCGCAAACTTCATAAGGCTTCCCTCCACCCCATCGTCTAAATCATTGATAAAAATGTTGAAGAGTATCGGCCCCAGGACAGAACCTTGTGGCACTCCACTCGAGACCTCCTTCCAGTCCGAAGCAGAGCCGCTGACGACCACTCTTTGAGTATGGTTTTCCAACCAGTTGTGAATCCACCTGACAGTATTTCCATGTAGTCCGCATTTGACTAGTTTGCTAATCAAAAGGTCGTGGGGGACTTTGTCAAACGCTTTGCTGAAATCTAGATAGATGACATCTACAGCATTTCCACCATCTACTAAGCTAGTGACCCAATCAAAAAAAGAGATGAGATTAGTTTGACAGGATTTTTTCTTGACAAACCCATGCTGGCTCCTTCTGATCACAGCATTGTCATCTAGATAGTTGCCAATGGACTCTTTTATTATCCATTCTAATATCTTTCCCGGTATTGAAGTCAGACTGACCGGCCTGTAATTCCTCGGATCTTCTTTTTTACCCTTTTTAAAGAGCGGGATGATGTTTGCCCATCTCCAATCCTCCGGCACCTCTCCCGTTCTCCAGGATTTCTCAAAGATGATGGCAAGAGGTTCCGAGAGTACATCCGCTAGTTCCTTCAATACTCTGGGATGCAGTTCATGAGGCCCTGGAGATTTGAACTCATTTAGGTTAACTAGGTATTTCCTGACTATCTCCTTATCAATCTCGAACTGCAGTCCTGACCCCTTACTGAGGTTGCTACCGATGCAAGGTTGCACACTGTTCCCTTTTTGGGAGAAAACGGAGACAAAATAGGTGTTGAGCAGTTCTGCCTTTTCCTCGTTATCTGTCAACATTTTGCCATTCTCATTGAGCAGCAGTCCCACCGTTTGCTTGGTTTTTCTCTTGCTTCGAACATATCTGAAAAACCCCCTTTTGTTGTTCTTCGCTTCCCTCGCCAGCCTCAGCTCATTCTGGGTTTTAGCTTTCCTTACGCTATTCCTGCACGTCCGAGCCGCTCGTCGGTACTCTTCCTTGGTGATGCGTCCTTCCTTCCATTCTTTATACATGCTCTTTTTTACTTTTACCTCCTCCACCAGTCTTCCGTGTAGCCACATTGGCTTTTTCCGATGTCTTCCATTTTTCTTCCTCTTTGGAATTGTTTGCGATTGCGCTTTTTGTAATATGTTCTTCATGAACTCCCACGCGTCTTGGGCTCCTTTTTTCTTTAGTCTATCTAGCCACGGGATCCTACCCATCATTTCCCTGAGCTTGCTAAAATCGGCTTTCCTGAAATCCAAGGTCCATGTTTGACTATATTCTTCTTTGGCTTTCCCCAGAATCCCGAATTCCAGCATTATGTGGTCACTTTCCCCCAAGGTACCGACCGCTTTAATTCCCGTGACCAATTCGTCCGTGTTAGTTAAGATCAGGTCCAGGATTGCCGATCCCCTTGTTCCTTCTTCTACTTTTTGAAAGAGGAAATTATCAGCAAGGCCCATCAGGAATTTGTTGGAGGCTTTGTGCTTCGCAGAGTTTGTCTCCCAGCAGATATCCGGGTAGTTGAAGTCCCCCATCGCTACTACTTCTTGCCTCCTTGAGATTTCAGAGATTTGTTTGAGAAAGGCCTCGTCTACCACCTCTTCCTGGCCAGGGGGTCTGTAGTAGACACCTACTACCATGTCGGTTTTATTTGTTTCTCCATTTATTTTTACCCAAATGGTCTCTACCTGACCCCTTTGTTCGCTCTGTTGGATTTCCATAGAGGTGTATTTGTCTTTGACATATAACGCTACTCCCCCTCCTTTTCTGTTGCTTCTATTCTTTCTGTAGAGTTTATATCCTTGAATGGCTATATTCCAATCATGGGAGTCATCCCACCAAGTTTCTGTTATCCCTATGAAGTCATATTTGCCTTGATGCACTAAGACTTCAAGCTCCCCTTGCTTGTTTCCCAATCTCCGCGCGTTGGTATATAGACAGCAGAAGTCTCTTTTGTCCCGAATGGATTCCTCCATTAATATACCGTGAGCTTTGCCGTGCATCCCTTTCTCCCTCCCAGTGTCTGCTGTACCCTTCAAATCATGGCGTTTACAACCCGCTGTCTTTGGATCGGTATTTAAGCTATCATCTCCATCCCCCAGAGGCTTTAGTTTAAAGCCCTCTTGATGAGTTTTGCCATACTTCTGCCAAAGAGATTCTTCCCAGTCCTCGTGAGGTGCAGCCCATCTCCTGCCAACAGTCCCCCCTCCAAGAAGCTTAGACCATGGTCCCAGAATCCAAACCTTTCCCGTTGACACCATCTGCATAACCAGTCGTTGACCTGCAGTATCTTCCTTTCCCTTTGTAGTCCTCTATCCTTCACGGGAAGAATTGATGAGAAGACCACCTGCGCCCCCAAATGCTTGACCTTCCTACCCAGAGCCTCATAGTCCGAGATGATCTGTTCCAAGGTGTTTCTGGCCGTGTCGTTTGTGCCCACATGGATGAGGAGAAAGGGGTACCTATCTTGTTTCCCAATGAGCCTCGGCAGGTTGTCAGCGACGTTCCGGATGTGCACCCCAGGGAGACAACAGACTTCCCGATTCATTTTGTCCGGCTGGCATACCGGCGCCTCTACCCCCCTGAGCAACGAGTCTCCAACCACCAGCACCCTCCTCTTTTTGCCGTGAGCGGTGGTTGCATCAGCCTCCTTCTTCTGGGATGTAGAGTCTTCCTTTGCAGTCAGTGTCTCTTGATGCAGTTGAGTTTGTTGAGGCTCTTCAGGAGTGCTGTCTGCCAAGAGATGCTGAAAGCCATTTGTTAGTTGCAGCAGTTCTGACTCCCTCCTGTTTTTCCTTGCCCTTACAGTGACAGTCCTCCATGGGGATTTGTAGCTGTTGCAGTCCTGTTCTTCCTTGTCACTTTCTTCCTGTACTTTGTGTTGCTCCCTTAATTCCTCTTGTGTTCTATCGAGGAAGTCCCCATCTTCTCTGATAAGTCGCAGGGTGTCTATGCATTGCTGCAGCCCCCTGACCTTTTCTTCTAGGAGCGCCACCAATCTGCACTTGCTGCAAGTGTAATCGCATCTGGTTTCCGTTAAGAGGACGAACATAGCACACATGTTGCAGGTGACAACAACTGTTTGATCCTTCTCCATTTTTTTTAAATTCTCTTGGTCAGCTGCCTCCCAAGTCTCTCAGGTCTTTCAGGGTCAGGAATCCCGAGTCCCTTCTCCTCGCAGTGAGTGCCGCCGAGCCTGATGGGAAAGAAAGTATGCAGATGAGCTGCTTACCTCACCAGAGCTCCGCCTCCTCTCTTGGTCAGCTGCCTCCCAAGTCTCTCAGGTCTTTCAGGGTCAGGAATCCCGAGTCCCTTCTCCCTCGCAGTGAGTGCCGCCGAGCCTCCCAGAGCTCCGCCTCCTCTCTTGGTCAGCTGCCTCCCAAGTCTCTCAGGTCTTTCAGGGTCAGGAATCTCGAGTCCCTTCTCGCTCGCAGTGAGTGCCGCCGAGCCTCACCAGAGCTCCGCCTCCTCTCTTGGTCAGCTGCACCTCCTCTCTTGGTTAGCTCTTGTTCCAGTGAATCTCAACATTACAGGGTTGGTTTTACCCTGGTTGTTTGGCATCTGCTACACCAACAAGGACATTGGCTCCTAGTCTGGGACCTGTGGACCTTGACAGGCATGACTAATTTAGGTCCATTAATTTCAGTGGGTTTATTCTCAGTAATTCTTCAGTGAATACAACTCTGAGCAAGCAAAAAAGGATGAAGGCTTGTTGTCATATAACAGCCCTGCAAACAAATGAGAACAAATGCCCAAGAAAAACTTAACATAATTTAACTTCTGCATAGGCTTTGTGCAACCAAAAATGGAAATGGACTGCCTTCAAGTCAATCCCGACTTATGGCTACCCTATGAATAGGATTTTCATGGTAAGCAGAGGGGGTTTACCATTGCCTCCCTCTGAGGTTAGTCCTCCCCAGCTGGCTAGGACCTGCCACAGCTGCACAAGCCAGCCCCTTCCTTGTCTGCAACTGCCAGCTGGGGGGCAACTGGGCTCCTTGGGACTATGCAGCTTGCCCACAGCTGCACAGGTGGCAGGGCACGTAACCCCTGAGCCACTCACTGTGAGGTGATCTTTAGCTGGCCCTTGACACCCAAGAGACACAAGCGGAGATTTGAACTCACAAACTCCCAGCCAGGCTCTCCTCCCCACTGTGCTATACCAGCAAAGCAGGCTACATGTACAATAAACGGGTTAATGACATGAGGGGGAAGGTCTGAATCGGATTCTACCTGTGGTGGATTCATGTCAGTGGAGCAGTGGAATCTGCTGTGGGTTTCCCTCCAAACTTTCAAGAAACTGGCCAAGGTTTGCCTGTCCAGGTGATGTACGAACATACGTAAAAATCATGTTCCTGGCTCTTCTGAGCAATTGTTCCACTAAACTGAAGTGGGGAAGAGGTGGCTTCCCATTGTTGTTAGACTTCAATGCCCATCAGCCTCAGACAACCTGACCAATAGTCAGGGATGATGAGAGTTGTAGCCCAGCAGCATCTGAAGGACCACAGGTTGCCTGTACCCTCACTAAACATTAGTCCAAGTTCACTGCCCTTTCAACGTTTGCCAACATGTTTTCTCCTGCTCTGTACCAGTGCCACAAAGAGAGTGTACAAAGAGATGCTGTTATGTCCCCTACAATTATCAAAATCATTGTGATTCCTTCATGTTCCTGTGGCCAAAGTCCCATAGGGTGTATTTTTATGGAGGTCACTTTTAAGATCAGTAACAATAGTAATCATTGGAACCCAGATTCACTGATAATTCCTTGTTCCAAATTTGAAAAGAGAGCAACATAAATGAACTTCCTGGGCTAATAAGGATGAGGGCTGGGATTTAGAAAATCAGAGGTGGTCTGCCAGTCAGATGTTTGACTGCATCTCTGTTAGCGCTGAAGCCCGGCTTGGCTCTTCCTCTGTGAAGTTAGATGCAGGATGAGGCTTGCAAGGCTGCTGCATTTCTTTCCTGGCAGATATCACTGCCAGTGCACTGACCAGCTATATAATAAAGCCCATTGAAGGAAGGTAATTCTTGCTTGCTTATGCCTAAAATGATCCTGCTGCTACTATCGTTTCATTTGCTCTTTGGGATAGCAATGAATGAAGATCTCTCAAGCCCACAAATGTCTCTAAATAATTATTATAGTCCAGGAGATTATCTCATTACTGGAGTTATACCAGTGAAGACAGCTAAGTATCCAGAATATGCTTTCTTGTCTGACCCTGCCCATGACTCCCTCATGTAAGTATTACTTGCTATTCATGTTTGTTGTCAGCCAATTCTGATCTTCCCTAAAAAAAAGAAACTACAGTATATTCTTTCTGACTGAGTGAGCAGCAGATTCTTCTGCATTCTGAAAAATGATTTGCAAGAAGACTGGGAAAGTAGAGGATGTACGTGGAGATATGAATGAGATATGCCTTTATGGTCTTTCTTTTCTGGTGACAGACATGGTTTTCAGACATCTAAGTGTCAATCCTTTTGTAATCAAATAACATCATCTGCACAAAACAGTGAGCTATCAGCAGAGCTGGAGGAACCCCAAAGTTTAAAGTACCAAAAACCTTTAGGAAACAAAACTTGAAAGGGAAGGGAGACAAACTGCTGAGTGTGAGCTGAGTTTGCTCAGCAGACACAGGATGCTGTCTGTCTGTTGGGGAGGGGAAATGGAAACTAGGGGTGCTGGTGGAATGTAATGGAGTAGCTAGGAAAAGGGCATGGCTGGCAGGCTGCAATTCTGAACAGGGCACTCCCCCATACTGCAACATGTTGTTGCAGATCCCACCTGTAAACACACTGGTATTTGAAGAGAAGCCACAGAGGCTCCTTAGGCTACAGCTTCCTTGGAAATAAATCCCACTGTGTTCAGAAGAACTTAATTCCTAATAAGTGCACCTAGGATTTCAGTAGTACTGATTTATAGAGGTCAAAATGGAAAGGTTTCTGGGATTAAGATGAACAGAAAGAAAGGACAATGGAACCAATTACCTAGAGAGGTAGTGGGCTCTCTGACACCGGAGGCATTCAAAAAAGAAAAAAGGTTGAATTGCTGGATACTTATCATACAGTGCAAAGAAAGGTGTTTTATATCACCATTATTCCCAGATGGTCTGAAAATTATATTAAATACCCTGAATTGTATCAAATACAGAGTGTATAAAATACAGACTGCTTGTACAAATGCCTGCATACTTGCAGACATCAATGGATTTTTAAAAATTGTCAAATTAACTACTTTTTGGCTGGTAGGATTGCCATATGAAAAAAAATCCTCCAGATAATGTTGTTTGTTTTTATAAATGTCCCCATACAACTTAGAATTAATACTGATTTGAAGAAGGAGCAACGCATGCTAACATTTCTAGGAAACTGACACAGTTGTCATTAACAACATTGCAAACACTAGATGGTAAAGGAGCTCTGTATTTGTATGGCATATTACTTTACATATGTGCATTATTACATATTGCTTGCTGGTTGAAATTTGATTAATCGTAGATGGTTAACTGGAGATATAAGCAAATCATGGTGAATTATAGGACAATATTTCTTTTTATCCCTCAGAAACATTTAACATAGTATTATAATGCATCTGGCAGCTATAATCGCACATGAAAAGTTTTTATATTAGCAACCTGAAACACCTGGGATACATTCAAGTGAGCTTTGACTCCCAAAATATTTGCCAACTTCTTGCATAATAAATCCCAAGTTGTATTGTAGTGCAGTCTGGGAAAGAAAGAAGAAATACAAAATTTTGAAATATTTTAATCCGTTGACATCTTGTCTATTAAATGAATTGGACGGCAACTGAGCAATTGCACTGTATTCCTACTGTCTGTTCAATTGTTGTTGCTGAAAGGTAAGCCGCTTTTATAGCAAACCTGCAGAAAAGACATACACATTGTCTACAATAGTATATTAGTTTGTTTGCTACAATTTTACCCCACTTTTCTGACAATGCATTCAAGGTGGTTCACAGTAATTGTATTCAGGGCCTTTGTTTTAAGCTTTTGTTTTCATAGCTTAAAATTAAGGATGGGGAGAAATTTGATGCAATTCACATATATCAGATTCACATTCAAAAAAATACAAGAACCAAAACACAGGATTCTTCAAAATTTGTGTTTATCCAAATTTTGCAATGCAGTTCACCAACCAAACAATATCTACAAAAATGCATATACTAAAGTTTGCATAAAAATGAATATATTAGCGCTGAACTACATCACAACATTCAAATAAGTGCAAATATCAAAGGATGTGTGTCAGTTTCAGGTTTCATATTGTTTCATAAAGGGAAGGAATATGCAAATGAATGTCTTTTTTTCCCCTAGTAGCCAATCCATTGGGCTCTTACTATTACTGTCAATGGCATTTAAAAAAACCAGAATGTTTTATTAGGTTTATTATATGCACAAACAAAAACAAAAAATTGAAATAAAAATTTAAAAGAAAAAGAAAATTATAAATTCTACAGCCAGACACTTAAATTGTTGCTCCTGGTCTTAATACAACCATGTATACTTTTTGACAATTGAGTAATCTTATTTACACATCTTATAACTAAATCATGTTATTCCGTCTTCTCTTCTCAGGGAAAAATGACCACGTGAACAACAAAAACCAACCGTTAAGATATAGGGATAGTTCAAAGCAGGGGGTCCCAAACGGTGGTTCAAGGACCTCCAGTGGTCCACAAGCTTCATTCAGGTGGTGGATTTCTGTGGATTTGTGGCTGAAGATGGGAGACAGGAAGTCTATTGCATGAAATATTCATATTGAGTTTGCCTTTCTATTGCTTCTTTTATTTCTTATACTGTATTTTATTGTATTACAATTTGAATTCTATGGAATTCAAACTGATACAATAAAATACAATATATAAGAAATAACAGAAACAACCAAAATACAATTACAAATCATACAGCATCTAGCAAATCACAATTGCTACAACAGGCTCTGTTTGAAGGAACTAATTTCAAAGCCATGATCTTGTTATTGTTCTTTTTCTATTGATTTTCGCAGTTTTCAAGGCTGCTGAAGATGGGGGCTAATGCATATCTTTCGGACTTCTACATACAATGTCAGCTCAGTACCATTTTTTATATGAGCAACCCGAAAAGCTGGGGATAGATGAAAATGAGCTTTGACTCCCACAATATTTGTTAACCTCTTACATAATCACGTGATGTAGGCAAGTTCAGCTGGGGTCAAGAGAGAAGAAACATGCACACTTTTGAAATATTTTAATGAAATGTTCTTGAATTCTTGATGGTCTATTGCCTGAATTGCTACTGTACCTGAACTCTTGATCTGCATTGTTGTATGTATTATAAGCTGCTTTTGCAGCAATCTTGAAAAAAGGCATATAAATTCTATATAGTAAATGAGTGTTTCTTTGCTACATTTGACACCACTTTTCTGCCAACACATTCAATGAGGTTCAGAGTTATTGTATTCAGACGGCACAGTATGAAAGGGAAAATTAACGGGATGGAAAGAGGAAAATAAACAAAATAAGGTATGATGGCCACTGCAGGAGGCAGTTCTAGCAGGGGAGGAGCCAAATGGCAATGGGTCCTAGAGAGGGCAGGACTTTCCCTTCGTGCTCTGAGACATTGACAAGATGGACCTCTGATCTGATATTTAGGTTTTAACAGTCAGGAATATACATGTTTTTAAGACTTTTTCCCAACTAGCCAACCCACTGGGATCTTAATGTCACTGGCATTTTGAATAGGAAAAGCAGGATTTGGACACATTTTTTTTAACCTGGTCAATATTCCACTTGCTTTTCATTTCAGGATATGGGAGATGAACTACCAGCATGTCCTAGCCATCTTGTTTGCCATTAAAGAGATCAGTGAAAATCCCAAGCTCTTACCCAATATCACCCTCGGCTACAGCATCTATGAAAACTGTTTCAGTGTCAGGATAACCTGTGAAGCCACAGCAGATCTCCTCTCCACTGGACATTGGATGGTCCCTAATTTCAAGTGTGGAAGGCAAGAAAAGCTCCTGGCTGTTATTCAAGGAGGGGACTTTGAAACCTTTTTTCAGATGGCAACTATGTTAGATGTGTACAAGGTCCCTCAGGTATGCAGAACAATAGGGATTGGAATGAGCACATCTCAGACCAAACGTTTGTAATTGAAACTGGGTCATGGGGATTGAAGAGGGTGTAACCTTTCTCTCAGTTTGGGATTTTTCTGTTAATAATGTGCCTCAGGAAGAGTTGTGATAACCATGTGAACTCACAGTATTTGCCTTTTGTGCAGAGCTTGGAAAAGTTACTTTTTTGAACTACAACTCCCATCAGCCCAATCCACTGGCCACGCTGGCTGGGGCTGATGGGAGTTGTAGTTCAAAAAAGTAACTTTTCCAAGCTCTGCTTTTGTGGCTCTGCACCACAAGGAGCAAGATGAAACTTGTCTAAAAGAAACTTTAAAATCTCACCAGAAGCACTTCAAGTTGTTGTTCTCCTTCCCTGAAGCCCATAAGGGACCAAACATTTCAAAGGTTTGGGAGAAAGCTGGAGAGGCAAGATGAGGAGCAGTGATGTCCTGGAAGGCACTGGTGGCTGATGCCCACTGGAACTATTGGGCAGCAGGTAGAGAGCCCAACGGTAGGTGGAGGCAGAGCCAACAAATTATAGCTTTGTCCTCATCATTCTTCCTGCTGAGTTCTACAAGGCCAACACTGAGACTGAGATTAAGGAAGTTGCCAGGCAGTGTTATATATAAGTGTTATACACACACACGTCTGGTTTTAAGTAAGGAGGCAGGCAAGTGAGGGCTGGCTGAGAGCAGACTGAAGTTGGTGGGCAGTGCCCTGGTAACCCTAATGGACCAACCTCCACTGCTGAAGGTAAATCCAAGAGAATGAGATTTTTATCAGAGCAGGAGTAAAGATGCCATTGCCAGAGTATCAGGGTAATTGATAAAACTGTCCCTGCTGTGGCAGGTGAATGAGGAGATAAGGAGGATTTCCTGTTTGTTTGTGACAGATTAGCATAAAGGAAGTCAGAGAATGTGGAAAATAATCCATCAAGGCTGGATACTGTTTCTTGGAGGGAGTTCCTGTTTCAGGTTAGCAGTTTGAACAGGAATACTTCTTTGCAAAAGCTCTTGCATTTCTAATTAAAATCTAAAGCTTGTATTTCAGCTGATGGAAAATCTCATGTTAAATTTCAATTTGTTTTACAATATTAGCTTGTTTTAAACTGTTTTTCATGTTGTAACTCACTCTGGGACCTTATAGTGAAAGGTGGGTAATAAATCAGATAAACAACTTATGCAGTCAGAAGTCAACAAGCACCACTTGGTTCAATAGATCTTATGTGTAGTAAGATTCTGTCAGAATGTTAAAGTAGTCAACTCCAATAAAAGATGAGAAATCTGGTAATAATTTCCATGGCAATGGTAAAATGAAGCCCAGTTTCAGGAAATGAAAAAAAAGTGGAAAATAGAACAACAGGATTTCAGTTCGGAAATGTTTATACCACAACGTTGAAATATTTGTATTTTGAGACAGCTCTGCAAGGGAGCCAAACGTACAATAATTGCACAAAAAGTCAGCAATCCCAAATGCATTTACCAGGGATGCTGAGAGTAAGTCCCAGCTGAGTGGAACTTACATGTGAGTAGATATGTACAGAATTGTGCTGTTAAGCAGAAGCTATTTTAGGCTAGCTATGTCTGTGCATTGTTTCCAGCACTGTGCATTGATGCCTTTTTCTTTGTTTTTACTAGCTGACTTATGGTTTTGTCAACCACATTCTGAGTGACAAAACTCCATTCCCCTCTTCCTACTGGATGAGTCCCAAGGCAACTCTGCAGTACAAGGGGATACTTAAGTTGCTGCAGTATTTTGGGTGGACGTGGGTCGGTCTCATTGCTCCAGACAATGATGGTGGAGAACTCTTTGTGAGAACCTTGAACTCAACATTCATCAGAAGTGATATTTGTGTAGCCTTCACATACAGGATCCCACAAGTATTTTCTTTTGACATTAATGTTCTAAAACAAACACTTTTAAGTTGTTTAACACATCTTACACAGAGGAAAGCCAATGTGATGATCTGTTATGGGGACTCTGATTCAATGTTACTGTTGCCATATGGACTAAATGAAATTGAAAGAATAAATAATGCCTCTATAGGGAAAGTTTGGATCTCCACAGCTTTGTGGGGCTTCACCTTAAGCACGTTTTTTACATACTGGAATATCAAATTCTTCCATGGGTCATTGGCCTTCAGCATTCAAACAAATAAGAGGTCCAAATCCCAGGACCTTTTCTTGACTCAAGATGAATATTCCCTTGATTCTGCTCAGTCGGAAACATTTGACTGCGCTCATTCAAACCACAGATGGACAAGGAAAACCTGGAAAAGATGCAGGGAGAGGGGAAAGCTGGAAGGTCTTCCCCCAGCTTGGCTTGGGAAAGGGATGTCTGCTGAGAGTGACAATGTTTATCGTGCTGTCTATGTTGTGGCGCATGCCTTCCATGCTCTGATCACATCCATATCTAGCCGCATGAAGACTGCAGAAGAAGGCAGACTGGACCTTCTGAACATAGAGCCATGGCAGGTAAGAAAGAGAGAGAAGGAGAGAAATCCATTGAAATTGCAACTGAAATGGAAAGTATGTGTCTGTTGTTACCACACATCATTTTTTTAATAAGACACATCTGCACCATACGTTTAAAGTAGTATCACACCACTTGAACAGTCATGGCTTCCTCCAATGAATGCTGGGGATTTTGATTTGTTAAGGGTGCTGAGAGCTGTTAGGAAACTCCTGTTCCCCGCACAGAGTTACAATTCCCAGAATTTTCTGGGAAATGGGTTGATTGTTAAACCACTCTGGTTTAACCATTTTATGGTTTAATGTGTAATAATAAATTACACCACAGTGTTGACAAGCAACACTCCTCTCAGCAGCCCTTCTTAGACTCCAGGAGTCCCTTAAGCAGCTTGCCACTGCTAGCTATAGTGAGGGACCGCAGCTCAGTAGTGGAGTATCTGCTCTGCGTGCAGAAGGTCCAAGGTTCAATTCTTGGCATTTCCAGTTAAAAGGATCCAGAGAAGCAGGTGATGGGAAAGTGTTTTGGCGTAAGATCCCGAAGAAGCAATACCTGTGAGACTAAGAAGAAAGGGGAGGAAAGGACTAGATGGAGAAATTGCCTGACCTAATAATACCTGCTGGGCAGAGCAATTCAACTTGTGGGAGGCCAGCGGGACTGAAGCTGGCAAGGGGGAGCTGGCGGAAGAGGCCCCCACATCCACCTGCCTCTTGGAGGGGAGAACACCAGCTGTGCCAGCAGGGCATGGTGGAAGGAAACAAAATACATGTTTCCTTCCACCATCCCTTTTCCTGGCGTACCGGCTGCTGGGACGGAGGGCACTAGAAGGAGCCAGATGGGACCTGGATATCATGTAAACCCCTCCCCTCAGCCACTCCTCTGACATACCCCCAGAACACCCCTTTTGCAGGCCTTCTGCCAGCTTCCACTGGCTCCCCTTTTGCTAGGCTGGGCTTCTCCGCTGGTCCTGGCTCAGCTGTGGCTGAGCTGGGATGAGGGGCTTATAATGGCAGAGCCTGGCAGAGCCAGGAGAGCCAGTTCAGCAGGGGGACACCATGTCCAACTCCCCTCAGCCCGGCCAACACAGCAGTTAGATAGCACCCTAAGTCAGTAATGTACTGGGGCATCAAATTGCCATTGATATGCCATGAGAGATAAAGTAATTGAATAATGAAAGGTTTGGGTTTCAAACTAACCACCATTCTCCCCTGCCATGATGAAGTAAATATTTTACATACTGTAGTTGTGCATGAAAAAAAAAGATGCTAATTCAAGGCTTAAGCTGACTATTGTGTCCTTGGGAGGCTGGAAGGTAGGGCCCTGCTTATTAGCTAGGTCTGCAGCCCAACTGTAAAGAAGTCTAAACCAATCACAGTACAGTAAAATCTATATGTCTGGGCAGCAATAGAGATAAGACTGGTCAGGCAGATGTATGATTGGCCCAGACCAAATTGACCTGGTTACAGAGTTTGTTGTAAAGAGAGAAGAAAGAGGAACAGCTTTAAGGAAGGATTCTGGGGCAGAGCAAGCAGCCCGTTCTTGTCACAGGATGGACTCCAGGCCCGCCAGGGAAAGAGTTCAAGTAGTGGGTAGGTAAGTGAACACCACCTAAGATTTGCATGCAAAGTGCCACTGAAAAGTAATTTTCTGTGGCAATTACCACAGGGAAAGGTGAAGGAGTGGTGAGATGCCAGACCTTAAGGGAGGAATCCTTCCTGAGTCGGTAATGCAGAAGGTCAGCAGCAGGCGAGAAGCAGAAGACCTGTGAGACTGAGCCCCAAGAAGCAGAAAAAACTCTGCCAGAAGGGGCCTGGAACTTGGAGGAGGTACTCAAAAGAAGGACAATCTGATCTCTATTCTCTTGCCCCATGTAAGAAAAAATGAAGCACATCCATCATTCAGCTTGATCTCAGGGCAAAGAGAAGCTAAGGGAAGAGCAGTAATATGTGCACCCAATAATTCTCACATGTGGCCCCTAGCTTTGTACACACATGCATAGATCATTGTAGCGGACAGCAGGAGGGCCACCAACATCACACCTGCATAGGGCCACATAAACCCTCTTACAAAGGTGACTATGGGGGGGGGAGGCCAAAGGCACTCCTCATCCAGGGCACTATTTATCCTAAGGTCATCCCTGTCTTCTAGTCAGGTACTAGAAGGCCAGGACCACAAAGCCACAGTTACCCACTCTGAAGTCTTCATGAATCCATCTGTCAGCTACTATCACTTTGACTTGAAGCTATCCTAAAGAGCTGCCTCTTGAGACTCCATCTCCTAGATCAGACACTCGTTCCCACATTCAAGGACTGCATCAGTTTCTGCCAAAGAAATGGAAAACCGGAATATTGGGAAAGAATGGATCCACTCCAATTCATTTACCTATCCTGCAAATGTTAGCTTTTTACCTCTCTTTCTAGCTCCACCCTTTTCTGAGAAGTGTCCGCTTCAACAGTAATGCCATGGATGAGGTGCATTTTGATGAAGATGGGGAATTGGTGGCTGATTATGATATTGTGAATTTGGTCACATTCCCAAACCAATCTGCTGTAAGAGTGAAAGTTGGGACGTTGGAGACCCAGGCATCATCAGGCCTAGAGCTGACTGTTCACGAAGAGGCCATTGTGTGGCCCAATTGGTTTAACCAGGTGAGGAATGTATTCATGTTTTACAAGCTGGTGTAAGGTAGCAGCTAAGAGTGTGAGCCTCAAGATGATGAACAAATTAGCAAGTCTCAGCCTGCCATTTGTTATTTGGACATAATAATGTTGGTCATTGTAAGACACTACTGTGATCATGTGTAAGATGCAGTTAACAGCACCATGCAGACTAAAAAACATATGGCACACGCTTTTATGCCATAATATATGTTTTAAGTTTTAAGGCAGGGATGGGGAACCTGATTCAGTTGTTCTGCAACCCATCAGGACAGAACACTACCATCATACTCTGTTTCTACAGACAAATCACAAGCTCCTCAAAATTCAAAACCTCTTTGTTTTCTTGATGCCCATCAGACAAAGCCCCATTCTGCCTGTACAGAAAGCTGCCAACCTGGATACAGCAAGGTGGTGCCAGAAGGACAGCCAATCTGCTGCTACCATTGTACCCCATGCATGAAAGGGACCATTTCTACTCACACAGGTAAATGTCTTTGAAGAAACAGCAGGCAGTGAGAGATGAAAAGCAGGTTCAGGATGAAAGTAGCCATGTTAGGCCTGAAAAGAAATTTTGCACAGAAGGTATGGCCATCTTTGCAAAATTCAGATCCAGAATTTCAAGATGTAGATTTTTCACATTAAAATTTTACTTTTCAGTTCTTGTGAATCAATTTCGGGAAAACAATTGGCCTAATGCACTTCTTGAGAATAGAGCCCCAAGGAGGCTCAAGTTATAGCCTGCTTCCCAATTAGTTGCTTGCAGAGAACCTCCACTGCATAACTTTCACCCAAACAAACCACTGAGCATCCTGTGGCCTGTGCAGGCTATTGCCCATGATGTACGGTATAGGTCTGTGCACTTCCTGGATTAAGTCCTGAATAAATCTGGGGGAGGGGCCAATGTTTAATTAGGGTCATTAAAACATTTCATTAAACATAGGTGGGGAAGGGGGAAGGGGGAAGGTGATGCTGCATCTCCTCCCCCCTTCGTCCAACTGGGAGCAGTAGAGGTAGTCCTACTGGATGCCACTTCAGCATCATCCAACCAAGCAGATTCCTGTAGCCAGCAGGGCTGAATTCTCTGCCCTCCAACTAGTGAGAGGAGTCAGTCTTGCTGGGTGCTGCTTCACAAACACCTTCCCTGCAAGGAAAGTGCTTGTGAAGGAGCACCCTCCAACCAGCAGGACTGGAAACTCCACTCAGCAGTCGGTAAAAGGAAGACTGAATTTCCCTATGGGGGAGGGGGAGAGGAATTCCAATATTAGCCGACATGGGGGAAGAGGGCCAAATACATTAGTCCTATGGAAGTGGACTGCCTTCAAGTCGATCCCGACTTATGGCGACCCAATGAGGAGGGTTTTCATGGTAAGCGGTATTCAGAGGGGGTTTACCATTGCCTCCCTCTGAGGCTGAGAGGCAGTGACTGGCCCAAGGTCACCCAGTGAGTTTTGTGGCTGTTTGGGGATTCGTAGTCCAACACTCCAACCACTTCACCACACTGGCTCTCAGGAAGTGCAGTAACATACAGAACGTTGGGAAAAAAGAAAAGAAAAATCTTGAAATTTGATGTAGTGAAATGGGTTTTTTTTCTTGCAGATGCAGATCATTGTCATGAGTGTCCACGAGATCAATACTCAAACAGTGAGAGAGATCAATGTATCCCCAAGACAATAGACTTCCTCTCCTATGAAGAACCTCTGGGGATTACCTTTATTGTCTTTGCCCTTTTCTTCTGCCTAATCACAGGTTCTGTTTTGGGAATCTTTGTTAAATACCAAAACACTCCAATAGTTAAAGCCAATAACCGAAACCTCTCTTACATCCTCCTCATTGCCCTCCTGCTTTCCTTTTTGGCCTCCTTTCTATTCATTGGCCAACCTCAAAATGTCACCTGCCTCCTCCGCCAAACAGCCATCAGCATCATCTTCTCGGTGGCCATCTCTTCTCTGCTGGCCAAAACAATTACTGTGGTGTTGTCATTCATGGCCACAAAGCCTGGGAACAAGGTCAGCAAATGGGTAGGAAAGAATGTGGGAAACGCCATGGTCTTTTTCTGTTCCATCATTCAGTTTGGCAGCAGTGTTGTCTGTATGGTAATCTCTCCCCCCTTTCTAGAAGTTGACATGGATTCTCAGGTTGGACAGATAAAGCTGCAATGCAATGAACTGTCTGTCACCATGGTTCCCTATGTCCTGGGCTACATGGGCCTTTTGGCTGCCATTTCATTTATTGTGGCTTTTTTGGCCAGGAAGCTACCCAGAGGTTTCAACGAAGCCAAATTTATCACCAT
Source organism: Rhineura floridana (assembly GCF_030035675.1). Taxonomy (NCBI): domain Eukaryota; kingdom Metazoa; phylum Chordata; class Lepidosauria; order Squamata; family Rhineuridae; genus Rhineura; species Rhineura floridana. The sequence continues at coordinate 194,829,071 of NC_084482.1, forward strand.
CACAGTGCTGGTGTTTTGCAGTTATGGGGTGTCCTTTGTGCCAACCTACCAGAACAGCAAGGGGAAATATATAGCAGCTGCACAGACTTTCTCCATCTTGGCTTCTGGTGCTGGGCTCCTAGCTGGCGTGTTCCTTCCCAAATGCTACATCATTGTACTGAGGCCTGATCTGAATACAAAGGAGCACCTTATGATGAAGAGGAAAGTTAAGAGTGATTTCAAATGTATGCCTCAACCAAATTTCAGAGGTATTATGTGAAGTGAATATTCAGGTTTTGGTTTTCTTTGTTTTTTAAAAAACTTTTTACTTACCATGATGCTGCTGTCATTTCCCCAGGAATGCCTTTGAGAACATCCTGCATCACCCTGTACCATTGTTCCCAGAGGTAGCTGCCACATGCTGATCTCTGCTAACTAACTTTATTGTGTTTTATAAGTGAAGGATGAGGGAACATGCATCACCTTGTATAAATGCCAGCCAACAAGATACCACCTCCACCTAAAAGGGTTGCATTTTTGTACCCACTGGAAATAGCAGAACTTTTCTACTCCCCTTCACAGGAAATGCAATGGGGAGAGATATTCAGCACAGGTGTATGAAAGAGAACTGCTTCTTCATAAACATAAACACACACCCCATGATATTCTCCGTATAATATCTATAGGAATACCAACTTTATTACTATGGATATGACTTGGGACTCTTTCTTTCTGACCTTTCAATGCCACAAAGAAAACTGATCAGAAATTCTCAGTGGATTAATCAATGAGAAGCAATGTGACTACAACTTTCTCTGTCTGTCTAATGTTTGTATCATTGTGAGAAACCATGTCCATATAACAAATTAGACTGGAAGATCCTGTGGAGCGGGCACCGGTGTGTTGTGGTGGTTGAATTCCACAGTGTTGCTGCTTTATACATCTCATGATTTTAAAAGAAAATAACCATTAATTAAAATGTGAGGCGCTTCAAATTTAGCCATACCCTCTACTCCAAATTGTAGACTGTAAGAATTCCACACATATAAGAAGTAAAGATATAGTACAGTCTCACATACTGTTCTCACACTTGAGGCTCAGTGTACTCTAGGGCTGTGCACCAGGTTCGGCTGAGGCCAAATCAGGCCTATTTGGAGTCATTTGGGCCTCAGCCAAGTCGGGTTGAGACAGCCCCACCTTTCCTTCTTCTTGTCAGGCCTCCTCTAGCCCCATCTGGTGCCAGTTGCTGCTCATTTGCAAATGGACTCCCTGCATGCAGAGAAGCCATTTGTGAAGGAGTGCCCCCCACCCCCAGATGGACTCCTTCAGCTGGTAAGCAGGAGAATTCCCTCCTTCTGAGTGCTGGTTGTACCCGCCAACTCTCAGTCAGGGGGAGAGAGGAGATCCAGCAATCTCCCCCGGACCATATTTTTAAACCCTATTTTAAGTGAAGATAGGGTGTAAAAAAAACCCTAGATGGATCCGGGATGGGCCAGGTGGTCCCTTGGTCAGGCAGGAATGATTGGCCCTTCCTGCGAGGACACAGCCCTAGTGAACTCACTCTTCCCCTTGCTCTTTCAGCTCCGTCCTCTCCTACAGGCTAAAGACAATATTGATGGAATTGTGACGAGAGGCGAGAGGCAGTTTGCCTAGCTGCACAATGGCTACCTCCTTTCTTAGGTGTCAGAGGAGAGAAATACAGAGGCTTCATGGAGCTGGCCAAAGGCATTTTGCAGAGGGCAAAATGGCGCCTCCAGCATTCCATGTATACAAGCCAACTGTCCTGGTAACAGCCGAGTGTCCTTCATCACACTTGAGGGGCAGCCAGGTAATTACCAGATTGTAGGACAAGCCACATGGCACACACAGCTCTGTCTTCCAACAGAAGGGTACAGCTAGGGGGCTCAGGAACAGCCAGGAGGGGCTCCCCAACATTTGCCAACTGAGGAGACTGTCTGACTGTGCCAACTGGCAGGGCTGGCCCTGAGGCTTCCATCGCTTCCAACACTTCCTAGTGCCCACAAGTCAGCTACTGGTTATTAAGGGGGGAAGGGAGGGGTTTGGAGGTTTGAGAGAAAGAGGTGGATAGGGTTTTCATAAGGGAGGGTGCATTCAGATTAGCTTGGAAATAAACACTACTTTTCTTTCTCTGTCTCCGAAATTTTGAGTCAAATGTTCTCTTATGAGATCCTTTGGATCACCCCTATATTTTAACCATTTGAAGGTGTTACCTTTTAGTTGCTAGTACAGGATTTTTCTGTTCAGGTAGTAATCCTAGCAATCAATGAATCAGTAAGGACTGATAAAGGCACAGGCTCTCATCTTCTTGGAAAAATCCCCAAAAGTTTAAATTGAAGCTATGAGAGTGAAGTGGATTCAAATCTGTTTAGATAGATTCTACACTCCAAGAAAGAATAGAACAGAAGTCAATTACCTTTTTAAAAGGAGTTTTCTGGGATAATGGATCTTACAGCTAGGCCGGTAATACATTCATAGACTAGGGTTGCCAGGTCCATGGCCTGAGACTGATCCTGTATCTTCAGAAAAGAAAGTCATCCAAGTGCAGGTGTTCTTGCAACTCTGCAATGGGAAAAACCACAAGGTGGAATTCTTTCCCCTGCACAACTTTTAAAGATACAGTAGACCTCTTGAAGGCCGGGCCTGGCAACCAAGAGGTCTTCTGTATCTTTAAAAGTTGTGCAGGAGAAAGGGAGAATTCCACCTTGTGGTTTTTTCCATTACAGCTTTGCAAGAACACCTGCACTTGGCTGACTTTCTCTTCTCCTAAAGGTACAGGATTAGTCTCAGACCATGGACCTGGCAACCCTAATTCAGACCAAAAACCTTGTTTTGCAGAAAATACCCCACAGATATGAGGAACTTCTATGAGTGAAAGAGACAGGAGAATAATTTGCAGGTTCCTTAACGAAATGCAACATTTCTTTTACATTTCTGTTTAGTTGACACAGATGACAAAGCCCAAAGCAGGATTGCGAGGCCGGAAATAGTGGTTAAGTTGTTCCAAAAAAGTGACACCCAAACTATTTCAAAATTTTCTTGAGGGAAGATTGGGGACAGAAAGAAGCACCAAGCACACAAAATGGCAGCTTTGTCTAATAATAGTACTTATGAGGGGGGAGAATTGGCAGCCTTACATTGGTGTGATGGAGGAAGCTCCTTGCAGAGGTTAGAACCAAATAAACCTCAAAAGGCCTGCAAAGGAAGCTCCCAGTGATGGCCAGCCTGGGTTGTACATGGAGGATTCAAGACTGGGTCTTCTGGTGTGACATCTTTCCCCTAAATCAGCTGCAGAGTTGGGGGCGGGTGTCATGTGGACTGGGGCCATGGCAGGGAGGGTGAGATCCATTCCCTTCCCCCCCTACTGCAAATGATGAAAGGCAGAGCTCTGAGGAATGCCAAACCTGACTTGCCCTGAAGAGCAACAGCCTCTCACAGCTGTCACAGTGCCAATGGCAGCTTTTGGGCCCTGATTCTGCTGGGGCGGCTTGATGGCCAAGAAGATCACATACACAGGACCAAGGTCTTTTGGTTTTCTCCCCATCCTCTTCCCTTGCAAAGATACTGTGGACGCTCAAGCATTGATCTGCAGTCGGAAACCAATGCAGGGCAAAGAGCAACAGCAGTGTTAAGGTTTGGGTGGCAAGTAGGGATGGAAGGATCTGTTGATTACAGTATTCTGTTTCTCTTTTTTCCCATTCTTAGATTCAGTTCTTATTTCAGCAGCAATTTGTGATTTTTTTAAAAAAAATCCTCATGAAAATTCTTCAGTGAAGTGTGAATTTCTCCTAATAAACACATTTTTGTAAGTAGTTTTATAACGAACACATTTTTGCAAACAATTTCTCCTAATATAATAGATGCTTGTATGCTAATACTAATATATTCATTTTTATGCACACTTTCCCCTAATATATGCATTTTTGTAAACATTCTTTGGTTGGAGAATGGCACTGCAAAATTTAGATATGTGTGGAGTTTGAAAGATGGCTGTGTTTTAGTTCTCATATTGTTTCAGAAAGTGCAAATTTGATAGATATGTCTTTGAATGCAAACACTTGAACAGTATATGTGGGGGGGGGACTTTCAGGTCAGCAAGATTAAATCGTCCCTCTCTTCACCAAGAGGTGGTGATGTGGCCGGAAGAGAGGAGTGGATGAGCTTTCCTTGAGCTGCTCAATGGGTCATTGGCCACTGAGCCAAGCTGGGAAATGGGGCAGTGGACCAGGAGACCTTTCACAGCAAGAGGAACTCTGCAGGAAGCAGCCACACTCGACCAGACTGAGCTGCAACTTCCTACAGCACCCCTGAAGGAATGCCAGGGTGAGGCAATATTCTGGCCAGGCAGACATCTAATAGGTGCAGGCTTCTCCCTGCTTTTGCTTGTTGAAACCTTCTCCTGGAAGCTGTGGCCTCTGCAGACTGGGACCAGTGTTTTTTTACCATCCTCAAAATTTGCATTAAGTGACCACTTTTTGCAGAGACTAGACTCTGCCCAAAGCATCCAGATTATATCCTTCCTGATCCAAACACTATTTCAGTGTTCCTTCTCATAGAATTAAGAATTTCATGAGGAGAGTTGGGTGATGGTGGCCCTCCTGCCATTCTTAGGGTGCCCAGACTGTCAGCATTTGCAGGAAGGTTTCAAGCCCAGACTGGAAATTTAGGTTTGTGCAATTAAAGTGGATTGTAGTGCTCTGTTGCTGTAATGCAACAAATTCACTACTTTTTGCCGTTAGGAAAGTGACAGGGAAATGCACTGAAAAGTGTAGGATAAGGAAATAATAAACGGGAAGATATATCAATAACCCACAAGCAAATCAGGCTGAAGGCTGAATAAAGTGCAAAAATAAGCTTTTGACTAGGGAAATCAGGATGCATGTCAAATAAACAGTTTGTCTTGAAAAACTCTTAATTGCCCCCCCCCCAATCATTACTCACATGAGGGGAAAGGCCTGGACAGGATTCTACTCTCCAGGCAATGTAGGAACATCGATAAAAAACATGTTCCTGGCTCTTTGAGATATTTTCCCCACTAAGCCAGTGGTGGTGCAACTGGACCTCCAGATGTTGTTAGACCAGCCTTTCCCAACCAGTGTGCCTCCAGATGTTGTTGGACCACAACTCCCATCAGCCTCAGCCAGCATTGCCAATGGTCAGGAAAGATGGGGGTTGTGGTCCAACAACATCTGGAGGCACACTGGTTGGGAAAGGCTGTTAGACCCTAATTCTTATCAGCCCCAGACAGGCTGGTCAATGTTCAGTTATTATGGGGGTTGTAGTCCAGCAATACCTGAATTACCATGAGTTGCCCAGAACTCCACTACATATTCGTCCAAGTTTGCTGTCTTTTCAATTATCCCATGGGAAAGCATGACTTGGCTTGTTGGGTGATCTTTCGCAAATATGTTTTCTCCTTTTGTGTACCCGTGCATGTAGCTGCAAAGAGAGTGTACAACTTTGGGGAGGTGATTATATCCTCCCTGCAATTATCAAAATCATGTGATTTTTTTGTGTTGCTATGACCAAAATCCCACAGAGTCCCCCCCCAAGGTTGCTTTTGACATAAATGATAATAATAATGATAATAGTGGTGGTGGTGGTGATGGTGGTAACTGGAGTGGAGAATCATTGATCATTTCTTGCACCAAATTTGAAAAGAGAGCCACATAAGTATATATACTGGGGTGTAGTTTGTCAGCCTGAAGTTAGCTCATATATTCTTTAGCATTGAAGACAAGCTTTGTCTCTTCCTCTGAGAAGTCAGATACAGGATGAGACTTGCAAGGGTTTTGTATTTCAGTTCTGGCAGATATTGCTGTCAGTGTTCGAAATTGGTGTGATAAAGCCAATTGAAGGAAGGTGGTTCTTGGTAGTTTATGCCTATAATGATCCTGCTGCTGATATTGTTTCATTTGCCCTTTGGGGTAGCGATGAATGAAGATATAGATCTCTCAAGCCTACAGATATCTCCAAATAATTATTACAGATCAGGAGATTACCTCGTTGCTGGAATTATACCTATGAGGGCAGCTATGTATCCTACACATGCTTTCAAGTCTGATCCCGTTGGTGATTTCCTCTCGTAAGTGTTACTTGCTGTTAGTTTTTAATTGTTCTCAGCCAATTCTGATCTTCCCTGCAACAGTCTGTATTCCAAGTGACCTATAGTCTCCTAGGCTCTTAGTTTTGAACAATGATTTGCAAGGGACTGGGATGCCAATGCCAATGCCATGTGTCTCAGTGGTCCCAGTTTTCTGTGGACAGGCCTCATTTTTCAACATATTTTTCCTGGTAAATCACTACCCCTGTTTTGCCTTTTGCCAAGATTTGGGAGATGATGTTTCAAACGGTTGTCAGTCCAAGTAGCTTGATTTAGATTTCTCCTTCATGTATCTGTCGAACATCACTTGGTGTTTTATTTCAGCAGGCATTTTAAGTGATTTTTTTCTGATTTCATGGTTAATCTTAACTAATTTTATGCTGTATCCATACTATTGTACACTGCGTAGAAATTATGGTGTTAAGGACTATAAACTTATCACAATAAACAAGCAAACAAATAAACAAATATATGTCACATTTGTTCACCTGCTAACAGTGAACTTCTCCTGAGTGTGGATCTTACAAAGGAAAAAAAACATCCATACTTGAAGGAGGTCTCAACAGTCTTGAAGGATCACCATAAAAATTCAAGAAGAAAATGGGCTCAGTGTGCTCAGTGGACACAAAATGCAAGCAGACTCAAGGAGAGGCAGGCCGACAGAAACACCGCCAATATTTTATGTGAGGGGTTGTCTATAAATATTTTTATAAATAAATAGATGTTTTGGGGGATGGAATGAAGTATCCAGAAAGGGGGCATGGCTGGCTGACTGGAATCCTGAACAGGAACACTCCACACTGCAACATTTTATTGCAGATCTCACTTGTAAAGAAAAAGTTACTTGTAAGAAAAGTTACTGTGCATGTTAACAGTAATACCTCTTTTAAAGAATCCTCCAGGAATGAAGCTCCTTTTAAGGAAGGCTTTCTTAAGGCGAAACTGACTAACTTTGCCATGGATAAAGTCTGTGCCTTTGCTTTAAAGTGAAACTGACCAGCCTGTGTCTTTGCTTTGCTGTCAATAAACTGACAGCCCTATGTCTTTGCTTTGCTAGGGTGAAACTGACAAGCCTGTGTGTATGCTTTGCATTAAAGAGATATCTTGCTTTCTCCCAGGGTTGGGGAGGGAAGGATCCAATATGATACAGAGGAGGAAGAGGAGGAGGAGGAGGAGGAGGGAAGGGAGAAGGAGTGGGAGTGGGTGGGTGCTGAATAGGCACCCTTTAAAGCCCCTGTTGAAGCTGCCCCAACCATCTATGAGTGGTTGTAGAAACCTATCCTTTTTCTTTTATTCAACTGCATGAAACTCATCTAATCTGGATTATAAGCATTTCAAAATTGTTGAAGAAGTCTAAGAACACTGATCAGTGACAGATCCAAGGATGCTGTTGGGGAGGGGCACTTTTCAGGTACTGGAGGGGTATCTCATGGTAATTTGCAAGGTGTGTAATCCAGAGGGTCCACTGGAGGTGAACTAATTTGATGGGCAAACTTCCGTAGTGCTGTTTAGAGGTGTGCTCATTTATACTGTTGCTGCAGTGCACCGGCTGTTGGAGACAGCTTAGAGAATGTTGGTATGTTTGTTACTGTTTCGCTGGCCAAATGTTTCCTCAACAAACAAGCACTCAAGCCTTCTGTTGAGATCTCCCCTCAGCTGTATAGCTCAGCAACAAAGGTGTCACACTGTTTCATTACAACGGTTTCTTCTGAAGCAGGGTCACTGACAGCTTTAAGCGTCCCTTTAAACTTTTGGAGAACATTCAGCATGCTGCCTTTAACAATTCCAGCAAGAGATGAGGTTGTGTCACAACCAGTTAGAGTGTGGGCAGTTAGCATATCTGTTATATATGTTATATATGGGTTGTGAGCTGTGATAACATCACTTATGTCCATTACTGATAAGGACACACAACCTTTTCCCATTGTAATCAGTGTTGCTATGCGCTGGGTATATTCTTGATATGCCACCAGCAGCAGCAAGATGTCAGTGTCATCACACCCTATTCGTACTGAATACGAATTATTCATTTGTCACCTCCCACACAGTTATTTACACAATATGCTAGTCAGCTTCCTCGTGTGTTGTCGATGGCCCCGTAACCCATCATTAACTTCCTCTGGTGATTGGCTCTGGATCAATTAAAATCAATCTGTGGATTTTGCTGGCATCAACATTCATTAGTCATCAACAATCAATGTAATAAATTGTGTTTTTGTCTTCCTGTGGTTCAGTACCACTTCTATTTTTGGTTACTGGAGAAGCCAGAGAGAGTTGGTATTGCCTGGAATTTAGTACCTGTCATTTCTTTCATGTAGGAGCTTTGATACTTTTCTCATAGCATCTGTCAAACATTACATGCACGAGAGGAGTTTGTTTCAGTTCTCGTTCTACCATTGCTTTGTATGCACTCACAAACATTTCCACACACCAGAGCATGGCCCAGCCATCAAGAATAATTGTGTGGGGTACAGCACTTCTCATGACAGCAACTTTTCCTTATCGTCATCTTCATGGAAGAGAGCAGTAGGCACTGGGGCAAGTTCATGACTAAGTACATCATCCATGTTGATGTTTCAAGATGAAGTGACCAATCCCATTGTGTGAGCATAAATCAGAGTATGATCCACATTCACTGCACAACTACCTCCTGCATCCAGCTTCACAGCTTTGGTGACTGCTGTTATTGTTCTAATTTTCCATGAAAACCGGAGGGCCAGGTGCTCACAAATTCACTGTACTACTCCCTACCACTACTGCATCATGCATATTTATTGAGCAATCTTTCAGAATTTGGCCACCGACTATGTTTATTAAACTTTTCCCTGGGTGACTGCTATCATTAAGTGGACTGATACACGTTAAATAATCCCGGATCTTCTTGTGATCTGCACGGTCAGCCTTGATATGTGGATCAGCCTCTTGTGATAAGTCATGACATTCTCAATATTCCCTTCCTTCATCTCTTCCAGATGATTGAAAATCTGACCAAAAAAGGTGTTAGAGCCCAGACAGCCAAAGTCTTTGGTTTTAGAGTGAATCCAATTATGCCTCCAAGGCCATGGCTGTATCGCTTCGCTATTGTCTTGATAAACTGAGTGGTCAATAGTCCATTCCAAATACATTTCTTGTGCCTGACTATGTGTTCACCTGCCATGAACTTCATAAATAGCTGTCGATCAAGTTTTTGCAGAGTTTTCAAGTAGTAGGACCCATGCTGTGCATAGATGACATGCCCTGCAGCGAAGAAATACGGCAGCATTGACTCTACTGCATATAAATACAGTAACCAATCACAAATTTATCTCAGCACGGATGCAATTCATCATTATATATTTTATATTTATGTATCAGTGGAGGCCCCTCATAAAGAGCAGGTGGGGCACTGCCCAGCCTAACCATCCTAAAGCTCCAGACCTATAGCCCAGTCCCTTTTCAGTTCCTTACATTCATATTCAATACATTACCTATTGCCCAGTGCCCTTTCTCTGTTCCTTACATTCATATTCAATACAGTACCTCACATTTAGAGACACTCTGTCCATCTTCAGTTCTAGCCAATCATCTCTGGATAGCACAGCTAATCACAATCATTGCTATGGTCTCACCTCTATCTCCAGGGGTAAAATTCTAGTAGGAGTGGTTTAGGGAGGGCGGGGGTCCCCTCAGCACCTCCAGGGCCTTCATATTGATTTTACTTCCCATAGAATAAGCTCTAACCAATCAGGAAGAGTCCCTCAGAAATGTGTTAGAAGTTTCATAACATTAGGGCAGGATTATGAAGAGCGTCCCCAATGCATTGCAATCTGAGCCAAACAGATGCATGCATTTGCAGTCTGCATTGGCTCCTCTCTGAGTTTGCATTGCTATTCCCTCACTTTTGCAAGCAGCAGGCTAAAGCAGCAGGAACCCAAACAATATGAGAACTGAAACACAATCATCCGTTGAAATTGCACTTTTCTGAATTTTACGATGCAGTTCACCAACCAAACAATGTTTACGAAAATATTTTTACTAGGGGAAAGTGTGAACAAAATGAATATATATGAACAACATATATATATTGTATGTTAGAATAACATTAAAAATGCATTACATTGGGATAATATGCTGGAAAAATATGTCCATTAGTCAAAACTGCATACAAAAATATATCTATTAGGAGAAACTTGCACTAAAATGCTGAAGAATTTTCATGAGGATTTTTTTTTTAAAAAAATGCAATTTGCTGCAGGAATTTGGAGAAGCAAATTTAAGATTAGAAAAATGTTCTCATTTTTGAGAAATTCACAGATCATTCCATTCCTAATAATAAGCTGCTTTTGTAGCAAATGCATATGCATTTGTTATAGTAGATTGTAGTTTGCTATATTTATATGCCACTTTTCTGCCAACATATTCAAAGTACTATATTGTACTGTACTGTATTTTATCATTGTAAAAGGGAAAAGGGACATGATGAGAAGCAAATTAAGGTACTGTGGACACTGCAAGGCGTTCTGGGAGAGGCGTTCTGGGAGAGGAGGAGCCAAATGGCAATCAGTCTGAGCCAGGGCAGGGCTTTTCCCTTCCTCCTATAAAACATTTAGAAGATAGACCTCTGGTCATATAGACCCATGGTCTTTGAACAAAAGGAAAAGACACGTCTGTACGACTTTTCCCCAAGGAGCCAACCCATAGTCACTGGCATTTTAGTGGAAAAAGCAGGACTTTAAAGGACAATAAAAACATATTTTACCTGATCAATATTCTTATCAATATTCCATTTGCTTTTCATTCCAGGATATTAGAGACGAACTACCAGCACATCCTAGCCATCTTGTTTGCCATTAATGAGATCAATGAAAATCCCAAACTCTTACCCAATATTACCCTCGGCTACAGCATCTATGAAAACTGTTTCAGTGTCAGGATAACCTATGAAGCCACAGTAGACTTGGTCTCCACTGGACATTGGATGGTCCCTAATTTCAAATGTGGAAGGCAAGAAAAGCTCCTGGCTGTTGTTCAAGGAGGGGACTTTGAAACCTTTTTTCAGATGGCAACTATGCTAAATGTGTACAAGATCCCTCAGGTATGGAGTCATGTTGCCAACCCCACCAGACGTGTAAAGAGATCTATGGGTTATCTTCTTCTCAGGGTCACATCCAGGTCTAAGAGTTCCCTTGGCATAGTATCCCCATGAGTCCTGGCACTGTTGGGCTTAGCTGGCAGTGGGCAGCAATAGATGGTAGCAGTGGTGTTGTTATCTGCACCAGAGTAGGCTGGAGCCACTATTTACATTTCCGACTGTACCCTGGAGTACCCCCAACATAGTATTGTTCTAGGGCATTTGGGAAAAATAATGGGGGAGCTGCCATTTTAATTTCCTACAGTGTCTCACAGTGATGCTACATCAAGTCACTCCAGGGCATTGTAGGAAGTGCAAACGTTGGCTTCATTCAACCTTGGAGCTTATAGGAGCCCTGGGAAGGCTGCCCAGGTAGGCTCCAGCAGTTGGCCCAGTGGGAGCACTGGGGCATCAGCAGCTGTCCAAAGTTGCCAGGTGATGATGCCAGCCTACCCTCTTTTTCAGTAGACAATTACCGGGAAAAGAGGGACAAACTTGCCTTTGTTGATCTTTGAGCAAGCCTTTGCTGGAATGAAAAGGTAGAAAACACCTAGGCGTTAACTGCACATTTGAGGGGGGGGCAAACTGCTTTGCAACTCCCCGATTATATGTCATTGAAGAAAATGTTATTTAAGTATTTATAAGCCACATTTTCCATAGAATTACACCAAGATGGCTTACAACATGAACAAGGCTGCAACCATCCTATACTTACTGAATTCAGTAAGACTTACAGCTAAGTAGATGTGTACGATTGTGTTGCTAAGTGGAAACCATTTTAGGCTAGCAATATCTGGTCATTATTTCCAATGCTAAGCTTTGATTCCCTTCTTTACTAGCTGACTTATGGTTTTGTCAATGATATTCTGAGTGACAAAAGTCAGTTCTCCTCCTCGTACTGGATGAGCCCCAAGGAAACTCCACAGTACTTGGGGATAGTTAAGCTGCTCCTGCATTTCAGATGGACGTGGGTTGGTCTCATTGCTCCAGACAATGATGGTGGAGACCTCTTTGTGAGAACCATGAAGGCAATGGTCTTTGGCAGTGGTATTTGCGTAGCCTTCACATTCGGGATTCCACAAATAATTTCTTCTGGCATTCGTGTTTCAAATCGAATGTCATATTATCATAAATACCTTACACAGAGAAAATCTAATGTGATAATTTATTATGGGGATTCTGACTCAATGTTTGTTTTACCTCACATACTAAACAAAATTGAAGAAGAAAACAGTGCCCCTGTAGGGAAAGTTTGGATCTCCACAGCTCTGTGGGGCTTCACCTTAAGCACATCTTTTGCATACTGGGATGTCAAATTCTTCCATGGTGCATTGTTCTTCAGCATCCAAATGAACAAGAGGTCAAAATCCCAGGACCTTTCCTTGAGTCAAGATGGGGATTCTTTCGATCCTGTTTGGTCAGAAACCTTTGAGTGCTCTAATTCCAACAGCAGATGGTCTAGGAAAACCTGGAAAAGGTGCATGGAGAGGAGAAAGTTGGAAAGTCTTCCTGCAGCTTGGCTTGGGAAAGATCTGTCTGCTGAGAGCTACAACATTTATAGCGCTGTCTATGTCTTGGCACATGCCTTCCATGCTCTGATCACATCTGTATCTAGCCGTATGATGACTGTAGAAGGCGGCAGACTGGATCTTTTGAATATAGACCCATGGCAGGTAAGAGAGAGATTCACTGTAATTACAGGTGAAATTGTCTTTGTTTAAAACAAAACATCTTTAAAATCATCTTTTTTTTAAAAAAAAAGCTTTAAAAACATATTAAAAAACAATTCCACCACAGACTAGGATAAGGTCCCTATTTAAAAGGCTTGTCAAAAGAGGAAGATGTTTTTAGTGTTTTTGTTTGCTGCCCTGGGCTCTTTCTGGGAGGAAGGGTAGGATGTAAATGTAATCAAATTAAATAGTAATAGTAATAATAATAATAATAATTAGCATCAACAACTGCTATTACTACTACTACTAACTGGTTTTGATAATAACAGAGCAATCCAAGTGCTGGGGGACCGGCAGAAGCGGGACAGCAGAAAGCGCCACGGGATCCTTCTCCCGCTGCTGGCCCAGCTGAACGCCAGCTCTGTTAGGAGCTGCACACAAGAGCTGGCTGGGAAGCACCAGCTCCAACAAACAGGCCTCCCGGGGAGTAAACACTCCCTGTAGGCCTCAGTAGGAATTTTAAACAACACATTTTACTGCGCCGGCCTTTTGGCAGGCAGAGTTTGAAGGGGGATCAGGACACAGCGGAGGGGTCTGGAGATGAGAAGGAACTCGTGTAAGTCCCCCCCCCATGGCTCGGCTCCCACCACGCCTCTAGAACTTCGCATTCGGGGCTTCTGCCGGCCCTCCATCCACCAGACTGGGTGTCTCCAGCAGACCTCTGGCACTGCCAGCAGCCTCCTAGCAGAGCCACATCTCTGCTGTGGCAGGGGGCTGCTGCCAGCAGAGCCCAGTGCAGCCAGGAGTCTATATATTTGCACCTCCCTTTTCTTCCTGGGCCCTTCCTCCTCCTTTTATCTTTACAGCAACCCTGTGAGGTAGGTTAGGCTGAGAGTTGGTTCTGTCACGAAAGCTGCGACACTGCCACTTAGATATTGCTCTGTTTCAGAAAGATGCGGGTATTGTGAATACCGTTCTTTTCATAAAGAACTTAAGGTTGTTTATTTTCCTGTTTGAAATGTGTGTGTTTTTAGCTACTGCTATCTTTTAATGTTATTTTAATGCTCAAATATTATTTATTATTGGTTCTGTCACCAAAGTTGTGAAGCTACCACTTAGATACTGCTGTGTTTCAGAAAGATGTGGGTATTGCAAATACTGTCATTTTCATAAACAACTTAGAGTTTTTTAGTTCCCTGTTTGAAATCTGTTTGAAATGTTTAGTTGCTGCTATCTTTTAATGTTATTTTAATGTTCTTACATTATTTAATGATTATGATACTTTTGAGATAAATGATAATAATAATGATAATAGTGGTGGTGGTGGTGATAACTGGAGTGGAGAATCATTCATCATTTCTTGCACCAAATTTGAAGAGAGCAACATATTTTAATGTTCTAACATTATTTAATGATTATGATACTTGAATGATTTATTTCCGCTGTTTGAAATGTTTTTTACCTGCTCCTATTTTTTAATACTATTTTAATGTTTAAATGTTACTTAATAATTATTTTTTTTTACAATAATTTTTATTGAAATTTTCATAAAACATACAAAACAAAATCATAAAACATTCAAAGACAAAAAACAAAACAAAACAAAAATGATTAAACAAAAAAATAAAATGTTGACTTCCCATTTGTCGCAGATCAAATCAGTTATAGGTCTACAATATATAACAATCCTGTCTCTTAAATTATATTATAAAATCACTTTCCTCCAGTAGTTATCTTAATTAATCATCAAATCTCATAAACATTACTTTATTCTTTCCACAAAAAGTCAAAGAGAGGTTTCAATTCTTTAAGAAATATATCTATCAATTTTTCTCCAAATAAACATGTCGATTAATCCATCTCGTTAATAATAATAATAATCTTATTGTCATAACCATAGTCCGAATAAACATATCGATTAATCCATCTCATCAAAATCTGTTAGGTCCAATAATTTCAATAGCCATTATTCCATTATCCCTATTAATTCCATCTTCCATTTTCAATAGTCCTGTTAAGTCCAGTAATTTCAGTGTCCAATCTTCCATTATCAGTATTCCATAATAATCTTGCTGTCATAGCCATAGTCTGATGGGAATTTCCTCTATCCCAAATATTTTCTTGCCATCAATTCTGAATAAGTTGCTGAAATATTGTTGTAAAGTCATATCTCTGTTCTTCTTTTTTACAAAATGCACTGGCTCATCTCTTGAGAGTTTTTCCATTGTCACATGGCTGCAGTTAATTCCATAGATTTTCTCTATATCAAGCTCCATCACGTCATTCCAGTCCAGAAGATTATCCAAGCCATTGTTAACTTTATCTCTAATATCTTCATTAATTTCTTCAGAGATAACGTTAAATTCCAAACAGTAGATTTTATTTCTAAAATCCATAAACTCCAGATCTTTTTCCAATTCCACATTTGTTCCAATCTCCAGGGCTTGTATCTTCCCTTTATTTTTTCTTTTCTCATCTCTGATCTCATTCTCCTCTCTCACAGGATCCCCTATTTCTTTAAGCTCCTGCGTCATTTTGCTCAGTTCAATTTTCAGCTCCTTACTGCCCTGTCGCAGGGTTTGTTTCGTTATCTCAATCTCATCCATTATTTTCTGAAACATAATTACTTCCAGATTCTCAGCCACTTTCTTGATTGCCATTTTTAAAACCACGAAAACAAAACAAAACAAAAATAAAGAAGAACCACTTCTTATTTCAGCAACAATTGGGTTAATATTCCAGGCTTGATGACATCACAGTATAAACAGAGCAGCCTGCCTTATCTCTCTATGTTCAAGAATACAAAACAAATTTAATTCCCAGCATCAAAACAGTTAGCGGCGTCGTGAAGAAGCAGATTCGTCAAAATAAAATAGACCAAAAAGAGAATAGTCCCAGACAATATAATGTTCCTCGGAATAGAAATCCCTCTTCTGTTTATATCTTTAGAATGCACTTCCAGGACAGCTTTTTGCAATAGAAACAGAGATAAGCTATTAATTTCGTGAATAACAGAGAAGAGTTATAGCTCACCCAGAAGCTCTTTAAAGCTGATTAATTTGACAAATCTCTTTTTGCTGCAACAATTTAAACCAAGTAAAAAAAATAATAGAAAGAAGGGTGCTTGCCTGTTAGTCTGTTTTCTCTTTGAAGAAAAGATAAACGTATCGCATTAATCAGATAGAGCTTGTTCGGAAGTCCGTCCGGCATTGCTGGCTGGACCTTTTCTCATAAATTAATGAAATCCAGTCCTCCCAACAAAAACAGGCTTTTGAGGTTGATCTCTACGTTTCTCCCTGCCCGGGAGAAATTTCATCAGTCAAAATAAAAAATGTTCTGACTGATTTATATCTGAATAAGCTTCTTTTGAGGCGGGAGCCCGTCTCAAAAGCAGGCACAAGCGAAGTCACCCTTCCCGGAAGTCCCCATGTTACTTAATAATTATTGATTATTTCATTATGGGTTTTGAAGTATTTATAACTATTATTATTTAAATATATGTCCCACCCTTCCTCCCAGAAGGAGCTCCAAGCAGCAGTTTTACTGTTCTAAAATGCCTTGTGAGGGCAGGCTCTCTGAAAGGCAGGTTAAAAATCTGTCAAATAAATACATCTTAAATCAAGACTGTGCATTCAGAATAACTCTCCATTTTTGTAATATATGTGCATAAGCCAAGACTGCCAGGCAATGGGGTGGGGGTGGAAGGAGGGAACATAGGAGGCCCAATCCACATTCAGTGAACAAAGCTCAGGAAATCCTGTTGGCACTCCTGTTTAAGTTCTTAACAATATTCTGTCATTTAAAGTCTACCTCATAAAAGTCTAGTTTCTACACACACTTCTTCATGAATCACTGTTCTAGCTACAGTGAAGGTTATAGAGCTGTGGAACTGAACAAAACAGTGGTTTTCATAATGTCTTCCCCTAAATCTCTGCCGTACATCAGATAATCCCCCCCATTCAAGTACTGCATCAGTTTCTGTCAAAAAATGGGATGGGGGAATGAAGATTGAGAGGAAGACTGATGCACCTAATTCATTTACTCATCTGGTAAATGTTTGGCATTTTATCTCTCTCTTTCTAGCTTCACCCTTTTCTGAGAAGTGTCAGCTTTAATAGTACCACCATGGGCGAGGTGTATTTTGGTGAGGACAGGGAACTGGTGGCTAACTATGATGTTGTGAACTTGGTCACATTTCCTAACCAATCTGCTGTAAGAGTGAAAGTTGGGACACTGGAGACCCAGGCGTCCTCAGGTCTACAGCTGAATATTTATGAGGAGACCACCATGTGGCCGAACTGGTTTAATCAGGTGGGAAATGTATTTATAGTTTATTTGATCCAGTGATGTTATCAGAACAGTGTTCTTCAGTCATCAAATGCCTGAGTAAACAAGAATGTTTTCAAATTCCTCCTGAAGGTCAATAATTAGAGAGACAGACACACCTCACTGGGGAGGGCATTCCACAAGTGGAAGCTGACACTGAAAAGGCCCTGTCATGGGTCATTGCTAACTAGGCAGCCCCAGTGGTGGCACCACCACCACCATTTCACCTGCCCATCATAGTATCTGAGATGATTACTACTAGGGAAGGTGATGTTTCATAGAGATGTTAAATAGCATAGGAGACAGAATGGACCATTGTGGGATCCCATAGCTCAAAAGCCATAGAGCTAAGCAACCATCTTCTAGTATTACATATTGGTAGTAACCTTGCAGATAGGAATGGAACCATTTTAATAGAGTACCTCCAACTCTCGCCTCCTTGAGTCGCTTCAGAAAAACGCCATGGTCAATGGTGTCAAAAGCCACTGAGAGGTCAAGGAATCAACAGGATCACATCTCCCCATCTCTTTCCTGATAACGGTCATCAGTCAGGGTGACCAAGTGGTTTTAGTGCCAATGGTAAGCCGGAAACCAGACTGGAATGGATGTAGATAATCTCTTCCTCCAATTAAGCCTGCAGTTGCTCAGCCACCACCTTCATAAACACTTTGCCCAGGAAGGGGATATTAGAGACTGGATAGTAGTTTTCTAAACCCTGTGTATTCAAGGAGGACCTCCTCAAGAAGGACCACCACATCACTTCCTCTTTCAAGGTGGTGGGCATAATTCCCTCCCATAGTGAAGCATTGACCAACTCTGTGGACCCATCCAGTCCATCCCCTCCAACTAAATTTTACCAGCCATGATGGGCACGGATAGAGAGGGCACGTAGTTGGCCTCACTGCTGCAAGCATCTTATCTACATCCTTGGGCTACAACAATACCAGGTTATGAGATCATATCTATATTTAGAAGAACCACTTTACAGCACATGAAAAGCTAACAAACTAATTATCACATAAGCTTTAATGGGCTAGAGCAGCCTTTCCCAACCTTTGGATCCTCAGATGTTGCTGGACTACAGTTCCCATAATTCCTGACCACTGGCCATACTGGCCATGCTGGCTGGGGCTGATGGGAGTTGTAGTCCAGCAACATCTGGGGACCCAAAGGTTCAGAAAGGCTGGACTAGAATGCACTTAGCTTGTGCCATAATACATATGCTAACCTGTAACACTCTGGAGAAAGTGATCTGACAGGGCTGGCCCTACCATTACTCAAAACAAGATACTCAGGCAGTGGCTCAGGGGCACAGAATGACATCAAGGTATGGGGGGACAGAATTGTGTGTGCCATGTGGACTTCCCTACAATCTCCTAAGCTAGTCTGCTGCCCTCAGCTGTGGTGGTAGACACTGTCTCGTAATAAAACTTGAAGGAAAAGGCAACTGCCATTGTGTAATGGGGAGTGTGTGTGGAAGAATATGTATGGATAAGAGTGAAAATCAAGAGCTCATTGGGGCTTGCATAGTGCTCCACTGCAGAGGGATTTTAAATTATAACTTAGAATCTGCAGCAGCAATATAAATAATACGCCTTGAATATTTAAGTCCACAAACTGGGAGAAGCCTTCCAAATAGATGCCACTGAAGAAGACTTGTGAAAGTCAAAACTCATTTGGAATGTATTTTGTGTAATAAGTTATTATCATTTATTTCATGGCTTCGGACAACAATATCTTGGTGTTCCACTGCTGTGATGTCACTGGGAACAATAAGACATGTTTTGTCAGCACAACTAGAGCTCAAAATCATTTCATGTGAGAATATTGTAAAACAATGTAAGACCATAACATAGATCACATTTTGGCAAAGTTTTAAATTTTTGCATATATATGTTAAAGAAATACATTATGTTCACCTTGACTACATTTGTTTGTGTGTGTTTGCCATCTAGTCCTTCACCTTAGGCAGCAAAATCTCTTCAACAGGCCATATTCTTTGACCAGAAGAGCAAAAGAGAGAGAGATTTCAGTTGTTACACACGGCATAGACCCATCAGAATAGTTTAGTTCCTTTCTCCAAACAGATGACAATCTAACACTATCTGTTTTCTTGATGCCCTTCAGACAAGACCCCGTTCTACTTGTACAGAAAGCTGCCAACCTGGATACAGCAAGGTGGTGCCAGAAGGACAGCCAGTTTGCTGCTATAATTGTACCCGGTGCATAGAAGGGACCACTTCTACTCACACAGGTAAATGGCTTTGAAGAAACAGTAGGCGCTGAGAGATGACAGGCAGGTTCAGGATGGAAGTAGCCATTTTAGATCTGAAAAGAAATGTTGCAAATAGAATATGGTGTAAAGATGCAGATTTATCACAAAATACTTAAATGTTAATTACATGTTAATTGTGAATCAGTTTAAGAGCACTCTTTTTGTCCAATGCAATGCTTGCCAGTACTTGGTTTTTATGGTTGTCATCTTCTGTCAGTTTGGAAAGACTCTTTGGTCATTTGCCAACCCATGATGTCATGCAATTGTCATGAGTTCTTACAATGGTGCCACACTGCCACTCACAATATTGCAATGGCTTCACAGTCTGGCTTCTAGTACTATCCAGTTCTTGGCAACCAAAACAAAACACATCACAAGACTGGGCCTTCAAGACTATTGGCTGAAGAATTCACTTTAGTCCCCCACATTGTCTGAGCTCTGAATTAGACATGCACTATATATCTTGGCCTTATTCATCTCTACACCAGTCCATTATCAGCTGAGTAACTATTATCTCAGCACTTCAGATGTGCTCCTGATTCCCTAGATAAGATGGGCTTTTATAGCCTGCTCCTATGCTAGATTTGTTGGAGATGTTTAGGAACTGGAATAAAAGGCAGAACACTGAGTAAAACTACTAACAAGAAAAAAATGACACATTTATGTCTTGATCATAAGGAAAAATCTTGAAATTTCACATAGTGAAATCATTTTTCTTGCAGACGCAGATCATTGTCATGAGTGTCCAGAAGATCAATACTCAAACAGTGACAGAGATCTATGTCTCCCTAAGACTATAACCTTCCTCTCCTACGAAGAACCTCTTGGGATTACCTTTCTTTTCTTTGCCCTATTCCTGTGCCTAACCACAGGTTCTGTTTTAGGAATCTTCATTAAATACCAAAACACTCCAGTAGTGAAATCCAACAACCGGAACCTCACTTACATCCTCCTCATTGCCCTCCTGCTTTCCTTTTTGGCCTCCTTTCTATTCATTGGCCAGCCTCAAAAGGTCACCTGCCTTCTCCGTCAAACAGCTTTCAGCATCGTCTTTTCCACTGGCATCTCTTCCGTGCTGGCCAAAACAACTACTGTAGTGCTGGCATTCATGGCCACAAAACCAGGGAACAGGATCAGGAAATGGGTGGGGAAATGTTTGGCAAATGCCATTGTCCTTTTCTGTTCCCTCATTCAGTTTGGCACCAGCATTATCTGGATTGTAAACTCTCCCCCTTTTCCAGAATTTGACATGAATTCCCATGTCAGACAGATAATACTGCAATGCAATGAAGGGTCCGTCACCATGTTTTACTTTGCCCTTGGCTATATGGGTCTTCTGGCTGCCATCTCTTTTACTGTGGCTTTCTTAGCCAGGAAACTACCCGGGGGTTTCAATGAAGCCAAGTTTATCACCTTCAGCATGCTGGTGTTTTGCAGTGTTTGGGTGTCCTTTGTGCCAACGTACCTGAGCACCAAGGGGAAATACATGGTAGCTGTGCAGATCTTCTCCATTTTGGCTTCCAGTGCTGGGTTGCATCTTCTTTCCCAAATGCTACATCCTTGTACTGAGGCCTGATCTGAATACAAAGGTGCACCTAATGATGAAGAGGAAAGTTTAGGGTTATTTGAAGTGTATGAGCTAAATTTCAGAGGCATGCATGGGGAGTGAATACTCAGGTTTGTTTGTTTGTTTTTTTAAAAAACTTTACTTACCCTGAGAGAGCTGTCTTTTCTCCAGGAATGCCTTTGAGAACATCCTGTGTCACCATGTACCATTATTCCCAGGGCAGCTACCAGGCACTGATTTCTGCCAACTAACTTTATTGTGTTTTATAAGTGAAGGACAAGGGAACCTTCATCACCTTGTATGAATGCCAGTCAAAAAGATACCACCTCCATCTGCAAGTGCTGCATTTTTGCACTCACTGGAAATATCAGATCTTCTCAATTCCCCCTTTACAGGGAATGCAGGTGGGGAGAGATTTTTAGCACAGCTTTATGGAAGATAGCTGATTATTCACACACATATACACAGAGAGAGAGAGCAATATTATCTGTATAATATCTGTAGGAATACCAGCATTATTACTATGAACATGACTTGGGACTTTTTCTCTCTTTCTGATCTTTCAATGCCACAAAGATAACTTGTCAGAAATTCTTAATGTATTAATCAACACGGAATGATATGATTACAGATTTCTCTGTTCATGTAATGTTTGTATCATTGTGAGAAAACATATCCATAGGCAAAACACCTTGCGATTTAAGAACATACCTATAGCCCACAGATATTTCTATCCAACTTTAAAAAGCAGGGAAATTGGGCAGCTATAGTGAATGCACCAGGGGAGCAGGAGACCTGAACTCCTCTCTGAGATATTGTACTGTACTGCCCTACAAATTTGTCAAAATGCAATCAGAATTGGGGTTAGTCTTTCACAGTCCAATCCACTTCCTGTGTAGCTTAGAAGAATTTGGTAACATGTGCCTCTGAGCATATGGTGAGTGGTGGCAACACCTGCAATCAGCACAAATAATAGAAAGAAGACATGTGCTGTGCTGTTCTTGTTTTAGCAGGGAGGGAGCAACATTATTAAGACAATTAATATAGTTTAGATGGTCACTTTAAATATGTCTGATTTACTTTGCAATTTTAGTGACCCCTCTATAATGGACAATTACCAGCCAGTGTCTAATATTCCATTCTTGGGGAAGGTGGCCTCCCAGCTCCAGGGATTCTTGGATGAAACAGAGTATGTAGATCCATTTCAGTCTGGTTTCAGGCCTGGTTATGGGATGGAGACAGCTTTGGTCACCTTGGTGGACGACCTATGCAGAGAGCTGGACAGGTGGAGTGTGTCCCTGTTGGTTCTCTTGGACCTCTCAGCAGCTTTCGATACCATCGACCATGGTATTCTTCTGGGTCGCCTTGCGGGGATGGGACTCGGGGGCAGTTCTGCAGTGGCTCCGTTCCTTCCTGGAGGGACGAACCCAGAAGGTGGTGCTGGGGGATTCCTGTTCGACCCCTTGGCCGCTCACCTGCAGGGTCCCTCAAGATTCAGTTTTGTCCCCTATGCTATCTAACATCTACATGAAACTGCTGGGAGAGGTTGTCCGGGGGTTTGGGGTTCAGTGCCATCAATATGCTGATGACACCCAACTCTATTTCTCCTTTCCACCTACTTCCAAGGAAGCTGTCTCGGTTTTAAACCAGTGCCTGGCATCAGTGGTTGACTGGATGGGGGCGAACAAATTGAAGCTTAATCCAGATAAGACAGAGGTGCTCCTGGTCAGTCATAAGGTGAATCAGGGAATAGAGATACAGCTGGTGCTGGATGGGGTTATACTCCCCCTGAAGACACAGGTCCGCAGTTTGGGTGTGCTCCTGGACTCAGCTTTAAACCTGGATTCCCAGGTTTCTGCGGTGGCCAGGAGCACTTTTGCACAGTTGAGACTAGTGCGCCAACTGCGCCCATTCCTTGAACCATCGGACATGGCCACTGTGACACATGCCTTAGTTACATCCCACTTAGATTACTGTAATGTGCTCTACGTGGGGCTGTCTCTAAAGACTGTTCAGAAACTTCAGCTGGTTCAACGTGCTGCAGCCAGGTTGTTAACTGGGGCTGGTTACAGGGACCATACAACTCCCCTGTTGAAAACGCTCCACTGGTTGCCAGTCTGTTTCCGAACACAATTCAAAGTGCTGGTGATGACCTATAAAGCCCTATACGGCTTAGGTCCAGGCTATTTATCAGACCATATCTCCCTGTATGAACCTGCCCAGGCCCTGAGATCTTCAGGAGAGGCCCTTCTCTCCATACCCACCTCCTCTCAAGTTCAACTGGTGGGGACACGGGATAGAGCCTTCTCGGTGGCGGCCCCTAGGCTGTGGAATTCTCTCCCTAGGGATATAAGAATGACCCCTCCCCTGCAGTCCTTCCAGCATCAAGCAAAGACTTTCCTATTTCAACAAGCTTTTGGTACTGATGGATACTAAAGATAGGACTGCCGGGACCTGCACTGCTAATGCCAAATATCATTATTTTAAATTGGCTTTGATTCTCTTTTAGCTATCAGTTTGAATGGTTCTAATATTGGATATAGTTTAATTCTATTTTAATGTAGATTTTGTATGTTTTAATTATATGTGTTTTTATCTGGAAGCCACCACGAGTTCCAGTGTTGGAAGGATGGCGGGATATAAATAAATAAATAAATAAATAAATAAATAAAAATAATAATAAACAATGGTTCCCTTTGTGAGTAAGCAAGGCCTTATAAAAGAGCCTCCAATACCTTTCTTAGTATTATAGGAGAGACAACTTATTTTGAAGAAGAGCCAGCAAGAACAACCATGAATATTACGACTCTCTTTTATTTATCTATCCCTAATACAGAAAATACTTTCCCTAAAAATGATTAAAAGAGCATTGATCAGGTCTTACAATACTAGAGTATGTCTTACCAAGCCTGGGATTCGATCTCTTGGACGCAGCCAAGGTTTTGATCACAAGCAACCCTTACAGTCTAGGGTACTTGTATTTATACCTATTTTATGATGTCATACATCTATAGATAAAATGTATAATTTTACTAAAATGAATCTCAGGTTACCACTCAACTTTACTCAGTGGTCCTTTGAACTCATTCAGGAAGAAGCCTCACTAAATGAGCTGTTTAGTATGCTGAACCATCTTCCGGGTTGCGTGGTGAAATTAAGCAATGTATGCCTTGCCTTACAATGAAACATATACTTCCCCCAAACTACTATCTTATACTAACAATCCTGGATGAGTTCCTATTAAGCAATTATTGGATTTTAGGAGCATATCTTATACCATGAGCTACAAAAGCTACTTGGATTTTCTTATATGATTTCTATTCTTTAAAATGCATCTTCTGCCTCATAACATTGTGGCTAAGCGATTAATTGTCACTTCAAGTTCTGCCTTGTGGTTACTGCATAGAGCTAGCATCCTGTTTTACCTCTGAGGGCTAAACTAAAGGTTGACTCACTTCCTGGCACTTCTTATTGTGCTTTGAAGTGGCTTTTGGTACTTTGAGATACAGAAGTCAACGGCTGTGGGTTGAGCCTATCTATGAGTCTCATAACCACATTGATTGATCCAAAAGACCTTGCAATGTACTTTCAGAATCTTCCAAACCTTGGGTGAGCATTTGGCAAAATTAGAATGGTTCCCTGGGGGAAATTCCTGTCTATCCACGTCTGCATTCATAGCTAACTGGAATTTTGTAAAGTGCTGGAAAGATTCTAGCCACTGTGGGCTCATCTTCCTGTGACAGTTTATCATCAATGCAGTTAGCAAGATGGAAGTGTAAGAAATTCCTGCACAGATGTAATTCTAACTGTAACTGTATTTTTATTGAAAGTTATTCTTATTCTTATTTATTACATTTGTATACCGCCCCATAGCTGAAGCCATCTCTGGGCGGTTTACAACAATTAAAAACATTAAAAACAAATATACAAATATACAAATTTAAAAACACTTTTAAAAATAATAATTTAAAAACACATCCTAAAATGCCTGGGGGAAGAGGAAAGTCTTGACCTGGCACCAAAAAGATAACAGTGTTGGCACCAGGCGCACTTTGTCAGCGATATCATTCCATAATTTGGGGGCCACCACTGAGAAAACCCTCTCCCTTGTTGCCAGACTCCCAGCTTCCCCCTGAGTAGGCACCCGGAGGAGGGCCTTGGATGTTGAGCGTAGTGTATGGGTGGGTTCGTGTCAGGAGAGGACTCCACCAGGTATTGTGGTCCCAAGCCATGTAAGGCTTTATAGGTTAAAACCAGCACCTTGAATCAAGCTCGGAAACATACAGGCAACCAATGCAGGCGGGCCAGAATCGGTTTCATATGTTCGGACCGTCTGGTCACCGTTACCAATCTGGCTGCTGCATTTTGCACAAGCTGCAGTTTCTGAACCGTCTTCAAAGGCAGCCCCACATAGAGTGCATTGCAGTAATCTAACTTGGAGGTTACCAGAGCATGGACAACTGAAGCCAGGTTATCCTTGTCCAGATACAAGCGTAGGTGGGCCACCAACCAAAGTTGGTAGAAGGCACGCTGTGCCACCAAGGCTACCTGAGCCTCAAGTGACAAAGATGGTTCTTGGAGAACCCCTAAGCTACAAACCTGCTCCTTCAGGGGGAGTGCAACCCCATCCAGGACAGGTTGAACATCCACCATCTGGTCAGAAGAACTACCCACTAGCAGCATCTCAGTCTTGTCTGGATTGAGCCTCAGTTTATTAGCCCTCATCCAGTCCATTGTCACAGCCAGGCACTGGTTTAGCACATTGACAGCCTCACCTGATGAAGATGCCAAAACCAGGCCTGAAACCTGACTGAAATGGAGCCAGATAATCGGTCTCATCCAAGAGTGTCTGGAGCTGGCCCACAACCACTCGTTGAAGAACCTTGCCCAAGAATGGAACATTTGCCACCGGCCTATAGTTATTAAGATTTTCTGGGTCCAGGGAGGGTCTCTTCAGGAGTGGTCTCACTACTGCCTCTTTCAAGCAGCCAGGGACCACCCCCTCTCGCAGAGAGGCATTAATCACTTCCCTGGCCCAGCCGGCTGTTCCATCCCTGCTAGCTTTTATTAGCCAAGAAGGGCAAGGATCCAGCACAGAAGTCGTTGCACGAACCTGTCCAAACACCTTGTCAATGTCCTCAAGCTGTACCAACTGAAACTCATCCAAGAAATCGAGACTTCCGGGAAGGGTGACTTCGCTTGTGCCTGCTTTTGAGACGGGCTCCCGCCTCAGAAGAAGCTTATTCAGATATAAATCAGTCAGAACATTTTTTTTTTTGACTGATGAAATTTCTCCCGGGCAGGGAGAAACGTAGAGATCAACCTCAAAAGCCTGTTTTTGTTGGGAGGACTGGATTTCATTAATTTATGAGAAAAGGTCCAGCCAGCAATGCCGGACGGACTTCCGAACAAGCTCTATCTGATTAATGCGATACATTTATCTTTTCTTCAAAGAGAAAATGGACTAACAGGCAAGCACCCTTCTTTCTATTTTTTTTTCTACTTGGTTTAATTTGTTGCAGCAAAAAGAGATTTGTCAAATGAATCAGCTTTAAAGAACTTCTGGGTGAGCTATAACTCTTCTCTGTTATTCACGAAATTAACAGCTTATCTCTGTTTCTATTGCAAAAAGCTGTCCTGGAAGTGCATTCTAAAGATATAAACAGAAGAGGGATTACTATTCCGAGGAGAAAAAAATAAAAAATATGAACTTTGGAACATTATATTGTCTGGGACTATTCTCTTTTTGGTCTATTTTATTTTGACGAATCTGCTTCTTCACGACGCCACTAACTGTTTTGATGCTGGGAATTAAATTTGTTTTGTATTCTTGAACATAGAGAGATAAGGCAGGCTGCTCTGTTTATACTGTGATGTCATCAAGCCTGGAATATTAACCCAATTGTTGCTGAAATAAGAAGTGGTTCTTCTTTATTTTTGTTTTGTTTTGTTTTCGTGGTTTTAAAAATGGCAATCAAGAAAGTGGCTGAGAATCTGGAAGTAATTATGTTTCAGAAAATAATGGATGAGATTGAGATAACGAAACAAACCCTGTGACAGGGCAGTAAGGAGCTGAAAATTGAACTGAGCAAAATGACGCAGGAGCTTAAAGAAATAGGGGATCCTGTGAGAGAGGAGAATGAGATCAGAAATGAGAAAAAAATAAAAATAAAGGGAAGATACAAGCCCTGGAGATTGGAACAAATGTGGAATTGGAAAAAGATCTGGAGTTTATGGATATTAGAAATAAAATCTACTGTTTGGAATTTAATGTTATCTCTGAAGAAATTAATGAAGATATTAGAGATAAAGTTATCAATGGCATGGATAATTTTCTGGACTGGAATGACGTGATGGAGCTTGATATAGAGAAAATCTATGGAATTAACTGCAGCCATGTGACAATGGAAAAACTCTCAAGAGATGAGCCAGTGCATTTTGTAAAAAAGAAGAACAGAGATATGACTTTACAACAATATTTCAGCAACTTATTCAGAATCGATGGCAAGAAAATATTTGGGATAGAGGAAATTCCCATCAGACTCTTATTATATGACTATGGCTATGACAGCAAGATTATTATGGAATACTGATAATGGAAGATTGGACACTGAAATTACTGGACTTAACAGGACTATTGAAAATGGAAGATGGCATTAATAGGGATAATGGAATAATGGCTATTGAAATTATTGGACTTAACAGATTTGATGAGATGGATTAATCGATACGTTTATTTGGACTATGGTTATGACAATAAGATTATTATTATTATTAACGAGATGGATTAATCGACATGTTTATTTGGAGAAAAATTGATAGATATATTTCTTAAAGAATTGAAACCTCTCTTTGACTTTTTGTGGATAGAATAAAGTAATATCTATGAGATTTGATGATTAATTAAGATAACTACTGGAGGAAAGTGATTTTATAATATAATTTAAGAGACAGGATTGTTATATATTGTAGACCTATAACTGATCTGCGACAAATGGGAAGTCAACATTTTATTTTTTTGTTTAATCATTTTTGTTTTGTTTTGTTTTTTGTCTTTGAATGTTTTATGATTTTGTTTTGTTTGTTTTATGAAAATTTGAATAAAAATTATTGTAAAAAAATGAAACTCATCCAAGAAATCGGGACAAGGCTGGATTCACCTGCTATAACACTGGAGTCTAAGTCCCGGCGGATGCTAAAGATTTTATCCTGGAAGTGCCTAGCAAATTCATTACAGCGGGCCTCAGATGGATCTACCATGTCCTTGGGGCCAGCGTGTAATAGTCCCTGGACAATTCTGAAGAGCTCCACTGGGCGGCAGATTGATGATTTGATAGTGGCAGCAAAATATTGTTTTTCTGCTGCCCTCACTGCCCCTAAATACAGCTTACCATAGGCACTTACCAGTGTGTAATTGCATCCACCAGGAGTTCGCCTCCATCTGCACTCAAGCCGTCTCCTATGTTGTTTCATTACTCTCAGCTCTGGGGTATACCATGGAGCTGTATGAGCTCTACACAGGAGAGGGCGCTCAGGAGCAATCGTGTCAACCGCCCGGGTCATTTCTGTATTCCACAGTTCAACCAGGATTTTGACAGGAGCGCCAGCCCTATCAGCCGGAAAACTCCCCAGAGCCCTTTGGAAACCATCCGGATCCATTAGTCTCTGGGGGTGGACCAACTTAATAGGTCCCCCACCCTTGTAGAGGGGGAAAGCCAGTGTAAGTCTAAACTTCAGGAAGCAGTGATCTGTTCATGACAGAGGGACTGATGTAAGGCCCCCCACATTCAGATCACCATCTCCATGTCCAGTTGCAAAAACCAAGTCTAGAGTATGCCCTGCTACATGTGTTGGGCCAATGGCATATTAGGACAGTCCCATGGTTGTCATGGAGACCATGAAATCCTGAGACACCCCAGATAGGTGGCCTCAGCATGGATGCTGACATCCCTCAGAACCAACAGTCTGGGGGATCTCAACAGTACACCTGAGACCACCTCCGTCAGCTCAGCTAGGGTTTCTGTTGGGCAGCAGGGTGGGTGGTACACCAACAGAATCCCCAGTCTGTCCCGCTGACCCAACACAAGGTGCAAACACTCCAGACCAGTAGTCACATGGACAGGGTGCTTGTAGAGGGAGATGGAGCTCCTATAGACCACAGCAACCCCCCTCCACTCCCCTCAGGTCTACCCTGATGCTGAACCAGGTACCCTGGTGGGCATAGATGGGAGAGACTGACTCCTCCCTGCTCACCCACCCAGGTCTCGGTTATACATGCCAGATTGGCTGCCTCATCCACAATTAAATTGTGAATGAGAGATACCTTATTGTGCACCGATCTGGCATTTAGGAGCAGCATCCGGAGGTCTGAGAGCTGGCTGATAGGGCAACCAACAAACCTGTGGGTGTGGGGACGACCCCAACAAGGCACAGTTGTTAACTGCCTAGGCTGCGTTCCCCTTACCTGGCAAGTCCTCCTCACAATGTCATATCTCCCTCTACCCGTCACTACACTGATTGAGGGCCCCTCAAGTCTCCCCACTTGGCTCTGAGTCCTCTCTCCCAGGCACATGACTCAAGACCCACAAAAAGCCAGGCAATCTGCAAAGCAGGAGCCACCTCAGCCAGCCTCCTTATGTATCCCCTCCAGGGATGGAACAGGTAGACGATATCAGCAACAGCTGGCTGAGTACCTGGGGGCCTGGTCCTGCAAGGCGTGACCCCTGCAGAGCAGAAGTCCAACAGGGAGAGGGCCGAACAGCAGCAGCAAGCAAGCAAGCAGGCGGGCAGGCAGGCAGGCAGGAGCAGCAAACGGCTCTCCGTCTTCCCTGGGCGGTGGTGGTCCTCTTCCTTCTCCAGGCACTGGGTCTCCAAGCTGTTATTATTGCTTT
The DNA here is from genome assembly GCF_030035675.1 of Rhineura floridana. Classification (NCBI taxonomy): domain Eukaryota; kingdom Metazoa; phylum Chordata; class Lepidosauria; order Squamata; family Rhineuridae; genus Rhineura; species Rhineura floridana. The sequence continues at coordinate 194,859,010 of NC_084482.1, forward strand.
TTAATAATGTTATTACCTTGTTATTTGATTTTTGTAAATTGTACAGTTTTATTGATATATATTTCTATATTTGTGTTTATTTTTTGTAAGCCACCTTGAGGGCCTTGTGGCCAAAAGGCGGGATAGAAATAAGCTATAATAACAATAGCAGCAGCAACAACAATAATACCATAACCTTCAGTTTGAAACACAAAAGGCTGTCTTCACCATCGTATGACATTGAAAAAGGCTTTGAAAATAAAAAGGCTTTGAAATTATTAAAAATAAATTTGACACAGATATCTAGGATGAATAATGAGGGAAATAAAATTTTCTAGATTAGATTCTCTGTAGAAACATTAGTAACACAGGAAAGAAGCAAAGTACAAAGAACACCAACAAACATACAAAAATATAATTCTCCACCACTCATCATATGCTCAGAGGCACATGTTACCAAATTCTTCCAAGCTACACAGCAAGTAGATTGGACTGTGAAAGACCAACCCAAATTGTGTTTGCATTTTGACCAATTTGTTGGGCAGTACAATATCTCAGAGAGGAGGTCAGGTCTCCTGCTCCCCTGGTGCATTCACTATAATTGCCCAATTTCCCTGCTTTTTAATGTGATAGAAATATCTGTGGGCTATAGATACATTCTTAAATGAAAATTTAAAGGGTTTTTAAGTAAGCATTTCTGAGTTCAAGACTATAAGTTTTGTAAGGTTTTGTTTTGAAATGAGTTTATGGGAAACAGCAGAATGGCATGGGGGGTATTTTCAATTTAACATTGCAAATGTGAAAAATCCATGCTGGCTGTAGTATACAGCCACTCTTGTGGCTGTATAATTAATTACAAGTAACGAATTACTTGGGTAATTCCTTTACATTTTAATTGTAATAGAACTAGGAGTAATTTTATTACTTTTGTGGAGTAATTGTTATGTTTCCAGCATTTCTTTCAGGTATTACTTGGGGGGGGGGAAGCAGGGGAAATCTTCTGCTCCTCTGATTTGTGGATGAAAATCATGTGCCTCAAACTGGGCTTCTGTGTAGCGTCGCTCTTCCCTCATGCTCTGTGGGTGGGTAGGAGGCGACAAAGGAGGAGGTGGAGAGTGAGACAGGGGTGGAGCTCCTGCTGGGAGGAAGGGTAGGATATAAATTAAATAAATAAATAAAACAATTGTTTAAAAAAATGGGGGGGGTGAAGAACGGAGTGGAGGGGAAAAGGAGCTAGAGGGCAAGAACATGGATAACGTGTGTGTGTGTGTGAATACTGTGTTTGCACTTGGCACACAAAGTGGCCTCCCCCACCCTGTCTGGCTACTGTGCTGCATTTGCAGTATTTTAACTTTTTTGCATCTCAGGGGAAAGTGTTTGCTTAGGTGAGTGTCCCTTAGTTGAGGGCAGGGCAGGGTCCGAGAGGTGGTTAAGTGAGAGAAATTATGCTTGCTGGCTGCGTGGGGGGGGTTGCACTTGGTTTGATGTGCAAAGCTCTGAGTAGTGGCCTCTGCCTCCCTCTCCATCTCCCTTACCAGTGGAGAGACCACCACTGCTCTCTTATGGATAAAAAGAATTATTCTATTACCTCTGTATATGTATGTTTATTTTTAATGTTATTTTAGAATGTTACTTAGATGGGCAGCAGCCAAAGCCAGCACCGTGTGGGGTTTTTTTTAAAAAAGTAACTGAAATGTAATTGTAGTGATTACTTTTGAGAAAAAGTAATCAGTTGCTTTCAGAGTGATTGTTATTGTAATGGTAATTACTACTTTTTTGGGCCATGTAATTGTAACTGTATTTGGGCCATGTAATTGTAACTGGGCACCATGGGAAAGTTCAGGTCCGCAGAAAACAGCAAGGAGAAAGAGGCTCTCAAGGAAATGATTGCACCTCACCACACTAACTCCTCAAAATTACAGGGGGCCCCATGACATCATACTAACAGTGAACTCCTCTGAGTGTGGACCTTTACATAGAAAAACAACCACATCCATGCATCGAAGTCTCAGCAGTCTTGGAGGGACCATAAAACTTCAATGAAAAGAAAAAAATGGGCTTACTCAGTAGACACAGAATGTGTGCAGACTGCATGCCTCGTGGGGAAGTGGAGAGAGACACAAAAACACCAGCCTGATTTTTTAATATCAAGATGCTCTATAAATATTTTTATAAATAAATAAAACAAGTGTTTGTGAGATGGAGCACCCAGAAAAGTGGCATGGCTGGCTGATAGGAGTTCTGAAGAGAAGCACTCCATACTGCAACATTTTGTTGCAGGTCTCACTTGTAAACATCAATATTTAAAGAAAAGTCACTGTGCATGTTTACTTATTTGGAAGTAAATCTCATTGTGCTCAGTGGGACTTAATCCAAGTAAGTGTCCCTAGCACTGCAGCTTTAGTAGTACTGATTTATACAGATTTAAATGGAAAGCATTCTGTGTATAAGAAGAACAGAAAGAAACTTGAATTGTTGGATATTAATGATTCAGTGCAAAAGAGATGTTTTATATCAATATGATTCCCATCTGGTCTGTAAATCCTATTAAATACCTGGGAATAAATCATATATGGATTGTTTGTATCTGATTGTTTATACCTGAATGCACCCTTGTAGACATCAATGGATTTAAAGGGATGGTCTAGTGAACATTACTCTTCATATGCACAGTATTGCATATTACTTGCTTGCTGATTGAGACTTGTTCAATGGGAGATGGTTAAACAGAGATATACTGTAATTATATCATGCTGAATTATAAAACAACATATCTCTTTGCCCTCTGGGAACATTTAACACAGAACTATAAAGTTATACAAATTGGAGCAAAAAAACTTAATTTCACATAGATGTTCATGAGGTCTGAACTGGCAGTAACTAACCAGGAACAAGACCTTGGGGTCATGTGGATAGGTCAATGAAGATGTTGAGCCATTGTGCAGCAAATTCTATGCTAGGGATCATTAGGAAAGGTATTGAAAATAAAACTACCACATTCATAATGCCATTATACAAATCTATAGTGTGGCCGCATTTGGAATACTGTCTATAGTTCTGGTCAGCTCACCTCAAAAGGATATTGTAGAGTTGGAAAAGGTTCAGAAAAGGGCAGCCAAATGGTCAAGGGGATGGAGTGACTCCCCTTTGAGGAAAGGTTGGGTTATTTTAGTTAGAGAAAAGTCAAGTTAGAGGTGACATGATAGAAGACTACGGTATGGAGAAAGTGGATAATTTTCTCCCTCTCTCACAACACCAAAACCTGGGGACATCCAGTGAAGCTGAATGTTGGAAGATTCAGGATAGACACTATTCCATAGTGCATAGTTAAACTATGGAATTTGCTCCCACAGGAGGCAGTGATGGCCACCAACTTGGATGGATTTAAAGAAGAATTAGACAAATTCATGGAGGAAAAGGCCATCAATGGCTACTAGCCATGATGGTTACACTCAGCCTCCATGGGTGGAGGCAGTATGCTTCCTAATAGCAGTTGCTGGAAACCACAGGAGGGGAGAGTGCTCTTTGCACTCAGTTCCTGCTTGCAGGTTTCTCATGGGCAACTGGTTGACCACAGTGAGAACAGGATGCTGGACTAGATGGGTCATTGACTGGATCCAGCAGGCTCTCATTATGCTCTTGTGTTAAAAGTGTTATACATTATTATGAAAGGCAAGTGTAATTTCAATTGAAACATATTTATATTAGCAACCTGAAAAGCTTGGGATTACTTAAAATGAATGTTGATTCCCATAGTGTTTGTTAACTTCTTACTTAAACACAACTTTTGTTGTAATTTAGTTGGGGAGGGGAAAAGAAACATGCAATGTTTCGATATCATAGTGAAAAGATATTTCTGAGCTCTACAGACCAAGCCATGCAGTACTCCACTGGTTACCTCCTCCCACTTTGAGAAGGAACCATTGATAAGCACTCTTTGATTATGTTTCTGTAGCCAACTTTTAATCTATCCAGCCCACATTTAGCTAGTTTGCTAATCAGAATATCATGGGGCACTTTGTCAAAAGCTTTGCTGAAGTCGAGATATATTATGTCCACATATTCCAACCGTCTACCATAGAGATTAGCTGATCAAAAAATGAGATAAGATTAGCCTCGCAGGATTTGTTCTTGATAAATTCATGTTGACTTCTAGTAATCACTGCACTGTTCTCAAGGTGCTTACAATCTGACCACTTTATAATCTGCTCCAGAATTTTCCCAGGGATCAATGTCAGGCTGACTGATCTGTAGTTCCCAGGTTCCTCCCTTTTGCCCTTTTTGAAGATAGGGACAACATTAACCCGCCTCCATTCATCCAGCACTTCACCCATCCTCCATGATTTTTCAAAGATAATAGACAGTGGTTCCAGGAGTTCTTCAGCCGGTTCCTTCAATACTCGATGCAGTTCATCAGGCCCTGGAGATCTGAACTCATTCTTTGCAAATCTGAGTTCCAGAATTTCAAGATTTTTTTTCACAACACATTTAAATGTTACTTTTTAGTACTTGTGTTTTAATTTCAGAAGAACAATGTGCCTAAAGTAATATTTCACAGCACATCCCCAAGCAGGCTCAAGTTATAGCCAATTCCCTTGCAGTGATTAAGTGACTAGTCACAGCAGCACCTCTCTGTCCATTAAGCTGTAGAAAGTTCAGTGGCGTCACTAGGGTTGGTGTCACCCGGTGCAGTAACTCATGGTGTCACCCCCATGGACCTCCTCCCATACCAGACCAAACAGAACCCTTAGTAATGTTTTTTCTACTAATGTTACTCGTAAATTGTAATTCCCGTATATCACTGAATGTAATAGCACACACACACAGACCCAGCTGTGGGATCGTCACACAAACAACCTAGAACATTTTTTCCCTTTCACAAGGACATGCAAAAGATTGAACCCAGGACCTTCTGCATGCAAAGCACATGCTCAGCCTACCACTGAGATATAGGGTAGAAAAGCACTCACTGTTCTGCTGGCCTGGGGATAATTCTGAGGGCCAGTGGGAACTACAGATGTGATGGGAGGCAGGGAGAAGTGAGTGGGCAAAGAGTGCAGGTGCAATGCCGAGGTGCCGTCTCTGCAAAACTGACGCCAGTCCTAGTGGGTAAGCCCCATTCAACAGGGTGGGATTTACTTCTGAGTAAACATGCACAGGATTGCAAGGTGGGGCGGAGCAGCAAATCCCCCCTCCCTCAACCCCACCTTAGCCCTTCCCTACTTTAAAGTTGACAATGAGGACACTGAACTTGTCAAGGATTATCAATACCTTGGCACAGTCATTAACCAAAATGGAGACAATAGTCAAGAAATTAGGCTAGGACTGGGGAGGGCAGCTATTGGAGAACTCACATGCAAATATGTATCACTGAACACTAAAGTCAGGATCATTCAGACCATGGTATTCCCCATCTCTATGTATGGATGTGAAAGTTGAACAGTGAAAAAAGCGGATAAGAGAAAAATCAACATTTGAAATGTGGTGTTGGAGGAGAGCTTTGCGCATACCATGGACTGTGAAAAAGACAAATAATTGGGTGGTAGAACAAATTAAACCAGAACTATCACTAGAAGCTAAAATGATGAAACTGAGGTTATCATACTTTGGACACATAATGAGAAGACATGATTCATTAGAAAAGATAATAATGCTTGGAAAAACAGAAGGAAGTAGAAAAAGAGGAAGGCCAAACAAGAGATGGATTGATTCCGTAAAGGAAGCCACAGACCTGAACTTACAAGATCTGAACAGGGTGGTTCATGACAGATGCTCTTGGAGGTCACTGATTCGTAGGGTCGCCATAAGTCGTAGTCAACTTGGAGACACATAACAACAACAAATAGCTCCCAAATAGCTCCCAAATGTGTCCCTTGCTTCTGATTGCATGGGACGAGAGAGTATGTGACCTGTAGCTGTTCATTCACACAATATGCCACCATGGTTTAGCATTACATCTGAACATAGCTACTCTGTCTTCAACAGCAGCCCAACAAATTACTTCAAATGCCCATAAGCAAATCAGGATGTGCCAACCAGAAGTATACAGCCTCTGAATGTAGATTCCATTTAGCTATCATGTGCTTGATACACATAATCCTTCATAGATGCATCTTTTTTTTTAAGCCATCCAAATTAGTGGCCATCCAGCCCTGAATTCCTTAACTTGATTGCATGTTGTACAAAAAGATACTTTATTTTCTTTCTACTTCTAACCAGAGATGTAGTCATCCAGGGTTGTGGGGGGATTATAGACCCCTTACTTTTTTGGGACCAGGGTCCCAGCCAGATTCCTATATATGTGTCAATCAGCATGAAAGGGGGGCACATTAGCCACTGAGTCGAGTCATTGTCCTTTTATGATGATTGGAGCCAACAGAGTGAAAGAAAGTGAGCCAGGCCCTGAGAAGACTCTTCTCAGTGGCTGACATACAGCCCCCCCTGATTAGCTCCAAGTGACATCTATTGTAGTGAAGTATGGACTTGGAGATGACAAGGAGAACAAGGAAGATGAGAGAAGGTGGAAAGTGGGCATAGCTGTGAGAGGGCATGGAGTCACTATCATGAAGAGACCCTGCACTTTTGAATTTGCCACTACACTACTGCTTCCACTTTACAACTGTCCAAGTTGAAGACATATGCAGAAAAAAACCCATAAAATGTCTGCTGACATAGCTATGTAACATGGGAATGGTCGAAAATATCCTGAGGGCTTTGCAAAACATGTTTCTGTTTCACATTTAGCTACAATCTCACTAAGGGTTCACACAAAGTTAGGTAGCCCTGACCATTGTATTGCCGCTTTGTCTTTCTGAAAATGAACATGGAAAAGTAAGTCTGAATGAAGCTTCAGCCTGTGCATCAACGTCATTTGAAAATATGAGAGAAACTGTGCTTTTAAGGGCGGCCTCAAGACTTTTTCTTGACGTTGCATTTCAGTAGAAGTTTTCCCAAATCCTCGGCTCTGTGGGCTTAAGTAGACAAGACCAATCATGACTAAACTCAGTCTCAGAATACAGGTGGCCAAATTTAAAGTACGGGGCTACCAACTAGTGTCTCAAACACACACACGCGTGCTATTAGGGCATGAGTGACCCTTCTTGGGCATGGGTCTATTACATTAAATGGTCCCTATCTAGCATCCCCCGCCATCAGAAAGAAGATACCAAGGCGTCTCTTAGCTGCACCAGATTACGGGACCTTGGTCACTCCGACGGTGGCAGTGGAGGCGATGGGGGCCCCCAGGTAGAGACGCTGCGGCAGCAGCCACCACTGCTCAGCCCCATCGCGGCCGCTCCCGCCCAGTGGCGCCCACAGCATGAGGGGTGAAGCGGGTGTCCTTTCCGGAGCAGGGGAAACCTAGCAACCTCGCCTGGCCCCGCCCGCTCCTGAGAAGGCGCCCAAGCTGCATGGCAGCCTCAGCAGGAGCCATCAAGAGGCGGTGGTGGTGGAGGCCAGCCCAGGCCAGGCCAGCCCAGGCCGGCTCCTCCTTAGCCCCGGACTCCCCCGGAGCTAGACCGCCGACCAGCTAAGCGGCTGGGTTGGGGAGGAGTCGCTTACTCTGCTTACTGGGACGGAGGAGGACAGGAGTTCTTGCCGGTTGGGGGGGCGGCTCATGTGTCACCCCGTCTCAGGGTGTCACCTATTGCGGTGCGCACCTGCCACACCACCCTAGTGATGCCCCTGATTGGGAGAACTGTCCATTTATTCCTACTCTCTGCTTTCTGCTTCTTAACCAATTCCTTATCCACAAGAGGACCTCTCCTCTTATTCCATGACTGCTAAGCTTCCTCAGAAGTCTTTGGTGAGGTAGCTTGTCAAACACTTTTTGAAAGTCTAAGTACACTATGTCCACTGGATCACCTCTATCTATATGCTTTTTGACACTCTCAAAGAATTCTAATAGGTTACTGAGACAGGACTTTCCCTTGCAGAAGCCATGCTGGCTCTGCTTCAGCAAGGCTTGTTCTTCTATGTGCTTAGTTAATCTAGCTTTAATAATACTTTCTACTAGTTTTCCAGGGACAGAAGTTAAGCTAACTGGCCTGTAATTTCCGGGATCCCCTCTGGATCCCTTTTTGAAGATTGGCGTTACATTTGCCACTTTCCAGTCCTCAGGCACGGAGGAGGACCCGAGGGACAAGTTACATATTTTAGTTAGCAGATCAGCAATTTCACATCTGAGTTCTTTGAGAACTCTTGGGTGGATGCCATCCGGGCTTGGTGATTTGTCAGTTTTATATTGTCCATTAAGCCTAGAACTTCCTCTCTCGTTACCACTATTTGTCTCAGTTCCTCAGAATCCCTTCCTGCAAATGTTAGTTCAGGTTCAGGGATCTGCCCTATATCTTCCACTGTGAAGACAGATGCAAAGAATCCATTTAGCTTCTCTACAATCTCCTTATCATTCTTTAGTACACCTTTGACTCCCTTATCATCCAAGGGTCCAATCGCCTCCCTGGATGGTCTCCTGCTTTGAATGTATTTATAGAATTTTTTGTTGTTGGTTTTTATGTTCTTCGCAATGTGCTCCTCAAATTCTTTTTTAGCATCCCTTATTGTCTTCTTGCATTTCTTTTGCCAGAGTTTGTGTTCCTTTTTATTTTCTTCATTCGGACAAGACTTCCATTTTTTGAAGGAAGACTTTTTGCCTCTAAGAGCTTCCTTGACTTTGCTTGTTAACCATGCTGGCATCTTCTTGGCCCTGGCGGTACCTTTTCTGATCTGCGGTATGCACTCCAGTTGAGCTTCTAATGCACTCCAAAATGACAGGGGCTTATTTTCAATGCTTAGGTACCCTAAAAACGTGGGCAATGGGAAATGAGAAATTAGACAGGACAGGAAAAGAGCTACAGACATTCTCATATTCCTAAGGACACTGAGAAGTCTTTTTAAATAGACAAGATTTAATGCATGAGCCAGAGCCTTTTTTCAGAACACAACAGTTCTGCTCTGCAATACACACACACAATTGTAGTTCTAACAGGCCCCATATTTGGGGTGGGATTAGCGTTCTCACCTGACTGCAGTCCTGCACACATTTACCTGGGAGTAAGTCTCGTCGAACTCAATGGAGCTTACTTCTGAGTAGACGTGCACTGAGATGCACTGTCAGTTGTACGTCAAAGAAAGCAAGTAAACTTGGAAATCCATGACATTTCCCTCCTTCCTAAACCTAGGCACTTTACCCACTGTTTCTCCCAGGTTTAAAGAAAGTGGGCCCTGGTGAAAGGCACCCCCACTGCCCTTCAATGATCTTGAGGTGATGCGGGGTGGAGGTCTTACCCACTACCTGTCAGATTTTGCCCAGGGAGGGGAGAAAAAGGAGGTGACCCCACCTGGGAAATTGCCTAAGCCCCCCCCCTGCATGTGGGCCCTGGGGGGGAGGCGAATGGAAGCCCCACCCGGACAACTGCAGCCAAGCCTGCAAGCGAGGCTGCCTGTGAGGGGGCCTGGCAAAGAGGCGGTGCTTGGACAAAGCTCTCACCTCCGCCTCCCCCGCCGCTGCCTCCCCGGGGCTGGCTGTGTTTAACAACCGGCTCGCAAAATGTCTGTAAATTTAACTATCGGCTCAGAGCTGGTAGGAGCCGGCTGCAGCACACCACTGTCTCTAAGGCTTTTGTACAGCCACATTGGCTTCTTCTGCTGTCTTCCGCCTTTTCTTCCTTGTTGAAATTGTTTCCAAATTGTGCCTTTAGAATTTCCTTTTTTAGGAAACCCCACCCGTCTTGGACTCCTTTTCTCATGGGGATTGGTTGCCACAGAACCTTACTCATTGCGCTGAATTTATTAAAATCAGCTTTTCTGAAGTCCAGGATACATTTATGGCTACTCCCAGCTTTTGCTTCCTTTAAAATCAAGAACTCAAGTATAATATGGTCACTTTCCCGTAATTGGCACTTCATCCACTTAGTGATCTTTGTTGGTTAGAATCAAGTCAAGGATAGCTGATGCTCTAGTTCCTTCTTCCACTTTCTGTAGGAGAAAGTTATATGTTATTCTTTTGGTTTTCTCTCCATCCTCCTCCTTTGCAATAATATTGTGGACACTCAAGCATTGCTCTGTAGTCAGAAACAAATGCAAGTCAAATAGCAACACTGGTGTTAAGGGTTGGATGGCAGGCAGGAATGGAATGATCTGTCAATTTCAGTACTCTGTTTATAATTTTCCATTCTTAAATTCAGTTCTCCACATTTCAGCAGCAATTTGTATTTTTTTTAAAAAAAATCCTCATGAAAATTCTCAGTTCTCCTAATAAACACGTTTTTATCTAATTTTGACTAATGAACACCTTTTTGCAAGCAGTTTCCCCCAATATAATAGATGTTTGTATGCTGTTTTCACGAACACATTCCTGTTTATGTACACTTTCCACTAATATATGCATGTTTGTAAACATGCTTTGGTTGGAGAATGGCATTGCAACATTCAGATATGTGTGCATTTGGAAAGATTTTATTTATTTTATTTTATTATTTCAATTTATATACCACCCTTAGCAGAATAGCTCTCAGGGCGGTGAACAAACAAGATAAAATACAATATATCATAGTAAAAAATCACAAAAACATGTACAAACAAACAACAGAAAGCACAACAAAAACGAAATACAACACAAATTAAGAAGGATACATGTTAAAAGTAGAAAGATTAAGAAAATTAAAAGATTAAAATGCCTGGGAGCATAAAAAGGTCTTTACCTGGCGCCGGAAAGATAGAAGTGTAGGCGCTAGGCGTACCTCTTTGGGGAGGCTGTTCCACAACTCAGGGGCCACCACAGAAAAGGCCCTAGATCTAGTAACCACCCTCCGGGCTTCCCGATGAGCTGGTACCTGGAGGAGGGCCTTAGATTCTGAACGAAGTGAGCGGGTAGGTTCATAGCGAGAGAGGCGTTCCACAAGGTATTGAGGTCCCACGCCGTGTAAAGCTTTATAGGTCAAAACCAGCACCTTGAATCTCGCCCGGAAGCAAATAGGGAGCCAGTGCAGACACGCCAGAATAGGTGTTATATGCGAAGACCGACTGGTCCTCATCAATATTCTGGCAGCCGCGTTCTGCACCAGCTGAAGCTTCCGAACTGTCTTCAAGGGCAGCCCTACGTAGAGCGCATTACAGTAATCCAATCTTGAAGTTACCAGAGCATGAACAACGGAGGCAAGGTCGTCCCTGTCCAGTTAGGGGCGTAGTTGGGCTACCAGACGAAGATGGTAAAATGCATTCCGTGCCACCGAGGCCACTTGGGCCTCGAGAGACAAGGAAGAATCGAAAAGAACCCCCAAACTACGTACCTGTTCTTTCAGGGGGAGTGTAACCCCATCCAGAACAGGGTGAACGTCCACCATCTGAGCAGGGAAGGCATTCACCAGCAGTGTCTCGGTCTTGTCTGGATTGAGTCTCAGTTTATTAGCTCTCATCCAGTCCATTATCGCAGTCAGGCAACGGTTCAGCACATCAACAGACTCACCTGAAGAAGATGAAAAGGAGAAATAGAGCTGCGTGTCATCAGCATATTGATGGCAACGCACTCCAAAACTCCTGATGACCGCACCCAGCGGCTGCATGTAGATGTTGAAAAGCATGGGGGACAAGACCAACCCCTGAGGGACTCCACAATGGAGAGTCCATGGTGTCGAGTGATGTTCCCCAAGCACTACCTTCTGGTGACGGTCCGCCAAGTAGGAGCGGAACCACTGCCAAGCAGTGCCCCAGACACCCAACTCCGCGAGTCTCCCCAGAAGGATACCATGGTCGATGGTATCAAACACCGCTGAGAGATCAAGGAGAATCAACAGAGTCACACTCCCCCTGTCCCTCTCCCGACAAAGGTCATCATACAGGGCGACCAAGGCTGTTTCGGTGCCAAAACCGGGCCTAAAACCGGATTGAAACGGATCTAGATAATCGGTTTCATCCAAGAGCGCCTGGAGCTGGCCGGCAACCACCCGCTCCAAAACCTTGCCCAAAAAAGGGACATTCGCCACCGGTCTATAGTTGTTCAAGTTATCTGGGTCCAAGGAGGGTTTCTTTAAAAGAGGTCTCACTACTGCCTCCTTGAGGCTACCAGGGACTACTCCCTCCCTCAAGGAAGCATTAACCACTTCCTTGGCCCAACCGGTGGTCCCAGCCCTGCTAGCTTTCACTAGCCAAGACGGGCAAGGATCCAGAACAGATGTGGTTGCCCGAACCATTCCAAGCACCTTGTCCACTTCCTCGAGCTGCACCATCTGAAACTCATCCAATAATGAAGGACAAGGCCGTGTTCCGGACACTTCAATGGATTCATCTGTCGCAACATCGGAGTCAAGATACCTGCGGATACATGCAATCTTATCTTGAAAGTGTCCAGCAATTTCGTTGTAGCGGGCTTCCGATGTTTCCGTAGTATCGTGGGGGCCAGAGTGTAAGAGCCCACGCACGACTTTAAAAAGCTCCGCTGGGCGGCATAGGGATGATCTAATAGAGGCAGCAAAATAAAGCTTCTTTGCTGTCCTTACCGCTTTTGTATACAACTTATTGGTGGCACTTACCAAGGCATGATTGTATCCACTGGGAGTTTTCCTCCATCTGCACTCCAGCCTCCTCCTCTCATGTTTCATCGCTCTCAGCTCCGGGGTATACCATGGAGCTGTATGAGCTCTACAGCGGAGGGGGCGCGCGGGAGCGATCATGTCAATAGCCCGGGTCATTTCCGTATTCCACAGTGCGACCAGGGCCTCGACAGGAGCACCAGTCCTATCAGCCGGAAAATCTCCCAGAGCCCTCTGAAAACCTGCGAGATCCATCCGGCTCCGGGAGCGGATCAACTTAATAGATCCTCCACCTTTGCAGAGGGAAAGAGCCGCTGTAAGTCTAAATCTCAGCAAGCGGTGATCTGTCCATGACAATGGGGTAGATGAAAAACACCCCACCGCCAGATCACCATCTCCATGTCCAGTGGCGAAGATCAAATCAAGAGTATGTCCCGACACATGCGTTGGGCCGGTAGAAAATTGAGACAGCCCCATTGTTGTCATGGAGGCAATGAAGTCTTGAGCTGCGCCAGATAAGACAGCCTCGGCATGGACGTTGAAATCCCCCAGTACCAAAAGTCTAGGGGATCTCAAGAGCACCTCCGAGACTATCTCTGTCAGCTCAGCTAAGGAAGCTGTTGGGCAGCAAGGTGGACGGTACACCAACAGTATTCCTAGTGTGTCTCCCTGGCCCAATACAAGGTGGAGACATTCCAGACCAGTCGCCATCTGGACAGGGTGCTTGGTGAGAGGGAAAGAACTCCTATAGACCACAGCGACCCCCCCTCCCTGGCCCTCAGATCTACCACAGTGCTGAACCAAATACCCGGGTGGACAAAGCTGGGAAAGAGCAACTCCTCCCTGATCAACCACCCAGGTTTCAGTTATACATGCCAGGTCGGCACTCTCCTCCAGAATTAAATCATGGACAAGTGAGGTTTTATTATGTACCGACCTGGCATTCAAAAGCAGCACTTGGAGATCCGAGAGCTGGCTGATAGGACAACCAACAAACCTGTGGGTATGAGGAGAACCGGAACAAGGCACAGACACAATTTGTCTGGGACGAGTTCCCCTTACCTGGCCTGTTCTCCTCCTAACGCCATACCTCCCATTACCCGTCACTACGTTAATTGGGGCCCCCGAAAGCCCCCCCACGAAGGATGGAATCTTTTCTCCCAGGCACATGTTAAAAATACACAAACTCACACAGACAAGCAATCATACAATCATTCACCCAACAGTAACGCACACACACACCGAACAAACAACATTAAAATTAATTAGTCCTCTTCAAACAACAATGGCAGTCTCGGGCCCCCCAGCCAAAAGATGGGTTTGTTTTCGTTCTCATATTGCTTCAGAAAGCGCAAATTTGATAGATCCAGAAGGATATGTCAGGGAGGGAGGAACTTTCAGGTCCACAAGGTTAAACAGTCCCTCCCTTCACAAAGAGGTGCTGGAATAGCAGGAAGAGAGGAGTGAATGAGCTTTCCTTGAGCTGCTCCAGCAGCCAATGGTCCTTGAGCGAAGCTGGGAAACAGGGCAGTGGACCTTTCACAGCAGGAGGAACTCTGCAGGAAGCAGCCACACTCTACCAGACTGAGGCAATATTCTGGCAAGACAGTCATCTAACACATGCAGGCTTCTCCCTGCTTTTGTTTTTTGATATCTTCTCTTGGAAGCCATGGACTCTGGAGGCTGGGACCAGTGTTTTTAATGCCATCCCCAAGTGTGCATAAAGCGACCGCTTCCTGCAGAGACTAGACTCTGCCCAAAGCATCCAGATTATATCCTTCCTGATCCAAACATTATTTGGGTATTCCCCTGATAGGATTAATAATTTCATGAGGAGAGTGGGGCAATGCTGGTCCTGCTGTCATTAGTGCCTCCAGACTGTCAGCATTTGCAGAAAGGGTTTAAATTTAGGTTTTGCAATTAAAGTGGAGTACAATACTCTGTTGCTCTAATGCAACAAATTCACTACTTTAAAAATGGGCTTTTTGCAGTTAGGCAAGTGACAGGGAAATGTAGTGAAAAGTGTAGGATAAGGAAATGCTTAATGGGAAGACATCAACACCCCACAAGTAAATCAGGCTGAATGCTCAATAAAGAGCAGACATACTCTTTGACTAAATCAGAGTGCATTTTAAATAAACAGCATGTCTTAAAGAACTCCAATTCTATCATTAACCACATGAGGGGAAAGGCCTGGACAGGTAATGCAGGAGCATACATGACAAACATGATCCTGACTCCTCTGAGATATTTTCCCCACTAAGGCAGAGATGGTGAAACTGGCCCTCCAGATGTGGTTAGACTTCAGTTCTCATTAGCCCCAGACAGCCTGGTCAATGGTCAGAGATTATGGGAGTTGTAGTCCAGCAATACCTGAATGGCCACAAGTTGCTCACAACTCTATTAAACTTTCATCCAAGTTCACAGTCCTTTCAGTTGTCCCATAGGAAAGCATGACATAGTTTGGATGAAATTTTGCAAACGTGTTTTCTCCTGATGTTCACCTGCCCATGTATTCGAAAGAGAGTGTACAACTTCAAGAAGGTAATTTTATGTCCCCTGCAATTATCAAAAGCATTGTGATTGATCTGCATTCCTGTGACCTAAGTCCCATAGGGTCCCCCCCCGGGATAATATTGATAATGATAGCAATGGTAATAATAACTGGAATGAAGAATCACTAATCATATTTTGTACCAGTTTGGAAAGAGAGCAATAGAAATATACATACTGGGCTATTAAAGACTAGGAGTGGGATTTAGATGATCACCCTGGGTGTAGTTTGGCAATCTGATGTTTGCTCATACATTCTCTAGCACTGAAATAAAGCTTGGGCTCTTTCTCTGAGAAGTCAGACACAGGATGAGGCTTGCAAGGGTGTTGTATTTCTTTCCTGGCAGATATTACTGTCAATGCCCAATCGTATAATAAAGCCATTTGAAGGAAGGTGTCTCCTGGTTGTATATGCCTAAAATGATCCTGCTCCTACTATGGTTTTATTTGCCTTTTGGGGCAGTGATGAATCAACATACAGATCTCTCAAGCCTACAAATGTCTCCAAATAATTATTACAGATCAGGAGATTACCTCATTACTGGAGTTGTACCTATGAGGGCTGCTATCTATCCAACACATCTGATCCTGTCCGTGATTTCTTCCCGTAAGTGTTACCAGCATGTTAGGCTTTTAACTGTTCTCAAGCAATTCTGTTCCTCTTTGTAATAGTTTGTATTTTGAGTGAGCTGCAGATTCTTACGCTCCTTAGTTCTGATTTGATTAGTTCTGAAAACTGATTTGCAGGGTGACTCGGATGCCAATACAAATAATATGTCCCCCAATGGTCCCTATTTTCTGTGGACAGCTCTGTCTTTGCAATATCTTTTTCCTGATAAATCACTGCTCCTGTGATTTTGCCTGTGGGTGAGATTTGGAAGATGGTGTTTCAAACTGTTGCTAGTCCAAGTAGCTCCATGTACCTTTCTCCTTCAGGTATCTGTTGAACACTCGGTGAATAGTGTTTTATTTCAAGAGACATTTTGAGTGATTTTTTCTGACTTCATGGTTGATTTTATGCTATATCCCTATAAACTATGGTGATAAGAGGCATATAACGTAAGATAAACAAACATGTAAGTCCCATTTCTGCAGAGAGTAGATCATCTTATTTCTAGCTATATTTATGGGAATGCACATTGTCGTAAGTCCTGCTAGGGGCAGAGATTCTTGGAGGATTCAGACAAGGTAATGAGCACACTGGGTTCATTCCTTTCCAGTTGATGAGGGAGAGAAAAAACTGTACAACAAAGAAAGAAAGAAAGGCCAGGTACAGAAACTCACCTCCCTTCTGTTGCCAGAAACCCCTCTGCTGCAATGGCCATGCCCTAGAGCCAGGCCACATTCACACCAGACATTTATTCCACTATAATTCCATTTTAAACAGTCATGGCTTCCTCCAAAGAATCCTGGGAAGTGTAGTTTGTGAAGGGAGAGCTGTCAGGAAACTCTTATTCCCATCACAGAGCTACACTTCCCACAGTGGTTTAACAGTCAGTCCCTTTTTCCAGAGAACTCTAGCAATTGTAGCTCTGTGAGGGGAATAGGGGTCTCTTAAAAAATCTCGGCACCCTTCACAAGTGACATACTGTCCTCCATGCTGAGCTCTCTTGGGTCTTTTATACAGAGCTTGGAAGTAATTCGTTACAAGTGATGAATTACTTGTAATTCATTACTTTTTTGAGGAAGATGTGAGTAATTCCTTTACATTTTGATTGTAATAGAACCAGGAGTAATTTTATTACTTTTGTGGAGTAATTGTAATGTTTCCAGCATTACTTTGGGGCATTACTTGGGGTGGGGGGAAGCAGGGGAAGTCTTCTGCTCCTCTGATTTGTGGATGAAAATCATGTGCCTCAAACTGGGCTTCTGTGCAGCGTTGCTCTTTCCTCATGCTTGTGGGTGGGTAGGAGGTGACGAGGAACAAGACCTTGGGGTCATAGTGGATAGCTCGATGAAGATGTTGAGCCATTGTGCAGAAGCTTTGAAAAAGGCAAATTCTATGCTAGGGGTCATTAGGAAAGGTATTGAAAATAAAACTACCAAATTCATAATGCCCTTATACAAAGCTATGGTGCAGCTACATTTGGAATACTGTCTATAGTTCTGGTCAGCTCACCCCAAAAAGGCTATTGTCAAGTTGGAAAAGGTTCAGAAAAGGGCAGCCAAATGGTCAAGGTGATGGAGCAACTCCCCTTTGAGGAAAGGTTGCAGCATTTGGGGGTTTTTAGTTTAGAGAAAAGTCAAGTCAGAGGTGACATTAGAAGACTATGGTATGGAGAAAGTGGATAAAGAAAAGTTTTTCTCCCTCTCTCATAACACTAGAACTTGTGGACATCTAATGAAGCTGAATGTTGGAAGATTCAGGACAGACAAATGAAAGTACTTCTTCATACAGCACATAGTATGGAATTTGCTCCCACAGGAGGCAGTGATGGCCACCAACTTGGATGGATTTAAAAGAGAATTAGACAAATTCATGGAGGAAAAGGCCATCGATGGCTACTAGCCATGATGGTTACACTCAGCCTCCATGGGTGGAGGCAGTATGCTTCCGAATACGAGTTGCTAGAAACCGCAGGAGGGGAGAGTGCTCTTGTGCTCAGTTCCTGCTTGTGGGCTTCCTATGGGCAACTGGTTGACCACGGTGAGAACAGGATGCTGGACTAGATGGGTCACTGGCCTGATCCAGCAGGCTCTCGTTATGCTCTTATGTTAAAAGTGTGATACTTTTATACAGTATTATGAAAGGCAACTATAATTTCAACTGAAACATATTTATATTAGCAACCTGAGAAGCTTGGGATTACTTAAAATGAATTTTGACTCCCATAACTTTTGTTAACTTCTTACTTAAACACAACTTTTGTTGTAATCTGGTTGCGGAAGGGAGACGAAACGTGCAATGTTTTGATATCTCGTAGTGAAACGGTTCTGTTATTGTTTCTCTATTATTATGTATCATGTCTATTAACTGGATTGTTGCTGCAACTGAACTGCTGAGAGGTGTTGCTCTTTAATGTTGTGTTACTTAGTATGTATTATAAGCCACTTTTGCAGCAAAGGCATATAAAGTCTTTATAGCAGATTGTACTTCGTTTGTCACATTTATATGCCACTTTTCTGCCAACATATTCAAGGTAGTTCACAGTTATTGCATTGAAAGGACTCAGTAAAAAAGCAAAAAGGTAAGACAAATAAATTAAGGTATTGTGGCCACTGCAGGAGGCAATTCTAGGAGGGTAGGAGCCAAATGGCAATGGGTTGGAGCCAGGGCAGGGCTTTTCCCTTCTTCCTATGAAACATTTAGAAGATAGACCTTTGGTCTGACTCTTAATGTCTTTAAACAAGAGGTATAGAATGTCTGTAGGTCTTTTTCATCAAGTAGCCAACCCATAGTCACTGGCATTTTTGTGGAAAAAGCAGAACTTGGAACATAATATTTTACCTGGTCAATATTCCAATTGCTTTTCATCCAGGATATTGGAGAGGAACTACCAGCACATCCTGGCCATCCTGTCTGCTATTAATGAGATCAATGAAAATCCCAAGCTCTTACCCAATATCACCCTCGGCTACAACATCTATGAAAACTGTTTCAGTGTCAGGAAAGCCTATGAAGCCACAGTAGACTTGCTCTCCACTGGGCATTGGATGGTCCCTAATTTCCAGTGTGGAAGGCAAGAAAATCTCCTGGCTGTTATTCAAGGAGGGGACTTTGAAACCTTTTTTCAGATGGCAACCATATTAAATATTTACAAAGTCCCTCAGGTAGGGAGTCATGTTGTCAAATCCACCATACATGCACAGAGTTCAATGGTTTGGTTTTTTTCTTGGGGTGAGCTCCACGTCTGAGAAATCCCTTGGCATAGTACCCAATCCCTCATGAGCCCTGGCACTAGTGGGCTTAGCAGGCAGTGGGGAGCAATGAATGGCAACAGCAGGGTTGCTATGAGCACCAGAGTAAGTTGAAACCACCATTTACATTTTCTACCATACTCTATTGTTCTAGAGCATTTGGGGAGAAAATTAAGGGGGAGCTGCCATTTTAATTTCCTACAATGCCTGAGTGGTGCTATAAGTCACTCCAAGGCATTGTAGGAAGTGTAAAAGGTGGCTCCATTCAAACATGGTACTTAGAGGAACCCTGGGAATGCTGCCCAGGTAGGCTCCAGCAGTTGGCCCAGTGGGAGCACTGGGGCCTCAGCAGCTGCCCAAAGTTGCCAGGTGATGATGCCAGCCTACCCTCTTTTTCAGTAGACCATTACAGGGAATAAGAGGCACAGAATTGCCTTTGTTGATCTTTGAGCAAGCCTTTGCTGAAGGAATGAACAGGTAGAAAACACCTAGGCCTTAACTGTACATTATGGGGGATGGGGAAAATGGGCAAAACTAACTTACACCTCCCCAGTTACATGCCAATAAAGAAAATACATATATGACATGACCCTATATATATACTAATAGTAAAGTCATTCTTTGAGTGCAGATACTTCTGTAGCCAAAACTGTACCACTTGTGCACAAGATCAATGTATCATCAGGATCGGAGGGATCCCAGTGTTTGTCCAAAATGAGCACAAGGAGAACCTACCCTGCTCAGAGAGAGAGAGAGAGAGAGAGAGAGAGAGAGAGAGAGAGACCCAGGGGAGGGAGACAATGGAGTATGGAAAACAGAATGTCTGACTGGCTGGAACCCTGAATAGGTGCAGTCCACACTGCAACATTGTTCAGATCCCCCTTATATCATTATTCTCTCCATACCACAAGTAGTAGCTAATGAAGGATTGGGGAAATTCTGATAAAATTACATTGTGTCACATGCTTTTCGAACTTTAGCTTATGGAGGAGATGCTGATGTATGGCACCCACACATCTCCCCATAGCATGTAGCCTGTGCTTTATGTGCAGTGAGAATTTTAAAGTAGCCAAGTCCCAATAAAAATCAATGAAGCTGGTAATGATTTCCATGATCATGGCAAAATGAAGGCCACTTATGGGAAATGAAGAAAAATTAATTGGAAAAATGGAGCAAAGGAATTCAGTTTGGAGACATTTTATGCTGGGCACAGATGCCACAAGGATGGAATATTTGTCTCTGGAAACAGCTCTGCAAGGGAGCCAAACATACAATAATTGAAAAGAAATGCCAATAAGGCCACAATCATCTTACCCCTTACTTGAGAGTAAGTCCAACTATACCCACTTACCTTGGAGTAAGTCCAACTGAACTCAGTAGGACTTACAGCAGATTTGATGTGTAATAGCATGTTTCTAAGTGGAAACCATTTTAGACCAGCAATGTCTGAGCATTATTTCCAACACTAAGCATTGATTCCTTTCTTACTAGCTGACTTATGGTTTTGTCAACCATATTCTGAGTGATAAAACCCAGTTCCTCTCTTCCTACTGGATGAGCCCCAAGGAAACTCCACAGTACAAGGGGATAGTTAAGTTGCTCCACCATTTCAGGTGGACGTGGGTCGGTCTCATTGCTCCAGACAATGATGGTGGAGATCAGTTTGTGAGAACCTTGAAGGCAACATTCTATGGGCATGGTATTTGTGTAGCCTTCACACACAGGATTCAACAAATGTTTTTTTCTGGCTTTCATGTTTCTAATAAAAAACAGTCATATTTTCATGAATACCTTACACAGAGGAAAGCTAATGTGATAATTTATTATGGGGATTCCGACTCAATGTTTCTGTTGCCTCATATTCTAAGCAAAACTGAAAGAAATTTCAATGCCCCCATAGGGAAAGTTTGGATCTCCACAGCCCTGTGGGGCTTTACCTTAAGCATATCTTTTGCATACTGGGATGTCAAATTCTTCCATGGTGCATTGTCCTTCAGCATCCAAATGGACAAGAGATCAAAATCCCAGAACCTTTTCTTGACTCAAGATGGGGATTCCCTTGATCAAGTTTGGTCAGGAATATTTGACTGCTCTCATTACAACCACAGATTGTCAACAGAAACCTGGAAAAGATGCATGGAGAAGGAAAAGTTGGAAGATCTTCCCACAGCTTGGCTTGGGAAAGGCATGTCTGCTGAGAGCTACAGCATTTATAACGCTGTCTATGTTGTGGCCCATGCCTTCCATGCTCTGATAACATCCATATCTAGCCGCACAATGACTACAGAAGAAGGCATACTGGATCTTTTGAACACAGAACCATGGCAGGTGAGAGAGACATCAGTTGTAATTGAAAAGAAATACTAGTGATGAACTGTACATTTTTGTTTTCATGTACTGTTTTCTTTCACATGACTCTAAGAACCCCACAAGCAGTTTCTTTCTTTCCCAATAGTGAGGGGTTATAGTAAAGTGCTAGAGTATTTATTCTACATGCACCATGTCCAATGTTCAGTTCATGGCATTTCCAATTAAAAGGATTCCGATCATCAAGTTATGACAAAGTGCCTTTGCTTGAGTCCAAGAAGAGCCAATGCTGGTGAGAGGAGGAAAAATTGGGTTAGACAGACAAATAGCCTGAGCTAGCATAAAGCTGTGTCCAATACATGCCCAATTATGGTAGAATCTGAGATGGTGTCCCAGGGGATAAGATGGCCATTTATACGCGATGGTATGGGATGCAAAGCAAAGTCATTAAATAATGAAACATTTGTGATCCTACTCCTAAACTATCCACCCACTGAGGTGTTTCCTCACTGTGCCCCTGCCTGTTTTCTGTTCTCACTTTGGCCTTTTCCAATCCATCTCTGCTGGGGGGGGGGTCATTCTGCTGCACCTCTTCAGTGGTTGCAGTTTCTTGGTTCGCTTGAACATTCCTGCTCATTCAGCAGAATCATCCCTTGTCAAGAACCCTACTCATCCGGGAGTACAACTGGAACTACTACTACTGCGTCATTTATTGTACATCTTGTAGAGTCTGCACCTCTTTACAATTTAAATGAAGTGTACTTGCTTTTGCTAACCATTTGACTTTGCCACTGCCACTATTTCATTCCAGCTTGTTCCTTTAACCACCATTCACTGTGCACAGTTGTGTAGTATAGTCATGAAACTAACAGTCCCAGAGACTTGTGTATAAAAAAATCACTAGAGTTTATTTAAGCTTATTAAAGAGCATATTAAATTTCTTATAGCTATGTATTTAACAACACTTTGGTTTGATAATTGCTTGAATAGGTTACTTTAAATCTGCTTCTGTCATTTTAAAAGATGTTACTGTTGCTATAAAACTAATGTTTCAGAAGTGGTGACTAGTTCTCACCCCATGCAAAGCTAACAGCCAATTCCATTTTTCTCCTCCCCTAGTTAACACAGGGACTTAGAGGGCTTCATTTGAAGTCTTCCTTCTGGTAAGGGACTTGCTGAAGGACTCTGCTCTACCTTGTAGTCTATCAGCTGTCACTCACTCTGGATTCCACCTTTTAAGACTGCTGTTGTTCCCCTGGCAGTCTTGCTTCAGCTTTCCTCTGAAGCCTTCCTTTTAGTCAGGTAGCTCAGGCAGGAAGAAAAGGGGGGGGGGGTCACAGAGGAAAATGAAACAAAAAGGAGGCATGCTCTGGCACTGCTGGTAATCATGAGTTTTTTAAGCTCAGTGCGTTTTGGAGAACTCTCCTTCGTCAAGATCTAAGGATAAAGCACTGTTACAATAATAATGATACTTTGGGGCAACATATTTATCATTGCTTTAAAAAAAACCCACAAAATTGTATAAAATACCATTTTAAACTGTACACTCAGAAATTTCTCTTACAGAAAACAAATTATAGCACATTTGACCACAATAAGAAAACACATGGCATGTCTGAAACAAAACTTCCATATATGGACATAAACCTTTTGCTACCCCTATTCTTGCAAAATTATTACAGAGCCTTCGTTCTGAATTTATAGGAATGCATTTCTGAATTCCCTTAGGACCCTCTAGAAACCCATGTATAAATGCTGCTATCCATGCATCTCTACGATCATTATCCTCCTATAATATATACGAACCTGTATAAACCATTCGGTTTCTTAACTGAGACAAAATCTAAACTAAAAAAGGTCCAAACATTAACATTGTTTTTGTACAGTGGGATAACTCTAACGTCAAGGTTATCCTCCCATTCAGAGTACAAGGCCAATGCTGCTTAATACATTTCTGAGAAAATGTAAAGCATACCCTGCAGCTATGTGGGTAACACTTCAGAGACTAAAGCTGCAATCCAATACACATTTACCTGGGAGTAAATCCCGGTGAACCCAATGGAGCTTACTTCTGAGAAGGCATGTATTCGATTGCAGCCTAATCCTCCCGCCACTTACACATAGCAACTCACAATGTAAAGATTGTGATATTATTGTGACATTAGTATCCCCTTCTACTTGAAGACCAGGCCTCAGCCACAAGGAGGCCACTGTTGCCCCCTCTGAGGTCTTCCTGCTTCTTGAGACCAACTGTTAGCTGCAATCACTCTGGATACATGCTGTCCTGGATACCTGCCTCTGGAAACTCTGGGTGGTATTCAGGGCAACTTCCAACTCTAGTATTATATGATTCCTACTCAGAGTAGACCCATGGACATTAACATACATGATTAACTTTGCTTCATTAATTTCAATGGGTCTGCTCTCAGTAAGACTTAGATGAATACAATCCTCCCTCTCCTGGCTGGCTTCCCTCACCTTCTGTTTTCAATTATTTGCCTTCAGACTTTTCTTCAACTGACTGAGCAACTAACCACCACAACACTGCTGTGTCTGCCCTTATATTCACTATAGGAATTATCTGACCAGTCTTCAGGTTCTCTCTGGAATTCTGTATTATACAGACAGGGCGAACGGGACAAATGAGCTAAGTGGAAGGCACGTCAAACAAATCCTCATCGCAACCATCTTCCATCTGGAAACCTATGTCCTAACTGTGGGAGGCTGTGTGGATCCAGAATTGGCCTCCACAGTCACTTACGGACCCACTGTTAAAGACCTTATCTTGGAAGACAATCTTACTCAGCCACGAGTGATTGCCGTTGAATGAATGAAATGTATACTATAGTCAGCATAGATTTTTTGCATTCTGCAATGTTAAATTGAAAATACTCCATGCCATTCTGATGCTTCCCATAAGTTCATTTCAAAACAAAACCTTACAAAACTTATGGTCCTGAACTCAGAAACGCTTGCTTAACAACCCTCTAAATTTTCATGGTGATACACAAAACAGTCAGAGAGTATTGAGAGTTCAAAGTGTAAAAACAGAGAGAAAAAACAGACCCCTTTTGGACTTTTTCTCATAATCTGTTGAAATTCATTAGAAATCAGCCATGTTCAGGGAGTACCTGTAATGCTATTACTGACCTTGCCCCATACTCTGACCTTCATCCTCTGCAGTTTAAACATTAAAAAAAAAGTTATTTGGGCTGATTGCAAGTGTTGCTACCACTCACCATATGCTCAGAGGCACATACTACCAAATTCTTGCAAGCTACACAGGAAGTGGATTGGACTGTGAAAGACCAACCCAAATTGTGTTTGCATTTTGACAAATTTGTAGGGCAGTACAATATCTCAGAGAGGAGGCCAGGTCTCCTCCTGCTCCCCTGGTGCATTCACCAGCTGCCCATTTTTCCCGCTTTTTAAAGTTTGATAAAAATATTTCGCCCAATCTCATATTTACCATTTCTGGGCAAGGTGATTGAACAAGTGGTGGCCAATCAGCTACAGACACACTTGGATGAAGCGGATTATTTAGATCCATTCCAATCGGGCTTCAGGAATGGACATGGAACTGAAACAGCCTTGGTCGCTCTGGTGGATGATATGAGGAGGGCATTAGATAGGGGTGAATACAACTTCCTTGTCCTCCTGGACCTCTCGGCGGTTTTTGATACCGTCGACCATGGTATCCTGTTGGATCGTCTGGAGGGATTGGGTATAAAGGGCACCGTTTTATGGTGGTTCCACTCCTTTTTCTCCAATAGACACCAACGGGTAGCATTGGGGGATGAGGTCTCTGACCCTTGGCCTCTCACTTGTGGAGTGCCACAGGGCTCTATCCTCTCCCCCATGCTATTCAATATCTATGTAAAGCCGCTGGGGGCTATCATCAGGAGATTTGGGCTGCAGTGTCACCAATATGCAGATGACACTCAGCTCTATCTCTCGTTCAAGTCCTCACCAGAGTTGGCTGTGAAGACCATGTCCAATTGCCTGGAATCCGTGAGTGGTTGGATGGGAAGAAACAGACTGAAGCTAAACCCTGACAAGACTGAGGTGCTACTGGTGGGAGACAAGGCAAGGTTAGGTGATATAGACCTGGTATTCAATGGGGTAAGATTGCCCCTAAAAGACCAGGTTCGCAGCCTTGGGGTCATTCTTGACTCCCAGCTGTCCATGGAGGCTCAAATTTCTGCGGTGAGCCGGGCAGCTTGGTATCAATTACATCTTATACGAAGGCTGCGACCTTACCTTCCTGTTCATCTGCTCCCGCCGGTGGTACATGCCTTGGTCTCCTCTCGCTTGGATTACTGTAATGCGCTCTACGTAGGGTTACCCTTGAAAACGGTCCGGAAACTGCAACTAATACAGAATGCGGCGGCACGTTTAATTAAGAACAGCCATCGCTATGATCACATCACCCCAGTGTTGGTAGATCTACACTGGCTGCCAGTTGCTTACCGGGCCCAATTCAAGGTGTTGGTGATGACCTTCAAATCCCTATACGGTCTCGGCCCAGTTTATCTGAAGGAGCGCCTCCAGTATCACCAATTATGCCGCCAAACAAGATCAGCCACACAGGGCCTTCTCTCAGTTCCATCAGCTAAATCAGCTCGGCTGGTGAGGACTAGAGAGAGGGCATTTTCGGTGGCGGCCCCCACTCTCTGGAACTTCCTCCCGTTCGATCTTCGTCATGCCCCTTCCCTGAATGTTTTCCGCCGGGCCTTAAAGACCTGGCTCTTCAGGCAGGCCTATGGGATTTCTGTGGCGAGTTAGTTTTGCTGCTGCTGTTAATTATAGTTCTTGGTTTTAACCTATTAATTATTGTGTTTAATTATTGTTATATTGTATTTTATTAATGGATTGTACGTCGCCTAGAGTGGCCGTTTTTTGGCCAGATAGGCGACTCAGAAATAAAATTTTATTTATTTAGTAGTAGTAGTAGTAGTAGTAGTAGTAGTATCTGTTGGCTTAACAGCAAGGGGTTTTTGCAAACCACAAGGTGGAATTCTCCCTTCCCCCTGCACAACTTTTAAAGATACAGAAGACCTCTTGGAGCTGTGGCTGACAAGGAATAAGTTTGGACATTGGGTGATAGCAATCCCTGCAGTGCTAAAAAGTGCTGTCTTCCTGCTTCTGTCTTTGCATATTGGGTAATGGTGTGTGCGTTCACATCATGTGAGGAGTGAGATTGTGGCTTTTAGCAGCAATGCATGTGCCTGCCCCTCCAGTTTTCTCTCTCTGCACATGCAGCATGAGGTCCACAAGATCCAAGAAGCACGCACAGCACAGCAGTATCATGGTAGCCATGCACATTAAACAATTTCAGTAATGATGATAATAAAAGTATATGCACTGGGTTTAAAAAAAAACTAGCATATTATACATTTTATCTATCAAATAATTTTTGAAGGGAAATATAAAAGTATACATGCAGTTTATGACGCCATTAAAATGTGTTGATGTATTTTCTAAATATAAGGAGCTGTATAAGTTTATATTTTTGGGGGGCTGCTGAACAAGGCAGTTGATATATCTAATTCATAGCCTGTTTTGAAAGTGCTCCTCCACAAGATTAAACTTTAATCCTATACTCACTTTTCTGGAAGTAAAGCTGCATTCCTAATCCCATTTTCCTGGGAATAAATCTCATTGAATTCAGTAGTTAGTAGACATGGTTAGAATTGTGCTGCAAATCAATGGGATTTACTCTTGAGTAGACAAGAAATGGGAATGGACTGCCTTCAAGTCAATCCTGATTTATGGCGACCTTATGAAGAGGGTTTTCATGGTAAGTGGTATTCAGAGGGGGTTTATCATTGCCTTCCTAAGAGGCAGTGACTGGCCCAAGGTCACCCAGTGAGCTTCATGGCTGTGTGGGGATTCGAACCCTGGTCTCCCAGGTCATATAGGATTGTGTTAATCTCTCTTTCCAACCCTATTTTTAAAAGCTATTAGGCAGGTCTTACTTACATGTCACTGATGATGT
Organism: Rhineura floridana; assembly: GCF_030035675.1. Taxonomy (NCBI): domain Eukaryota; kingdom Metazoa; phylum Chordata; class Lepidosauria; order Squamata; family Rhineuridae; genus Rhineura; species Rhineura floridana. The sequence goes on from NC_084482.1 coordinate 194,886,232, forward strand.
TATTCGTCAGGAAACTAATACTGATTTTAAAAACTTATTCTGCAATGACTTCATATTACCCAGCTGCTGAAACAATTGCACTGGTTGCTCATTAGCTACCGAGGTAAATTCAAAGTGTTCGAGAGCAGGATACCTGAAAGATCATCTTACCCCTTATATACCCAATGAATCACTGTGCTCTGCAGGTGAGGGCCTCCTGCAGTACTATCTCATCAGGAGGTCCACTCCGCACAACATAGGAAGCAGTTCTTTAGTATTGTAGCATCAACTCATTGAAATTCACTTCCCTTAAATATTAGACAGGTGCCATCTCTGTTGTCTTTTCTGCACCTATTGAAGACCTTTCTTTTTCAACAAGCCTTTTAAATACTTTATCCCACCCTGCACCTGTGTTGGAATTGTTTTTAGTTTTTTTAAAAAAACATGTTTTAAAGATTTATTTTTAAATATGTTTTTAGTGTTTTTGTTTGCTGCCCTGGGCTCTTTCTGGGAGGAAGGGCAGGATGTAAATTTAATTAATTAATTAATTAATTAATTAATTAAATCATCATCATCTAACTGGTTTTGACAATAAACTATTATATGTGGTGTATGTATTTTTACAGCTCCAGTGTGTATGTGTAGTCTTTCCAACATCCTTGGGAGGTAAGCTAGGCTGAAAGTTGGTTCAATCAAGCTGCACGTGTGCTGTGTGTGATTTATCAGGGTTGGCAAACATTTTTTGTTGATATTCTGCAGTAAAATATCAGGACTGTAGAATGTTGCAGTTAAAGCAATTGGGGGGGTGGCTTTGTGGACATTTTTCCCCTTTGGGTGATCTGTGAACATTATATGATATCTTTTATTTATTATTTATTTATTTATTTATTAGATTTATATCCCGCCCTTTCTCCCAGTAGGAGTCCACTTTTCAGCTCACTTTTATTCCTCAGCTCTTCCTCCCTCTTTTATCTTTATAGCAACCCTGTGAGGTAGATTGGTCTAAGAGATGGTTCTGTCAACAAAGTTGTGAAACTACCACTTAGATATTGCTCTGTTTCAGAAAGATGTGGGTATTGTGAATACTGTTGTTTTCATAAAGAACTGAGTTTTTTTATTTCCCTGTTTGAAATTTGTTTGAAATGTTTAGCTGCTACTATCTTTTAATGTTATAATATTATTTAATGATTATGATACTTGAACACTTTATTTTCCCTGTTTGAATTTTTTTACCTGCTGCTATCTTTTAATGCTGTTTTAATGTTTAAATGCTACTTAATAATTATATCATTATGGATTTCGAAGTATTTGTTACTATCATTATTATTTAAAGATATATCCCACCCTTCCTCCCTGAAGGAGTCTCAGGCAGCAATTTTAGTGTTGTAAAATGCCTTGTGAGGGCACAAACTCTGAAAGGCAGGTTAAAAAACTGTTAAATAAATACATCTTAAATCAAGACTGTGCATTCAAAATAACTTTCCATATTGGTAATATATGTACACTAGGGGCATTGCCCCAGGGCTCTTCACACACCAACCACTCCTTACCCCTCAGCACTGTTAAACACACACAGAGAGCCCCAGGCACCCCCAAACACACACACACACACACAGGCACTCCCAAATACCTCCCAGGCAACCTGCTCCCCTCACCAACTCTACCCCTCACAATACCCCAGTGCCTCCAGGTGCTAGTGCACACCAAAATCTTCTCCCTCCCCCCAAATAGGGTGTGAAGCTTCCTTCTTTCCCCCAAATGGGTACCTATATGCAGGCCTCACTCTTGCTCTCCCTCTCACTGTGGAGCTCTCCTCCTCCCCTCAATGGGTCTCCAAGCTCCCATCTCACACCCAAAGGGTCAGCAAACTCCCCACCCCCCAAACAGGTATCCAAGGTCCTCCCCCAACCCCCAAATGGGTCTCCAAGGTCCTCCCCCACCCCCCAAATGGGTCTCCAAGGTCCTCCCCCACCCCCCAAATGGGTCTCCAAGGTCCTCCCCTACCCCCCAAATGGGTCTCCAAGCTTGTCCTGCAAATAGGTCTCTAAGCTCCTCCCAGCCAAATGAGTCTCCAAATTACACACTCCAAATGGGTCTCCAAGCTCTCTCTCTCTCGCTCTCTCTCTCTCTCACTCACTCGCTCACACACACACACTCCAAATGGGTCTCCAAGCTGACACACACACTTAACTGGTGTCCAAGCTCACACCCACACTCATACTCCCAAAGGCCCAATCCGCATACAATCCACAAATCCTGTTGGCACCCTGCCTGAGATCATAACAACATTCTGACATTTAAAGTTTAACTCAAAAATCCAGTTGCTCCACATGCATCCTATACATAAATCACTGTTCTAGGTACAGTGAACATTATAGAACTGTGGAACTGAACAAAACAGTGGTTTTCATGATGTTTTCACCAAAATCCCTGTTGTAGATCAAATAATCCCATTCAAATACTGCATTAGTTTCTGTCAAACAAATGGGGGGGGGATGAAGATTGGAAGAAAGAACTGATGCACCTAATTCATTTACCCATCTTGCATATGTCAGCATTTTATCTCTCTCTTTCTAGCTTCACCCTTTTCTGAGAAGTGTCAGCTTCAACAGTACTACTGTGGGTGAGGTGCATTTTGATGAAGATAGGGAAGTGGTGGCTAACTATGATGTTGTGAACTTGGTCACATTTCCTAACCAATCTGCCGTCAGAGTGAAAGTTGGGGTGCTAGAGACCCAGGCGTCCTCAGGTCTAGTGCTGAATATTTATGAAGAGGCCACCATGTGGCCCAACTGGTTTAATCAGGTGGGAAATGTATTTATAGTTTATTTCACCTAGTGATCTCTGGGTTGCCAGGAAGTCTCCTTAGTCATCAAATGCATGGGTAAACATGAATGTTTTCAAATTTCTCTTGAAGGTCAATAATTAGGAGACAGACACACCTCGCAGGGGAGGGCATTCCACAAGTGGGGAGCCAGCACTGAAAAGGCCTTGTCATGGGTCAGTGCTAACTGGGCAGCCCCCTGCGGTGGCACCACTAACAAGGCTTCACCTGCTGATCATAGGACTACCTTGGTGTTCCACTGCTGTGGTGTCATTGGGAATAATAATAAGACATATTTTGTCAGCACAGCTAAAGCTGAAAATCATTTCATGTGAGACAACACACCCTATGTTTGTATGAGAATGTTGTAAAAAATACATAAGACCATTGGGCTATTGTACATTGACATTCTATTGGCTATTAACTATAGATCTCATTTTGGCAAAGTTTTAAATTTTTGCATATATATTTTAAAGAAATAAATTATATTCACTTTGACTACTTTTCTTTGTATGTGTCCTTCACTTTAGGCAGCAGAAGAGCAAGAGAGAGAGAGATTTCATTGTTACACAAGGCATAGACCCATCAGAACAGAATGGTTTACTACCTTCAAACTGTTTCTCCAAACAAATCACAATCTCCTGTAATGCTATCTGTTTTCTTGATGCCCTTCAGACAAGGCCCCGTTCTATTTGTACAGAGAGCTGCCAACCTGGATACAGCAAGGTGGTGCCAGAAGGACAGCCAGTTTGCTGCTATAATTGTACCCGGTGCATAGAAGGGACCACTTCTACTCACACAGGTAAACGGCTTTGAAGAAACAGCAGGCGCTGAGAGATGAAGAACAAGTTCTGAAAAGAAATTTTGCAAATAGAATATGGTCTTTTTGCAAAATTCAGATCCAGAATTTCAAGGTGCAGTTTTATCACAAAACATTTAAATGTTGATTTTCAGGTCTTGTGAATCAATTTAAGGGCAGTAATTTGTCCAATGCAATGCTTGACAGTATTTGCCTTTTATAGCTGTAAGTCTTCAATCAATCTGGAAAGACTCTTTGGTCATTTGCCAACCCGTGACCAAATCTTTTGCCCTGCCCATATCACACTATTGTCATGAGCTGTTACACTGGTGCTACATTGCCATTTGTAATGGCTTAAGAGTCTGACTTCTAGTACGATTCAGTTTTTGGCAAACAAAACAAAACACATCACAAGACTGGGCCTTCAAGACTATTGACTGAACAATTCACTTTAGTCCCCCAAATTAAAATATGTTTTTAAGATGTTTTATTTTTTAAATGCTTTTAAGATGTTTTGTCTGAGATGTTTTAAAATGTTTTTAGTGTTTTCATTCTTTGTTTGCTGCCCTCTGCTCCTTCTGGAAGGAAGGGTGTGATAGATAATAATAATAATAATAATAATAATAATAATAATAATAATAATAATAATAATAATAATAATAATAATAATAATAATAATAATAAAATAGTCCAGGCTCCAGTTGGACATGCACCATATATCTTGGCCTTATTCATCTCAACACCAATCCACTATCAGTTGAATAACTATTTCCTCAGCACTTCAATTGTGCTCCTGATTCCTTAGATAAGATGGGCTTTGATAGCCTGCTGACATGCTAGATTTGTTGGAGATGTTGTTTAGGAACTGTAATAAAAGGCAGAACACTGAGTAAAACTACTAACAAGAAAAAAATGACACATTTATGTCTTGATCATAAGGAAAAATCTTGAAATTTCATATAGTGAAATCATTTTTTCTTTCAGATGCAGATCATTGTCATGAGTGTCCAGAAGATCAATACTCAAACAGTGACAGAGATCAATGTCTCCCCAAGACTATAGTCTTCCTCTCCTACGAAGAACCTCTGGGGATTACCTTTCTTTTCTTTGCCCTATTCCTGTGCCTAACCACAGGTTCTGTTTTAGGAATCTTCATTAAATACCAAAACAGTCCAATAGTTAAAGCCAACAACCGGAACCTCACTTACATCCTCCTCATTGCCCTCCTGCTTTCCTTTTTGTCCTCCTTTCTATTCATTGGCCAGCCTCAAAAGGTCACCTCCGTCAAACAGTCTTCAGCATCATCTTTTCCACTGGTGTCTCTTCCGTGCTGGCCAAAACAACTACTGTAGTGTTGGCATTCGTGGCCACAAAACCAGGGAACAGTATCAGGAAATGGGTGAGAAAATGTTTGGCAAATACCATTGTCCTTTTCTGTTCCATCATTCAGTTTGGAATCTGCATTGTCTGGATTGGAGTCTCTCCCCCCTTCCCAGAATTTGACATGAATTCCCAGGTCGGACACATAATACTGCAATGCAACGAAGGATCTGTTGCCATGTTTTACTGTGCCTTGGGCTACATGGGTCTTCTGGCTGCCATTTCTTTTACTGTGGGTTTCTTAGCCAGGAAGCTACCCGGGGGTTTCAATGAAGCCAAGTTTATCACCTTCAGCATGCTGGTGTTTTGCAGTGTTTGGGTGTCCTTTGTGCCAACCTACCTGAGCACCAAGGGGAAATACACGATAGCTGTGCAGATCTTCTCCATCTTGGCTTCCAGTGCTGGGCTCCTGGGTTGCATCTTCCTTCCCAAATGCTACATCCTTGTACTTAGGCCTGATCTGAATACAAAGGAGCACCTTATGATGAAGAGGAAAGTTTAGGGTTGTTTCAAACGTATGCCTCAGCCAAATTTCAGTGGTTTGTGCAATGGGTGAATACTTAGATTTTTAAAAACTTTTTACTTACCATGGGTCAGCCATCTTTTCCCCAGGAATGCATTTGAGAACATCAGAACATCCTGCATCACCATGTTTCATTGTTTCCAAGAGCATTCTGAACATATTTTCAAAATACACGGCTACTAGGCTGAAGATCTCTGCCATCTCGTTTTGTTTTATAAGTTTATAAATGGGAGTAAGAAAGTAACCACCCCCACCTGAAAATCACGTAGCTTCCATACACACTGAAAATCACAGAAATTCTGTACTCTTGCTTCACAGTAAATGCAGGTAGGGAGAGATTTTCAGTACAGCTTTAGAAACAATAACTGATTCTTCACACAGAGAGACACACACACACCAACGTTATAATCTTAATTTGGGACTATTATGATGATCATCCCTTTCTGACCCTTTTGATGCCCCAAATTCTGAATGATTTAGTCATTAAAATATGATTACATTTCTCTATGTTTGTATCATCATGAGTGAGAAAACGTGCCCATATGGCAGTTTAGACTGGAAGATCCTGAGGGCAAAGATCTGTCTGTTGTGGTGGTGATATTCCTCTGTAAATTGTCATCTATAACAGCCTTTTCCAACCTTTGGGCCCCCAGATGTTCCTGGACTACAAGTTCCATGAGCCCAAGCCAGCACGGCCAATGCTCAGGAATAATGGGAATTGTAGTCCAGCAACATCTGGAGACCCAAAGGTTGGGAAAGGCTGATCTATAGTTTGTTATTGTTGTTATGTGCTTTCAAGTCGATCACGACCTATGGCAACCCTATGAATCAGTGACCTCCAATAGCATCTGTTGTAAACCACCCTGTTCAGATCTTGTAAGTTCAGGTCTGTGACTTCCTTTATGGAATCAAGCCATCTCTTGTTTGGCCTTCCTCTTTTTCTACTCCCTTCTGTTTTCCTCAGCATTATTGTCTTTTCTAGTGAATCATGTCTTCTCCTTATGTGTCCAAAGTATGACCACCTCTGTTTCATCATTTTAGCTTCTAGTGATAGTTCTGGTTTAATTTCTTCTAACTCCCAATTATTTGTCTTTTTCACGGTCCATGGTATCTGCAAAGCTTTCCTTCAACACCACATTTCAAATTAGTTGATTTTTCTCTTATCTCCCTTTTTCACTGTCCAGCTTTCACATCCATATATAGAGATCGGGAATACCATGGTCTGAATGATGCTGACTTTAGTGTTCAATGATACATCTTTGCATTTGAGGACCTTTTCTAGTTCTCTCATAGCTGCCTTCCCCAGTCTTAACCTTCTTCTGATTTCTTGACTATTATCTCCATTTTGGTTAATGATTGTGCCAAGGTATTGATAATCCTTGACAAATTCAATGTCCTCGTGGTCAACTGTAAAGATACATAAATCTTCTGTTGTCATTACTTTAGTCTTTTTGACGTTCAGCTGTAGTCCTGCTTTTGTGCTTTCCTCTTTAACTTTCATCAGCATTCATTTCAAATCTTTACTGGTTTCTGCTAGTAGTATGGTATCATCTGTGTATCTTAAATTATTGATATTTCTCCCTCCAATTTTCACTCCTCCTTCATCTTGGTCCAATCCCACTTTTTGTATGATATGTTCTGCGTACAGATTAAACAAATAGGGTGATAAAATACATCCCTGTCTCACACCCTTTCTGATTGGAAACCCATCTGTTTCCCTATATTCTGTCCCTATAGTAGCCTCTTGTGCAGAGTACAGGTTGCACATCAGGAGAATCAGATACTGTAGCACCCCCATTTTTTTAAAGCATTCCATAGTTTTTCATGATTTACATAGTCAAAGGCTTTGCTGTAATCTATAAACACAGGGTGGTTTCCTTCTGAAATTCCTTGGTCAATTCTGTTAAGAAGAAGAAATCCTTCAGATTAAAAGAAGAGGTGAGGTTCTTCAAATTTAGTCATTCCCCCCCTCAAACTGTAAATTAGGAATTCTGTCATAATTTCCACAGAGTGTCAGAAGTAGCGAGGTTGGAGAAATCTGCATTAAGCAGCCCCAGGGATGGATTTCCCCCTTCTCTGCCCATTCACACTCTAATCAGGATCAGATTCCCCACTTATGAACACCTACCTAATTTGGTGATACTCTGTTTGTATGTGTATGTGCTTGTGTGTGCTCTTGAAGTAGCTGACATCTACATAACTACATTGTAATAACTACATTGTAACTACAAAGTTTATGTAATAATTTAGTTTGCATTTTTATTCCTTTGTTGATTTCTTTGGACTCTGATGTCTTTTTTTCCTGACAGATAGAAGAAAAGGAAATTTAACATGTTCTTTAAGTTCTCTGTCATGCTGAGATAAAGATGGCTGTGAATGACTGTTCCCTTTGTTTTCTAAACATAAACAAGAGAAGAACTTTTTAAACAACAATAACAAAAAACAGAGGGGGTGGGAAATAAAGAAACATAGTGGGGTGGGGGGAATTAAAAAGGGAAGTATTCCAATCTTGCAGGCCCATTGTGAAGGGCTGGGGGCAGGGGTTCTTTCCTTATAAATGAGGGTGAGTGACCAAGAGAGACACAGCCTGGATGCAGAATTAACCACCATCAGTAATCTAGTCAGACTCCACAACTTCTCAGCTGACTCCAAAACTTTTGTTAAACCAAAAATTATGACACTAAAGCTGCAATCCAATACACCCTTACCTGGGAGTAGGTCCCATTGAACCCAATAGAGCTTAGGCATGTATTGGATTGCAGCCTAAGCCTCTCTGGCAGAATAAATCACAGTATAGTTAGCTGTAAGAATAATACATAATATTGTCTACTCAAAAGTAACTCTCTCTGTGTTTAATGGAGGTTTCTCTAAGGTAATGATAGCCTCAGCTTTCTTATGAGTAAGGGGAAGAATGGTCTGTAATTGAATATAAGCAGAGAAGTAAGTTATTTATTTAAACTTGAGTATGTTAAAGGCAAATGATGATGATGATGATGATGAAATAAAATTATTAGCTAACATAAAAATCCTGACAATTCTCACAGTTGTTTTGATGCTGGGCGAGGTGGGTGGGGAATGGAGCTGGTTTTTCAATGGGGCTTACCTCTAAGTAGACATGGTTAGGATTGTGCTGTAAGGCTGCGCATGCCCTATACATTAATTAGACAATGGCTATTCACTGTGTTGAACAGTGGGACTATATGTTGAAGTTTGAGGCTTCAATCCTAACAACTTTACCTGGAAGGAAGCCCCGCTGAATTCAATGGGACTTGTGTCTCAGTACATTCATTTTTTGTATCCATTACTTTGCTGGAAAACTGCTTTATAACATTTGGAGATAGGGTTGCCAGGTTCAGCCTCCAAGAGGTCTTCTGTATCTTTAAAAGTTGTGGAGGGGGATGGGAGAATTCCACCTTGTGGTTTTTCCCATTACAGAGTTGCAAGAACACCTGCACTTGGCTGACCTTCCCTTCTCCTAAAGATTCAGGATCAGTCTCAGGCCAGGAACCTGGCAACTCTACCTGCAAAAAAGCAAAAAAAACTGAATGAATGTTCAGTAAAGACTGGACAGGACATAGTCTTATAAAATTGGTGCAAGGAAATCAGGATGAATGTACAATAAACTGCTAACCTGGAGGAGCCCTTAATTGTTAATTGTATGAGGGAGAAGGCCTGGACAGAATTCTACTCCCCAGGCAATGCAGAAACATACATAAAATCTTGTTTCAAGCTCTTCTGAGAGATTTTCCCACTACGCCAGAGTTATAGCGGTCCACATGTTGTTATACCTCAATGCCCATGAGCCCCAGACAGTCTGGTCAATAGTCAGGGATAATGGGAGTTGTAGCCCAGTGACACTTGGAGGCCACAAGTTGCCCATAACTCCACTATACATTAGTCCAAGTCCACTGTCCTTTCATATGTCCTATAGAAAAGGATAACACAGCTTGGGTAAACTTTTGCAAACATGTTTTCTCCTGATGTGCACCTGCATATGTAACTGCAAAAAGAGTGAACAAACATTACCTGTAAGCAATATATCCTGTTAAATTTCTTCTTTTGTTGTTGTGATTGCTGTATATTTTTCTGGAGTCAATGTAGACCTTTCTTTTTCTGTAAAAAATAAAAAAGTTTATTATGAAAAAAAGAAGAGTGAGCAAAGAGGTGATTATATTTCCCCTGCAATTATCAAAATCATTGTGATTGATTTTTGTTCCTGTGACCAACGTCCCATGGGGCTTTTGTTCCAGAGGTCACTCTTGAGATCAAATAATAATAATAATAGGAACCCAGAATCACTCATCATTTCTTGTGCCAAATTTGGAAAGAGAGCCTCATAAGTAGGTATATGTACAGACTGTCAGTCTGATCTCTGACTGCCTCTCAATTAGCACTGAAGCCAGGCTTGGGATCTTCCTCTGTGATGTCAGACATGGGATGAAGTTTGCAAGGCCGTTGTATTTATTTCCTGGCAAATATATCTGCTAGCGCACTAACTGGGTATAATAAAATCACTTGAAGGAGGGTGCCTCTTGTTTGTGCCTAAAATGATCCTGCTGCTACTATCGCTTCATTTGTACTTTGGGGCAGTGATGAATGCAGATGTAGATATCTCAATCCTAGAAATGTCTCCAAGTAATTATTACAGTCCAGGAGATTACTTCATCGCTGGAGTTATACCAATGAGGACAGCTATCTATCCAACACATGCATTCATGTCTAACCCTGTCTGTGACTTCGTCCCGTAAGTGTTGCTAGCTTTTAAATTTCTCAGCCAGTTCTGTTCTTCCCTGCACTCTGCATGAGCTGCAGATTCCTGGGTTTTAAAAACTGTTTTGCAAGGTGACTGCTAAAGCAGACAGTTCACTTGCAGATATGAATGGCATATGCACAAATGGTCTCTGGGCACAGATGCAGTTTTTCAACACCTTTTCTTGCTAAATCACTGTTCTTGTTTTGCCTTTTGGTGAGAATTGGAAGAAGGTGTTTTGAAATATCAGTCTAAATTGCTTGATGTATCCTTTAGGTATCTGTTGAGCTTCTGGTGCTTGATAAATACTTTTTTATTTTAGCAGACATCCGAAGAGAGGTTTTCTAACTTTATGGTTAATTTTAACTGATTTTATACTCTCACTATTGTATACCGCTTAGAAACTACAAGGTTAAATGATATATACATTATTACGATGGATGGATGGATGGATGGATGGATGGATGGATGGATGGATGGATGGATGGATGGATGGATGGATGGATGGATGGATGGATGGATGGATGGATGGATGGATGGATATCACATTTCTGAATTGATCATCTTATGTCTAGTTGCATACTTGTAAATGTACATCACATTAATAGTGAAGTCATTCTCAGTGTGTGAAAGAAAACTGTTGTGGGATGGAATGGAGTATCCAGGAAAGGACATGGTTGAATTGGCTGGAATCCTAAACAGGAGCACGCTACAGTGCAATGTTTTGTTGCAGGTCCCACTTGTAAATATCAGTATTAGAGAAGGAGGAACAAGGGCTCTTTGCCTCCAACTTTCTTGCAAGAAAGTCCCACTGTGTTCAGTGGGACAAAATCTCTAAAAAGGATGCCTAGGATTGCAGCCTTAGTAGTACTGAGTTATAGAAATTGAAACTGTATTTCATTGAAAATCAATCAATAAATACATTTTTTTAAAACAAAATTTCTTTTCTGGGTATAAGATGAAGAAAAGGAAAGTTAAATTGCTGGATATTAATCATACTTCACTGCGATTCCTCTCTGGTCTATAAATCCCTTTAAATATGTTGGAGTGTATCAAATATGAATTGTTTGTACCTGAATTCATATTTGATACACTGCAAAATATTTGATACACTCCAAAATATTTAAAGTACCTTTGTCACAAATCAATTGATTTAAAAATATGGCTAATAAACCACTTTCTAGCTAATAGGATTGTCATCTTTTAAAAAATCCTTTAAAGATTTTTTTTTTAAAAATAAGTATTCCCAAAACAGCTTTTTTAGTATTTGAAGTAGTGGCAAAGTATGTTACAATTTCACATACTTGGCTATTACTGGAAACACTACAAAAAATTTTGGTAAAGGAGGTCTATATTTTAATTGCATATTGCTTTGCACATGTACATTATTACATATTACTTGATTGCTGGTTGTGGCTTGATTAATGGAAGATGAGAAATGGGAGATAAGAAAATCATGGTGAATTATAGAACAAAATTCCTCCTTACCCTCGTGGATCATTTAATATGGTGTCAGAGACAAAAGGATCTGACAACTATAATTCTGTATGAAAAGTTTTTATATTAGCAACCTGAAAAACCTGGGACTCATTAAAATGAACTTTGACTCCCAGAATATTTCTTACATGATAAATCACAACTTGCATTGTAGCACCATCGGGGGAAGGGAAAAGAAACATGCAACATTTTGAGATATTGTAATGAAATGGTTATGAATTGTTGACATTATGTCTATTACTGTTATTTTGTATGGTATATATAGTAAGCTAGAGTTTCAGGAATGTCACAGAAAAAAATCTCTATAGTAGATAATCCTCTGCTTGCTTGCTACATCACTTTTCTGACAATGCATTCAAGCTGGTTCACAATTATTGTATTCAAAAGACACAACATAAAAGGAACATAAAAGGAAAAGGGGACAGGATAGGAAGAGGAAAATAAGCAAATTAATTTGTCATGGCCACTACAGGAGACAGTTTTAGGAGGGGAGGATCCAAATGGCAATGGGTCCTAGCTAGGGCAGGGCTTTTGCTTTCTTGCTATAAAACATATACAAGATGGGTCTTTGGTCTGATTCAGCAGGACAGATCTCAAGAAGAAGAAGAAGGTCATAGGTCTTTTTTCTAAGTAGCCAGTCCACTGGGAACTTAATGTCACTGGGCATTTTTAGTGGGAAAAGAAGGACTTGAATGTATAAATATTTTTACATGGTCAATATTCCACTTGCTTTTCATTCCAGGATATTGGAGAAGAACTATCAGCACGTCCTGGCCATCTTGTTTGCCATTAATGAGATCAATGAAAATCCCAACATCTTACCCAACTTCACTCTAGGCTACAGGATCTATGAAAACTATTTCAGCACCAGGATAACCTATGAAACAACAGCAGACCTTCTCTCAACTGCGCATTGGATGGTCCCTAATTTCAAGTGTGGAAAGCAAAAAAATCTGGCTGTTATTCAAGGAGGGAACTTTGAAACTTTTTCCCAGATGGCAACAATGCTAGATGTTTACAAGGTCCCTCAGGTATGGATTCATGCTGTCAACCACACTAGGCATGCAAAGCAATTCAAGGATAGTCTTCTTCTCAGGGTCTGATCCAGGTATAAGAGCTCCATTGGCCTAGTATCCCCCTCCCCATGGCACTGGGAGGCTTAACTGATGATGAGCAGCATGAATGACAGCAACAACATTGCTGTAAACACCAGAGTGTGTTGGAACCGCCATTTATATTTCCTAAGTTTGCATTTAAAGCCAAATCTGTCAACTCCACACTTTCTGAAAATATGAGAACTGAAACACAGCCGTCCTTCAACATTCACATTTGTCTGAATGTTGTGGTTATCTAACCAACCAATGTTTATGAAAATGCAAATATTAAGGGACAGTGTGCATAAAAATGAATATACTACTGAAATCAGCACACAAAAATGTATTATATTAGGAGAAGCTGCTTCCAAAATGTGTAATGCAATGAGTACATTAGTCGAAACTGCATAGAAAATGTGTTTATTTGGAGAAATAAGGAAATGAGGGTATATATTAGCATATTGTGGCAGAACGGTGGAGAACTGAATTTAAGATTGGGAAACTGAGAGAACTGAATTGCAAATCCTTCCATCCATAGTTCCTAGGGCTTTGCGGGAAATTTAAGTAGGGTCTGCCATTTTAATTTCCTACAATACTCCACATAATGCTGAAGGAAATGGGGGGAGAAACTTGAGGTGAATTTAATTTTTTTTATTATTATTGATGATCACGTTTTTAAGGTAAATTACAAGAAGGATAACAACCATACAACAATATTACATACACAGTTAATGTATAGAATAGTATTTATTTCCAAGTAGCTTAATGAAAAAGTTAAATTTATGTCTATGTGTTGTTATGTTAAGATCTAAAGTTCAAAATCAACCGTAACAGATGCAAATGTGTCTTACACAAAGTTAGGGTATGTGGTCATTACAATTATAATTTATACATGATTTTTAAAGGTTTTTTAATACAAACAATAGCAAACATTAATACATACATATGATTTTTTAAAAAAAAACAAAATTGTCTCCTGAATCAAAAGTGCCTAAGTATTTAGTCCATACTAATGAATGAATACACACTTCTACTATAGTGCTTTTGTAAAATCTGTGCCTCAATGGAGCAAGATGCGCATCTACAAGCAAGATAACTAGCAGCTTTTACAAAAGCACTATAGTAGAAGTGTGTATTCATTCATTAGTATGGACTAAATACTTAGGCACTTTTGATTCAGGAGACAATTTTGTGTTTATTTAAAATTTCATATGTATGTATTAATGTTTGCTATTGTTTGTATTAAAAAACCTTTAAAATCTTGTATAAATTATAATTGTAATGACCACATACCCTAACTATGTGTTGTTATGTGCCTTCAAGTCGATTTCAAATTACGGTGACCCTATGAATCAGGGACCTCCAAGAGCATCTGTTACAAGCCACCCTGTTCAGATCTTGTAAGTTCAGGTCTGTGGCTTCCTTTATGGAATCAATCCATCTCTTGTTTCGACTTCCTCTTTTTCTACTCCCTTGTTTTCCCAGCATTATTGTCTTTTCTTGTGAATCCTGTCTTCTCATTATGTGTCCAAAGTATGATAGCCTCTGTTTCATCATTTTAGCTTCTAGTGATAGTTCTGGTTTAATTTCTTCGAGCACCCAATTATTTGTCTTTTTCATGGTCCATGGTATGCTCAAAGCTCTCCTCCAACACCGCATTTCAAAGGAGTTGATTTTTCTCTTATCCACTTTTTTCACTGTCCAACTTTCACATCCATACATAGAGATGGAGCATACCATAGTCTGAATGATCCTGACTTCAGTGTTCAGTGATACGTCTTTGCATTTGAGGACCTTTTCTAGTTCTCCCACAGCTGCCCTCCCCAGTCCTAGCCTAATTTATTGACTATTATCTCCATTTTGGTTAATGACTGTGCCAAGGGATTGATAATCCTTGACAAGTTCAATGTCCTCATTGTCAACTTTTAAGTTACATAAATCTTCTTGTACAGTCCCGTGCCAAATGCTCAGCCTCTTCACCAGCAGAATAGTTGCCTGAAGGCAAGGGGCGGCTTGTATTCCCCACCCAGCCTTAGTTCTCTTTAGAGTTTAGCATTCAGCATCTAAGCAAGCAGGGAGATGGGTCAAGGGATGCCCAATGTCAGCTCAGAGCCACTTGGAGCCTAATCAGAGGTTGCTAATGAGCATTTCAGTCTGATGCTCGGCCAAGAGTGCTGTGTGATTCTGGGAAGGTGCCTTGTTAACCAGATAGTGTAGACCTTGGAGCAGTTAACTCCCCGAGAGGTTGTGCTTATCAGCTATTGTTATGCTGTATGATCCTGGGAAAGAGCCTCCTCACTGGAGGGCTATGCTGGGAAAGTCGTGACTTAATCCTTTGTAGTAATTAGTTGCTCATTACTGTGTTGTAAACATGTATCCTATAAAGGGTCCCTGGTTGCCCAGTTCAGTGTTCAGCCTGGCCCACGTTCGTGCAGAATCTGGCAGCCTGTTCCACTTTATTGGGTACACCTGTGGGTCGAAAGCTACTCAATAAACTTTGTCTCCTTTTAAGTAAACCTGCTACGTCTGTCTCATTCGTCTCCCTGGTATCTCTGGAATCTGGAAGCCCATCAGCCTTGTGGCAATACATTTGGCACTGTGAACAGGATACCAAGAGAGCCGAGATGTTCAGACGCATCGCAGGGAAGGAGGATGCGGGTGTCGCTTTGAAGAATCGACTCCCAGGCTGGCCACAGCATGAGGTCGGGGGGGCAGAGTTAGAGAAAGACTATACGCCGGGTGATCTGGTAGTGGCTGCAAGTCTTGGCGGCTGGAAAAGGGGACAGCCCAAGAGAATCACCCGAAGCAGAGTCCAGAACCTGTGGTGTAAAGCCAAAGAATGGGCGGGTAGGCTAATTCGCCAAACCTGGTAGAGATGCCTGAAGCACGCCAAAGTGTGTAGCATCATCACCTCTCCCAACAGGGACCCTGAAACTGAAGATCAGGGAAAGGGGGAGCGCGAAGGAGAAGGCGAGGCAGCAGTGCCTGTGGCACAGGCTAGTTCCCTCTTAAAGAAGAGAGAGCACCAGGAAGAGAGTGTCCCTGAAGAAGAAAAGTAGACCCCATGTGAGGAGGCAAGTGCTCCGCCTGATCAGCTGCTGCAAGGGGTCAGGAGTGGCCCAGGAGTCCAGCTCCCGTCATCCAGAATGGACAGCCGGACAGTGTGGACTGTCAAGAGTTGCAGTCAGCAGTGGAGGAAGACAAAAAAGAAGCTGTGATTATCCCGGAGCCTGCCAGGGGGGCAGACAGCAAAAAGCTGGAAGTAAAGCCCCAAGAGTTGAAGAAAGACAGCCTGGAAAATGAAAAGAAGCCCCGAAAGAAAGTAGGGTAGAGGCAAGCGAAAAGATGCTGCTGATAGATGTCTCCGCCCCGTGTGTGCCAGCTGGGGAAGAGAAAGTGCCATAGGAAAAGTAGGAGGCTCGTTTGCGAGAGGTGCAGCCGCAGCTGGATTTCTTCACCCTGTGTGTGCCTGCTGTTAAAGAGAAATTGCTGGCTGTGGAAGAGGAAAAGCTGGAGGCATGCGCGCATGAGCAGCTAAAATGCCCGGAGAAATGACAATGCAAGAAAAAGTGCCGAAGGGAAAGCCAGAGGTGGGAGTGAAATTCCAAGGGGGGCTCCTGGCACCTGGAGAGATGGGGGGATAAAATTCCCCAGTGATTTTACCCTTTGGGTGCCCCATAACGGTCTCATGTAGGGAGATGCAGTTCCTATGATGAGCGCAGTCCCTGGGCAAATTCCAGCAGTGAGAGGCACCCAGCACCCTGTGCATGTGGAGAGCAAGGGTCGCGGGGAGGGTTGTCTGCCTTTGTTTGAGCCCATGATTTATTGTAAGGGAGGACAGAGACAATCTCTTTCTCCCAACTGGGGTGGGCTAGGCCAGCTAGTCCTGAAGAACATTCCCCCAGATAAAGACTTGTGGCAGGACTTTGATTTGGAGTTGGGGGCAGAAGATGCTGTGGACTGGCTTAAGGACTTTTCCCAGAGCAGGGAGGGGGAAGGAAATGGCTACAGCCTGCTGCGCACCGATGACAAGATACATCTGTTCCTGGAGAAGAGTCCCAAGCCCCTGCAGGCAGCAATGTGGATCCGCTTGGATTGGGAGCTCCGTGAAGCCCCAAGTCAAAGGGCCATGTGGGCAACCACTTGGCCTGGGGGTGGCGGTTATGCATATGGGACTGTGTACTGACTTGCTGTAAGTATTCTTCTGATGATTTCAATACTGCCTTTTGGAAATGCTGTTAACTTGTGCTGTTTGCATGCTGGTGGGGGATATCAGCTGTTTGATTATTTTTTCCTTTAGGGATTATGCTGATAGGTTTTTGCAATAAGGTTTTAATGTTTAAGATTTATCATGCTGTGTCTGTTCAATTGTGGGAGGGTGTACTAGCAACTGGATTCAAGCTGTAACCCGAGTCCATTCTGGTTTCAGGGGATCAGGGGGTGGTCAGTTACCAGTTGTTACAATTGGAATCACTGTCTTATGTGGTTTGCTGCCCATGTATCATGTGCTTATATTGTTGGTGTATTATTAGTATGTAATGTGTAATGATTGATACCCCTCATGGTCGAAGGATAGGGCAAAGAAGATCTGGACCTTAGGGCATGCACGTTGTGCGTTCCTTGACCATCTGGGGGTGGAATGTACCAGCCCGTGCCAAATTCTCAACCTCTTCACCAGCAGAATAGTTGCCTGAAGGCAAGGGGCGGCTTGTATTCCCCACCCAGCCTTAGTTCTCTTTAGAGTTTAGCATTCAGCGTCTAAGCAAGCAGGGAGATGGGTCAAGGGATGCCCAATGTCAGCTCAGAGCCACTTGGAGCCTAATCAGAGGTTGCTAATGAGCATTTCAGTCTGATGCTCGGCCAAGAGTGCTGTGTGGTGCTGGGAAGTTGCCTTGTTAACCAGATAGTGTAGACCTTGTATCAGTTAACTCCCTGAAAGGTTGTTCTTATCAGCTATTGTTATGCTGTATGATCCTGGGAAAGAGCCTCCTCACTGGAGGGCTAAGCTGGGAAAGTTGTGACTTAATCCTTTGTAGTAATTAGTTGCTCATTACTGTGTTGTAAACATGTATCCTATAAAGGGTCCCTGGTTGCCCAGTTCGGTGTTCAGCCTGGCCCACGTTCGTGCAGAGCCTGGCAGCCTGTTCCACTTTATTGGGTACACCTGTGGGTCAAAGCTACTCAATAAATTTTGTCTCCTTTTAAGTAAACCTGCTAAGTCTGTCTCATTCGTCTCCCTGGTATCTCTGGAATCTGGAAGCCCATCAGCCTTGGGGCAATACACTTCTGTTGTCATTACTTTAGTCTTCTTGACGTTCAGCTGTAGTCCTGCTTTTGTGCTTTCCTCTTTAACTTTCATCAGCATTCATTTCAAATCATTACTGGTTTCTGCTAGTAGTATGGTATCGTCTGCATATCTTAAATTACTGATATTTCTCCCTCCAATTTTCACATCTCCTTCATCTTAGTCCAATCCTGTTTTCCATATTCATATAGATTAAATAAATAGCGTGATAAAATACACCCCTGTCTCACACCTTTTCCGATGGGGAATCAATCGCTTTCTCCATATTCTGTCCTTACAGTAGCCTCTTGTCCAGAATATAGGTTGCACATCAGGACAATCAGATGCTGTGGCACCCCCATTTCTTTTAAAGCATTCCATAGTTTTTCATGAACTATACAATCAAAGGCTTTGCTGTAATCTGTAAAGCACAGGGTGATTTCCTTCTGAAATTCCTTGGTTCGTTCCATTATCCAATGTATGCTTGCGACATGATCTCTTGTACCTCTTCGCTTTCTAAATCCAGCTTGGACATCTGGCATTTCTTGCTCCATATGTGGTAAGAGCCTTTGTTGTAGAATATTGAGCATGACTGTACTTGCATGGGATATTAAGGTAATAGTTCGATGATTACTGCATTCCCTGGGACCCCTTTCTTTGGAATTGGGATGTATATGGAATGCTTCCAGTCTATGGTCCATTATTTTGTTTTCCATATTTGTTGACAAATTTTTGTCAAAATTTGGATTCAGTCTGAGTAACTTGTAGCAACTCTATTGGTATGCCATCTATTCCTGGTTATTTGTTTGTTTCAAGTACTTAAGAGCAGCTTTCAACTCACATTATAAAATTTCTGGTTCTTCATTATACGGTTTCTCTGTGAATGAATCTGTCATCCATGCTTCTCTTTTATATTGTTCTTCACTGTATTACTTCCATCTTCCTTTTATTTCTACTGTAAATTGTAAATTGTATTGTTTTATTGATGTATTTTGAAGTATTCTGATGTATTGATGTATTTTATTGATGTATTGATGTATTGATGTATTTTTATATTTGTGTTTTTTGTAAGCTGCCTTGAGGGCCTTTTGGCTGAGAGGCAGGGTAGAAATAAACAACAACAATAATAATAACAACAACAACAATAATAATTTCATCTTGGTCAGTCAGTGTGTTCCCCTGTTGATTGCTCAACATCCCTACTCGTGGTTTAAATTTCCCTTTCATTTCTCTAATCATTTGGAATAGGGCTCTTGTTCTACCCTTTTTGTTGTCCTCTTTTATTTCTTTACAATAACTACTGTAATAGCTCTCATTGCCCCTATGTACTAGTCGCTGTATTATTTCATTTAGAGTTCTGATCATGTTCTTGTCTCCTTTTGCTTTCCTTCTATGTTTAACCATTTCAAGAGTTTCTTCAGTCATCCATTGAGGTCTTTCTCTCTTTTTAACGAGAGGTATTGTCTTTTTCCATTCTTCCCTGATAATGTCTCTGACTTCAATCCATAGTTCTGGTTCTCTGTCAACTAAGTTTAAAGCCTCAAATCTTTTCCTTATTTGATCTTTATATTCTTCTGGGATGTTATTTAAATTGTATTTTGGCATTGTGATTGCTTTGTTGTTGTTCTTTAGCTTTACTCTGATTTTCAATATTACCAGTTCATGATCTGTTCCACAGTCTGCTCCTGGTCTTGTTTTTGCAGAAAGTATGGAACTTCTCCATCTTCTGCTACTGATTATATAATCAATTTCATTCCTATATTAACCATTTGGTGATGTCCACATGTACAGTCACCTTTTCGGTTGCTCAAAATGTGTTCACAAGAAACAAATTATTGGCTTTACAGAATTCAATGTCCTTTCTCCTGCTTCATTTCTATCTCCTAAGCCCCATTTTCACAATTTCTAGTTCTTCTCTGTTCCCTACTTTTGCATTCCAGTCCCCCAAGATTATCAGAGCATCTTGTTTTGGTGTGTGATCAATTTCTTCCTGTGCTTCTGAGTAAAATCTCTCCAATTGCTCTTCTTCTGTGTTTGCCGTTCGAGCTTACACTTGGATGATGGTTATGTTAGGTTTCCCATTAAATCTCATTGATATAATTCGCTCAGACCTTGCATTATAGCTCCTAATTGCTGTTGCTACATCACTTCTCACTATTAAAGCAACCCTGTTTCTTCTTAATTTCTCATTTCCTGCATAAAATATTTTGTAGTTGCCTGATTGAAAGTGTCCCATTCCCATCCATTTTAATTCACTCACACCAAATATTGTAATGTTGATGCATTCCATTTCTTGCTTGACAATTTCTAACTTTCTCTGATTCATGCTTCTCACATTCCATGTTCTTATTGTGTGCATCGTACAACTCCAGACTCTCCTTTCGCATCTGTGCACATCAGCCTCTGGGCTTCCTTTCGGCTTTGACCCAGCTGCGTCATTAGTCACAGCACTACTCATACTTTGTTCTTCCCCAGTGTCTCACTGAGTGCCTTCTGACCTGGGGGTGTCATCTTCCAACACTATCTCATATTGCATTTTGGATACTCTGTTCATAGGGTTTTTGTGGTAAGAAGTATTCAGAGGTGGGTTACCATTGCCTTCCTCTGAGTTTGGCTGCATCTTAGTCTGGTGTTTCACCTTTGACCATTCCGCCTTGGGTGCCCCTGCTAGGAGTTTAGCCTCTTGGTCTAAACTCCTGATGGCATTGCTCTCAGTTTCTTCAACACTCTCAAACCCCCTCACCACGTTAAGGTGTGCATCCTAGAGGAGGAATTTATGTCTATAAAGTATATGAATAGAAAAACAGAAATATTATATTATATTTCTAGCCTATATAAAACATGATAAAGTGTTTATAATAAAAAGTATGTTTTCTATAATTTCTCTATGCCTACTAATAATTAATGTTTATGTATTTGTTCTTGAACCTTATTGTTCCAGTATAGTATAAACAAGCTACTTTTTCAATAAAGTTGTCCTCTATTTGCCTGCCTTCTCTCACTCCAAACTCTCACTCTTATTTTGAGCACTCCAAACAAGAATTGGATGTTGCACAAGTTCCTCCCCTGCCCCTCCTACAACACACCCCCAGAACACTCCTTTTGGGGGGCTTCCTTTGACTTCTGCAAGCACCTCTTCCACTGAGTTGAGCTTTCCTGGTGGACCCCAGCTGAGCTGGCAGGGTCCCTGCTGCACCGTGGCTGAGCCAGGACCCTGACAGCTCGGCCAGGGGTCTGCCATATCCAATTCCCCTCAACCCTGCATAAATACAAGTTGGATTGTGCCTTTATTGAACTTAACACTTCAGATCTTGTGCTCTTTCTTAATGTACCAAATCTTTTTAATAAATGTGTTATGATATGCCATGTCTGCAAATACTAAATGAAAGGTGCCTATTCCTGCCTTATCTCATTTATTACCTGATGGTGCAATATGACTAAACTTTCTTTCATCATTGGTTTTAATTTGCTTAATATGTTTGCCTCTCACAATATCATGCTTCCTAAAAGTACTTTTCTTTTGTATTCCTTGGGAAAAAAATTGTGTGAGGAAACAGGTTTTTTACCAGGTGGCATAGATATGTGAGGTTTTCACTGATAATTTTAAGGTTTTTTTTGTAATATGAAAATAGAAATGGACTGCCTTCAGGTCGATTCCGACTTACGGCAACCCTATGAATAGGGTTTCCATGGTAAGCGGTGTTCAGAGGGGGTTTACTATTGCCTCCCTCTGAGGCTGAGAGGCAGTGACTCGCCCAATGTCACCCAGTGAGCTTCATGGCTGTGTGGGGATTCGAACCCTGGTCTCCCAGGTTGTAGTCCAACACCTTAACTACTACACCACACTATATTTTTGTTTCCTTAGCTGACTCGCTTTGTTCTATTTTTGTAACTGTAGAGTTTTCAAACCAGCTTATCTAGTGACTGAGCATAGCAGCATTATAACAACATTTTATATTGGAATATAACTTGGTGTAACTCTGGGTCTTTTACCTGCCCAAAGAAAGTTAAGCAGAAGTTCTTCGCTTTTTTTAAATTAAGGTTGGTGTTCAGCTTTCATATTATTGTTAAAAATAAAAATAAGAACTTGGGCATAATAGTCATTTTTATAATGGAAATTCTACCAAGCCATGCTATATTTGGAGTTTTTCGCCAAGAAAATTGTTCTTTTTTATAATTTTGACATTTGTGGTTTTTTGCATTTGGTTGCCAAACCACACTACTTTTAATGAATTAAACTTGTAGCCAGAGATTTGTCCAAATTCACTGAATATCTGTAAAACCTGTTCAAATTATTCTTCTGGGTTTTCCAGAATCAACATTATATCATCTGCATAGAGATTTATCTTTAGATGAAAATGGAGCAACGGTCTGGAAAAATGTATACATGGCACAGATGTTACAAGGTTGTACCCCACAGATGAAATATTTGTCTCTAGAAACAGCTCTGGAAGGGAGCTAAATATACGATTGAAAAGAAATATCAATAAAGCTGCCCTATAGCCACATACATTGGGTATAGGTGAGCTCTCAGCAGACATGTTTAAGATTGCTGTGCTACAAAGAAACCATACCGCCCTGGGCTCCTGCTGGGAGGAAGGGCGGGATATAAATCAAATAATAAATAAATAAATGTTAGGCAAGCAATGTCTGAAAATTATTTCCAACACTAAGCATTGATTCTCTCCTTTACTAGCTCACTTATGGTTTTGTCAACCATATTCTGAGTGATAAAACTCAGTTCCCCTCTTCGTACTGGATGAGTCCCAAGGAAACTCCACAGTACTTGGGGATAGTGAAGTTGCTCCAGCATTTCAAGTGGACGTGGGTCGGTCTCATTGCTCCAGACAATGATGGTGGAGATCAGTTTGTGAGAACCTTGAAGGCAACATTCTTTGGGCATGGTGTTTGTGTAGCCTTCACATATGCGATTCCACAAGTATTTTCTGTTAACATTTATATTCCAAGACAAGCACTAACACGTTTTCGAATGCACATTATGCAGAGAAAAGCCAATGTGATAATCTATTACGGCGATCCTGACTCAATGTTTCTGTTGCCTCATGTCCTAAGCAGAACTGAAAGAAAATTCAACGCCCCTGTAGGGAAAGTTTGGATCTCCACAGCTCTGTGGGGCTTCACCTTAAGTACATCTTTTGCATATTGGGATGTCAAATTCTTCCATGGTGCTTTGTCCTTCATTATCCAAACAAACAGGAGGTCAATGTCCCAAAACCTTTACTTGACTCAAGATGGAGATTCCCCTGATCAAGTTTGGTCAGAAACATTTGACTGCTCTCATTCCAACAGCAGATGGTCTAGGAAAACTTGGAAAAGATGCATGGGGAGGGGAAACCTGGAAGGTCTTCCCACAGCATGGCTTGAGAAAGATATGTCTGCTGAGAGCTACAATATTTATATCACTGTCTATGTTGTGGCACATGCCTTCCATGCTCTGATTACTTCCTTATCTAGCCACAGGATGATTGCAGAAGAAGGCAGACTGGACCTTCTAAACATAGAACCATGGCAGGTAAACTAGACTTACAGAGAGAGATCGACTGAAACTATAACTGTAATGGTCTAGTGCATGTTTGTTGTTGCCATGAAACATTTTCTGTCACTCAGATTCTAGGACCCCCTTAAGCAGCTTGTCACTGCTTGTTGTCCCAATACTGAGAGACTGTAGTATAGTGGTAGAGTACATCCTTTGTTTGCAGAAGGCCACAGGTTCAGTCCTTGCCATCTCCAGTTAAAAGATCCAGGTAAAAAGGTGATGCAAAAGAGCCTCTGCCTCATACCCTGAAGAGCTTCTTCCACTTAGAGCAAGCAATATTGGGTTAGAAATTGTATGGGTGTTATGTATGTGTACATATGTGTGAATGTGCAAACGAGTATCAAAGAGAGTGTGGCAGGACACATACACATACTACTAGCTCTGTGACCATGCCCATATTGGTTATGGGCCTGCCCTTTCTGAATGAGAAATAGTAAAAGTGATTAGAAAGGCAGAAGTGATGCAGCTAATATCTTCCTTACCCTTTTAGAACTCCGTCTCGCTAAATTAGAGCCATTTCAACTAAATCTTCAGTGCCTATTGAAGACCTTCCATTTTCAACAAGTAATTTAAGTGAAGATTCTTATCCCAGCCCATATCTGCATTGGATGTGAAATTGTTTTTGTATATGTTTTATAGTTAATTGCTTTGGGATTTTCATAGGAAATGATTCATAAATAAAATAAATAAAAATAATTTACCCATCTGGTAAATGTTGGCATTTTATCTCTCTTTCTAGCTTCATCCTTTTCTGAGAAGTGTTAGCTTCAACAGTACTATCATGGGCGAGGTGTATTTTGATGAGGACAGGGAGCTGGTGGCTGACTATGATATTGTGAATTTGGTCACATTTCCTAACCAATCTGCTGTAAGAGTGAAAGTTGGGATGCTGGAGACCCAGGCATCCTCAGACCTACAGCTGACTGTTAATGATGAGGCCACCGTGTGGCCCAACTGGTTTAATCAGGTAGGGAATGTATTCATGTTTTACAAGCTGGTGTAATGTAGTGGTTAAGAGTGTGAGTTATTAGCCAGAATAACTCCAAATCAAATTACCAATGAATTTAGTAGATGGCCTCGTTCAAATCACTGTCTCTCAGTGGGGGATATTAATATTTATTTATTTATTGTAGCCATTAATATACTGCTTAATCATTCACATTTCCAAGGTATACATAAAAACAGGCCATGCATAAATTAAAACTATACAATCATGATAAAACCAAACACTGCCTTAAAACTATTTCTGGAACAAAAAAGTTGTAGTTATGTATCACTGAACACTGAAGTCAGGATCATTCAGACCATGGTATTCCTGATCTCTATGTATGGATATGAAAGTTGGACAGTGAAAAAAGTGAATAAGAGAAAAATCAACTCATTTGAAATGTGGTGATGGAGGAGAGCTTTGCAGATACCATGGACTGCAAAAAAGACAAATAATTGGGTGTTAGAACAAATTAAACCAGAGCTATCACTAGAAGCTAAAATGATGAAACTGAGGTTATCATACTTTGGACACATCATGAGAAGACAGGATTCATTTGAAAAGATAATAATGCTGGGAAAACAAGGGAGTAGAAAAAGAGGAAGGCCAAACAAGAGATGGATTGATTCCATAAAGGAAGCCACAGACCTGAACTTACAAGAACTGAACAGGGTGGTTCATGACAGATGCTCTTGGAGGTCACTGATTCATAGGGTTGCCATAAGTCGTAATTGACTTGAAGACATGTAACAACAGCAAATGCACCTGATGTTCAACAAGGAGATGTCTGTCCAATCTCAGTTAGGAGGGAGCTCCACAGGCTTAGACCCATTTCACAGAATGCACAGCCTTTAGTTGCTTATATAAGCCATGCCTCTGAGCCATGGAGGACCACCAACAGAGACTACCCCAAAGATCTTTATCATCAGGCCAGGGCATAAGGGATCAGGTGGTCCTTAAGATATTCTGGGCCCAAGTTGTTAAGGGCTTTGTAAATTAATGCAAGAACCTTGAACCTGACCTGGTAACACATATGGGCAACCAGTGCAAGCCTTTCATGTACTGACGATAGTCTGTCCCCATCAACAGTCTAGCTGCAGTATTTTGCACCAGCTGAAGCTTCCACACCAGGTACAAGGGTAGCCCCACACAGAGCACATTGCAATAATCAAGCCTCAAGGTTACCAATGGATGAATCACCACAGCCAGGCTATCCTTGTCTAGAATTTCCATAGTGGCGCACCAGCCATAGCTCGTAAAAGGCTAACTGAGCCTCAAGTGACAAAAATGGATCCAGAAGCCTACCTCCCTTCAAATTCTGAACCTGTTCTTTCAGAGGGAGAGTAACCACATCCAGAACAGGCAAATCCCAGACACTGCAACCAGCCACCCACAGTTCCTCTGTCTACCCAGGTGTCAAGCTCTATTAGCCCTCATCCATTCCACAACTGCATCCAGACAATGTTCCAGACCATGCTCGGCCTCCCCTGACTCAAATTTTATGGAGAATGCTTGGATTAGAAGATCATGTATAAGACTGAAAGAACCACTTTGCAGGACCTTAACAACCTAGTTATTGCATAAAATATGGACTACAGTCCAATGAAGCTTATGCCATAATAAATGTGTTGGTCTTTAATGCCCTGATGGATGTGCTCTGACA
Organism: Rhineura floridana; assembly: GCF_030035675.1. Lineage (NCBI taxonomy): Eukaryota > Metazoa > Chordata > Lepidosauria > Squamata > Rhineuridae > Rhineura > Rhineura floridana. The sequence goes on from NC_084482.1 coordinate 194,912,570, forward strand.
GGGCTAGCCCAAGCATTAGGCAAACTGAGATGGCTTCCTCAGACAGTGGATGCTGTTGGGGTGGTGGTACAGAGGGGTGTCATAGTGTTGAAGGACAGGGCTATGTGTGCCATGTGGCAGTGGACAATCCTGCCCCATCACCAATTTTGAAGTAAAATTCAACTGCCAGACCAGTCAATCTCTGTATGTATACTTGGGGACAAGGGGATATTTAGTTATTCACCACAGGCTGCAAAATATCTTGGGATGCCCCTTCCTTTAATCACAATAAAGAGAGATTTCAGTTATTGTGCAAATCATAGATTCATCAGAACAGAATGGTTTAGTACCTGCAAACAAAGCAGAACAAAGCTAGGCAGACACCTAAGCGGGGCGGGGGTGTTGGATTCGATGGCCTTATAGGCCCCTTCCAACTCTATTATTCCATGATTCTATGAAACTTTAAACACTGTTTCTTGATGCCCTTCAGACAAGGCCCCGTTCTACTTGTACAGAAAGCTGCCAACCTGGATACAGCAAGATGGTGCCAGAAGGACAGCCAGTTTGCTGCTATAATTGTACCCGGTGCATAGAAGGGACCATTTCTACTCACACAGGTAAATGGCTTTGAAGAAACAAGAGGCACTGAGAGATGACAAGCAGGTTCAGGATGAAAGTAGCCATGTTAGGTCTGAAAATAAATGTTGCAAATAGAGTATGGTCTAAAGATGCAGATTTATCACCAAATACTTAAATGTTAATTAAATGTTAATTGTGAATCAATTTCAGAGCACTATTTTTGTCCAGTGCAATGCTTGACAGTACATGCCTTTTATGGCTATGGTCTTCCATCAATTTCGAAAGACTCTTTGGTCATTTGGCGACCCATGAGATCATGCTATTGTCATGAGCTGTTACACTGGTGCTACAGTGCCACTCACAATAATGCAATGGCTTCAGGTTCTGGCTTCTAGTACTATTCAGTTCTTGGCAACCAAAACAAAACACATCACAAGACTGGTCCTTGAAGACTATTGGCTGAATAATTCAATTTAGTTCTCCAAATTGTCCGAGCTCTGATTTAGACATGCACTATATATCTTGGCCTTATTCATCTCTACACCAGTCCATTATCAGCTGAGTAACTATTCCCTCAGCACTTCAACTATGCTCCTGATTTCCTAGATAAGATGGGCTTTGATAGCCTGCTGCCATGCTAGATTTGTTGGAGATTTGAAGTTTCATGTAGTGAAATCATTTTTTCTTGCAGACATAGATCATTGTCATGAGTGTCCAGAAGATCAATACTCCAACAGTGACAGAGATCAATGTCTCCCCAAGACTATAATCTTCCTCTCATATGAAGAACCTCTGGGGATTACCTTTCTTTTCTTTGCCCTATTCTTGTCCGTAACCACAGGTACTGTTTTAGGAATCTTCATTAAACACCAAAACACTCCAATAGTTAAAGCCAACAATCGAAACCTCACTTACATCCTCCTCATTGGCCTCCTGCTTTCCTTTTTGGCCTCCTTTCTATTCATTGGCCAGCCTCAAAAGGTCACCTGCCTTCTCCGCCAAACAGTCTTCAGCATCATCTTCTCCATTGCTGTCTCTTCTGTTCTGGCAAAAACAGCTACTGTGGTGTTGGCATTCATGGCCACAAAACCAGGGAACAGGATCAGAAAATGGGTGGGAAAATGTTTGGCAAATGCCACTGTTCTTTTCTGTTCCGTTATTCAGTTTGGCATCTGCATTGTCTGGATTGGAGTCGCTCCCCCCTTCCCAGAACGAGACATGAATTCCCAGGTCGGACAGATAATATTGCAATGCAATGAAGGATCTGTTGCCATGTTTTACTGTGCCTTGGGCTACATGGGTCTTCTGGCTGCCATTTCTTTTACTGTGGCTTTCTTAGCCAGGAAGCTACCCGGGGGTTTCAATGAAGCCAAGTTTATCACCTTCAGCATGCTGGTGTTTTGCAGTGTTTGGGTGTCCTTTGTGCCAACCTACCTAAGCACCAAGGGGAAATACATGGTAGCTGTGCAGATCTTCTCCATCTTGGCTTCCAGTGCTGGGCTCCTGGGCTGCATCTTCCTTCCCAAATGCTACATCCTTGTACTTAGGCCTGATCTGAATACAAAGGAGCACCTTATGATGAAGAGGAAAGATTAGGGTTCAGCTAAATTTTGAGGACTATGAGGTGGATGAAACCCTCTCAAAGACTGGAATGGGGAAATGTTTAAATGGGGAATTATTTTTTTACTTACTCATATGGACTGCAATATTTTCCTCTAGGAATGCCTCTGTTACATTACCAAAGCAGAGGGCAGCCGGGTTGTCAATTTCCGCTTTGTTTTTTAACAAAGGGTAAAATCCTAACCACCATGTATAAATTTAGGTAGAAAAGTAACAACCTCACCTAAAAGTGCTACAATTTTCACCCTGCCCCCAGAAAGAATTCTTTCCTCTCCTACCTCTGCAGGGGATGAAGGTCCTACGAGTGTGTTGGGGGAGATTTTTCAGCACAGCTTTAGAGAAAACAGTGGGTTCTTTATATATTATTTTATACTGTGATATTCTCAGCAGAAATAATAATGTAGTTATGGTGATTTTCTGTCTGGACTACTGTAATGTGCTATATGTAGAGTTGCCCTTGAAGATGATTCAGAGGCTACAGCTAGTGCAGAATGTGTCTGGTAGGCTGGTAGTGAGGCAGCCTAGTAGGACCAAGTGTCAACAGTCCTGACCTACCAGATTTGATTCAAGGTGTTAATACTAGCATATAAAGCCCTAAATGACTTGAGACCCAAGTATCTAAAAGAATGCCTTCCCCAGTATCAACTGTCTCAGACCCTTGCTGGTAGTGCCACCACCAAGTGTTAGTTAGTTAGTAGTTATTCTTTATTTATATCCCGCCATCCTTCCAATACTGGAACTCGCGACAGCTTCCAGATAGAAGCACGTATAATTAAATCATACAGAACCTACATTAAAATAAGACTTCCGGGAAGGGTGACTTCGCTTGTGCCTGCTTTTGGGACGGGCTCCCGCCTCAAAAGAAGCTTATTCAGATATAAATCAGTCAGAACATTTTTTTTTTTGACTGATGAAATTTCTCCCGGGCAGGGAGAAACGTAGAGATCAACCTCAAAGCCTGTTTTTGTTGGGAGGACTGGATTTCATTAATTTATGAGATAAGGTCCAGCCAACAATGCCGGACGGACTTTCTAACAAGCTCTATCTGCTTAAGCGATACGTTTATCTTTTCTTCAAAGAGAGAACGGACTAACAGGCAAGCACCCTTCTTTCTATTATTTTTTTTACTTGGTTTAAATTGTTGCAGTAAAAGGAGATTTGTCAGATTGATCGGCTTTGGACAACTTCTGGGTGAGATATAGCTCTTCTCTGTTATTCACGAAATTAACAGCTTATCTCTGTTTCTGTCGCAAAAAAGCTGTCCTGGAAGTGCATTCTAAAGATAATAAACAGAAGAGGGATTTCTATTCCTGATTTCTATTCCGAGGAATATTATATTGTCTGGGACTATTCTCTTTTTGGTCTATTTTATTTTGACGAATCTGCTTCTTCATGACGCCACTAACTGTTTTGATGCTGGGAACTACATTTGTTTTGCATTCTTGAACATAGAGAGATAAGGCAGGTTGCTCTGTTTATACTCTGATGTCATCAAGCCTGGAATATTAACCCAATTGTTGCTGAAATAAGAAGTGGTTCTTCTTTATTTTTGTTTTGCTTTGTTTTCGTGGTTTTAAAAATGGCAATCAAGAAAGTGGCTGAGAATCTGGAAGTAATTATGTTTCAGAAAATAATGGATGAGATTGAGATAACGAAACAAACCCTGCGACAGGGTAGTAAGGAGCTGAAAATTGAACTGAGCAAAATGACGCAGGAGCTTAAAGAAATAGGGGATCCTGTGAGAGAGGAGAATGAGATCAGAGATGAGAAAAGAAAAAATAAAGGGAAGATACAAGCCCTGGAGATTGGAACAAATGTGGAATTGGAAAAAGATCTGGAGTTTATGGATTTTAGAAATAAAATCTACTGTTTGGAATTTAACGTTATCTCTGAAGAAATTAATGAAGATATTAGAGATAAAGTTATCAATGGCTTGGATAATCTTCTGGACTGGAATGATGTGATGGAGCTTGATATAGAGAAAATCTATGGAATTAACTGCAGCCATGTGACAATGGAAAAACTCTTAAGAGATGAGCCAGTGCATTTTGTAAAAAAGAAGAACACAGATATGACTTTACAACAGTATTTCAGCAACTTATTCAGAATGGATGGCAAGAAAATATTTGGGATAGAGGAAATTCCCATCAGACTCTTATTATATGACTATGGCTACAACAGCAAGATTATTATGGAATACTGATAATGGAAGATTGGACACTGAAATTACTGGACTTAACAGGACTATTGAAGATGGAAGATGGAACTAATAGGGATAATGGAATAATGGCTATTGAAATTATTGGACCTAACAGATTCTGATGAGATGGATTAATCGAAATGTTTATTTGGACTATGGTTATGACAATAAGATTATTATAATTATTAACGAGATGGATTAATTGACATGTTTATTTGGAGAAAAATTGATAGATATATTTCTTAAAGAATTGAAACCTCTCTTTGACTTTTTGTGGAAAGAATAAAGTAATGTTTATGAGATTTGATGATTAATTAAGATAACTACTGGAGGAAAGTGATTTTATAATATGATTTAAGAGACAGGATTGTTATATATTGTAGACCTATAACTGATTTGATATGTGACCAATGGGAAGTCAACATTTTATTTTATTTTATTTTTGTTTAATCATTTTTGTTTTGTTTTGTTTTTTGTCTTTGAATGTTTTATGATTTTGTTTTCTATGTTTTATGAAAATTTGAATAAAAATTATTGTAAAAAAAAAAAAGAACCTACATTAAAATAAAATTAAACTACATCCAAGTGCCACCAGGTCTACTGAATTCCATCTGTCTGTCTCTATCACCATTGACTTTCAGGAGGAATTTGAAAACCTCTTTGCCCAGCCATTTGATGGCTGAACAAGACTGCTCCTGGAAACCCAAAGATCATGGATAAAAGAGGGTTTTTTTTAACAGTGTTTTAGAAAAAAATAACTGTATTTTATCATACTTTTAACTGAGTTTTAGAATATTTTTCATTGTAATTGTGTTTTTGGAATGTTTTAACTGTTTTTTGTATGCTTTCTTTTTCTTAATAAATTGTTTTGTTTATGTTCGCCAGCCTGAGCGCTACTTCAGGAGGAAGGGCAGGATATAAATTCAACAACAACAACAACAAAATAATGATAATGATGATCATCATCATCATACCATCAAGATTGCCTATTAGGGAATGTGGTCCTCAAGCTGAAAAATGTTAAATAAGACAGGACTGGAAGACAAAGGAGCTGACAATGCATAGTGGTGACAGCTTGTTAGGAGAAAGCTAGGTGGCAGCAGAGGAACTTGAAAGGAAGTCTCTAGAGCAGATTATAAATTGCTGAAGGGCAGTTCTTGAGCAATGGTCTGTGGGTTGCACTTGACCTTGCTTGGAAATGCAAGTCAAAACAGTGGTTACAGTGAGCTTGAACAGTGGAATATGGCACATAATGAAATATGAAGTGTGAAAGATAATGCATATTCAGCTAGATAACCAATGAAGCAGAAAACTGCAATTAATTTGTACTACTCTATTATTGGCTTGAAATATGTGCATAAGACTCACTGTGGTACACATTGATCCATATAAGACTTAAGGCATAGTTATCTTGGGGCTTCTAGAATATGCCAAATCTATTTATGAATGTCTTACTGCTAGGGCTCTGTTCAGCTGGCCACAGAAAGAGAGAAATTAGGGATTATAGTGCATGTCTCAATTATTTCACTTTGCAATGTATGCATTTCATATATGACAAGTGGGACCAGGCAGTGTGAGTGCTCCTGTTTTACTCAGCCAGCCATGCCCTCTTATGTGATACTCTATTCCAACTACCTTCCCACCCAGTTGTCTGTTTTTCCTCCCAATTGTCAATCAGCATTCTGTGGCAACTGGGCATGCATAGTCCACATTTATTTATTTATTTATTTATTTATTTCATTTCTAGACCGCCCATAGCTAATAGCTCTCTGGGCGGTGTACAAAACGAGATTAAAATACAATATAGAATAAAATCAGTAACAAAGGAACACATTAAACTAAAAACATTAAACATAAAGCATTAAACATTAAAATGCCTGGGAGTATAGCCAGGTCTTAACCTGGCACCTAAAAGAAAGAACCGTAGGCGCCAGGCGTATTTCCTCCGGTAAGCTGTTCCATAATTCGGGGACCACCACAGAAAAGGCCCTAGATCTAGTAACAGTTCTCCGGGCATCCTGGTGAGTTGGTACCCGGAGGAGGGCCTTAGATACTGAACGAAGTGAACGGGTAGGTTCATAGCGGGAGAGGCGTTCCACAAGGTATTGCGGTCCCACACCGTGTAAGGCTTTATAGGTCAACACCAGCACCTTGAATCTAGCTCGGAAACAAATAGGTAGCCAGTGCAAGCGAGCCAGGACAGGTGTTATATGCGCAGACCGATTGGTCCTCGTCAACAGCCTGGCTGCCGCATTTTGCACTAGCTGAAGTTTCCGAACAGTCTTCAAGGGCAGCCCTACGTAGAGCGCGTTACAGTAATCCAGTCTAGAAGTTACCAGAGTGTGAACAACCGAGGCGAGATCATCACTGTCCAGATAGGGGCGTAGTTGGGCTACTAAGCGCAGGTGGTAAAACGCATTCCGTGCCACCGAGGCCACTTGAGCCTCAAGCGACAAGGAAGAGTCAAAAAGGACCCCCAAACTACGAACCTGTTCCTTCAAGGGGAGTGTAACCCCACATTGGGCTGTTTGGATTCTTTTTCTGAATGCTTGCATTTCTGCAGACGTTGGAGTTTCCCTAAGCTTAATGATATGTCCTTCTTCTGCATGGATGGTGTCATTTTGCCTTCATAAGTGTCAGCACTCATGCCTATCTATAAAAAATAGAGCAAATACTACACAAAGGTGTGTGATTTCCTGCCCTGACTGTCCTGTGACTGATATAAAGCCATACATTTTTAATATTTAGCCATAACCTTTAATGGCTAAATACATGTGGCAGAATGTTTATTGCAAACACCCACATTTCTGTGCATTTCTATTTCTGTGTAATCAACTCTGACTTCAGTAGAAAATACCATTTGCTAAAGAGTGGTAATTTCTTGTTGCTGCCACAAGCTGGCTACCACTAGGAGGGGGAGGGAGAAATTCCCTAAAGTCAAACTGGACATCAGATGACCCTGTGACGTTCCATGTTCTGATAATAACATATTGATGTCTCTGTATTATAGTAAATATGGTAAGTTATGCTTAATAAGTTGCTGTGGTAAGTAATGAGTGTTGGGAGGGGGAACGAGTGGGTGGAATGTTGGTGTATGCTGCTTGTGATTGGCTGGGTGAATGTGGGATGACAGGTTTATATGTTGAAAGGCTGTCAGTTAACAGGTGAATGGGGGTTGACTTTGGAGGGAGAGTGGGTGGGAGTTGGGTTGTAGTGGGATTAGGTAGGCAGGTTGATATTGGTATTGGTAACTATTGTGTGAACTGTATTAAAGTGAGGAATGTACAATTTAAACCATATGCTTAAGTTCCTGAACCAAAAGGATTCTTGCTAAAGTAAAATCTGTTTTTTACATAAATTTGTTCTTTAAGTAAAATATGTTATTTAAAAAAATTGAAAAACATGCCTGGTTCTTGGCCGGCTACTAAAGAGCATATGAAGTGACAAAACAAACACAAGTATGAGACAGTGGCAGCACAAAGGACTTCTGAGTTACAGGGGCAAGGGAAGGAAGCTAGCCCAAACCCACGGCCTTTAGGAAAAGTACCTAAGGTGGCACAGAGGGGTGAGGCTTGCCTGGAAGCCGGGCATTGATAGCAAGGGCTGGAGCAATGCAGCAGTATTGCTATATATGAAAATGTATTGGGGGACAACTTAATAACTAACATCTACTACAGACAAGGTGGTGGTGGGTGAAAGGGGAGGCACAACAGACTTCTCACAAGTTAGGAAATTGTATGCACACTTGCTTCAGCTGGCAGAGGTTCGGCATCCTGCAGTCCAAGTTCCTGGCACGAAGGTATTCTCTGTACACAAAAAGAAGTCCTTCTGAATACAATAGGGCTTACCCCCAAACAGAAAAACATAAGACGTCAGCCCTAGAGAACACATGGGAGAAAGCAATCTACCCTGAATATTGGTTTCTACTAATTTCTATCCATTACCTCTGGTCAGTGTAAGATTTACTGTTGCATGCAGTCTTACATCCTGGACTTGAAGGGTTGCCTGGTACATCCCAACATCATAAAGCCCCAATTAGGAGTGAGCAGTGAAGTGGCCAAGTTTCCCAACGATACTAAATTGTTCAGGGTTGTTAAAACAAAAAGGGATTGTGAAGAGCTCCAAAAAGACCTCTCCAAACTGAGTGAATGGGTGGGAAAATGGCAAATGTAATTCAATATAAACAAGTGTAAAATTATGCATATTGGAGCAAAAAAACTTAATTTCACGTATACGCTCATGGGGTCTGAACTGGCAGTGACCGACCAGGAGAGAGACCTCGGGGTTGTAGTGGACAGAACGATGAAAATGTCGACCCAGTGTGCGGCAGCTGTGAAAAAGGCAAATTCCATGCTAGGGATAATTAGGAAACGTATTGAAAATAAAACAGCCGATATCATAATGCCATTGTATAAATCTATGGTGTGGCCGCATTTGGAATACTGTGTACAGTTCTGGTCGCCTCATCGCAAAAAGGATATTATAGAGTGGGAAAAGGTTCAGAAGAGGGCAACCAGAATGATCAAGGGGATGGAGCGACTCCCTTACGAGGAAAGGTTGCAGCATTTGGGGCTTTTTAGTTTAGAGAAAAGGTGGGTCAGAGGTGACATGATAGAAGTGTATAAAATTATGCATGGCATTGAGAAAGTGGATAGAGAAAAGTTCTTCTCCCTCTCTCATAATACTAGAACTCGTGGACATTCAAAGAAGCTGAATGTTGGAAGATTCAGGACAGACAAAAGGAAGTACTTCTTTACTCAGTGCATAGTTAAACTATGGAATTTGCTCCCACAAGATGCAGTAATGGCCACCAGCTTGGATGGCTTTAAAAGAAGATTAGACAACTTCATGGAGGACAGAGCTATCAATGGCTACTAGCCATGATGGCTGTGCTCTGCCACCCTAGTCAGAGGCAGCATGCTTCTGAAAACCAGTTGCCGGAAGCCTCAGGAGGGGAGAGTGTTCTTGCACTCGGGTCCTGGTTGCGGGCTTCCCCCAGGCACCTGGTTGGCCACTGTGAGAACAGGATGCTGGACTAGATGGGCCACTGGCCTGATCCAGCAGGCTCTTCTTATGTTCTTATGTTGTTATGAGGATGTCTGCCTGCTGCTGATATCCCTCAGCCACCTCTTTGCCAATGTCACATTCTCTTTCCCACCATTTGGGGGAGATTCTGCTGCAATTGCATACCATGTACAGAAGGACAGGGGCACTCTTACTGGTGGTGATGAATTCCCATCTGATGTGGAGGAATTTCCAGGAAGAACTTGGAGAATGAAAGGAGAAGGACAGCAGAGCAGTCTGGTGGATAGTAGCATTGGCTGGTGTGAGCTGTGGAAATAAACGTCGTGCCTGGAAGTTATAGAGAAGGGAAATGTTATAGAGAAGGCAGAATGTTATTGTCTACTTAAGAGCGTAGTATTGCCACCCTGGGCTCCTTTGGGAAGAAGTGTGGTACATAAATTCAATGCATAAAATAAAAATAATATTTCAATATGATCAGCATGTGAACATTATTTTCTTAATTTTACAACTATTCTTGAGCACCATTCATGGGCTGGGAATGGTTTGTAACATGATTTATAGTATATTGTTTGATTCTGTAGAATGTTTTGATCTATAGTTTATCTTTGATGTATAATGGTTTGTACACAAATGCAGAAATATAAATATTTTCATTATATTTCTATGTGTTTTCTTGAAGTCTCATAATTTTCAAGTTTCGGAATTACTGAAGTCTCAGAATTTCCAGAAGTAAATAATGGGGGTCTGACAAATAGTTCATTTTGTCACTTGGGGAAATAATTTATTTTGATGAGGTTTTTGTGGCCCAATTTAGTAAGTTAACTGAGGACCTGCAGGGTCGTCGCAGGCAAAGTTCAGGTGTCCTGCTAGTTCCTGGAGTGTAGAAAGGGAAACTTTCTTAGCCCTGGCTACCTCCAAGATCTTGAGGCGTAAAAGATTAATTTTATCCTTGGGAAGACAGCAACTCATGGCCACTGCATCAATTTCAATACCCAAAAATGTCAAGACCTGGGCGGGTCCCTCTGTCTTCTCCACGGCCAGAGGAATGCCTAGCTCCTCAGTTAACTTACTAAATTGGGCCATTAAATGTTGGCATTCACCCGTGTTTGCCCCACCCGCAAAGAGAAAGTCATGCAGATAGTGTACCACCGTGTGCAAGCCCCCCCGTCTCCTGACAGCCCACTCCAAGAAAAAGCTGAAGCGTTCAAACACAGCGCAAGAAATTGAGCACCCCATGGGCAGGGCCCTGTCCACATAGAAATGGCCCGAAAAGGCAAAGCCCAGTAGCTCAAAGTCTGCTGGGTGAACTGGCAGGAGACGGAAGGCAGACTTGATATCACACTTTCCCATAAACGTCCCCTTACCACAGGAACGCACCATGCGCACCGCAGTGTCCAGGGATGTGTAGTGGACGGAACACAAATTATCTGGAATGAAGTCATTAACAGACAGCCCTTGAGGGTAGGACAAGTGGTGAATGAGCCTAAATTCCCCGGCTGCCTTCTTGGGCACAATACCCAGAGGAGATACTCTAAAGTTTGGGACAGGTGGAGACTGGAACGGGCCTAGGACTCGTCCAGCCTGCACCTCTTTGTCGATTTTCTGTTGTACTAGGTCTTCCTGTCCCATCGTGGATCGGAGGTTGTGAGACCAAAAGGCAGAACAAGGGCCAGTGTAGGGAATCCGGAAGCCTAAGGAAAATCCATCCCACAAAAAACGTGCAGCCCCCTGGTTTGGATAACCATCCAGGAGGCGCTTTAACATGTCTAATTTAACTGGGGAGGGGCCCTTTTCCTTGAGCCCCTCCCATAGGCAGCTGTTTCCGGCCTCCCTAATAATCCCTGCCCCCACTCCTAAAGGGTCTACCCCGAGGGCAGGGTGAACATGAGTGCGCTGCCCCGCATCTAGAACATTCATGCCGGAAACGGCATGGGTTGCGGGTGCAGGATCCACAGGAATCAAATTCCCAGCAGAACAGCCGTGGTTGAACCCCTTGCCCCGCATTACCGTGGGGCAGGGTAACGGCCGACTGTCTGCTGAGTATGTGCCCACTATCAGCCCTTTCTCCAGGCAAGGCACGGGCTGCAGTCATAAACTGCAGCCACAGCTCTGGCTCTTTTGTCCCAGGGGAGTGTCCTCTCGAAGGCCACCCGCATATGGAAGGCCTCCTCGTAAGACAACCAAGCCAGGCCTGAAAACTCAGTATAGGCCCGGTATATGATGTCCAGGTACTTTAGCAGGAGGGGGCCTCTCAAGGGTGATTTTTCCATCACCACTCCTGCATAAATAAGGTAGGCTGGCAACCAATTATGCCACGTTCGCTCTACCTTCCTGCGCTTAGGCCGCTCTGGCTCCCCTTCCCCATCCTTGTCCCTATCTCTCTTGGGCTGCTCTCTGTAAAGCAGAGTAAAAAGGTCCACATATTCTCCATGCCAGATCCTTTCTTTGGTCACAGGGAGAAGGTGGAATCCCAAGGAAGAAGAAGCTGCACCAAATGGAATGGCTCCAGCAGCGATCGGACCTAGTGGGTCCATGACCACTGCAGAAGCCGGGCTAGTGGCCTGTAGCTCTAGTATAGGAGTGGGAGGCTGAACAGCCCCATTACTGGAGTGGGCAGCCGTAGCCGATGCGTCTCCCCCAGCATGTTGCCAAATGTGGTGGCAAGCCATCTGCAATGGAGTTGGCTGACCCCCTTGGGTGTCAGTCATCCCTTGCCCAACATGTGGAACAGAGAGACCAGGAGTGTATGGAGTTCCTACTTGCTGTGAAGCACACTGAGAGCCCCCTTGTGTGGACCACCCCCTGTCATGAATGGGTGTGGGTGACTCACCTGTCCCTGCCAGCTGCCGTGGTGTTTCCAAGGGCCGTGCCTCTGCATGAAGGGGCTGCGTGGCACCAGATGCTTGTGTTTCCAATGCAGCAGCTGGTGCTGACACCCCTGGAGGGGCTGGGGAGGCATCCACCCTCACCCCTGGAGCAGAAGCGTGACTGGGCCCAGCCTCCAGTGCCTCCAAATGAGCTAAAATTAATGCAGCCACATTAGTCTCAGTACCCGGTAGCTGAACGGATGATCTTTTGCCCCGCCTCCTGGCCCTGCTGGACCTAGGTCTGGCTGCAGGAACTGCTGCCATCCCTTGCGTCACCGGCATCGTCCTTATCAATGCCGACTGGACATCGTCCTGCCTGGGTAAGCCAACCCTCTGGCTCTCAAGTACGTCCGACCGTGCCATGATAGCCGCCCAAGGTGGCGCATCATCGTCATCAGACGACTGTGCAACAGGGGGGCGCTTGGGTGGAGGCCTGTTGGCCCTCCCCTTCCCTTTTGGACCCCCTATGCCTTTTGGGGGGGGCATTATAATTAATCCCACCTAATATTTTATCTAGATAGTCTCCACCCACTGTCAATATAAGTAGTATAATTATTTTACTATTAACTGTTAATTATTTAGTAATGTGTATATATAGCAAGCAGGCTCCCTGACAAGCCTGCCTGCAATGTAAGAATGCTTATGAGACTGTTGGGGGGGGGGAGGAAGGCACCCTGTTGGGCCCAGCCTTCCAGGTGAGAGCTGGGCAGCACCCACAGTGACCAAGGCTTAGGCGCCTTGCAGTGCTGCCTTTAAGCCTCTGCCGCTGGAGACAGACCCCGTGGCCTCAACGCCACCCCCGCAATACCAGGCAGCACCGGGAAGGAAAATGGGCCTCCCAAGTTGCTGCATGTTTGCGGCTGCCGCCCAGGCATGGCCCAGCCTCTCCGCTGCAGCCACTAGCCGAATCGGGCCTGCCAGGCCCAAGACGTCAAACAACACTCGGCGCCCAAAATGGCGCCGACCACACGGCCGAAATAAAATGGCTGCCGTAAAAACTTGTCCCGCGCTGCTCCGTCTCCGTCCTCCGTCGCGAGCCAAGAGGAAGGAGGAGGGGGCAGCACTGGCTTAAATACACCCTTGACGCTCCGCCCCCTCCGGGCAGGATGTCGCACATCAGTTTAGCACGACGCACGACCCTGCCCTTCCCCAACATGGCTTCTGCGGCTTCGCCCCCGGCCACAACTGAGCCCCGCTCACCCAGGCTTCGCACAGGTAAGCGGAGCCCTATTTTTGTGCATTATTTTCACCGGTATGCACATTTTGGGTGTACTAACCCCCAATATACACATTTTATCAATAAAGTTTAATCAACATATACATAAACAGAAAATAAACCTATATAAATACATTTCTCGATCATGTGTCTGTTACATTCATATTTAATTAGAAAAAGGAAAGTTATAAAAAACTGTGGCAAACAATCTACAATTTCCAAAGATGGATTTTCTGTACAAAATTGTATCAGCAATTGCCAGCTGATTATGCCAAACTCTGCTTTTATCTGCCACCATTTTGTGAGTGCCTTTGCCCCTGCACCACCATTGTGTGACTGGTAGGCCTCAATAATTTTCAGCTATCTGAAGTGGGCCCTAATTGAAAGCCCTGATTTAGACATTTTAAAATCAGTTTAAAGAATCTCAAAGCAATGTACAAAACTGAAACATGTTACACTATGTTAAGAATCAGATAAAAACATATTAAAATAATATCATACCATTCCAAAATTAACCAATTTTAAAACTGACCAGACCAAGTAGGTGTTTACAACTCTAATACTTTTTCATTTCTGAGCTTGATGCGATGATCCAGCACTGTGTTAAATGATGGTGCACTGCCATCTTCAGGAAATACCTTATGTCTGCTTTTTCTACAGTATTTTGAGTGCAAGTGCAGGAGAGACATGCAGTGCTCTCAGCAGTGACCAAAGTGGGAGATAAAAGGAAGTGGGATGGTTTCAAAAGGAAAGAGAAAAAAGGAAGTGAAAAGAAATGGGATCATAGCCCACTTCAGCCACTGGGTTTCAGGGCCTACAATGCTGGCTTGAAACTTCTGCTTTTCAAATCAACAGATGATTTGTCCTTCTCATTCTGTTGTTGATCCGTGCTATGGCTTTTGTGACACCGATACACACATTGGTAACCTCTAGACTTGTTTACTGTAAAGTGCTCTATGTGGAGCTGCCCTTGAATTTGGTCCAGAAGATGCACCTAGTGCAAAATGCAGCTGCACAGTTGCTTTCTGGGGCAGCCTGTTGATGACATGTGCCACCTCTGATGAAAGCATTGCACATGCTGTCAATTTGCTACTGAGCTAGATTCAGGTTTTACTACTGCTGTGTAAAGCCCTGTATGGCTCTGGACTGGGGTATCTGAGAAACCACCTCCCCCCTCCACTATTCCCCCCCCTCCAGTCACTTAGATCTATGTGTGAAGATATGTTGATAGTGAGGCATGCAGTTAAGGCTGGGGTCCCCTGAACCTGGCAGGGTTGCTAGGGAGTCATAGCCATGAGGTCACCGGGGCATGGCCAGTTGCTCTGGTTTTCTCCCTGTCCTCCTCCCTTGCAAAAATACTGCAGTTGTACAAATACTTAGCACCTAAGTAAACTGAAAAGTGTCTTACTTTGATTCAGAAGGGGTTCCTGTTGTCACAGTTGCTTCTGTATGTACTGGGGGGGAAAGTTGTGTGGCCTCCACCTGTCCTGATTCGCTCTTTATTCTTCTCCTTTGCAATGAAACAGTGGGCCCTTAAACTTTGCAGGTTTATTAATTATTAACTCCTAAGTGTCCTGACTTGGTTCATAATAATAATAATAAATAATAAATTTTATTTTTCAGTCGCCTATCTGTCCGGGTTAGGGACACTCTAGGCGACGAACAACAAGAATAAAACAATGCATATATATATAATATCATAAAATTTTAAAATTAAAAAACCATCCTTTAATTCATAAATTACTCTGTCTCAATCTTGTAGGCCTGCCTGAACAGCCAGGTCTTCAAGGCTCGGCGATAGCTGGACAAGGAGGGAGCATGTCTGAGATCAAAAGGGCGGGAGTTCCAGAGGGCGGGGGCCACAATAGAAAATGTCCTCTCTCTGGTCCGCACCAGCCTGGCTGTTCTCACAGGCGGGACCGAGAGAAGGTCTTGTGAGGCTGATCAGAATTGCTGCTACAATTTCTAGTGTGGGTTCATGCCAAAGAAACTGTACATTACTCAGAAGTAAGCCCCAGATAATTCCATAGGGATTGCTTTCTGATCGTAACGTATAAGATTGCAGCTTGAATCGGCTAGCCTTAAAGGTGGCACATGGGAGTGTTAACAAGGAACCCCATAAATGTCCAGACCTATGAGCAGTGGAGATTGGTGGCTCTGATAGCAGTGGAACAGTGAATTCGCTCCAGGTTTTACTGCAAACTGTCAAGAAGCTGTCCAAGGTGCTGGAACCTATTCCTAAAATAGATAGCTCCTTGAAAGTTCAGAGTAAAAGTTCAGAGCAGATTCACTGCCCCACTGACATCGGAGCTACTAGTCTCCATCACCTATGAGAAAAGATTATTCCCCTCTCTCAGCTTAGTAAGTAAGTATTTATTATAACGGTCCGAGACCAGCAAAGCAATATCATAGAGTACGGTGTAATACAAAACAGTGCAATGACTCTAATTTAAAAGAAATACAGTATTATTTAATATGAAAGTTAAAAATATACTTAGAAAGGACCTTGTGCAAGCACCCAGGCACGCTGTTTTATAGCTGCAGCGCAAAATCTCGCAGTCGCAAGCGTAACCCTGGGATCCACATCTGCTAAAAGGTATTTTGTTAAAAACGCATGGTCCCGACCGGGGAATTTCTGGATAACAGGAAAGATAAGACGCTGTCATCTCATTATAAAATTCGCATTCCAGTAAAACGTGGCCAACATTTTCTAAGGCTCCAGTGTCACAGGGACACACACGTTCCAATAATGGGATATTCTTATATCTACCTTCTAATATGGCTGAAGGTAGCATATTATATTTGGCCAACGTAAAAGCTTTTCTAGTTCTGGGATTTTCTAAACTCTTCAGATGGTTAGCTAGCATATAGGGTATGACATATGAATCTACATTTAAATTAACATTAGCCCACTGGGTTTGAACATCCATGTCTAGATTTCTTTGTGTGATTAATAGGCTGGCTTGATGATATCCTACTGAGAGCAGAACAGATGGAGATAAACCCAGGGAAGTGATTTTTGTCTCTATAGATTTCTTCCAATCAGATTGAAAAGAATCGGTAAGAACAAGAGGAGCCAATCCAGTCGGAAGAAATACTAACTTTAGCCAATATTTAAGCTTCAAGATCCAAATACGGGTTTCAATTTTGGGAAGTCCAGCTTCCAGGCGCAAAATGTTGTTTGGAAGGCACAGGGGGACGCCCAGGATAGTTCTAAGAAATTTAGGTTGCACAGTTTCCAGTAAGGTAAAATTTGAATACATGCCAGCCTGGGCTCCATAAAGTATTTGAGAAACAATTTTGGCCGTAAATACCTTTATGATTGATGATATGTGCTGCCCTCCCTTGTTATAATAAAAAGAAAGAATGGCTTTTACGCATCTTTGGGCTTTAATTTGTGCATTTTTCATCTGATTATGCCACTTGCCCATAGAATGCAAGGTGATGCCTAAGTATCTATAGGAAGATACTTGTTCTATTGCATTGCCTTCAAGGTACCAATTATGTTTCCTCCGCTTTCTTGTAAAAAGTAACACCTTGTTTTTTTCATAACTGAGAACCAGGGATTCATTCTTACAATAATTGTCCAGGGCTACAAGAAGACGTTTGAGCCCGACGCGGGAGAGAGAGATTAATACAGCATCATCTGCATACATCAATGATGTTATTGGTCTGTTTGATAATGTAGGATGGTGCAATGGTATTTCGGCTAATTTCCTAATTAGGGAGTTCACATAAAAATTAAATAACGTAGGAGCTAATATGCAGCCTTGTTTAACACCATTTTCTGTGGATATTGGTCCTGTTAAATTTCCTGCCCTGTTGCATCTAACACGAATCTGAGTTTTTTGATAAAGCTGTCGTATCAGAACTAAAAGTCTCCGATCAATGTTTGTACTTTCCAATTTTGCCCATAGTTTGTCCCTGGGAATGAGATCAAACGCAGACTTGAAATCTATAAATGCTGCAAATAAAGCACCCCCAGGGTTCTTTGAATATTTATCTATAAAATGGTTTAAAACTAAAAGGTGATCTGTAGTAGAGCGGTTTGCTCTAAAGCCGGCTTGCTCATCCTCGAGAATGTTATTCTGTTCAAGCCAAGATTGAAGTTTCTCGAGCAAGTGCTTCGCATATAATTTACTGACTACACTTAATAGGCTTATAGGTCTATAATTTGCCGGGTCCACTCTATTTCCTTTCTTAAAT
Organism: Rhineura floridana; assembly: GCF_030035675.1. NCBI lineage: Eukaryota > Metazoa > Chordata > Lepidosauria > Squamata > Rhineuridae > Rhineura > Rhineura floridana. Next base: position 194,930,262 of record NC_084482.1, read on the forward strand.
ATAGGGACAATGATGGCCAAGCCCCAGTCCTCTGGGATAATGGCTGTCTGATCGATACTTGTAAACAGTGTTGCCAATATGGGGGCCCACCATTTTGGATCGGCTTTAAACATTTCAGCCATGATGTTGTCAGATCCCACAGCTTTACCTGTCCTCATGCTGGCCATTAAAAAGGTCACTTCTCTCTCAGTGACTGGGGGCCAGCTTGGGAAATCTCTTAGAGGGATCTCAGGATAGTTTGATTTATTTTGGCCACTAGAATAGATTTTATAAAAATGGGATTCCCACACATTCACCAGTATATGAAAATCTAAAATATTTTGAGAGTTGGGCCACCCTCTGGCAACTAACTTCCAAAAAAGGGAAGTGTTCTTACACCTAGACGCCATAATCAGGTGCTGCCAGTATTGAGATTGAGCTTCCATCTTTTTCCGTTTAATCAGATTTTTATAATTCTGTTTTAAGCTCTTATATTCAGGGGGTATTTCTGGCAGGTTCAGAGCCCTATATTCCCTATATTTACACAACAGCAAATTTTTTTGAGCCTGGCATTCATGGTCGAACCACCTTTTATTCAGTTTGGAGGCTCTATTCTCCCCTAAGCAGGAGTTAGCAGTCAAACTAGTTTGAATCTCAGTAACTATAGACTGATAGACCGAGATCGTGAATTCTCCGTGTGATGTTGTTAATAATTTTTCACGAAGTCGAATGCAGGCAGGTGAGTTTATTATCTCCCTTAAGTTCTTCTCTAGCTTCAGAGACCAACGTAGTCGGGTCGTGGTTGGCGCCAGTTCTAAATTTAAAGTGGGGGGCAAAGGGGCACGGGATTCTTGGCTGCCCCATAGCAATGTCAGTGTGAGTGGTAGGTGGTTGCTCTCAGTTCGGATATCTACAATGCAGGAAAGCACCGAGGCAAACAGATCTCTAGATACTAAGATATAATCAATGGTGGATGCCCCGACACTCGAGAGGTAGGTGTATTCGCCTGAAGAGTCTCCCTCAGCTGTCCCATTTGCCAGCACAAAATTTAATTTACAAATCATTTGGATAAGACATAGACCTGCAATGTTGACCCCGTTGTCTTTAGAAGAACGGGACAGTACATTGAGATCCTCTGATGTAATAGGAGGAATTTGTCTATAATGCGCGTATAAGGTCTCATCGCTGGGGCCAGTTCTAGCGTTAAAGTCGCCTGCTATTATTGTCATGGCCTCTGGGTAGCGTGCCGATAGTCTGGCTATATAATTCTCCAAGGAACGATAGGTAGTTCGGACCAGCTGCTTGTGTCATGCAGGTGGGAGATAAACGTTAATTAGCAGCAGATGTGAAGCTTTTGATTTAAGGAGAAGTGCCATGACCAAGCCTGGTAAGCAAGGTAAAACAATTAAACAATTGAGGCCATGTGTCCACCAGGTTTCCATTGCGTGCAGCAACCGAGGGTAGGAAGGCGGGGAGGGGGAGTGGCAGTCATCTATCGGGAGTCTCTGGTTTTCACCAGGCCTCTGCTCCCAAGGACCAAGTTCATTGACTGCATGTACTGGAGGTTGGGCCCGAAGGGCAGTTTGGGGATTCTGCTTGTGTACCGCCCACCCCGCTGCACGGCAGACTCCCTGACTGAGGTGCTTGAGGTGGTCTCAGATGTACGAACACTGACCCCAGAACTGTTAGTGTTGGGGGACTTTAACGTGCATGCCGAGACCACTCTCATTGGAGGCCCTCGTGATTTCCTGGAAACCATGGCTTCCTGGGAACTGTGCCTTAGTAATACTGAGCCCACACATGTAGCCGGTCATGCTCTCGACCTTGTATTTGTCCTGGGAACGGAGGTGAGTGGTCTGAAGTTGGGGGCTATTTCTTCTACCCCCGTGTCATGGTCAGATCACTATCTGGTGAACTTTGATCTCTCGATGCCACACACCCTCCGCAGGGGTAAAGGACCTATTAGAATGGTCCGCCCCAGGCGCCTGATGGATCCGGTTGGATTCCTGACTGTGCTTGGGGACTTGGAACCTGCTGAAGGTCGCCCGGTCGAAACACTGGTGATGGAATGGAATGAGGGAATCACCAGGGCATTAGACCAGGTGGCTCCGAAACGTCCTCTCCCCCTGAACAGAACTCAGACAGCACCGTGGTACACACCCCGGTTGCGCAGTCTGAGACAGGAGGTGAGACGACTAGAACGCCGGTGGCGGAAATCCCATTCTGAGGATGTTCAAACACAGGTTAGAGCAGCAATAGCTGCCTACCAGGTGGCAATAAAGACAACAAAGAAGGATTTCTTTGCTGCCTCTATTGCATCCGCAGAGTGCTGTCCCAGGAAGCTGTTCCAGGTGGTCCGTAGCCTGGTCGGTCCAGTTGCCCAGGAACCCCTGGAACATTCTAAGGCTTCCTGTGACAAATTGGCAAGGCACTTTGCCGATAAAGTCAAACACCTAAGGAACTCGATTCCGTATGCCGTGGATGCAGTAGATGATCCAGAGTTGGCCAGCTGCAATCCGGTTCAATGGGATTGGTTCCGGCCTCTTCCTTCTGAGGATGTGGACGAGGTACTTTCAACTGTAAAGCCTACCACCTATCTGATTGATCCTTGCCCTTCATGGTTCCTTATGAACTGCAAAGAGAAATTGGGCGAAGGGATCAGGGCGGTGGTAAATGCATCCTTGAAGAAGGGTGTAATGCCATCGGCCCTCAAGGAGGCAATTGTAAGACCTATCTTGAAAAAGTCCTCCTTGGATCCCCAAGTTTTGAACAACTTTCGCCCCATTTCGAATTTGCCATTTTTGGGCAAGATCATTGAGCGAGTGGTGGCAAATCAGCTGTCAGCACACTTGGAGGAAACGGATTATTTGGATCCATACCAATCGGGTTTCAGGACTGGACATGGTACTGAAACAGCCTTGGTCGCTCTGGTGGATGATATGAGGAGGGCATTAGATAAGGGAGAATTCACCTTTCTTGTCCTCCTGGATCTCTCAGCGGCTTTTGATACCGTTGACCACGGTATCCTGTTGGATCGCCTGGGAGGTTTGGGAATAGGAGGCACTGTTTTACAGTGGTTCCGTTCCTTTCTCTCTGACAGGCATCAACAGGTAGCATTGGGGGATGAGGTTTCAGACCCTTGGCCCCTCACTTGCGGAGTGCCACAGGGTTCTATCCTCTCCCCCATGCTATTTAACATCTATCTAAAACCGCTGGGAGCCATCATCAGGAGATTTGGGCTGCGGTGTCACCAATATGCTGATGACACGCAGCTCTATCTCTCATTTAAATCTTCACCAGAGTTGGCTGTGGAGACCTTGTCCAAGTGCCTGGAATCCATGAGTGGATGGATGGGAAGGAACAGGCTGAAGCTCAATCCTGACAAAACCGAGGTGCTACTTGTGGGTGACAGGGGAAGGTTGGATATTGTTGACCTGGAACTCAGTGGGATAAGATTACCCCTGAAGGATCAGGTCCGCAGCCTTGGGGTTGTTCTTGATTCCAAACTGTCCATGGAGGCTCAGATTTCGGCAGTGAGCCGGGCAGCTTGGTATCAACTACATCTTATCCGGAGGCTGCAACCCTACCTCCCTATTCATCAGCTCCCACTGGTAGTACATGCCCTGGTCACCTCTCGATTGGACTACTGCAATGCGCTCTACGTGGGGTTACCCTTGAAAACGGTCCGGAAACTACAGCTGGTACAAAATGCGGCGGCTCGTCTGCTCACAAATAGCCGCCGCTGTGACCACATTATGCCAGTGTTAGTTCATCTACACTGGCTTCCAGTTGTTTTCCGGGCCCAATTCAAGGTGTTGGTATTAACCTTTAGATCCCTATACGGTCTCGGCCCAGTTTACCTGAAGGAACACCTCCAGTACCACCAATTAAGCCGCCTGACCAGATCAGCCACACAGGGCCTTCTCTCAGTCCCACCAACAAAAACAGCTAGGTTGGTGGGAACTAGGGAGAGGGCATTCTCAGTGGCGACCCCCACTCTCTGGAACTCCCTCCCGTTCAATCTTCGACATGCCCCCTCCCTGGATGCATTTCGCCGAGCATTAAAAACTTGGCTTTTTGAACAGGCCTTCGGGACCTCCAGGGTGGGCTAATCTTTATCAATATTACTGAATGCCCGTTGTTTATACACTGTTTTATGATGCTGTATTGTATTTGCTCTGTATTTTAAATTGTAATTTTACTGGAATTTAATTGTGTACGTCGCCTAGAGTGACTTCGGCCAGATAGGCGACACAAAAATTAAATTATTATTATTATTATTATTATTAAGATACTTTTAGGTTAGTAGCAACCAGTATGCTCAAGCCTCCTTTAGGGTGACCTCTTTTATCACTTTGTATAGCCACCAGGGAATGAGTCGTAAAACCATCCAAATCGAATTGATCTACAGCCCACGTCTCTTGAAGAAAGATCACGTCAATTTTTTTGAAATATATCAATAGGGATGGATCTGCTGATTTAGTTTTCACCCCTGCAATGTTCCAAGAGAGTAGAAAGAACTTAGAGGTCAGATGCTTCAGTCAACGTTTATTAAGCCGTGGTGTCTGATTTGATTGTTGACTCTTCTTGTTCTGTTGTTGCAGAAAACTGCTGCCTAGGGGTGAAACTGGTCTAGGAGTTATTAACAATTCCCGATCTCGATGCAGTGGAGCAACATTTGATGGACATATTTGGTTGTGCTTTATCGCGGGTTCTTTGTAGTCATACGCCTTTTGCATTGTGCTTTCTTTAAATTTCTCGAGGGACTTGTCTATATTGTTACTAACAGATAGATCCAAACTTCTAACTGTTGTTGGCGTGAGAATTCTTGGAGGACAGCTTGCTTCTGGGGAGCAGCTAGTGAGTGCATTCCCTGCAGATTTACTTAATAGAAGCGATGTTAGATTCTGTAATCTTTGGACTATATCAATTTGTGCAACACTTGAGAGGTCAATATAGGCTTCTAAAAGTATTACTTCTTCATCGATACACATATCGGATCCTCTCTCGATATCCAGCCCATGGTTCATTCCAGTTCCTGGGAGCTCTTTTGCTTTATCTTTGGGAGGGTCTTGCTGGCACATATATGGGGCGGTATCTAGTCCTTGATTTAAATCTATTGCTTTTATTTTTTGGGTATCTGGCCTCTGGATTCAATTTTTTGGTTTTATTGCCACCTTCTGTTGGATTTTTTGTTGGCAATTGGAAACAAAGGGGTTGTGGCGGTGCTTCATTTACAAATAGTCTCTTAACTTCGATACCATATCGTAACAGTATCCTTTTATTTTGAAATAGTATATCTGCCTTCTCCTATGTATCAAAAGTCACTATCGAGCTCATCGTTGTGGCTTTATGATGTAAATATTCCACCGAGAATATATTTACTAAAAAGAACCGACTGGGCAAGACATTGCTGAGCAAGTTCAACAAGTGAGTTTTACGTTCCCGTCATGTGGCATATCCAGTTGGTTTGGGATAATTCGTTATAACGAGCTTCTTTCAGGCAAGTGTTATATGCCATTTCTGGGATGGGAATTGTGGCTTATCGGCACTATTCCTTAGTTGACCAGAAGATCGAGAATCAGCGGGCTGTCTATGGGTAATATTTTCTTGGGTCCCAGGCTGAAGGGATATTGGAGGTGTTATTGGATCCATTGTCCCTTTGGCATGGACTCTAATTGTAGTCTGCCGTGAGTGGTTTGTTTGTTGTTTCCCTTTAGGAGTGGAAAGTGTCTCCAAAAATTTAAATAATTTGGAGAAATTCATCTTGCCATGCCGCTGTGACTTGGGCCTTTTGATGTTTTTACTCAATTTGGTAGATCTGACAGGCTTACTGCGGCCCCTTCGTGGTTTAATTGTGGGTTTACCCTTTTCCTTCTGCTTGATGTTTAATTGTCTCTTTATTTGATTCGGGCTTGTCCACTGCTGAGTTTGGCTGGATTTCAGGGTAGAGTCCAGCAAAGGGAGATATTTACTATACGCCTCTACCAAAGTAGTTAACAGATTGTTCGTCTCACATATAAAGTTTTTAATGTGCTCAATGTCCTTAGTCAGTGACAAAAACCAGCAGTCCACTGGAAAGTGACTAGGAATGATTTGATGGATTACTTTTCCCGGAATGACTACTTGGACTTAATGTAATAGGGGAAGATTGAGATATGGGATAAGGACTATCAAAGCCTGCTTCCGTATCTCCCAGATCTCTTATTCCCTTTCGTGAATTTTCCCTGGGCAAAGACTGCGCTAGGTTATCTGTTTCTGCAATTTCCCACGCCAGTGAAGGTGTTAATGGGGCAGAGGGTTCCAGATGCAGAGCCCCAATTAGGTCTATAGTCCAATCCAGAGGTGAATCTCTCTGGGAGCAGTTATCTTTTTTTCTTAAAGCGCTATCCACCACATGTTCCCTTTTTTCCGCTGACTCATGGTTACTGTTCTCCAGAGCCACAGCTGCTTTTGTCTGTTCTTTAGGTATAAAGTAGTGGGTTATTTTCTCCTGTTTTGCGTTTTTTCTCTCAGATGTCATTTCCAAGATAGCCAGCCCCTGTAATTTATAATCCCTTCTCGTGTTGACCATTTCAAAGTATTCGTCCTGCCCTTAAATCTCTCTGCATATGCTATGCTGGGAAGGAATTCATTCTCTACTCACTTTTGCTCTTTTCCAAACGCCCCTGGATTCCACTCCTTACAGCTTCGGCTAGCTTTGTTTTAAACTCGTATCTTCTTAACTTCGTTGTTTATTTAAACAATCGGTATCTACATTCCTTCCTTGGCATCTCATAGCAGAAGCTGATAACCATCAAAAGGAGTATCAGGTCGCAAGGAAACCGGCCATCTTTCCCAGTCAACACATAAGAACATCAACTAAAACCGTCAGGAAAGGTAAGGGAAAATATGTTAAGAGATAAAAGTTTGTAATTGCTTTAATTCAATATTTTGGCAGTTGTTGAAGAGCCCGGAGGTTTGCTGTTATCTACTGGACGCCATCTTGGATCGATCTGCCTTCTCTCTCAGCTTATGTCTTCTTTCTAGAAAGTGGAATAAGATGGAGAAATATTCTTCCAGAAAGTGGAATAAGATGGAGAAATATTAAGTGTACTAGAATCTGGGAGACCAAGGTTAAAATCATTCACAAAGCTCACTGTGTGACCTTGGGCCAGTAACTGCTTCAGCGTAACCTACCTTATAGGGTTATTGTGAGGATAACATGGGGGAAAGGAGACCCCTGAATGCCACCTTGAGCTCCTTCAAGGAAAGGTGAAATGGATATAAAAGTAATACTGATAAATAAATTATGATAATAAAAAGTCTATCTCCAGCCAGACTGTCCCTGATTTTTAAGTGGGAGGGGTGTGTATATATGTGCAGCCAGGTTTGGAATCATGGGGGGGGGCTTTTTAAAACCCTGGGATACAGCCAGGATATCCAGGCCTATAAACATTGGACTTCACATGTATGCCCCTCACAAATCCCATGTGTGGCTGCCTGCTGGGTAGCAGTGGAGGAGAAATTTGATTCAGTTCACATTTGAAGCTGAATCTATCAAATTTGCACTTTCCGAAACAATATGAAAAATGAAAAACAGTCATCCTTTGTAATGTGCAAGTATACAAATTTTGTGATGTAGTTTTCCAACCAACCAATGTTTTCAAAATTGCATATATTTGGGGAAAGTGTGTTTAAAAACAAATAGTGAAAATAACATACAAAAGTGCAGTATATTAGGAAAAATTGCTTGCAAAAGTGTGCACATTAGTCAAAACTGCGTGCAAAATGTATTTCCTAGGAGAAATTGCACTAAAACGCTGAAGAATTTTCATGAGGATTTTTTTTAAAAAATCTGCAAATTGCTGCAGAAATGTAGAGAACTGAATTTATGATTGAAAACATTAAAAACTGAAAGAACCAAAATTGGCAGATCGTTCCATCCCTAATGCACACTAGGGATCATAGAATAGTAGAGTTGGAAGGGGCCTACAAGGCCATCGAGTCCAACCCCCTGCTCAATGCAGGAATCCAAATCAAAGCATTCCCGACAGATGGCTGTCCAGCTGCCTCTTGAATGCCTCCAGTGTCAGAGAGCCCACTGCCTCTCTAGGTAATTGGTTCCATTGTCGTATGGCTCTAACAATTAGGAAGTTTTTCCTGATGTCCAGTCAAAATCTGGCTTCCTGCGACTTGAGCCAATTATTCCATGTCCTGCACTCTGGAACGACTGAGAAGAGATCCAGGCCCTCCTCTATGTGACAACCTTTCATGTATTTGAAGAGTGCTATCATATCTCCCCTCAGTCTTCTCTTCTCCAGGCTAAACATGCCCAGTTCTTTCAGTCTCTCCTCACAGGGCTTTGTTTCCAGTCCCCTGATCATCCTTGTTGCCCTCTTCTGAACCTATTCCAGTTTGTCTCCATCCTTCTTGAAGTGCGGAGACCAGAACTGGATGCAGTACAGTAGGGCCCCGCCCGTTGCTCTGAGCGAGTCGTCAGAGCTTGGAAATGTTCCTCCTACAGTTGGGCTGATGGGAGTTGTAGTTGAAGCAACGAACGTTTCCAAGCTCTGAGTCCGAGAAAAGCATCAGGCGCCATTTTACAGTGTACTACTGTATTGTCAGTGCAGTCTGATTCAGCATTTGTGCATTCAGCGTCTCTGTGTTCTGGCAATTTTCCAGAAATCACCGCACTGACAACTCACTCAGAGCAACGGGCGCAATCAATTGCGTCATACCGCAAAATCGCTGCAAAAACGGAAAAAGCACCGCACATATGGGACAGGGACCCAATTCAAAACCGTTACATTAGCGAAGCGCTGTAAAGCGAATTGCCGTATAGCGGGGCCCTACTGTATTCAAGATGAGGCCTCCTCTGAACCTGTTCCAGTTTGTCTGCATCCTTCTTGAAGTGTGGAGACCAGAACTGGATGCAGTATTCAAGACGAGGCCTAACCAGTGCTGAATAGAGGGGAACTAATACTTCACATGATTTGGAAACTATACTTCTATTAATGCAGCCTAATATAGCATTTGCCTTTTTTGTAGCCACATCACACTGTTGTCTCATATTCAGCTTGTGATCAATGACAATTCCAAGATCCTTCTCACATGTCATATTGCTGAGCCAAGTATTCCCCATCTTATAGCTGTACATTTGGTTTCTTTTTCCTAAGTGTAGAACTTTGCATTTATCCCTGTTGAATTTCATTCTGTTGTTTTCAGCACAATGCTCCAGCCTATCAAGGTCCCTTTGAATTTTCTTTCTGTCTTCCACAGTATTAGCTGTGCCCTCCAATTTTGTATCATCTGCAAATTTGATAAGCATGCTCTGTACCTCCTCATCCAAGTCGTTAATAAAAATGTTGAAGAGCACTGGCCCCAGGACTGAGCCCTGTGGTACCCCACTCATTACTTCCACCCAGTTTGAGAAGAAACCATTGATAAGCACTCTTTGAGTACGATGTTGGAGAATTCTGATAAAAAAGGGAGTGGAAATTGCTGATGTTTGCTTATTCGTCCCATGCCCAGAACAGAAATCAACCCAGTGAATATGATCGATATTTACTGTTATTGTTCCTTTCAGTCCGCAAACGATACATAATTGACTACATTTTACTCTCCCATTTGGATTGCATTGCATTTCCTTTGCATTGAAACGAACGGGGTGGGATAGCATAATGACAATTTAATTTATGTAATTAATTACATAAAACAACATAATTTCATCACAGTGGACAGCAAGACAAATAACATCGGTTTGGGATGAAAGACAAAATGCAACAGAACCAGAACAGTGCTGCATGCGATGAGTATGAGGCAGAACAGAAAACAATGCCTTCTTACATCCTTCATGCACATGCAAGGAACATGCACAGAATTATTGCAGCAACACACACTTTGAGTGTGAATTATAATAGCATTCACTAATAGGCAAAAAACCTTGCGGTTTAAGAATGTACCTATAGCCCACAGATATTTCTATCAAACTTTAAAAAGCAGGGAAATTGGGCAGCTATAGTGAATGCACCAGGGGAGCAGGAGACCTGAACTCCTCTCTGAGATATTGGACTGCTCTACAAATTGGTCAAAATGCAAACACCATTTGGGTTGGTCTTTCACAGTCCAATCCACTTGCTGTGTAGCTTTGGAAGAATTTGGTAACATGTGCCTCTGAGCATATGGTGAGTGATGGCAACACCTGCCATCTCCAAAGATAGAGAAATATATTTTTGTATGTTTGTTGTTCTTCTTACTTTGCTTCTTTTCTGTTACTACTATTTGTACAGAGAATCTAAACTAGAACATTTTATTTTCCTCATTATTCATCCCAGAAATCTATGTCAAATTTATTTTTATTAATTTCAAAGCCTTTTTAGTGGTCAGTGTCATATGATGGTGAAGACAGCCTTTTGTGTTTCAAATTGGAGGTTAATTTCTATTTCTATTTTGGGTGCTTTAACAGTTGAATCTGAAACTGTAGTTTGATGTAAAATCAGACTAATTCTAATATGTTGCTACTTCAGCAGTGACTCTAGCTGTTGGGGAAAAGAGGATGCATGTTTTCAGCCTGCTATGTTTAAACCACTTCATTTAAGGCAAGGTAGGCACGGTCAATTAAAAACATAGAGCACACCTAGCATTTTGTTAGAATATATTTCACCTCCCACTGTTTTATCTTGTGCAAATTGACACACTCTTGAGGTCCACTGGAGACTATTCTGCAGAAGTCAGTGCCATTATTATGTTTGGAGTTTTTTTAGTGTAAATTTTGCAAAGTGTGGCTGTACTTCACATATTTGCAGAAATAGAAACAAAAGAAAATGATTTCCTATAGGAAACTTCACTAAAATTGCAAAGGAAATCAGACATATTCAAAGTGACCATCTGAACTATATCAACTGTCTGAATAATGTTGCTTCCTCCCTGCTAAAACAAGATCAGCACATCACATGTCTTGTTTCTGTTATTTGGGCTGATTGCAGGTGTTGCCACCACTCACCATATGCTCAGAGGCACATGTGACCAAATTCTTCCAAGCTACACAGGAAGTGGATTGGACTGTGAAAGACCAACCCAAATTGTGTTAGCATTTTGACCAATTTGTAGGGCGGTACAATATCTCAGAGAGGAGTTCAGGTCTCCTGCTCCCCTGGTGCATTCACTATAGCTGCCCAATTTCCCTGCTTTTTAAAGTTTGATAGAAATATCTGTGGGCTATAGGTACATTCTTAAACCGCAAGGTTTTTTGCCTATTAGTGAATTTCCCTGCTTTTTAATCCGGGAGGTAAGAGATGGGATCCTGTGAAAATTAGCACCAGCAGTAACAGAAATAGTTCAGCAGTGTATTTTAAATGTTATATTACCATCAAGAATGCCTTTACCTTTACAAGAGAGTCATGGCTTAGTGGCAGAGAACATGCTTTGCATGCAAAAGTCCCCACATTCAATACCCAGCATCTCCAATTAGGGCTGGGAAGGATCCTTATCTGAAACCTTGTCAGTCAGTACTGAGCTAGGGACATCTATTGTTATAGGAGAAGGCATTAAAAAGGATCTTATTCTCAATGCAGCAGCAAAAAAAGAAGGAGGGGCATGGCTGTGACTATCATGAAGAGACCCTGCACTTTTTAATTTGCTACTGCACTACTGGTCACAAACAGAAAAACCACTTGGCCACCTCATTAGTGTAATATGGTATTACACTAACTGCAAATGTTTGATGCCCCTGCAAATGTTTGATGAAGACCTCTTCTCTGCAAAAGATGAAAATGAAAATGCCTCTTCCCTATACACCAAAGGCTTTCACAAAAGTGGAAAGTAGTGGCCAACACAGCACTAATTTCAGATGGGAGCTTCAACACAGGACTAATTTGAGGTAGTGAGTGAGTGAAAGAGATTTAAGATTAAACAACCAAGAGCTAAATTCAAGATTAAAGTGTTAAAAACAAAGAGTCGCATCAAATCTCAAAATAACTACAGCAATGTAGCACAGGTCAAACAGCCACACACACTTCAAACAAAAAGCATTTGAGCATTTGTCATGTATAAACCCATTTAAGGATTTATACCACCAGCATCAACCCAAACACAAGAAGCCTCTACTTTTCTCCCATGAGTGGGAAAGCAATGATCCCTCCACCCATTGCCGCCCTGGGCTCCTTCTAGGAGGAATGGTGGGATATAAATTTAATAAATTAAAGAAATAAATCTGCTGCTACAGTCAATTTAAAAGTTCTTTTCAAAAAAGAAAAAGAAAAAGCACAAAACCAAGAGACTGAACAACACTGGACTACACTTCTCAGCCCCCGCCCCCAATATCTGTACAGCCATACTAGGCTACTTTGCAGGGTTGCTGTAACATGGCTGCTGTAACCTATTTATTTATTTATTTATTAAATTTATTAGTCGCCCATCTGGCTGGCTGTCCAGCCAGTCTGGGCGATGTACAAAATAAAAACATACAAATACATTAAAACATTAAAAATCTCAACAACAATAATAAAACCTAACCCAACCTATGCATTCTCCAACACTATATCCACCCCTCCCCACTGCTCTACTATGCGTGCGTGTGTGTGTGTGTGTGTGTGTGTGTGTGTGTGTGTGTGTGTGAGAGAGAGAGAGAGAGAGAGAGAGAGAGAGAGAGAGAGAGAGAGAGATTTAAGATCCAAGAGCTAAATTCAGGATTAAAGTGTTACAAACAAAGAGTCTCATACAATCTCAAAATAACTACAACAATGTTATGAGCACAGGTCAAACAGCCACACACACTGCAAACAAAAAGTATTTGAGCTTTTGTCATTTATAAACCCATTTAAGGATAGGGGGTGGGGGTGGCAGGGCGATTGAGCCAGAGGAAAGAGCAGGCTGCAGGAGACAGCGGGGGTGGGAACACACACACACATCACCGTCACCTCCATTCTGCTGCTGCCTTCTCCATCATCCTTGCCCTGTGCCTTTCTCCCTCCACCATCCATTTTTCTCTTTCTCTCTCTCCTAACTGTCTGGCTGTCCATTTCCTCCCTCGTGCTTCCTTACACAGAGCACGGGGGAAAAGCAACACTGACCAGAAGGCCAGTGTGAGTCACATGTAGGGCTGCTTATTGCAATTCCACAAATCCAGGCAGGCTGATTTGCATATTATGCAAATTATAAATTAGTTGCATAATTTGCATAGTATGCAAATAATGTCCTGATTAGGCAAATTAATCATATTAAAAGTTGCATTGTCCAGTTTTGTTTTGTGCCTAGCAATTACCACCAAAAACTGGGGGAGGATTTGAAGATTTAAAAAAATCCTTCATTTTCAAACTTAAATGCCTATTATGGAACATTTATTTATTAAGAGGATTTATATCCTGCCTTTCCACTGTTAAAAACGGAGTTCAGGGCAGCTTACAAACATTGTAAAAACAATAAAAATGCACAATCGATGTAAAAACAATAAGAACATAACATAAAACAAGTCAATGCAGCACTATAACATCATACAACTTTTAACGCAAATAGAAATCAAGATTTCAATATTATCAGCTCTGTCAATCATCTTATCTAAAGGGAGCATGTCTGAGCATGTAAGAAGTGTCTTTAGTACACCGATTCTCACATATCCGATCAGAGAGAGGGAAAATGGAGCCTTCTATGATAAAGGCTAGAACATGATGGAGACCTGGGTGATGGCACCTTTTTTAAAAAAGAAAATAAAAATGCAGTGAATTCTAGAGACCTGGCAAGCTGTGGTAGCATTAGACAGGGTAGCTGTTCCATTCCTTAAGGGGGGGAAGGTTACGCCCCCCACTGCATTGAATATATGCATAGAGAGAGCAGAGATTGGAAAAGTTACTTTTTTGAACTACAACTCCCATCAGCCCAATCCAGTGGCCATGCTGGCTGAGGCTGATGGGAGTTGTAGTTCAAAAAAGTAACTTTTCCAAGCCGTGAGAGAGAGGGAGCGCCTCTGTGTGTATGTATATATATACACATGCGTGTAGGTATATGTGCACGCGCACACACACACACACATATCCATCCATGGGGAGATGGAAGTAGGGTGATCTTTGGTGGAGAGATGCCTGCCAGTCATTTTGAAGAAGGGTATGTATCAAAAATTACTTTTTAGCCTTTTCTGAATTGCTGAACAGAGGCTCTGTCATGCAACAGGGTGAGTGAGGCTGCATTCCAATGCAACTTTACTTAGGAGTAACCACCATTTAACAAGCTGGGTACAGGGCTGAAAAATGGAAATGCTAGTATCACTGCCTTTTCTACAGAGAGGTTTGCTTTTATATTTTGTATCTGTTCACGGGAGGGAGTGTTTAGTGGAATCAAACCCTTTTATTCCACCCTCCATGATGACAGGCAGACCCTCCCACTGCATTCACCACTTAAGACACATATCCTGAGAAACAGGCAACTGAGATGAAAGCTGCTTCTCCTTGCTGACACAACCAGAAAGTGTATGGGTAAGGGGTGGAGCAGCTGCATGTGTTGATCAAGTGGGCATGTGCAGTTTTCTAACCTGCTAGATTCTGCAGATGCAGCTCGCAAGCAGACTAAAATTCTTCATTTTTCCAGGATAACTGTGGTGTCTCTCATTGGCTAAGAACAATGGAAGCCAGGAATTAGGGTTGCCAGGTCAGAAGCATCCCAAACCCTGAAATTTCAGGGGTGGGCCAGAGGAGGTACTCCTGAGTGATGTCAGGGGGTGCACCTGAGTGATGTCACAGGGATGGGCCCTAGTGCTGCCTAGGATTAAGCATGATACATTAAGCATCAATCACAGTTGTGTAGAGCATACAATGAAAAAAAAACATTTTTCTGATTGAAAATTAAGACAGAAATCTTAGCTAAAATATGAAGCCCGGGTAGGGAACATTTAATCTAGCCCATTTGCTTTCAGCAAGAAGGGTTTAAGTGCCCCCAGGCCAGTCACCAGAAGGCCATTGTAGGAAGAAAGGAGCCTAGTGTTGTGGAGATGTTAGATGGGAACACTCAGGAGTAAAGATGGATGTCCCCAAAGGCAGCAATTCTAAACACACTCACTAATGGACTAAGCACCACAGAACTCAACAAGACTTACTTCTGAGTAGATATAGTATGGATTGTGATGTTGGTAAACCTTGACTATGGATCCTCTGCAAAGACATCCATATCCAAACAGGGTTGGCAACCCCCTGCCTGCAGTGCCCTGCCCGTATCTTTTAACATGGCTGCTCCAAAATTCTTAACAGATTTGACCCTTCAGAAAGAGGTCTGAGAAATGAGTAAGAGTAAGAAGGTTCTCTTTCTGTCTACCCTGTGGACTGCTATAAACTCACTTTGACAGCCAACCCAGTTCCAGTGAGCAATAATGGACAGAGAGAAAACACACATGGTTTGGTCTACTTTCATAAGCAGCAGCTTGGGAACAACAGTTGCAGCCACACTTCCAAATATATGAATTCTCTTTTACCACTATTGGGCAAACTGTCATGCAACCAACAAGATGCATAACCAGTGGGTTTAAGGGGGTTGTCCTGAGCACATGGAACTACTGCTGTTGCTTCTATGGCTGTAACAGAGTGAGGTTAAAGATAAGTGAAATGCAAATAGAAAAAACAACAACACAAAAGCCAGTAACACTTTCCTAAATGCAATACCATACCAACCACAACAAGATTCCTATGAATAAGGCAGAAAACTTTGCATCCCACAACCAGCCAGGATTCATAACCAAAAACCAAAACTAAAAAAATCCTACCAGACAGTCAGCCAAGGTCACAGAAATCCCCATGCAGCACAACCTGACCTGGGGACTTCAGTTAACGTAGAATGCTGCAGCACGATTGCTGACATGAGTGAGATCCTATCAGCACATTACACCTCTGCTCTGAAATCGGCATTGGTTGCTGATTTGCTACCAGGCCAAGTTCAAGCTGTGCTTTCCATGTTATGTTTCCAGGCATGTAGAAGCTATTGTGTTTTTAAATCTGTTTTTAACTCATTGTTGGTTTTATTATTTTGAACTTTTTAAAATATCTGTCCTTAACGCTTTTGCCAATAATTTTATTGTTTTAAGTCTTTCTGTAAACACCTTTGACATTTTTTACACTAAAGCGGTATATAAATGTTGCAAATAAAAATACATCAATAAATGTTGGAGTCACTGTGGCCCCTGAGTCTCTTCTCACTTTTAGGAACCAAGGAATCTGCCTTATACTGACTCAGGCCATTTTGTACCATCTAACTCAGTACTCGTGACATGGACTAGCATTGGTTCTCCAGGATTCCAGGCAATAGTCTTTTCCAGGAATTGAATTTTGCACCTTGTATGCAAAGCATATGCCCTAACGATGAGCTACAACCCTCCCCCTGTTTAAAAAAGTATCTTTTAAATTTTTTCTTTGCAATTCACTCTTGAATGCACATCATACCTACAACATTTATTTATAGCACATTCAACACCTATTTGAAGCACATGAATCCCACCACAGAATCATGGGAATTTTCATTTGTTAAGGGTGGAGAGAACTATAACTGTGAGGGGGAAACTACACTTCCCAGGATTCTTTAGGCGAAGTCATGGGCTTTAAATGTAAGTTGGATGTGCTTTAAATGTGTTGATCTACTTAATCAACTTTGCCTGCATGTAAATCGTTTTAATTAATTTTTCAAAATGGAAATGAGCTATAAAGTATACTGGGTGACCATGTGCTACTCACCATCTCTCAGCCTATCCTCCCCTCAAGATGAAAACAACAGAGTACCATGACCACCCCAAGGAAGAAGGGCACACTTAAAATGTAGAGAAAAAATCATCTACAACCATAGTGTGAAATCAAATACTTATTGGGACGCAGTATGAAGAAATATTTATATAAACATGACTATCAAATATGTTTATTAATTACACAATCTGTAAATATATTTATAGTGCAATCCGATGTTTGTTTACTCAGAAGCAAGTCCCAATGTATTCAATGGGGCTTACTAAACTGGGAAGTGTGCAGAGAACTACAGCCTCAAGTGATAAGGAACTTGTTCTTTCAACAAGCCTTTTAAGCTGAGACCTTATCCCAGTCTGAGTCTGTGTTGGAATTGCTTTTTTAAAAAAATATTTTTAAAGCTTTTTAAAAATGTTTTCAAAGATGTTTTAATAGATTTTAAAGTCTGTTTTTTATGATGTTTTAAAGTGCTTTTAGTACTTTTGTTTCCCGTCCTGGACTCCTACTGGGAGGAAGGGCAGGATATAAATCAAATAATAAATAAACTTCATTCACCCAACCCAAAATTCAGAATCATGCCTCTTTAGGCTGTTTTCCAACTGTTTATTCTTGCTTTATAGTTATTGAATTTTAAAGGGATTTATTTCTTGTTGTGAGTTGTCTTGGTTTCCAATCACCAACCCAATCACAGAGTTGTTAGAAAGACTCCATACACACACTGCAGATGTATAAATACATACAGCCCATATAATACTTTATTGTCAAACCACTTGGTCATTGCAAAAAATCAGTATTAATTTTAAACAAATCAGTATTAGTTTCCTACATAATAAAAAACTGTAATACCTAAGTAAGCCCTGCCTAATTGCTTTAAAACAGGAATGGAGAAGAACAGAAAGAAAGTCCTTCCCCCATTTTTAACTCTTTCCCACTCACCTCCCATCTGCTGCTGCTTTCTCCCTTCATTTTCGGCCATTTTCTCTCTCTCTCTCTCTCTTGCTTAATCACACAGAGCAAGCTCAGCAGAAGGCCAGTGTGAGTCACATGTCTGTTGCCCACCAATCACAGGAGCAGACTTTCTCTCTCTCTCTCTCTCTCTCTCTCTCTTCCTCACACAGAGCAAGCTCAGCAGAAGGCCAGTGTGAGTCACATGTCTGTTGCCCACCAATCACAGGAGCAGACTTCCCCTGCTTCCTCCAAGTAACTGGAAGGGGAGGGGGAGGAAGAGTAAAATGAAAGAATTCTTTCTTCTGTGCATGTGGTACGTTATAACCCACTCTAAGGCATTTTTAATCACTTAATTAAAAATAAACCGTGCCGTTTTTTAAACTGAAACTACTTCAGATGAAGTACAGTGTTTGGGGCAAGCTCGGGCAATTGATTAGGGATACCTTAGAGTCATCTCTGAGTTGTAATCAAGGACAACAGATTATGTCAATTTCAAGGGAAAAAAGTCCAAATGGCTTCAATTTTTTTTCCTCCCCTTTTTCACTTTAACCTGTGGATTCTCCGTGGGGGGGGGGGTGTATCACCAAGAAAACTTCCAGAGTTGTAGAACAAGCGATTCTGAATCCAGCAGTATAAGCCTTGTAAGTTTTTGTTTTGAATTGGGACTGTACAAAGCACCAGAAAGGGGTGTGGGGGGTATTTTCATTTAACATGGTAGAACGCGAAAAATCCCTACTGACTATAGTATACAGCCACTCTCGTGGCTGTATAATACCACTGGGCAGGTACAATTTTCTCTTTTTAAAAGCTCTGGGATTGCTGTGGCTACATTTATTTATTGTTATATTTATATCCCACCTTTTCTCCAAGGAGTTCAAGGTGGCATACATGTTTCTCCCCCTCCCATTTTATCCTCATAACAGCTCTGTGAGGTAGGTTGGGCTAAGAGAGAATGGCTCAAGGTCACCCTGTCAGCTGCATGGATGAGTAAGGATTTGAATCCTAGTCTCCCAGGTCCCAGTCCAATGCTCTAACCACTACGCCACACTAGCTTCTCAATGAAGTCAGACAATTACTGGGATGTCTCCTGCATCACGTCTAGTTTTACCCTCACATGATTGTTATCCTCTGTATGGCATGAATAGCTAACCCTTTTTGGCCCACGGGCCACAATCACCCTTGGCCAATCTCTGGGGCAGGGGGCATATGCAACTGTTGACTGTGAAAGAGTGGATGTGGCCACCCCGTCTCTTTCTCTATCTCTTACAGATATATGTACAAGACACACAGGCCCCCTCCTTGGCTGGTCCATGCAGGTTAGCCAAAGAGAGGGGTTATTGATCCTCTTTGCTCATATGATTGATCTGATGATTGGGGACTAAGTAATCTGAATTCCTATCAGGCTGCTGGGCTTACCCAGGAAGAGGGTACTTGGAAAGGGTTAATTTACATTGCAACTGATTAATAGTTGTTAATAAATTGTAAGCTCCAAAGAGGTTCTCTTTAGAAGGAATTCCTCTTATGACTATTTTCTTGAAGAAAGGATTCCAAAAATGGATTGTGGAAGTGGGGGGAATGGGTTGAGACATCAGTACATGATAAATGCTGCCTGTTTTTCAGACACATTTTTCCATCTGCATATTTAATGGGCAAATAACAAAGTTGTAAAGCTGTCACATTCAACATTGTTGAAATGAGTTTCTCATGTTCATCATTTTTATCCTGCCCTTTAGACACAGAGTTCAAGTCATCTTTTTTAAAAAAAAAAAATCTTAATAATAAACCATCAATAATTAAATGAATGAATGAATAAATAACATCAGACAAATAGACTTTTCAAAAAGAGCAGCAATGGAAACCAAACACAGCTAGATAAAAAGAACAGATCAAAATAACTCAGTCCCTCTGCACGACACACACAACACACACACACAAATACCTTGGTGAATGGAACAGTTTTTAAAATTTTATTCAACAACGTAGTAGGTGCCAGTCGAGAGAAGACCCCACCACCACTAGTATCCAACCAGTTTACTTCCAAAGAAGAAGGCATCCAGAAATTGACTTCTTGTGACAGGGTTGGCCCGAGACACTTTGCTGCCTGAGGCAGAACAGCAAACCCCCCCCCCCAAGCCACAGTGCAAAGTACCAGAAGCTGGTTGAGTTACTTTGGCACCTGAGGCAGAAACTCCCACAAGTGCCTCTCTCTGGGAGTGAAAAAACCACACAATTAAATCAAAATTCAATGCTGTTTCATGGTTTCTAAAGTCTTCCGTCTCAGGCAGCTGCCTCATTCTGCCCATTGGTAGGGCCGACCCTGTCGGATGATAATCTTAATAACTGAGCATGTTCAATGAGAAATAGCTGAGGTTGGCAAGTCCAGAAAATTAAAGAGCTGCATTTAGTACTTCCTGTGTGGGTTCTTTCCTGATGTTTGTGGAGGGTTTTTGAAGCTTTGAGGATTCAGTTCCTATTTTGGAGGGCAGTGTTCGTTAAGTGAATACGCCAGATCAAATAGTTGGTGAATATGGAGGAAGAAAAGAAATGTGCAGCCAGACCCCAGAGAGGAGCAGTGCCTGCAATACCACCTCCTGTTCCAGCCAAAGGTACCGCTAGAAATATTCTATATATCTCTTTCATCTTTCAAATGATGTAGCTAACTATCCATATACTTATTTCCATGCATATAAGTGAAGAGTACATCCCCTCTGTGACCAAACATGCATTCAAACCTTTGGTTTCATACACATTCTTAAAATAAATGCTTTTCTTTATGCTGATACATGCTACTTTTTAAAAAAAGACTCCCTCTTTTTTAAAAATGGGAAAGCTGTATGAAGTGGGTATATTATTCCTGAAGAGATAGCAGTGCTTATCATTTGTGTGTGTGTGTGTACATTTTCATCACATCAGAGAAAGTTTCCATCAAACATTCCCACGAGTGGGTGCGCTATATAGCACAGTGGGGAGGAGAGCTTGGCCGGGAGTCCAGAGTCTGTGAGTTCAAATCCCCGCTCATGTCTCCTGGGTGTCAAGGGCCAGTTAAAGATCACCCCCACAGGGAATGGCTCAGGGGTTACGTGCCCTGCCACCTGTGCAGCCGTGGGCAAGCTGCAGAGTCCCAATGAGCCCAGTTGCCCCCCAGCTGGCAGTTGCAGACAAGAAAAGGGCTGACTTGTGCAGCTGTGGCAAGCTGAGCAGGCCCTAGCCAGCTGGGGAGGACTAGCCTCAGAGGGAGGCAATGGTAAACCCCCTCTGAATACCGCTTACCATGAAATCCCTATTCATAGGGTCACCATAAGTCAGGATTGACTTGAAGGCAGTCCATTTCTATTTTCATTTAAAATGTATGCATTATTTGGTTTGGGGAGGAAACTCATGCAATGGCAGCATTAGGGCTTCCCTGTTCTAGCACATGGTGCATTTAGATGGAGGATGACAACGGTTGTGTTTCAATGCCCTTTTTTGGGTACCGCTTTATGACTTCCCAGTCGGCCCTATCATTAAGCAGAGGGGGGAAGTTGCCTCAGGTGACAGTTGGTGAGGAATTTTTGTAAATCACCTTGAGAGTCATGTGAAAGATTATTTATTGTTATTGGTATTGTTATTATTGTTATTGTTGTTGTTGTTATTTAGATTTATTCGTCATTTGACACCCAAAGGTCCCCAAGCAACCTACACAATGTTAAACCAAAAACAAACAAAACACAATAAAATATAACAATAAACAATAAACAAAACAATAGCAATAGCAATAATAAAAATTATACAGCCACAAGAGTGGCTGCATACTTTAGCCAGTCTGGATTTTTCACATTCCACAATGTTAAATTGAAAATAGCCCCCCATGCCATTCTGATGTTTCCCATAAGCTCATTTCAAAGCAAAACCTTACAAAACTTATAGTCCTGAACTTAGAAACACTTACTTAACAACCCTGTAAATTTTCATGGCGATACACAAAACAGTCAGAGAGAATAGGGAGTTCAAAGTCTAAAAAGAGAGAAAAAAACCCGAGAGCCCTTTCGGACTTTTTTCTGTCAGAGTTCTCATAATCTGTTGAAATTCATTAAAAATCAGCCATGTTCACAGAATACCTGTAATCCTATTACTGACCTTGCCCCATACTCTGACCTTCATCATCTACAGTTGAAAAGTTAAAGCAGTACAATATCTCAGAGAGGAGGTCAGGTCTCCTGCTCCCCTGGTACATTCACTATAGCTGCCCAATTTCCCTGCTTTTTAAAGTTTCATAGAAATATCTGTGGACTTAGGGTTTCCAGGTTCATGGCCTGAGACTGATCCTGTATCTTTAGGAGAAGGGAAAGTCAGCCAAGTGCAGGTGTTCTTGCAACATTGTAATGAGAAAAAACATAAGGTGGAATTCTCTCTTCCCCCTGCACAACTTTTAAAGAAACAGAAGACCTCTTGGAGGCTGGGCGGCAACCAAGAGGTCTTCTGTATCCTTAAAAGTTGTGCAGGGGGAAGAGAGAATTCCACCTTGTGGTTTTTCTCATTACAGTATAGCAAGAACACCTGCACTTGGCTGACTTTCTCTTCTCCTAAAGATACAGGATCAGTCTCAGGCCATGAACCTGGAAACCCTATGTGGGCTATAGGTACGTTCTTAAACTGCAAGGTTTTTTGCCTATTAGTGAATTTGTCAAAGAGATGTTGGAAGGCAGAGCTGTGCATGTGCTGCATGGCCTGCCCTGCACTGTAGAAATTAGCCTGCCGGCTAGGGTTGCCAGATCTCTGGTTTTCTGCCGGAGTCTCCGGGAAAAAGGGGCCGTCTCCGGGCATAGTTGCTTTAAAGACGTTGATCTCCAGCTTTTGAGTGTTCGCCAAGCCACGGGCATAGGCTCTTGTTGAGGCGTCTTGCAGAGAGAGAGAGAGAGAGAGAGAGAGGCCAAATTGTGCAACTTGATCTTGAGGCTTCCTCCATGCAGGCCCCCTCCGACATCTCCGCAAGCAAAAAGAGACTCACTTGCTCACTCACTTCAGTTCTTCTGAGTTGGCAACATAGGAAAGGGAAGTCCTTTTGCAACCTTCCCCGGTGCTCTAGAAACAGCTGCTCTATTGGGGTGGTTGTTAACCATTAAAGCGCAGAGTGGCTGAAGCCTTGGCTGCTTCACAGGGAAGAGGTGCAAAGGGAGGTGGTGGCTTCTGTATGTTTTCCCTCCTCCATGTTAAGAATAAAAATTAAAATCCCATGCATGCTTTTAAAAAAAAGGCTGTCACAGAAAAAGTTTAGCTTAGGCTAAACTCCTCTGTCTTCACTTGCTAGACTGCCAACTGTAGCTCTGTAAGGGGAATGGGGGTCTCCTAATGATTCTCAGCACCCTTAACAAACTACACTTCCCAGGATTCTTTGGGGGAAACCATGATTATTTATAGGGGTATGATAGTGCTTTACATTGATAGTGCAGATGGGACCTTAATCATTCACCAGTCTCATAAGGAGTAAAGAGTCCCCCCCCCATTTTTGTTGTTGTTAGGTGCCTTCAAGTTGATTATGACTTATGGCGACCCTACGAATCAGTGACCTCCAATAGAATCTGATATAAACCACCCTGTTCAGATCTTGTAAGTTCAGGTCTTGTTTGGTCTTCCTCTTTTTATACTCCCTTCTGTTTGTCCCAGCATTACTGTCTTTTCTAGTGAATCGTGTCTTCTCAATTTGTGTCCAAAGTATGATAACCTCAGTTTCATCATTTTAGCTTCTAGTGAAAAAGACAAATAATTGGGTGTTAGAACAAATTAAACCAGAACTGTCACTAGGAGCTAAAACGATGAAACTGAGGTTATCATAGTTTGGACACATGCTGAGAAGGCATGATTCACTAGAAAATACAATAATGCTTGGAAAAACAGAAGGGAGTAGAAAAAGAGGAAGGCCAAACAAGAGTTGGATTGATTCACATAAAGGAGGCCACAGACCTGAATTTACAAGACATGACATGACAGAAGCTATTGGAGGTCGCTGATTCATAGGGTCACCATAAGTCTTAATCTACTTGAAGGCATATAACAGTAACAAATTCACACTTCCCATAATGGTTTAACACTCAATCTTTCTTCCTAGCACCCTTAACATACTACATTTCCCAGGATTCTTCAGAGAGAAGCCATGACATTTAAAATGGTATAAATTTTTTTTAAGCAAATATTAAGAACAAATACCCAAAGCACATTTCGGGGTGGGCACCCCCAGTTCCTAATTTTTCAAAATACTGTACCTATTTTCATTCTGTGTAGATTCCCTTGTCCATGCCATATCCCCACAGGAAGCTCTGGGCGAGATGGGATCTGGTGGCATCTCATAAAGGACACTCTTTCCTGACCCAGAGCACATTTTGGGGTGGGCATCCCCAGTTACTATTTTCCCCCACAATCTTTAGCTATTTTCATTGTGTGTAGATGCCCTTGTCCATGCCATGCACCTGCAGGAATCTCTGGGCCAGGCAGATTTGGTTTTATGATGTCCTCCTCGTGCATTTATGAGCATTGCACAAGCCCGATAATTTTGTCTGAATAATTTTACCCTGGAGATATTTGATATGGGGTATTCCAGTACATGTTTGGGGGTTGAGTATAAACTTTACTTTGGAGTTCAGGGAACTGTGAACGTTCCTTTTAGTGTTTTGAACTTTAGGGCAAATGAGGAATTGGGAACTAACAACGCCATTCAGCATTGTAATCCCAGCTGGGATTCATTTTTTCAGCTCTGGTAAAGTGAGGTTGGGAAACACTCATAAGAATTCTGCTTTTAGGCTGCTGTCTTAAAGCACACTTACAAAGAGGGGAAGTTAGACTCTGTCAGATCTTTATTGAGCATTTGTTCTCATTTGTTTATGGCCTGGCAATAGGACAAGGAGCATTCATCCTGATTTTCATGCAGGGCATTTACGCAGCTGAGAAGTGCACTATTGGGGAGCAGCACAGTAATCATTCACAGAAGGAGCAGATTAGGCGAGAAATCTGTTTCTGGACTGGATCACCTCAGACTGCAGGGTGGCTGTGGGAGAATGGAACATTTCTCCATACAAGTTAACCAAAAACGTCCCTGCACACAGAAATACAGCAGGTAAAGAAAGAGCAGTTCAGCCTAAGCTAAACTTTTTCCCTGACAGTGATTTTTTTTTAACATGCATGGGATTTTTATTTCTGTTAACATGGAGCAGGAGAAGAGTACAGAAGCTTGCTGGCCACCTCCCCTTGCTCTCCCTGTGAAGCAGCCAAGGCTTCAGCCACTCTGCGCTTTAATGGTTAACAACCACCCCAACAGAGCAGCCGTTTCTACAGCACCAGGGAAGGTTGCAAAAGGACTTCCCTTTCCTATGTTGCCAACTCAGAAGAACTGAAGTGAGTGAGCAGGTGAGTCTCTTTGTGCTTGCGGAGATGTCGGAGGGGGGCTGTATGGAGGGAGCCTCAAGATCAAGGTGCACAATTTAGGGTGACAGGTAGGGAAGAGGGGGATGTTGGAAGAAAGCGGGAACCCCCCCCATTTAAGTGTCCCCTCCAGCAGACTCCCAGTGTTCAGGGATGCAATCCTGCCCCATGGATCCCAGCTCTGCCCTGCTGCTGGGTCCCCTCTGCCTCCTCCCCTGAGCTTGCTGTGTGTGGGGCCAGGTCTGAGTGTCCCTCAGGACCATCTGCATTTCTGGTGAGGAGTAAAATGATGTATGTAAATAGCAATCGACCCTGCTTGTTTTAAAGTGCTGCATTTTCCCCCCTTTCTCTTGGAATTTGACTATATCCGATCAGGGCCAGCACCAGGCATGACTGGGCCCTTGGGCACCAGTCTGCCCCGCCTGTGGTGCCATAGCCCAATATCCTCCCCATACAGGTGGCACAGGCTAATAAGCCCACCTACCTCTCATGTTGTATGAATGACTTGCATGCATAGCGTGCACCAAGATAGTGGCGGGGGCATCAGCCCCTTAGGGAAGCCCCTGCTTGGGTGATGGCAGGCATGCATGCACATAGTGCATGGCATTCATACTGATAGGAGGGGTAAGAGAACAGCAGCTACAGCCATCTGAATGCATGCATTTGTGCTTGTTCAGCAGTGCAAGGCTGCCACTCCTCCAACCTGGCAACCAATGCTTTATTTTCTCCTCTCAAAATGGATGGCATCCTTTCAGGACTGACCTGATGTCTTGGTGCTCTGAGAGTTGACTCAACCAGATCTAACCAAACCAGCAACACTTACAATTAGACTGCAGTCTCCTGAGTGCATTAAGATCTACTACTGTAGCTCCATTAGTCTGTTGAAGCACTAGAGTAGCCCTGATTGAAATTACTATGTTGATGCTCTGACCTTCAAATCTATTAATAAAATAGAAAACCACCTATCTAGTTCTCCTCTTTTTCTGTGGCAGTGAAACAATGTGTTGCCAACTGCTAGGGAAAAAATGTTGAGAACTACAGGCAATAAAATACCATGTGCAATAAAATAAAATAAAAATACAGTATCTGGCAGAACAGACCCAATTTTCCAGACACAAATAGGCCAGCATGCAACTTATTCCCTGGTGGTTAGTAGCATAATACTGGATTAAATGTCTGGTGTGAATGTGGCCTGAGTCTTAGCAAGTGGAGGAAGTAACTCCTATTGAGTTCTATGGGGCTTAGTTCCTTAATAAGCATGTTTACAGTTGCTGCCTTCAGGGGCATCCATCTGTGCTCCCATCTAACATCTCTGCAACACTAAGCTTCTTTCTTCCAATAATGGCCTGGCCTGAGGGCACGTCAACCCTTGTTGCCAGAAGCAAGTAAGCTAGATTAAATGTTCCCTAAAGGCGTTGAACTGTGACCTGGCAGACCAGACCTTGGGCCAGTCACTGCCTCTTAGACTCAGAGGAAGGCAATAGTAAACCACCTCTGTCTGAATACTGCTTACCATGAAGACCCTATCTGGGATCAACTTGAAGGCAGTCCATTTCCATTTTGCATCACCCTAAGCTTGTGAGAAAGAATGACCTTGTCACTTCAGATGGACCTAGGAACACCCTATTTTAGGTAAGATTTCTATTTTAATCTCCAGAGAATTTTTTTTGGAATGGTATGCTCCAAGCAACTGTGGTTGATACAATGTATCATGTTTAATGATGTCACTAGGGCCCGCCCCGTGACATCACTAGGGCCCGCCCCATGATGTCACTAGGGCCCGCCCCCATTTTCTCAGGTTTTTGGATGGTTCCGACCTGGCAACCCTACTGCCGGCCTCAAGTGGAGGAGAGGATGTTGACCTATTGCCAGTGTCAAAGTAAAGCATCATACATTTAAAGCAGTATCATACCACTTTAAACAGCTGTGGCTTCCCCCAAAGAATCCTGGGAACTGTAGTTTGTGATCGGTGCTTAGAGTTGTTAGGAGACCCCTGTTCCCCACACAGGACTACAATTGTTGGAGTGGTTTAACAGTCAATCTCTCTTCCCAGAGAACTCTGGGAATTGTAGTTCTGTGAGAGGAATAGAGGTCTCCTAACTCTCAGCACCCTTCACAAACTACAGTTTCCAGGATTCTTTGGGGGAAGCCATGACTGTTTAAAGTGGCATAAATGTATAGTGCAGATGGGGCTTTAGATTGAACTAGCAGTTTTGTGGGTTTCTGTTTGTGGAATGTGGGAGCAGAGCCATCTTGTTCGCCTCAGGCAGCAAAAAGTCTTGGGCCAATCCTGAATGGCTTTATGTTACCTTGTTGTTTGTAGGACTGTGCGTGTGGCCTTCATTTGATTTTCACTGTTTTTTTCTTTTTGTCATTATGCTTTTAAATAGTTTGCAAGCAGCTCTGAGGAACCTCATTGTTTGCAAACATTTTATAAATAAATAACAGATTTTATTCTTTTAAAACTGATTCTCCTTAAGTGTGACTAAGGTAAAAGAAAGTAGTGGGGAGGCACATTGAAAAGAAAAGGCTTTCAGCATCCCATGGGAAAGCAGAAACGAGCGCAACAAGTGCTGTTGGCATAGACACTATTGGCCACATGTAACAAAGCCAAAAGTCCAAAGTGTGGGAGAGAGAAAGCCAGCAAGACCTATGAGACAGCTAAGCCTAGAACTGTGACAAAAGAGCTAAATCTTCCCCTAGCAACAACATGAACTTCCCAAGTAGGCTGACAAATGTGAGAATTACATCTCAGTGCTGCCAGTCATGCGAGAATTCATATTTATGTACAGCAGTGGTGGGGAATCTGTGGCTCACCAGGTCTTGCAGGACTCCAATTCCCATCAGCCTTAAAGCCAGCATGGCCAATGGTCAGGGATTATGGGAACTGAAGTCCAGCAACATTTGTAAGGTACAAGAACCAAGGCCTACATATGAGCAATGAGAAAGCTTTGCACTCCAATATGCAAATATATGAGAATGTAGGGTTGACTGGCAGCAGGAAGGTACCACTTCCAAGGGTGCAGATAGATGTTATCTTGGCAAATACATGGCCCTAACTCTACATTTGCCATGGTGACAGTAATGCAAGAAGGTCACTTCCTCCTGCACACTGATCCTCGCCTGCAAACACCTCTAGGCTGTTTCCCACCATGCAGGCTCAATGTTAGTTTCAGAGGCCCACTGCGCATGAGCAGATGACAATACTGAGTATTCTGGTGCACTTGCATACTGGAGTGCAAACACTTCTCATCACTCGTAAGTTGGCCTTGGTCCTTGTACCTTCCAAATGTTGATGGACTTCAACTCCCATCATCCCTGACCATTGGCCATGCTGGCTCTAGGACTGATCTGAGCAATAACACCTGGCAAGCCACAGATTCCCCACCACTGTGGCATATAAATGGGAATTCTCACATGACAGACAGCACTGGGCTCTCATTTTTATATTTGCATGCAGTATCTTCTGGTGACTTCTGCAGCTGTTACAGGCAATTTCCGATCAGTTGCTCTTTGAGATCAGTTGGATTTCACTCATTTTGTTCTTGTTGCATTTGTACCCTGCATTCCTTCCATGATGGCTCCCACCTCGCCCCACCCTCTGGGCCTAGGAGACTTCATAGAGAAGCTGCAGAAGGTTTGGGAGCTGTGGTGGCTGGTGCCTGTTGAGACTGGTGGGGTGGAAGGCAGGGAGGCCAACATCAGGTGAAGTCTCTAGAGCCAATGGCAGGCAGAGCCAAATCATTCTAGTTTCATCCCCATCCTGCTCTTTGCTGAGTTCTACAAGGGCAACACTGAGACAAGGAGGAGGAAGCTGGCAGGCATTTCCATCTTTCTTGACTGGTTGTTAAGAAAGAAGACAGGCAGATGGAGGCTGACTGAGAGCAGACAGAGGCTGGCGGGGCTGTGCTCCAGTCATCCTAATGGACAAGCCTCCATTTGGCTGTGAGGAGAAAGACTTGCTATCAGGGAGCAGGATGTTTCCCCACTGCTTGGCCCTATTCTTTGGCCCTAGGAGCATCCATAAGGGAGATACTGACAGAAGAACTGTGAGGAGGCCTTCTGGTATGTTGAGTAGGTTTCCCTCTCACCATTTAGCTAGCACAGAGATGGGGAACTTGTGGCCCTCCTGTTGTTAGACTTCCATCTCCCATCAGCCCCAGCCAGCATGGCCAATGGACAGAGATGATGGGAGCTGTAATCCAGCAACAGCTGGAGAGCTACAGGTTCCTCAACCCTGCATTAGTGCTTTGGGGCTATTTTGGGGTGGGAAGGTATTGAATATAATTGATTGACCTATTGGTAAGCTTTACAATCACTTTGGCGGGGGGATACTTTATTGGGAATACCTGATCTCGGGTGAACCCACATCAGGAAAGATGTATCCTGAATGCTAGAAAAAAGTGAAGAGCAAACCACAAAGAGTCCAAGATCTAGAAAATGAAAAAGAAGTAGGAAA
This sequence comes from Rhineura floridana, assembly GCF_030035675.1. NCBI lineage: Eukaryota > Metazoa > Chordata > Lepidosauria > Squamata > Rhineuridae > Rhineura > Rhineura floridana. The sequence goes on from NC_084482.1 coordinate 194,959,728, forward strand.
AGTGCACTAAAGGGGAGGAGGAAACAGCAGTTCTTTAGGAACCCGGGGATTCCCATTACTTGGTGTCCAAACAACTGAATTGTCAGTCACAGCTGTGACTTCACTCATTGGCTAAAAGCACTGAAAGGCAGGAGCAGCCAGACTGTTTCATTTCACAAAAATCAAGTAGATGGGTACCTGCACACTTTGTTTCATAACTTTCTTCCTAGGATGGCTGGAGACTCACTTTTTTTTAAAAAAAATGAAAGCTCAAAGTTTGGGGTTCCTGTTGGCTGTGACGCCTGGTACATCAGTACCCCCTGTTGGAACATCTGCTTGGTGGCCCTGTGCTTATGTACTTTTATTATCGGTTGCTTATTTTCTGCAAACTGCTTTGAGCACAAGTGTATACTGTTCGTGGAACATGCAGTCTATAAATAAACTGGCTATAACTGTGATGGCGTTGAAAGCAGCATACCCGGGGCACCCAGGGGGTCTCCCATTCAGGGACTGTCCAAAACCTGACCTACTTAGCTTTGTCCAAGGTTACATGTGCTCTTAAATTATCAAAGCTCTCCACTGGAGCTTCACGCCAAGCCCCTAAACTGTAACACTTTCTAGATTGTTGATGTTTATGCCATTTAATTACAATTCTCCACAGATCGTTTGTCTTTCTTCTGGCCTGGAATTGCTTTTGGGATGTTGCTGGCAGCAAGCGTTACTCTGAAGTGCATTGTGATCTTTCTGATTCTGTCTGGTAATCATCTGGTTTCATCACATATTTTGAAAATAGAAGTGCAGAATATGAGTACCAGCACCTCATTCCCCCCCAAAAAACCCCCCACTGTGTATAGTTAGATAAAGAGACAGACAGAGTTTTCCATAATGTGGTCATCAACTACACTTTTCTTTTGCCCCCACTATGTACACATACACATACACACATATGCACACACTTCTATACTCTCTTCTTGTTGTTTTTAACCTTTATTTCATGTTTTTTTTTCATGGTACTTATAAGGGGTGAGAGCCAGTGTGGCATAGTGGTTAAGGTGCTGGACTACGACCTGGGAGACCAGGGTTCAAATCCCCACAAAGCCATCAAGCTCACTGGGTGACCTTGGGCCAGCCACTGCCTCTCAGCCTCAGAGGAAGGCAATGGTAAACCCCCTCTGCATATTGCTTACCATGAAAACCCTATTCATAGGGTTGCCATAAGTCAGGATTGACTTGAAGGCAGTCCGTCATCATCATCATAAGGGGTGTGGAGAATTTTATTCACACTTTTGCATACAGCCCTGGAATCTTTTGATTGGCCTTCCTCAACTTACTGCTGGCTGAGGCTGATGGGGTTGTCATTCAAAGCATCTGGAGGGTACCTGGTTGGGAAAAGCAGCTTTTGATGAAGACATATTTTAAATAGATAGACTGATATCTATACATAGACACACAACAGTAATGTCTGATAGCCCTGTTCTAATGTTAAGCTATTTTCTAAGCTTCCCAGGTCCCTGCAAATCCACATGAAGAGATACAGAGTTGCCTGCAAAAATGTATTCCTTGCAGATCAGCTACTAACCACAGAACAGGTAATCTCTAGACCTTCCGCCACTGAACAGTCTGTTAGCCTGTCTATTATGGCTTCAAATACATCCAGAATGTCCATGTATGTTTGCACCAGGTACAGAACTGAACTCAGGTGCAGAAGTGACATGTCTAAGGGACCCTCCAGAATCCTTTGTATTGTGCATTCGTGATTCCACTTCCAATGCAATTTATATCTGCAGATGTTTTGGGACGGACAAACAGCTTTCTTCCCCAATCAGTGCATGTCCTGTAACAATCGGATAACTTTTTATACACAAATGTTCGGGGGGAGGGAGGCTGAAATGCTTTTGTTGTACTATAATAATGCAACAGTGCCCCTTTAGATGGCAAAAATGTGGTTGACACTTGGGGAGCATCACAGAAAAGCTAATAAGGTGGACTGATGTGCGGATGATCCTGTGTGGAACCAGCACTAATGCACTATTATTGCATCAATAACATGTTGCAGGGTATACACACACACACACACAAGCCAGTCTGGACAGGCCCTAAAGCCACTGAGTGAGTTGGTTCCAATGCCACAGACAAAAGCAGGGAGGGTTACGGTTTTTGTGTTTACAGGCTCTTTTCCTGCTGTGCATTTAATAGCAGCCTGACCTAGGTGACACTTTCCCCTTTTACTTTGGTGAGCACAATCCAGCCCAAATGTAAAATGCTTCAGTCCTATTGCATTTCAATGGGTGTGATTGCTTCGCTATGAATCTCACTCACAAATTGCAGCTCAGCCAACATTCCATGATGCTCCCAAGTGGTGGGGTAGTGGTGTATTGAAGCCTCTTTGAACTCAGCTACCTCTGGAGCAGCAATAGGTGAATCTGTCATTTGCTGTCTCTCTCAGTTTCTCATTTTTCCAATCTTCAGTTAGGTTCTCCTCATTTCCACATCAGTTTGTGGGGGGGAAACATTTAAAAGTCCTCATGAAAATTCCTCAGCATTTTAGTGCAAAGTTCTGCTAATATACGCATTTGTATGCAATTTTGCCTAAGTTAATATATGCATTTTATGCACACTTTATTATAATATATGCATTTTTGTACGCATTACTTGACTGGAGAAGTGCACTGCAAAATTTTGAGACATACAGATTTCAAAGGATGACTGTGTTGTGGTTGACATATTATTTTGGAAAATGCCAATTCAGTAAGTTTGCCTTTAACTGTGACCTGAATCCAATTTCTCTTCCATTCTTACTCTTGAGCAGTAATATCAATTATTTCCTTCAAAATATCAATATTTTTCCAACCGACCCCCCCCCCAGATTGGTAAAACCAGCAGCTAGCAGATAAAGAACAGACTTGAATCAATACCAGCCTGTAAGGTCAATGGAATGCTTTCAAACAGGCACTGGCCAACAGATCCCATCCCTACTCGGGCCTAAAGTTAGGGAATGGATAATATGTTGATTGAAATTGGCCGTGTCTTAGAAACACCCACACAGCACGTGCAATACTGGGACATCCCCCCCTTCTGTTGACAAGCAGCTTTTAATGCAATATTTGATGGCACCATCCTCCGCAATGGTAACCAGCTTTTTGTGTAGTATTCATCTCAGTTCTCCACTCGTCCAGTGCAGATGTAGGACAGTTTCGGTTCTGCAGTTCTTTAGCTGTGTGGATACATGGGCCGCTGTGGTTTCATTCTTCTGCAGACATAAGTGGGTGGGCCGGCTGGGGGGGTGTCAGTCTGATCAGATAAGCATAATTTGGCTTTTGTGGCTCAAGCCACCTAACACAATTTGACAGGCAGGCTTACCACAGCTACAGCTGACCCAATTTAGACTTGTACCAGTGTGGAAAAAAGATGAACATCTGCGGTTATAAAAAGGCAGACATGGAAGTGTCACAAATCCATATCTTAAAATGTCACAAAGGCAGAGCATATCGAGTGCGGTGGCTTCAGCCTGAGAAATATATGTGTGTGTATATATAAATATATATTACTTTTATGCATTTTAATTGCGTTTTAAGGTTTTGTGATTTTTATTGGGTACAATTTTATTATGTATGTGCTGGATTTTATTGTAAGCCGCCCTGAGTGCCCTATTATAGGGTAGAAGCGCGGGATAGAAATATTTTAGATAAATAGATAAATAAATAAATAAATAAAAATGGTAGATAAATGTGTTAAATAAATAAAATAAGCAGGGGGGAAATGGCTTAGTGGCAGAGCACCTGCTTTGCATGCAAAAGGTCCTGGGTTCAATCCCTAGTATGTCTGAATAGGGCTGGGAGAGATTACACACACGCTCTAAAACTCAGGCGAGCCACTATCAGTCAGTGCTACCAAGACTGAGCTAGAGGGCCTGACTCCACAGCTCCCTAGGTTCCAAAGCATATTTACTCCAAAGTAAATCCCACGTCCCACTAAATTCAGCAGGGCTTACCGCCTGGTAAGCATGCAGAGGAGTGTAGCCTTGAAATAATTAAACTCTCTTATGCATTTGGGGACATAGTTCAACCCAAATGTGGACAGCAGGGGCAGAGAACATGTAGCCCTCCCATTCTTGCTGGACACCATTCCCATCATCTCTGACCACTAGCCCTGCTGGCTGGGGATGATGGGAGGGTCACAGCTGCCCTGCCTACCACCATATTATTATTATTAAATTTATATTCCAGCCTTCCTCTAAAAAGGAGCCCAGGGCATAGAACTCCTCACCCCCAAAATCTGAGGCACTTCACACTCCACGTATTGTGATTCAGTAAAACCATCAATTGCTCTGCATTATTTAACATCCTCTCTCTCTCTCTTTTAATTTGCTTCATTTGATATTTGGGTTAACAAGAACACCAGTGAAAGCGGCCAACAGTGTAATCCTTGACAATGTACAATATACACATTACTCAGAAGTAAACCACTGCTGAGTTTCACGAGACATATTCCCCTGTAAGTGTACATCAGAGGTCTGCCTGGGGGAAAAAAGGAAATAAATGCAAGTGCTCTGCCTCCAAGGCATTTAGGTCTCATGGAGGGGCAGGCAACCCTTTTCAGCCCGAGGGCCACATTCCCTTCTGGGGAACCTTCCACAGGCCGCATGCCAGTGGTGGGCAGAACCCGAGGCAAAAGTGAACAGAGCAAGGAATATAAATGTTGCCATTGTACCGTAGGCTTGTTTCTCCACGCACTCGCACAAACCCCTCTTTCCTCCTCCCAGACGAGCACAATCGGAGTTCAAGGACGCATCCCATCCAAGCAAAAACATTCCAGTTGCCAAGCAGGGCCAGTGAGGGGGTTTGGGCCCGAGGAGATTTCCTAAAGGCAGACAGAGAAACCTGGAGGGCCACAGTTGGCCTCTGAGCCTGAGGCTCCCTGCCCCTGGCCTGATGGCTCCAGTCATAATGAAACTTCCACTTATGACCACAATGATGGCTTGCTGTTCGCGCAACAGTTTAAGATGCAAGAGGTAGGAACAAAATCAGTAGTAAGAGGTTTTACTCAGACCTCAAAGTACAGGAATGTGAGAGCGACGGCGGGAAGCAGAATTGAAGGCATTTGAGATCCATCTTTTTAATATTGGAGACTTTACAGCAGTAATGTAGTCATCCAGGGTCTCAGGGGGTCTTAGACGTTTTGAGTCCCAGCAGGGTCCCTATAGCTCCAAGATTCTATGAGCCAATCAGAATGAAAGGGGAATGTGTTCGCCACTGAGAAGAGACTTCAAACTTCCTTGTCCTTTCCTGCTGACCGGAACCAATCAGAGCTAAAGGAGGTGAGTCAGCCACTGAGAAGACTCTTCTCAGTAACAAAGACACTCCACTTTCATGTCAATTGGCTCCTATAGACAACTGTTGTTGTGGGAGAAGGCATTAACAAGGATCTCATTCTCAACCCAGCAGCAAAAAAAGAGGGAGGGGTGGTTGTGACGAATCATGAAGGGACCCTGCACTTCTGAATTTGCCACTACTCTAATGCTTTATAGACTGTGAGGGATCAACAGTATATGGCTCTACTTTCATACAATCAAAATTAGTCTGTAATTTTATTTCATATTTTAGATTGACAGGGGTGTGGAGCCTTGGGCCCAGAGACCAAATGTGCCCCTTCTCAGGCCTCTCTGTTGGGCCTTGGGGTTCTCTCTAGGCCGGCATGGGGAACTCTTTTCAACCTGAGGGCCGCATTCTTTTCTGGAACACCTTCTAGGCACCACATACCAGTGGCAGGCAGGGACAGAGGCTAAAGTGGGTGGAGGAATGAATATAAATTTATATAAAAGCAGTAATTGTGGTGGGTTACTTTTATATCAATAAAGGTAAATGTTATATTCATTACTCCACCCACTTTTACTGGCCTCAGTTTTGGTGCAAATCTATGTGAGTGTGCCATAATTATTGTTTGGACAAGATGCATATTGTTCCTCTGAGTAGAGTTAAATTTAATAGTTAAGTTGCATACTCACATGCTATTTTTCCCCATATAATCATTATTTGTATATTTGAATTTTTCTGTGTAATCACTGTTTGCATACGCTGCTGCTTATTCCTCCCTTCCCCAAGATTCATTTAGGCATAAAGTGCTGTTGATTTTTATTTTTTGGTACTCCTATGCTTATACCATTTATAAACTGATGGCCCCTCCAGGCTGGTGGGGATTTTTCCCAGGGGTGCATTAATGGTGGGTTTATACTGGACTATACATACATCATTCCACTTTATTTGTCATTCTGTGATGTTCTCCCAATGTTATTGAATTATTACCATCTGGAGGGGCACTCTTGCACTAAAACACAACAACAGCGGGACAAAAAATAAGCCAGAACATTTGTGATATGAAAAGTTACAGGATGTCACCAGGACGTTACGGAGCATGCACTAGTTGGAAATTAAGCAGTATGCTTGCCCCAAAACTTTAGCAGGTGCGAACAGTATTCAAAGTAGGATCACATATAACCCCCTCAATACCATCATGAGCACAAATCATCATGAATTTATTTATTTATATCCCGCCCTTCCTCCCAAAAGGAGCCCAGGTATTTTATGTATGATAAAAAGGATGTCTGGAGGGGCCATGAAATGCATTCACTAGTCTTCTGGTGATGCATTTAAAATAATATTTCCAAACAGACTTTAGCCTCTCAGATCCTGTTTGGTCACCACCATCTCACCCACTTGGGCAAATTAAGAACCTCATTTTCAGTCTCTTGTTCCTCTTTCAACAAGCCTTTTAAGTTGAGACCTTATCCCAGTCTGCGTCTGTGTTGGAATTGCTTTTTAATATGTTTTAAAACCTTTAAATATATATATATATATGTGTGTGTGTGTTTAACCTTTTTCTTAAGATGTCTTCAAAGCTTTTTTAAAAATGTTTTTAAAGATGTTTTAATGTATTTTAAAGTCTGTTTTTATGACGTTTTAAAGTGTTTTTAGTGCTTTTGTTTGCCTCCCTGGGCTCCTGCTGGGACGAAGGGTGGGATATAAATCAAATAATAAATAAATAAATAAATAATACAGTTTTAATAATAGCCCCCAAAAAAGGAATAAAAGTGCTGAATCACGGATTGCAATCTCTTTTTCTTCTTTGTAGCCAATCTCACTCTGGATCCAAAGACAGCTCATCCCCAGCTCTATGTCTCTGATGATCTGAAGACAGTAAAATGGAGAGATATGAAACAACATGTGACTAGCGGTCCTCTGAGATATGACGTGATGGCCAGCGTATTAAGCCATGAGGGCTTCACCTCAGGGAAAAATTGCTGGGAAGTAGAGGTGGTGCAAGGAGGAAGCTGGTGGGGTGTGGGTGTTATCAGGGAGTCCGCAAACAGAAATGGGCCTATTTTCCTTGCACCTGAAGGGGGCTACTGGGCTGTACAGCGTATTGATGGACAGTACCAGGCAATCACCAATAATCCTAGGACAAATTTGTCCTTGTGCCACCCCCCCAGTAGGATCCGGGTTTCCCTGGACTATTCTGAGGGTCTGGTAGCATTTTTTGATGGTGATACCAATGCTCATCTCTTTACCTTTCCAAAAGCTGAGTTCGCTGGAGAGAAGATCCATGCTTGGCTCTTGATCTATGGGTGGAATGGGGAGCTCACAATCCATCCATGAGACAAAGGAACATCCTAATGCTTTCAGGGTCTGTGAAACCTGCTGTTCTAGGTTCTCAAATCAGTCTCTATGTGTGGTTTTGGAGGGCTCCGATATAGGAACACCTTTCACATCTCAACACTGGCATTAGGGTAATACTTTTATTAGGCCAGCCAAAATGCCACAAAATACTATGCAAGCTCTCAAGTTCTTCAGAATTCTTCACAGGATTTGTGAGTTTTATCTCTGTCGTTTCTATATTGCTTTGTTTTCACTATGTCATACTTTTACACCACTTTGAAACTTTTTGTATTAGCAGTCTATAGGGATGGAAGGTTCTGCCAATGTTAGTACTCTGTTTCTCATTTTTCCAACCCTAAATTCAGTTCACATTTCTGTAGCAATTTGTGGTTTTTTAAAAAAAATTCCTCCTGAAAATTCTTCCATGTTTTTACACAAATTTCTTCTAATAAACACATTTGTTTGCAGTTCTTCCTAACATACACATATTTGCAAGCCATTTCTCCTAATATAATGCATTTGTATTTTATTTTCACAATATATTCATTTTTATGCATGATTTTCCCCTAATATATGGTTTTTGTAAACGTTGGTTGGTTGGGAAACTACAGCGCAAACTTCAAATAAGTGCAAATTTCAAAGTACAGCTGTGTTTGGTTGTCATTTCGTTCTTGAAAATGTGGATTTGATATCTTTGGCTTTAAATGCAAACTGACTTTAATTTCTCCCCCATCCCTAAGTGGTGTATAAATTATTGTAAATGAATAAATAAATAAAGGCTTGGTGGTAAGCAAGAGGTGGAAGTTCCCCAAGGATCAGTATCGGGACCTGTACTGTTTAACTTGTTAATAAATGATCTAGAGTTGGGGTGAGCAGTGAGATGGCCAAGTTTTCTCATGATACTAAATTGTTCAGGGTTGTTAAAAAGAGAAAGGCGATTGTGAAGAGCTCTAAAACGACATCTCTGAACTGAGTGGGTGGTAAAATGGCAAATGGAATTAATTTGTTAAGTTTTGCATATTGGAGCAAATAATCTTAATTTCACATGCATGATCAAAGGATCTGAATTGTCGGTGACTGACCAGGAACAAAACAGTACATAGTTAACCTATGGAATTCGCTTCCATAAGAGGCAGTGAAGGCCACCAACTTGGATGGCTTTAAAAGACAATTAGCCAAATTCATGGAGGAAAAGGCTATCAGTGGCTACTGACTATGATGGCTATGCTCTGCCTCCAAAGTCAAAGGCAGCATGCTTTTGAATACCAGTTGCTGGAAACTGTAGGAGGGGAGAGTGCTTTTGCACTCAGGTCTTGCTTGTGGGCTTCCAACAGGCATCTGTTTGGCCACTGTGTGAAAGGGATGCTGGACTAGATGGGCCACCCGCCTGATGCAGCAGGCTCTTCTTACATTCATATGTTCTTATGAAGAGAAGTAAATAGCTGGCTGATGTTGAAATCATGGAGCTTTATGGCACAGTATTATGTGAGAGGAGGCAGCAGACATTCAAATGAGACTGTAGTAGGTGTTATGTAGGTTTCAGGTTCCACCTAGGACTGCTAGGAATAAGAAACACATGATGGTTGATTCCCTATTTTCAAAATTATAAAATCCAGCTGTTACCTAGCTCTGCTTCCATTCTTAAGCAAAACACACAGATTTCTTCGTAGATGGGAAACAAAAATAAATGGATAGCCTTAAAAGAGGTTTAGATGAATTCATGGAGAATAAAACTATCAAGGGCCACTAGCCACCAAGGCTATGTTCCACCTCCACTGTCAGAGGCAGTGGAGTACCAATTGCTGGGAATTGCAGGTGGGGAGAGCGTTGGTCCACTCAGGTCTTGTTTGCAGGCTTTCTGTAGGCATCTGATTGGGCCACTGTGAGAAAAGGATGCTGGACTACATGGGCCTTTGGCCTGGTCCAGCAGCCTCTTCTTATGCTCTTAAAGAAACTAGGCAATTTTTATATTAACAAAGCTGGAAATTAATTTTGGGTGGCATACTAGGTTAAAAAGCTCAATAGATGCTGAACTGGTTAGCTTTACCTAGTGCTTGGAGGAAATGTTCCCTCAGAGAATAAAGTCCCACCTTGAAACAATATAAGATCCTCTAGTTTAGGATCCCACTGTTGAACAGTTGAATCTGGTATTCTCCCAAGTCACACAAATAGCAAAGGTAGCCACATTGGCCCATAAGAAAAAATCCAAAATCCACATTAAGGAAACACCTTCATTAGGCCAACCAAAATCTTAGCGTGCAGATGTCCACATTCTCCAGAACTTTTTATCAGGCTTCATATTCAACCCTCCGAATCCCAGAGACAGATACATTCAGGAGGTGTCACTCTAAAGGACTACCTACTTACCTTGTGTAGCAAGGCCAAAATGTTCTCTTTGAGGTGCTGTATGGCATATTTGAATAAACCAGGGATGTAGTTCTCTAGGGTTGCAGGGGGTCATAGCCCCTTTTTGGGAGCAGGCTCCCTGCCAGGTCCCTATGTACAAGTCAATGAGCATGAAAGGGGACCATGTCAGCCACTGAGAAGAGTCCTTGTCCTTTTGTGCTGACTGGAGCCAATCCGAGTGAAAGGAGGTGAGTCAGCCACTGAGAAGACTCTTCTCAGGAGCTACAGTAACACATAGCCTTCCCCGTCATCCTGATTGGCTCCCATGGATGTCTGTTGTAGTAGAGTGTGGACTCAGAGACAGTATGGAGAGCAAGGGAGATGAGGGAAAGTGGGAATGGGGGCATGGCTGGGAGGGGGCATTGCATGACTATCATGAAGGGACCCTGCACCTCTGCACCTCTGAATTTGCCACTACACTACTGGAGCTGAGAGATACTTTTGCAGATTTCACTGAAGATTTAATGAATATTCCAAAGCATATTTACTCCAAAGTAAATCCCACGTCCCACTAAATTCAGCAGGGCTTACCGCCTGGTAAGCATGCAGAGGAGTGTAGCCTTATATTTAATATATATATATTTAATGAATATATGTTTTAGTGCAGGGGTGCGGAGCCTCAGGCATGTATACCAAATCTACCTGACCTTGGTATTCTGCCCAGGCCACCCCATCTGCCACCCTACCCTTCACCAGCTGTGCTTTATAGATGGGCAGCAAAAAGGTGAGTGTTTTTACCTGGCCAGAATGTGTCTGATCATGACTCTTGCCTGCCTGGATGGATGGAGGATTGAGAGATGTGTACGAGTGTGTGTAGAAACTAGAGTACCGTACAAAGGTAACATTTATATTTGTTGCTCCATCCACTTTTGCCTCTGGCCCCGCCCACCACTGGCATGTGAACAGTGCACCAATGAATTCTTTCTTGTGGTGGTTGTATTAATGATAGCAATTTTGTGCACAGAAAGATAGTATACACCAGCTATTGTAAGTAAAAAATTTTTTAATATATATAAAGATTTATCATGTATGGTTTTAATGTGTATGTTTATTAAAGCAGTTTGTCCCTGCTATTTTATTATATTTACAGCCCCTGATGAAGGCCTGTATGTAGTGGCTGAAACACATTGGGCTCTTGAATAAAACATTTTTCTAGCATCTTGGGGTTTCCCCCCTTTTTTCTTCTTTTATCATACTTTGGACACATAATGAGAAGACATGAATCACTAGAAAAGACAATCATGCTGGGAAAAACAGAAGGGAGTAGAAAAAGAGGAAGGCCAAACAAGAGATGGATTGATTCTATAAAGGAAGCCACAGACCTGAATTTACAAGATCTGAACAGGGTGGTTCACGACAGATTCACCGATTCATGGTCACCGATTCATGGGGTCGCCATAAGTCGTAATTGTCTTGAAGGCACATAACAATAACAAAATGTACTATATGTACTATTATGCCATGTAGGTGTTGTTATATATGAATCAACACATTTTTGAACTCTCCGGGGGGGGGGGGGAGACGCAGGAAGGGAGCCATCATGAATAGCTCTCCTCCACTTGCGACGTTACCGTATACCACTGAAGGGTGGGGAAAAATGGAGAGGAAGATTTACTATCCGTGCCTGCCAGAGGGCCCCCAGCTATTACTCAAGGAAAGAAGGCGATTGCTCTCACTCTCTAGTGAACCCCAGACCAATCTTGCTAAATCACGCGCTGCAAGCAGCCACCAGCGCTGTCTCTCTTCGGTGGTTATATCAGGGGGTGCTCGGGAGCATGGAAACGGGCCTTGGTAATCCTCGGCGGCTCAAGGCGAGGACTGTTCAGAAGGGGACGAGGATTTCCATCCGCCTTTGCGAGGGTCCCTTGCTGCCCGATCCGAAAAGGACGCCCGCAAATATTGCACAGGAGAAGATTGAAACAGAAATGAGGTGCGTGCGCCTAAGCCAAAACGCTCGCCGCTAGGTGGAGGCAGATTTCCAAGAGCTGGAGCAAACTCACCTTCTGGTTTTGAGGCAAAAAAGGCGATAGAAGCGGAAAGCGCTGTTCGCCTTTAGCGATTGCTCTGGGTCTCCCGCCAGTGCTTCCCTCCCCTAATTTTAGGGCGAGCGCGGGAAGGGGACTTTTTTTGAATGGAAGCAGCTGCGGATTGGTGCGTCTTCGTCAGCGCACAGCTGTAAGTCGCGCCTACCAGAAGGATTCGATCGGGCGCTGAAGTGACTCTGCGGTCGTGCGGGTGATTATTGTTTATGACAGCCTTCGCCAAGCTGGGGCCCTCCAAATGTTTTAGACCTCAGCTCCCATCAGCTTCAGCTAGGACAGCCCCAGGGCACCAGGTTGGCGAAAGCTGATAGATTAGAAGTCTGGGTTGAAGGAAGCACACCGGGCACCAATGCAGAGGAATTCGCTCCTCCCCCATCCCCCACTTCTGTCGCTGTGAGGAATGAGATCACCTGAGTGGGGATGAAGACAAAATCGGAAAACATCCATTGAAAAGTGGCTAGGAAACAAGTCAGCGGAGTGGCCTCCCCTTTTGTCAAAGCTCCCGCCCTGGCTGGAATTCAATACTGTAGGTGCAGATCCCCCCATTCTCTAGAGAAAAGCTGTGCCTTGTGAATTTCTGCTTCTTGTGTAGTGGCTAAATTAACTAATTGAAAGCGCAATCCTAGCCATGTCTACTCAGAAGTAAATTCCATTGAATTCAATGGGGCTTCCTCCCAGGTAAGTGGGGTTAGGACTGCAGCCTTATTTGTCAAGAGACTATAAATATGAAATTCATATGCAACTCTGTTCACACAAGTATAAATAGGGAAGCGGCCCTATTCTGTCAAACTATTGCTCCATTTATTGCCTGCACTGACTGGCAGCAACTCCCCAGGATTTCAGGCAGGGAGTCTTTCCCAACTGAACTTTGGGCCTTTTGCATGCGAAGCAGCATCATAAAACAATCAGATGTTCTGTTTTTAAAAGCCCAGGTGTCCTATCCCCACACTGAGATCCTTGAGAAAGGCTTTTCTCACCAGCATGCGAAAGTATAAGAACAGGAGAAGCTCCCCCCTGGATCAGGCCAAAGGCCCATCTAGTCTAGCATCCAGTTCTCACAGTGGTCACCAGATGCATGTGGGAAGCCTGCAAGCAGGATCTGAGCACAAGAGCACTCCCAGCAACTGGGATTCAGAGACATGCACTATGGCCCTTTGGTAGTGATGTCCAAGTTTTCAAATATCTGGCATCCTCCTTGCTTTTCTTTAGGCCAGATCATAGAATCATAGAGTTGGAGGGGGTTTATGTGCTATCTAGTCCAGCAGGACTTTTAACCTTTTTAAGGAATATCTCTTAAAGGACCAGACCCCTGCAAACCACCCTGTGGATATGGTTTTTTTCGTAAACATACACACACACATACTGGCCCTTCCACAGGTTTTCCTCACTTCTTCCTTGTTCCTCTTTTTTGTCATCATCAGGTAACTTGTCTCTAAGAGCAATCCAAGAGGAGGGTGACCCTTTATGGCAGTGTGGCATCTTGCCTGTGAGACCTCAGCTAATGGTTTCCCCAAAGTTTGAGCACCATGAGAACAGCAAGAGGTTGGAGATACCACGAGAGAAACAGTTTGAATCCACTCCATCCAAAAGAGGCTTCACAGCCACAAATACAATGATCATGAACCCAAAGAAGAAGAAACAGTTCAGCTCCAATTGTAGAAAAAGTTTTCATTATCGATCCAAGTTCTTCGCACATCAGAGAGTCCATACAGGGGAGAAACCTGACAAGTGTTCAGAGTGCAGAAAGAGACTCTGCCAACTCTCCAGTCTCCTCTTCAGTAGACCACTGTTAAGGGTTAATTCCTCTAACACACTAAAGCACCTCCTTGAGGGCCATCCTTGAGAGTTAACTACTGTTTTGATTAAGCATCGCCATCTTACAATGGATGTCTATATCCGCCATCTTAGCAATGTAAGCTGATTACGCACTTAAAAAGTGATCAGGACATGCTCAAGAGCATGACCGGAAGTATGACGCAGGGGTGGATCTGGGGAAGACCGGGTGTGTGCCATGTCTGCTGAACTGTAGTATTACCTTATTTGTTCCTACTGTAAGCTTCCTGTAAGTTGTTTACTGAGGGGTATAAATATTGGGGGAACAAGACAGTCGGGGTCGACCGCACCCACTCTGAATTGCCGGTGTGAGTGCTGCTTATTTTTTAATAAACGATTTTTTAAGTTTTTGTCCTAAACTGCTGTTAGCATCTTGTTTTGACCAGAGTGAGAAACGAACATTATTTTCTCACAACTCCACCCACACAGAGAAGAAACCCGACAAGTGCTCCAGATGGGGGGGAAAGTCTGTCACACAGTGCCATAAGCAAACATAACTGTGCCTGCTATGAGCCATGTGTTGTGTGCCCGTATTGCTGTTAGTGTAAACTATAAACAATCAAACCAAAAATGGAATTTGAAGGCAAGTTAGTTTAGTCTGATAAAATTGAGGCTCCAATGAGCATCTCAATATCACTGTCGGGAGGATGAGCTGGGCTCCTGGGGGGTTGGAAGAAGAGGATTCAAATGGCTGGCAGAGGGAGGAGGGAGGAACTTACCCTCTGTGGAGCAAAGCCGAAACAGAGGACATGCCAGAGATAGGGTCGCCTAGCAACGGGGAGCCTGAGAGCCTTGAAGTTTTAGAATCCCCCCCAGACATTCCCAGGCCCTCCCTTCTCCGCAGCTCAGAGCAAGAGGGAGGGCTGATCACAGCAGAAAGGCGGAGAGATGGTTTACCCTCAGCTCCTTCTTTATCACCCATAGTGGAATCGGACACTTCAGAAGAGGAGGAGGTGATGCCTCCCCCCTCACCACGCAGACGCAGACGGTTGAAAAGACAGGAGAGAAGGGGGGGAAGGCGGGCAGTACCTGAGGGGGAGTTAAGGAGGAGCGAAAGGTTGCGCGCCCGTTTAGCCCCTTCTTAAAGAACAGGCGGGAAGCAGCCCCTTGCTCTGTCAACTTTCTCCCAATGTCGCAGGACCTGTATCCCTGTATTGCTTCATGAGAAAGCGCAGTCTTTGTTTGGACATTACTCTAATAAAACACGAATTAACTACAACCTCTGGTCTGGTTCCTGAGTCGCATCCTGGGCCTGACAATCACAAAATCACATTAATGCAATTTATTAATCAATGGTAAATTTGAGCTAAAATATTAAGATTGAACACATTTCATACATGTATTGATTTTCTTATTTATTTCATTATTAAAAAATCAACATTCATAATGGTTTTATTAATCACACATGGGTAATTTTGTAACAAAATAAATATGGAAATCATCTTGTATAAAATTCATGCTATTATGGTGATTTTAAACTACGCTCCCTTGACCAATCTTGCCACCCCCTCAGATCTTTGCTCAGTGTTGGGACACTGGTCACACCCCTAGTTAGACAACTGCTGCCACACTTCAAACCTTATACCACACAGGAGAGAGAAACCCCACAGTTGCTCGGACTGTGGGAAAACATTTGCTCAAAGCACAAACTTCACTACTTGTTTGAGAGTCCACCAAGGAGAAAAATTCTTGTAGTGCTCCCCATTCCATCCTCATTTCAGTATGGCATCAAAGGCTGCCACAGATGAGAAGAGGCTATGGGGAGTTGTAGCTCTTCCAGCTGATATTATTTTGGAAGATTCAATAGGTGGGTTTTTCTCATGCTGAGGGCCTTTGCCTTGGTGCCAGATTCATTGCGGTTTCTGTTGCTTTTCCTTCATTATAACTTGGTAGTCACTTCCTCATTACTTGATCCCATGCTACACAGAATCACAAGACGAATTACAGAATCACAGCATCATATGAATTGTGGGGATCAGATGAGAGTTGCTGTCACTTTCCATGGGACCTGCATGTACCATGTGACTCTCTTAGTTATCTCTTAGGTCACCCTTCTCCAATCTGATGTCCCTCCATCAGTTCCAGTCAGCATGGCCAATGGCCAGGGATGATAGCAGCAGTTGACCACCAACCTCTGGAGGGTTCCAGGCTTGGGAAGGCTTTATTAGCCAAATTTTACCAGAGTAGAATAGGGACCCTGTCCTCAGGGAGTAAGCAATCATGGCAACATATGAGTCGGCTCCACATCTGAAGTAAAGAAAAAGTTTTCTTCCCTAAGATATGCATTCACTTTTTAAAAAATCCTGGTTTTCAAGAAAAAAAGTCCAACATTTTCAATCAATAAAAAACATGTTGGATAAATAGAAAAAGCTAAAAAGAAAAAGCTGAGAATAGCAGAATAAAAATAATAATTTGAAGCACCCATTACAACTGTTTCCAACAGAGTTAAATTCCCTTAAGACCCAAAAGCAGGGTTGGGAAACCTGTAGCTCTCTAGATGTTGTCGAATGCCAATTCCTGTCATCCCTATGAGTGAGGATGGGGGAGAAATAAAGGTGAATCTGTCAATATAGCCATCTTTTGAAATTTACACTAATCCTAATTTTGCAATGCAGTTCTCCAACCAAAGAGTCTTTACAAAAAATGCATATATCAGGGGAAAGTATGCATTTTAATGAACATAACAGCCAAAGATGCATTATATTAGGATAAATCACTTGCAAAAATGTGTATATTAGTCAAAACTGCAGACAAAACACTGTGTTTATTAGGAGAAATTTGCACCAAAATGCTGAAGAATTTTCAGGAGGTTTTTTTTTAATTGCAAATTGCTGCAGAAGTGTTGAGAACTGAATTTAAGATTGGAAAATTGAGAAACTGAGATTCAGCTGAAATTGACAGATCCTTCCATCCCTACTTGCAGGTAGCAGGAAGCAACAGATGGTCTCTTTTTTTTGCTGCCACTAATGTAGCAGTAACAGTGGAATTCCTTAAGGCGGCTGCCAGCTATGTACCAGTCACCTAAATTACAGTAGTGACTGCCACATATAACTATCTATGGTGAAGACAGCAGACACTTCCTTTTTATCTTTTTTATGACTAGCACCTAATCCTGTAACTGACACACAAAATAAAGCAGCTACAATCTTCTGAGTCACATTTATATGCAAAGGATCGATCACTCAACCACCTGTAAACTTCCTTATCCTGGTTTTCAGATAATCACATGGCCACTTAGGCTGAGCCCATTGCCAGGAAATCACAGGACGGCAGTCACCCAACCGCACCCTTGTACCTGTTTGGCTGGTTCAGAGGAGGCCCAATTAGTTATTCAGATGCACACTGAGCCTTCACTAGACATTTAGGTTTCCCAGTGCTGAATTCCAGAAAGTAAGTACTTCACAGTACCCATAATTCACGATGGCATTCCATGCTGCAAGATGTGGGGATGGTCATTGACTTAGACAGATTTATTTATTTATTTACTATTTATTTATTTATTTATTTATTGCATTCTTATACCACCCCATAGCCAAAGCTCTCTGGGCGGTTTACAACAATTAAAAACAAATATACAAATTTAAAAGCACATTTTAAAAAAAATTAAAAACACATGCTAAAATGCCTGGGAGGGAGGAAAGTCTTGACCTGGCGCTGAAAAGATAACAATGTTGGTGCCAGATGCACTTGTCAGAGAGATTGTTCCATAATTTGGGGGCCACCACTGAGAAGGCCCTCTCCCTTGTTGCCAGACTCCCAGCTTCCCTCAGAGTAGGCACCTGGAGGAGGGCCTTTGATGGTGAGCGTAGTGTATGGGTAGGTTCATGTTGGGAGAGGCGTTCCATCAGGTATTGTGGTCCCAAGCCGTGTAAGGCTTTATAGGTTAAAACCAGCACCTTGAATTGAGCTCAGAAACATACAGGCAGCCAATGCAAGGTGACCTTTAATGGAGGGATGGGGAATTTTTTCAGCCGGAATGTTTTCATTCTTTTTTAGACAACATTCTGGGGGCCACATGCCAGTGGTGTGTGGGGCCAGAAGTAAAAGGGGGTTGAGCATGAAATGTTAATTTACTGATACTTTCTTCTCTGTTCTCCATTCAGGCAAGCAAGAAACATTGCTGGAGCTTAAGGATAGATTTCAGACAGGCAAAAACCCTCACGGAGGGTTGAAAGCAGGGCTGGTGAGGAATGCTGCCTGATAAGAGTCCCAAGGGTCTACTCTGAGTAAACATGTTGCGGGACCAGTTTACCCCATATCTTCTCACTCAAATGCTTCGATCTGTGAGACTGGCACTTTTACAGGTGCCACGTAATACTCGTTCCACACGTGTAAGAAATTCTTCTTTTACGATTGGCAGCATCTACCCTTGGGAACCCCCTGCCTACTGACAGGCACTTTCGTTGTATTCTTTTTGGCTTCTTCTTGAAACATTTTTGTTTAGACAAGCCTATCCAGACACATAGATATTGCTGTGCTTTCATCCCTTTTTAATCGGTTGTTGTTTTAATTGTTTTTAATGTTTTTAACTGTGTTTATTGATCATTTTAATGTTTGTTTAGTTAAATGTTTAATTTCAGTGTTTAATCTAGTCAAGCAGTATATAAAATTTCTTAAATAAATAAATAAATTGAAATTAATGAACCTAAATTTCTAATGCCCACTAATGGGTTTACTCTGAGTAAGACTTAGTTGAATACCATCCTACTTTCTTGTAAACCCTGGGATGCAGGGCTCATGGGGCCCTGTGGGTAAGACTGATGGGTGAAGGTTCTGAAATCTAGCTGCAGCTGCTTGTGTCACTGGCAAAGAGGGATATCAAAAGGTATACAGAGCAGCTGAGATGATCCTAGGCTGTCTCATCATCCACACTGCTGTATTGCATGATCACTGAAACTACTGACAGAGCAGGAAATGCAGCACTTCTCCCTCCTATCCCTTTCCCAATCCGGTCATCTGCCTTCTTCTGCAACTACTGTGCTGCACAACTGGAGTCCTGCTCACTACAGCAGGTCAGGAAGGGGAAGGGGATGAAATCTGCAGGCCACATTTGGCCCACAAGACATCCAGTGTTAGTTCTAACGAAGGAATGAGCTTATGTAATTCCAACTGAACAAAACTGACTTCAGCAACTGGGAGGTTGGTTTTGTAACTTTCTATAATTGCATCAGGCTGTTTTCTAAACCTCGAGGAATTGCCAGTTCTTTCTTAAAAGACTGTCCTACTTGCAACTAGTATCAAAACAGAGCTCCGGAAGATGGAAGACGAAGATGGATATATGACTATATCGCCAAAAAAATTGGAACTTTGCACAGCAGCAACTCCCACCAAGGAGACTACAGGTATTGACTTAAAATTCTCTGCTTGCCTTTTTTTTTCTTTTAAAGCAAGGCAGTTTGCAGTGACTTTTCTTTAAAGCCCTCTAGACAGGGTTTGGAAAGACTTGATCTTGGAATGAACATTTTCCACATGACTTCTTCTTCTTTCATAAAATGGCCTTTGGGGCATGTGTGACATCTTTTTGAAATGAGCTTCCCATCTTCTCTTCTAGAGATTGTTGATCCAACCCAGCCCCTCCCCCCAAAAAAGTTATCTAGGCTGTGAATTGAACAGAAGGAGGCTTAAACTGTGGAGTAACTTGCTCATCTGCTTTGGATGAGAATTATAACTGATATATTTAGACTATAAAGTTTTACTTTCTTTAAAACTTGCTGCCAGGGCAATAACAGCTCTTATTAAATCCTATGGTCCAATTTCACCACCATCCCTCTTCTGCAGAGCCCTTTATATCATTGTTTGTTTGCAAAAGGACAATGCAGAAACACCCATCACTATGACTAGGGTTTTCATGCTAAGCGGTATTCAGAGGTGGTTTACCATTGCCTTTCTCTGAAGCTGAGAGGCAGTGACTGGCCCAAGGTCACCCAGTGAGCTTCATGGCTGTGTGGGGATTCGGACCCTGGTTTCCCAGGTCATAGTCCAGCACCTTAACCACTACACCACACTAGCTCTACCACCCACGTTATCTACCCCAAAAGTTATATTAGAGAGGAGGAAGAGAGAAGGACAAAGGTGAAAGAAAGGAGGAAATGGAATGCAGAAAGGCATGAGAATAATTTGAGGCCTCTAGCAACCCACTTCATAATCGTCTTTTCAAAATTTTGAAAGTTTCTAGAGGGTAGGGCTGCACCAAACATTTGCACCTGATGCTTGTTGCTATGAAAATAGTGTTTTGGAGAAAGGAATGTTCTTCCTAAACTCTCCCCCAGTTCACTTTTTCCAACCTGTTCATCTACCAAATGGCAGCTGCTTAGACATAATTAAAAAGCAAACAAATGGGACATCTTCCTTGGGGGGGGGTTGTGTGAAAATGCAGATGTTGGCATCAGACGGAAGTCCCTGCTCTAACTTGGGTCTTACTTCATATCCATTTTTTTGAAAAGTGCAACCTATCTCTATGCAAAACAATGGATTGTGAGGCAAATGCTGGGTTTCGCCTGGGGGAAGGGGAGGTCTTTGGGAACAATTTAAGTAGAAATCCAGGTTGCCAAAATGATGCCCTCCAGATGACATTGGACTACAACTCCCGTCAGCCCGACCTACTGTAGTAAATAGTCAAGGATGATGAGAGTTGTAGTCCATGATGGGAGTTGTAGTGCAACAACATCTAGAGGGCACTATACTGGCTACCCCTTAATTAGATTGACCTTTGCTGCAACCTGTGGGGGAACCTAAGGCCTCTCTCTGAGAAAAACTTGCCACCTTTTCATCTAGAGATTGTCATTTCCAACTCAAATAATTTGTGACCGGGTTCTCCTGAATGTAATCAGACTTCAAATAGTTGTGACTAGAGATGGGTAAGAATCCCACCCATGTTGGATTGTTAGCTGGATGTTGTATAGTTCACATGCTTGCTCTGTACTGCAGAGTAAGCGTGCTTCCTGCAAACGTAGCAGCTTTTCTGTGCCGCTGGATTTACTCCCCAATTACCCCCATGCTGCTCCCTTTACCCCACCTCAGTGCCACCTGATAGAGTGAGGCAAAATGGGAGCTTGTCAGTGAAACCTGGAGAAGTGATGAGGGCAGAGCACAGGATGCCACGGCTGCGAAGAGCCTCCGTGAGGCAGTGCAGGGAGCTGCTGCAACAGACTCACCCTCTTGTCTGTTTTTTCCCTCCCCTGAGACTGCAGCAGCAGTAGCAGCAGGCGGCAAAATAGAAGGAAGCGGCCACTGAGAATAGGTGAGGCTTGAGAGCATGGAGGGAAGGTCTCAGTGAGCGGTGCCTACTTCTCCTCATGGCAGCGCCACACTTTGTCTTCCCAGCCCTGGTAGTGTGGACAGTGCTGCCCGGCCCCACTTGGAGGCAGGCAGCATGTCATCGACGTGGCTGAGCTGCATCCTGCCACTGCACTTGGGCTCGGGCTGCCCAGGGGCCTCCTTCATCCTGGCTTCCCGCCTCAGCCTCCAGCCACAACATCCGTGGCGGCCCCTCCTAGCCACTGCTAATGCCTCATCTGTAACTGCCGCTGCCTGAACACCTTCTGATACGGCACCAGCTCCAAAGGATTATGACTCCCACCTTCCCCTGTGCCTCCATCATCGCCAGTTTATCTCTATTGTTACTAGGGCAGTGATTTCCAACCTGGGGGCCATGACCCCCGGGGGACCACAAAGTAATGCCGAGGGGGCCATGAACAGTAAATAATTATTTATTAATTCACCCCCTGGATGCTGTCTTCTCCCTACTGCCACTGCAGACGACGCCTCCCCCTTGCTCCAAACGAGAGGGAAGGCCTTTTGCTGAAGTGCCAGAGTGTCTTTCAGGAGCACCGAAGGGCAGGCATCTGCCTATAAAACACATGGCAGATGCTGAAGGAGGCTAAGGGTGCACCTACCAGGAAGAAGAGGGGATTACTGTCACTGACCCTCGTCTCCTTGCACTACCACTGCTGACACTCTTGCTCAGAATGAGAGGAGAGGGCTTTTCTTGAAGCAAAAAGAAGCAAGGCTGCAAGGAAAGGCTGCTTTCCCCCTTCCTTCCTGGCAGCCAGTGTGCCTGCCTTTCTTGTCTCCTGATTCATTGCCACCTCCTTTTAAAAATTCTTATTTGTGAGGCCACCCAGATCTTGCCTTCAGCCAAGGCAGAGCCAAGGAGTAATTAGGGAGCTCAGGATTTGCTAGCCCCCCATCTCTGAGGCTAAGTGTGTGTGCCAGTGTCCCCCTTTTCTTCCATCTACACTCTGCCCCCCAATCTCTCTCTCCAAGATGCTGAAGCAGTTCAGGGCATCCCCCCTGATCTACCCAAATGCATGCACGCCTGCAGATGCTTGCAGGAGGGGCAGGTGTGTTTATGTATGTGCATGCACTGATCTGTTTTCTGTTCCACTCTCATTCCCCAAGTGCACGCTAACCAAGTCATCAGTTCTGATGATTATCCCAAGGCCTGAAAACTCTAACCCACCTCCTCAATTTATCCATCCTTTTGTCTTCACAATCCAGCATCTCCAGCACTACCACATTGCTTTTATTATTGTTGTTGTTATTGTTGTTGTTGTTAATGCCAGCAGGTTGGCTGAGGCTAGGGTCCACATGTTGTTGTCATGTGCCTTATGATGACTTATGGTGTCCCTATGAATCAGCAACCTCCAATAGCATCTGTCGTGAACCTCCCTGTTCAGATCTTGTAAGTTCAGCTCTGTGGCTCCCTTTATGGAATCAATCCATCTCTTGTTTGGCCTTCCTCTTTTTCTACTCCCTTCTGCTTTTCCCAGCATTATTGTCTTTCTGTAGTGAATCATGTCTTCTCATTATGTGTCCAAAGTATGATAACCTCAGTTTCATCATTTTTGCTTGAAGTGATAGTTCTGGTTTAATTTGTTCTAATACTCAATTATTTGTCTTTTTCGCAGTCCACAGTATCCGCAAAGCTCTCCTCCAGCACCTCATTTCAAATGAGTTGATTTTTCTCTTATCCGCCTTTTTCACTGTCCAACTTTCACATCCATACATAGAGATCGGGAATACCATGGTCTTCATGACTTGAGTGTTCAGTGATACATCTTTGCATTTGAGGACCTTTTCTAGTTCTGTCATAGTTGCCCTCCCCAGTCCTAGCCTTCTGATTTCTTGACTATTGTCTCCATTTTGGTTAATGACTGTGCCGAGGTATTGATAATCCTTGACAAGTTCAATGTCCTCGTTGTCAACTTTAAAGCTACATAAATCTTCTGTTGTCATTACTTTAGTCTTTTTGACGTTCAGCTGTAGTCCTGCTTTTGTGCTTTCTTCTTTAACTTTCATCAGGATTTGTTTCAAATCATTACTGGTTTCTGCTAGTAGCATGGTATCGTCTGCATATCTTAAATTATTGGTATTTCTCCCTCCAATTTTCACACCTCCTTCATCTTGGTCCAATCCTGCTTTCCGTATGATATGTTCTGTGTATAGATTAAACAAATAGGGTGATAAGATACATCCATCTCACACCCTTTTCTATTGGGATCCTATCAGTTTCTCCATATTCTGTCCTTACAGTAGCCTCTTGTCCAGAGTATAGGTTGTGCATCAAGACAATCAGATGCTGTGGCACCCCCATTCCTTTTAAAGCATTCCATAGTTTTTCATGATTTACACAATCAAAGGCTTTGCTGTAATCTATAAAGCACAGTGTGATTTCCTTCTGAAATTTGTAAACAGTTTTAAAGGGAAGGGAAAAATATGCCTCGGGCAACTTTCAAGGAAATCTCTCTACCCCATGCCATTCTGAAAGTGGTAGAAAATCCCATACACACACACACACTCACATGGAGGAAGAATGAACCCTAAAAGTGGGAGCAATTTTTGTCTCACCAATATTATTATTATTATTATTATCTTTATTTATACCCCGCCATTTTTCCAAAGCTGGAACTCATAGTGTAGGCTAGAGTGAAGCTAATACTGTACTGAACTTTACCTCTAACTTTAATTGTACAGATTGTTGCCCATTTCTCTGGTGGAAAATTGGTTTTGGCATTTCGCTCGTGGGGAACGTTGCTCTAGCCCTGGTTATTATTTCTCTTTGTCTTCCAGGTAAGATTCTACTCTGTTCCTTGGGGTTCAGAAAGACTTCCCCATATATGCAGGGGGGGGCAACCTTCATGCAATAAATATCCAATTGCAATTCATTTTTGAAATGGGACCAAACCTTTTCCTCATTGCTTTTCCCCAGTATACAAGCAATGCTTTGTTTTGGAGAAAATGAGATGCTTCCTGATGCCCAAATAGCAAAAAAAAAAAAGAGAGAGAAAAAAAGTTATTTTTACCATTGTGCTGCCAGTTTCCTAACCCATCACATCTTCCAAACTTTTAAGGGTCCTCTGAAGTAACGCAGGTGATCTCACAACATCCACATTCAGTGTTTTCTCCAGAACATTTTTGTGGCTCAAATAGCAGTGTATTCTTCTGGAACATCTTTATAACATAGACTCTCAAATACAGGTGCATCAAGTTATGCCTCAAGTGAGTTCAGCTCCTTACGCCAAATTACATATTATGTTATTCACAAGTTTAAACAAGCATGCTTAAACTGCCCACTTTTATTTTGAAGAAAAACTAGCTGCAGGGCCCCAGTACTCCAATGTCCTGCTGATGCAGATTGAGATCCCATGTTGGCTCATCACATACATCCCAGCCACAATTAGCCCCATCCCACTCAAGATACTGTTAGCAGTAAACCAAGAATGACTCACTTGCAATTTTGGCCCACACACCTGAGCATATATAAGGTGTTCTGTCACTGCTAGGCATTGAGGAAGCAATTGTTCAGTCTGCTTTTTGCAGTAGACTAGCTCAATGTGAAGATCCCAAATTTGCTTGCAGAGTGAAATGTAACTTTCAATTGAATTATGCACTTCTCTGCAGTTTGTGATGTGGATTTGGTGTGCAAACATTGCACGCAAAAAATCGTATTTTAAATAGAATTTAAGTTCAGTGCTGCATTCACAGTAGCCAAGGGATGGATTCTGACATGCATTTTATGGTTGAAATGCACACAGAGTGTGTATTTTAGATGAAAATGCTTGGAAAGCAGGGAATGTATATTTTAGGAGAAATGCAGACAAAACTGAAATGCAGATTGTTTATGCATTCTTTAAAAAAATCCATACACAAATGAACCTATGATGGAGCACAAGTAAAACTGAAATAGGACGTACTTCAACTAATTTGTCAATCCCTAGTCCTTACACAAATGGAAAAGACAGGCAAATATACATAGTGTTGAATTGTTATTGTTGGCTGTTGGAAAATTATTTCTTATGCAAAATAACTCACCATATCTATGAGAAGTAGCGCAAAGTCCACTGATAACGAACTTTCTACAAGGCTCTCTCAGTAAGAACAAATTCTAAGCTTTGTGAATTGATGGCAATCTTCTAAAGTCAAGCTATTTTCTAAGTTTCCCAGGACGTTCTTCCCCGCAAGCTCCTGAACCACGAGATCCGCAGTTGCACGCTAAAATGTATTCCTTGCAGTTCAGATAAGAAGAGCATAACAGGTAATCCCAGCACTTTCCATCACCAAACAACCTATTTGCTTCTTTGTGCCAATGGTTTCAAAGATCTACAGAACATGGAAGTAAAAGTGAACTGAAAGTGGTAATGTGACTTACTTAAGGTCACTCTGACTATGCAATTCTATACATACTTCTGAGCAAAAGTCCCACTGTGTTCAGTGTGGCTTACCAGAGACATCTCCATAGAACTGCAGCCTGAGTCTGAGAGTGACGAGTAAAATAAGTGTTACCCCCACCCCTTTTGTTCAGGACCTGCTCCTGTGATTGAATGACGGTTTGACATAAGAAACTGAGTTAGTGATAACTAGTGTCCCTTGGGTATAACCCAGATATGTCAGCTAGGAGTGGTCTGCTTTCTCTCTGTTTCAGATTTATCTGGTTTGGGGAGAGCATTTAGGGCAAATTCCAAAATGGGGTGAAGCAGGGGAGGCATGAAGATATTAGTATCATTTTGGAGATGATTTCATTGATGACAGAAGAGGGGTTGTCTTAAAATTTATTCTTTCCTGAACCTGTTAAAAGCCACAGGCTTTGCCAGCAGCTTGAGGCAGAGTTTTGGCCACCACACTTTCCCTTCCCTTCCTTTCCCAGAGTGCCTCTGAGATAGGGAAGAGAGGATCTGTCAATTTCGGTTCTCTCATTTTATCGTTTTTCCAGTCTTAAATTCGATTTGTCACATTTCTGCAGCAATTTGCACTTTTTTAAAAACAAAATCCTCAGGAAAATTATTCAGCATTGTAGGGCAAATTTCTCCTAAGTTGACTGATGCACATATTTTTTGCATTCTTTCTTAATATAATGCATTCTTGTATGTTGTTTTTGCTAATATATTCATTTTAATGCACATTTTCCCCCAATATATGTGTTTTTGTAAACACTGGTTGGTTGGCAAAGTGCATCACAAAATTCGAATAAGTGTAACTTTCAACGGATGGCTGTGTTTCAGTTCTCATATTGTTTCAGAAAATGCAAATTTAATAAATTTGGCTTTAAATGCAAACTGAAACAAATTTTTCTCTGCACTGCAACACTTTGTTGCAGGTCCCACTTGTATTTTATA
This sequence comes from Rhineura floridana, assembly GCF_030035675.1. Taxonomy (NCBI): domain Eukaryota; kingdom Metazoa; phylum Chordata; class Lepidosauria; order Squamata; family Rhineuridae; genus Rhineura; species Rhineura floridana. The sequence goes on from NC_084482.1 coordinate 194,986,254, forward strand.
TTTTACATGACAGTACCTGTCATCTCATTCTTAAAACTCAGATTGAATCATGACACGACTCCTGTACTGTTAATAAAGTGTTCTTTTGCCAGCTTTAAGAACATTAAATTAACGGTGGGTTGACCGCCTCTAATCGTAATGATGCTAATAATGTTTATTATTTCTGAAGTGTTTAATAAAAGGGAGGTGATGTGCAATGGGTTGCAATTCCTTCTTCTCTCTCTCCTCTTCTTTATAGCAAATCTCACTCTGGATCCAAAGACAGCTCATCCCCAGCTCTATGTCTCTGATGATCTGAAGACAGTGAAATGGAGAGATATGAAACAACATGTGACTAGCGGTCCTCTGAGATATGACGTGATGGCCAGCGTAATAAGCCATGAGGGCTTCACCTCAGGGAAAAATTGCTGGGAAGTAGAGGTGGTGCAAGGAGGAAGCTGGTGGGGTGTGGGTGTTATCAGGGAGTCCGCAAACAGAAATGGGCCTATTTTCCTTGCACCTGAAGGGGGCTACTGGGCTGTACAGCGTATTGATGGACAGTACCAGGCAATCACCAATAATCCTAGGACAAATTTGTCCTTGTGCCACCCCCCCAGTAGGATCCGGGTTTCCCTGGACTATTCTGAGGGTCTGGTAGCATTTTTTGATGGTGATACCAATGCTCATCTCTTTACCTTTCCAAAAGCTGAGTTCGCTGGAGAGAAGATCCATGCTTGGCTCTTGATCTATGGGTGGAATGGGGAGCTCATAATCTATCCATGAGACAAAGTGACATCCTAATGCTTTTAGGGTCTGTGGAACCTGCTGTTCTAGGACCTCAAACCAGACTTTATGGCTCCAGAGGGCCCTCATATAGGACTATCTTTTATAGACCAGCCCCTCAACCACAGACTCATAAATACAGTGAAGGTATCACTCTAGCAGAAGTACTTACTTACCTTGTGTATCAGGACCAGGGGCTTCACTAGGGCGGTGGGATAGGTGCGGGCTGCACTGGGTGACATCACAAGACGGGAGTGACACCCAGAGCCGCCCCCCCAGGCACCACTGGGAAGCGGGGCAGGCAGGCGGAGATCTGCCGTGCCTGCACTAACACGTGGAAGGCCGCGGCTCTAGCCGCGGTGCACGGGAGAAAAGAGGAAGCCTGCGCAGCCGTGGAGGCACGGGGGAAGAGCAGGAAGCTAACAGGCGGAGAGCTGCCCTGCTCCTGCCCCGCTCTAACACGTGGAAGGCGTGGTGCGGCCGCAGTGGTTCACGCACCTACTCTGGAGGAGAGCCCACGTGCCAGAGCCTGTGTTGCGCTGCAGCCAACTCAGAAGGGACAGGAAGGGGGGAGGCATGAGTTTCAGGCACCTCCGCAGCCAGAAGAAGCAGAGTTGGGGATTGTTGTGTCTGAGCAGGATCGTGCGGGAGGGGGGCAGCCTGCTCTCCAGCCAGTTCCCACAAGTAACGCCCTTTCCGAGGAGCCGAGCACACCACCCCCAGTTGATGCAGAGGACTTGTGGGGGGAAGCTTCAGAGTCAGTGCCAGCTCCTACTTTCCCAAGCAGTTCCCAGGAGGATTCCAGTGTGGCACCACCCTCTGACCTCGAGCCTGTTGCTCGGGAGCAGGTGTCTTCAGATGAGCTGTTGGATGCGCGTCCCCTGTCTCCTCATTCCCGTCGCCGTGAGAAACGGACAGGGCAAAGACAGGAATTACGAAGGAGTCAGCGATTACGTTCAAAAACATTTCCTATATAAGCCTGCCGCTCCCAGTGGGGGGTTGTTGAGTCAACTTCCTTCACACGCTGCAGAGCATGTCTAGAGTATAGTTAGGGACTCTAGTGAGTTAGCTTAGGGTTTCCTATGAAGCGCAATGCCTTTGATGTATCCAATACTCTAATAAAACGAGATTTACTTGCACACACACTCCAGCCTCATTCTTTCGGCTCTGGATGGGACAGCCTGAGGGGACGGCAGGCGAGCAGAGAGATGGTTTTAGCCTGGCCCAGCAGCGCTTTCAGTGCCTGCCACAGCAGCGGGTCCTTCTCCTTCCTCCCCACCCACCTCTGGCCGCTCTCCGCCTTCTCTCTTCCCCTCTGCTGCCGCTGCTGCTGCTTTGCCAGGCAATCCAGCCTCCCTCTTGGTCTTCACTACCGGGTCAGGCTTGGAGGAGAGTGAGTGTGTGAGCCAGACAGACATTTCCCCACCTCGCTCCCGCCTCCTACTCCAGCATACACAGCCTGCCCTCCCCCTTCTCTCCCCCTTTCATCCAGTTACTGTACAACTTCTCGCTCTCGCTCTCTCTCTCTCTCTCTCTCTCTCTCGCTCTCTCTCGCTCTCTCTCTCGCTCTCTCTCTCGCTCTCTCTCTCGCTCTCTCTCTCTCTCGCACCCACCCACACACTCGACAGAATCCTGGCAGCTGCATCTGCCATGGCTAGCAGCTCACACCACGCGAGCAGCTAAAGAAACGGAGAGGGGGAAAGAGTTGCCCTTCCTTCCTTCCTTCCTTCCTCATCCCCTCTTCATCCTCCCTTCTCTCCCCCAGTTCAGGGAAGAGGAGCAGTAACAGCAGGAGCAGCCCTGACCCGCCCCTCTCAGAGCCTCCCCAACCTCCCCTTTTTCCTTACCACCAGCTAAAAGGAAACTCCAAGGACACCCCAAGGCAAAAGAGAGAGTGAGGGGGGAATAAAAGGGGGGGACAGCCCATCCCTTCCTCTGACCCCCACACATGGCAATGTCCAAGGGCTTGAAGAAGAAAAGCCACTGGACTAGCCGAGTCCATGAGTGTATCATAATGAGGAACCAGGCAGGGGCGTCACTAGGGCGGTGTGGCAGGTGCGGGCTGCACCGGGTGACACCAACCCTAGTGACGCCACTGATCAGGACCATATTGAAAATGTACTGTTTGAGGTGTCATGTGACATTTTTGGATAAATGCATTTGCACTGGGCTACCAGCTCCTGTTAAAGAGCCAAACTGCACAGTATTTGTTCTGACTTTGAAATGTCTTCTAGGGACTGGATTCTAGGCTTATTAACGTTCAGTGAACACCAGACCTCCATACTGTTTGTGACCTGCCAGGTGTATATAGTGGCCTGCTAAGTGTTTATTCCAAACAGTGAACAGGAAGTATATCAAGGCCATAGTGGGCTTCCATACATGGCTAGCCCACTATGTCCAATCTAGATCAGGGATGGTGAATATGCGGCCCTTCAGAAGTTGTTGGACTCCACACCCAGAGCTTGTAAAATTACATTTAAAAAGTAATAAATCAGAGTTACAATTACATGGCCCAAAAATGTAGTAATTACCATTACAATTGCTCTGAAAGTAACTGATTACTTTTTACCAAAAATAATCACTACAATTACATTTCAAGGTGCTGGTCTTGGCTGCTGCACATCTAAGTAGCCTAAAATAACATTGAAAATAAACACACACACACAGAGGGTAGTAGAATTTTTTCATCCATAAGATTAACAGAATGGCATAATAGAATCTCACATCCTCCCACCCCCCCAACAATGATGATACCCCAACACTTGAAATCAAATTTTACACTTGAAATGCTGCTTTCAAATGTAAAATTTATGTTATGTCTCAAAAGAACAAGATGCTCAAAGAGCATGTCAGACAAGGAATGCCTTTCTACAGTCATTACGTTGCCACCAGTACTGAACAGGCGTTCTGCTGCGGCACTTGAAGGCATGCCTGTGTTGTGTGGCAAAAAACACCACAGTACATGTGGAAAGCCATGGAGTGATGACACTTTCCTGCTGGGAGACCTCAGGTACCTCAACAATTCCTCATCAGCAGTGTCCACTGCTGACTTCTTGCCCTGGGGCTGAATGTTAAAGAATTCGGTTTCCAAATCATCTCCTTCTTGGTCTTTGTCTGAAGACTGATCCCTGTCCTCATTAAGTGCACCCACTTTATTTCAGGTTTCAACAAGGCTTCCATTGTGTATCTAAGGGCTCATCCAGACGACTGCAAAATGTGTGACACGCCCGCTATGTGCGTTCATTATTTTGCGGTCATCCAAATGACGTCTCGTGCTGTTACGCATTTTCGCGGGTTAAATCCGCTCCTTGCAATACCGGCAAAAATGCGATTTGCTGTTTAAAATTGGGAATCTTCCGCTGTGCCTTCAGGAGTTAGGATGCAATACCGTGGACTTTACAGCTGATGGGCGGTTCTTGGGCGTTTCCCCTTGCCCCTTCTCCTCATTCCAGCCAATCACATATCTGCACTTTTGCGCATGTGCGAGAATAAGCCCGGGAAAATTGAACCAATCATCACAATGGTGGGGTGTTGGGGGGGTGTCTGCAACTACTGCGTAGATGCATTTTATTTTTTGCCAGCCTGCAAACTGGGCGGCCGCTCTGGGTGAGATCTGCAATGCACAGCAAGCGAGAAAGGGGGGGTGGTCAGTTTCAGCCTGCCTCCGGAAAGCTTTGTCAATTTCATTCTAGTCGCTGGGGTTTTTGCTTCAAATCAGAAAAGTATACATTGGTTTAAGTGTAATATCGCAAATGCAAAGGGCTTCTGGTCGGTTTCAAGCCTGCTCCGGAAAGCTTTGTCAATTTCATTCTCGTGGGAAGAAAAGGGAGAAGGGGGGGGACACGTTTCTTGCTTTTTTGGAGAAATATGTGCATTGCCAGCATGTGTATCTCCTTAAATATCAATAAAGGCAGAAAAGCATACATTCATTTAAGTGTAATATCACAAATGCAAACAAGAAAAGGGCTTCTGGTCAGTTTCAAGCCTGCTCCAGAAAGCTTTGTCAATTTCATTCTTGGTGGGAAGGCAGGCCTGAAACCGACCAGCAGCCTTTCCTTCACAGGCGAGAACTCCTTTACAACCATATTGTGCTTTGTTGCAAAGGGGGAGAGGAGCATACGTAATTTTTTTGCTGACCAATTGGTTGATAGGGGGAGGTTTTAGAGGCGGAGCTTGGAAAAAGCTAAAAGAATGTAGGGGTCTTACCGCTGCAGGTGCGGGTGCAAAAAAGCATTTTTTTAATTGGGAAAGAGCAAACTAAAAGGTAAAGTGAGGACTATCAGATGACAAACCGAATATGGAAACCGTGGATTATCCCGCTCCTTTTGGATAAGCCCTGACAAAGAGAGATATGTTAACACATATATGTTAGGAAAACACCATCTGCTCTTGATTTCCTGATGCTTGTCATGTCCCCTGGTTCAGGGTTCAGCCTGAGCCTGTGGGTGATGACATGGAAGGTAGGATGGTGACCAAGTCATGGGGCAGCACAGCAGGCCCTTAAGGATTACCTGCAGCACCCAAGGTTGTGATGAGGAGCCCCAGGAAGAAAAGGTCCAGCCCCTGCCTACCACCTTAAGCCCTCTGATGCCTCCCTTGAGACATTTCCCTTGGAGTAATCAACCCAAAGGGCTTCCCTAATGTTCTTACTTGTTGGTATGGGTGGTTGCCTAGCACAATTCCAGCCACTCTAGTTTGAAGCAAGGGTGTGGGCAGGCTGCCAGAAGAAGCCTATTGTCCTCCCAGATAGCTGCAGACCACTTTCTTAGGGCTTTGCAAACACACCTATCAGCAGCTGAAAACAGTATGTGTACCTCACAGGTTTGTTTTCCAGCCCTTCTAGCTTGCGGTCCAGATTGTAGAGCATTGGTAGCAAATACCCCATGAATGTGCCATTCTCCCGTTGCAGGATGTCTAGGGACTGGGCTAGTGGCCCCATGATCTCTGTATATTCCTGCACCACTACAGTCTCAGCAGCTGTGATCCTGGACAAGGAGCACTGGTCCATTATGGTGTACATTTTCAGTGGCACAGTTGACAGGAGCTCATGTAGTTGCTTCAATGCATCAAAGGTGGAATTCCACCTGGTCTTGTTTGGTCCCTTCAGATATATACCATATTGCAAATGGATGTACTCAGCAATCTGTACTGACTGGTTATGCTTGGACCACAACCTGCTGCACTTTCCCTCAAGGCACAAAAGTCTTTCTTGAAAGAACCAAGACGACTACTTTTGGAGGAGTCAGAAAGCATGGCCTCTATGACTTGTGTTGCCACCAGGTTGAGGATGTGGCCAGCACATCTCTGGAGTGGTGATAAAACAAAATCTTCTCCTGAGTCTGCAGCTTCTTACTCTGCCTCACGTCCTGTATCCAGGATCTCACAGATGGGCACAAACTCCACCTCAGCCTCCTCCTCCTGGTTATCACCATCATCGTCATTTGCACTGGTGTCTGCAACTTCTGCTGGTTCTTTGGCCATGAAAACTTTGAACACTTTCACAAAGTTGGAACCATTGTCTGTAGTAGTGCACATAACTTTGTTGTGAATCCTGTACTGTACATGCACATCATGCAGTGTTTTTGCAAGGACATCATATGTATGGCGCCCCTTCAGACTCTTGCAAGCCAAGGCCCCGACCTCTCATTTCAGGGTAGTTGGATTGATCCAGTGGGCTGTTACCCCAAAGTATCTCTCCTTGCCATTGGTCCAAAAATCTGCAGTGGTTGCTATATATGCCACAGCACCCATTTGGTTTGCCAGAGTTTCTCTCATGTGGCATGCTCTCTTCTCAATTCTGTCTCTCACAGTCTTGGCACATATGATGGTGAGATCTTTTGGGAGTCCAGTGCGAACCAGACTAATGAATGATGGTTTGTCCACAGTCTGAAGTGGTAATGTCTCTTCTACAATGAAATCAATGATTTTCCTGTTGAGATTGCTCTGGGTGACAGCCTCCCTGCCGGATCCCCACCTCTCAAGGGTTGTCTGCTGCTGCTTTAGCATTTTGGAAGGAGGGGTGTCATGCATTGGTTCAGGATGGCCACATCTCCTTGACTTTATTGCTTCAATTGCTTTCAGCTTCTCAGGCTGTACCCTCTGAGGAAGAAGAACAAAGCATGAAACTAAGAAAAAATGGAAGAGGCATTTCACAATTTAAACATAAATAGAAAGTGGACACTCTTTGAGGACCAGCATGACAAAGGCTCACCTTCAAATATTTCTTCATATTGGATGAGGAGGAAACAACTGGTCTCAGAGTTTTGATCCTTGGAAGGCAGTAACTGTATCTTACAACAACATTTCTCCCACTCTGGCTCACAAATATACAAAGCTTTCTCAAAGCCAAACTATGGTACTTGCTTTTCTGCAGTTGTGGCTGTTGGCAACTGGCACTGCTTCATGTCCTCCTCCACCTCCTGCACAGGGCCTCGTTTGTGAACTTCACTTTCTAGTTTTGCCTCCTCAGGATCAACAAGCTGTGACTCAAGTGGCTGCACCAACTGGCTGTTGCTCTCAGCAGCAAACAACTGCAACAAGCAGTAATAAATAAGAGATAATGCTCCTATATGGGTGAACTTCAGCTGTAATGCAATGTGAAGTGTGTCCCCATCTCTTCCCCATCCTGCAGGATCCCCCCAGTCAAAGTGGAAATAAGCAGATTGATAGCACAATTAAAAGAGATCCTATCTGCATAATTTTTGCTCTCTGAATAACCCTGCCTGGGCCAGTCTAACCTACTAGCTCAGAGGGTTGTTGTGAGAATAAAATGAAGGGAGGGGGAGAGCCATGTACAATGATTTAAGGTAGGATTCGATGATAATGATTATGATGATAATAAATATGCAGCATTTCAAATTATAGAGCCATGAGAGTGGCTGAATATTATAGCCAGCATGGATTTTTCACATTCTGCAATGTTAAATTGAAAATACCCCCATGCCATTCTGATGCTTCCCATAAGCTCATTTCGAAACAAAACCTTACAAAACATATAGTCCTGACCTCAGAAATACTTGCTTAACAACCCTCTAAATTTTCATGGTGATACACAAAACAGTGAAAAAAAGAAAACAAAGTGATGGGCATTCAAAAACATGTATGAAAAAGAAAAGGGAGGAGCCCAGAATGCCAAAAAATGGGAAAGTCAAAAACTGTATCTTCAAAATAATATTTATTGTATAAACAATTCTAGAATATGCCCAACGCGTTTCAGCCCAATCAGGGCTTTCATCAGGGGCTATAAATGTAATAATAAAAGACAAGAATCAGGACAGACATATTTCAATTGCTCATTGTAATTATGATCTATTAATCTTAAATATAATATCCCAAAATATTCTTTAACAATGAATTTCTTATACAGAACCATAACTTTATGTATAAAAGATAAATTTAAAAGACATAGTTTATATTTGTATACAGATTAAATAGAAAAAAAAATTATATTAAAACAAAGTGATTATATTATTTAAATAATTAAATAACATAAGCCAAATAATTTCAAATTGCTTAATAAATGTATGACATTCATAAATTCATTATAAAAAACTTTTTTGTTTATACTTACATATTGATTAGTTCTGGAAAAAATTTCTTATATTAAAGCAAATTAACTGCAACCACTTATGAGAACCAACATAGATAAAGTATTTGTATATTGATTCCTGAAGGGAGAGTGTATGATATATATAAGTTGATTTGAAATTATACAACACTGTAACAGAGGGGGGGGGAAATTGTTGATTGATTTGACCTTTAAATGTGAGATTAACTACACCTGGACCACCTCTTATGTAAAAAATCAGATTGTAAGGGTTACATAAATAGTTTATAAATTTCTATAAGTTGTTATAAAAGAGGAACAAATGAAAAATCTTCATTTAGCCTATTAGGTATTACTGTTCTTAATCTCAAAATCCATTCTATTTCCTTCTTATTAAGCAAAAACAGGGGAGATGAACTTTGTATTTTTTGCAAAACCCAAAATTTTAACCCTGTGCTGACATAATGAGAACAATGAAGACAATGTGACACCATTGGTGCCCCTATTCTTTTGTTCTTGATATTACTTAAATGTTCCCCAATGCGTATTTTTATTTTCCTGGAAGTTTGTCCCACATACAATTTCAGACAACCACATTGAATCGCATAAATCACATGATCAGTATTACAGTTTGAAAAATAATATAATGTGTATTTTTTCTGATCAATAGGATTAATAAAATAAAAGGTTTTTGAGGTGTGTTTACACATTGTGCAATGGCCACAAGGGTAATGACCCACTGGTGGATTGATATTTGGAAAAATATGAACAGAAGAAGGAGTATGTTCTCTAAAATCACTCCTAATCAAAATATCTTTCAAATTTCTGGTTCTTTTATGTGAAAAAAGAGGTAAATGTTGACAGCCTGGAACATGTTGCACTATGTGCCAATTATTCTTTATACTATTTTGTATTTTGTTTGTTATATGGTTGTATGTTAGATTACAATGCATTCTAGAAATTGGTGTTCTTATAGTTTTTTGCAACACAACAGATCGTTTTTTGTGTATTGCTTTTTGTAAGTTTTGTTCTACTACTGAAGAAGGATATCCTCTGTTAATTAATTGTTGTTTTAAAGTGTTTGAATGTGAGAGGAAATCTTTCTCTAAAGTGCAATTTCTCTTAATTCTCAAAAATTGTCCATGGGGTAAATTATATCTAAGAGAAGGGGGATGGAAACTATCAAAACTAAGGTAAGTATTTTTATCTGTGGACTTCTTATAAATAGTAGTATGAAGATAATTATCTTTTTTACTAACTAATAAATCTAGAAAGTTGATTTCTGTTTTATCCCATTGGTAATCTAATTGAATATTAGTGTCCTTAGTATTTACTAAGTATTTACCCAACACAATGTTAAATTGAAAATACCCCCATGCCATTCTGATGCTTCCCATAAGCTCATTTCGAAACAAAACCTTACAAAACATATAGTCCTGACCTCAGAAATACTTGCTTAACAACCCTCTAAATTTTCATGGTGATACACAAAACAGTAACAGAAGGTAAAGCAAAGTAAATCAGACATATTTAAAGTGACCATCTGAACTATATCAACAGTCTTAATAATGTTGCTTCCTACCTGCCGAAACAAGATCAGCACAGCACATGTTTTGTTTCTATTATGTGGACTGATTGCAGGTGTTGCCATCACTCACCATATGCTCAGAGGCACATGTTACCAAATTCTTCCAAGCTACACAGCAAGTGGATTATGAAAGACCAACCCAAATTGTGTTTGCATTTTGACAAATTTGTAGGGCAGTACAATATCTCAGATAGGAGTTCAGGTCTCCTGCTCCCCTGGTGCATTCACTAAAGCTGCCTAATTTCCCTGCTTTTTAAAGTTTGATAGAAATATATGTGGGCTATAGGTACATTCTTAAACCGTAAAGGTTTTTGCCTATTAGTGAATTAATTCTGTATGAGAAGCATTCCATGCCAAGCTTGGAAAACCAAGGAGGAAGTATAAAATGTAGGCAAAATACTTTTGACAAAATGCCATTTATCTTTTATATCTGTCTATATATTCACTAATAGGCAAAAGAATCTTGCAGTCAGTAATAGGATTACAGGTACTTTGTTTTAAAATGAGCTTATGGGAAGGATCAGGATGATGTGGGTGGTATTTTCAATTGAAAATTGCAGAAAGCGAAAAATCCATGTTGACTATAGTATACAGCCGCTCCTGTATTATTAGTAATAAAGCTGATTGGTATGTAAAGGATTTTTTGTCTTTCCCTTTTCTTTTTTATTATTATTTCAGTATTACTTGGTAAATTTCTTTTCCTTAATAAATATTATTTTAAAAACATTATTAGTAATGATAATTAATTAATTCTGCACAAGCCCCTATGCACTGTTACAAAATTGCTTATGGGGAGGCATGGATGGTTTGAAATGGGTTTACTTTGGAACTTTGGGAGGAAAGAACTATATGGAACAAACTTCCCCTGCCAGCTACTAAGGCACTTGCGAGGCTTGCCTGCCCAAGGGAGGAGGGGAGGGAAACAGGCCACCACTGAGCTGTTTCATGCACTCAATGCAAGCACAGAATTAACATACACACTCTCAGCTAGCAAGCATCGTGGCTCAAGCACCCAGCATGCAAAAACCTTTAAGCATTTCAGATGGTGCAAAGTACCCACGAAGGGCAGTGCAAGCGGCTTCGCATGCTCAATGCAAGCACAGAATTAACACACACACACGTGCTCTCAGCTAGCAAGCATTGTACCTCACACGCACCCAAGCACCCTGCATGCAAAAAACTTTTAAGCATTTCAGATGGAGCAAAGCAGCCATGAACATGAACATGGACAAGAAAGTATTCACACACACCATCGTCACTCACCTCCACAGTTCCTCATCTCCATTCTGCTGCTGCCTCCTTCTCCTCCTGCATCCACATCCTTGTCCTCTGACTTTCTCCCTCCACTCCTTTCTTCATCATCCATTTTTAAGCAATTTTTCCCTCTCCGCTCCACCACTCTTTCGCTCTCCACCTCCTCCCTCAGTGCCTCCTAACACCCACAGAGGACAAGGGAAGAGCAACACTGCTAGAAGCCCATTATTCATCCACAAATCAGAGGAGCAGAAGACTCCCCCTGCTCCCCCCAAGTAACGCCCAAAAGTAATGCTGGAAACATTAAAGTTACAGCTCAAAAGTAATGAAATTACAAGTAATTTGTTATTTGTAACAAATTACTTCCAATCTCTGTCCACACCTATGAGTCCTCCTTTACAGAGGATAGTCCTCTATTTGAAGGGCTGTCTGATCCAAAGATAAAGAAGGGAGAGCAGCAGGGCCCTTGAGGTTGGCCATAAACCGTTCCACGTGGACAGCAGACTGAGCAGGAACACAGGTCACCTGCTCACAGTCTTCCCCACTAGGACAAGGTGGAATGACTTTCGATTTAAGTTATAGTAATTATGTCTAAATTGGCATCTATACATGCACATTGCCATATGCAAACCAGTTTGCTCTCTTTGGGTAATTGGCCACTCTATATCAACCCAAAGATGAAGCATGGCCAATGGTCAAGGCTGATGGGATCTAGATATGGAGGACTGCAGGTTCCCAATCTCAGCCTCTACTGGATCAAACATAATCCAGTAAATGCTGCATAAGCATCATCATTTCCATCAGCATAAGGGCACAAGCTGGATTCCACCCCTATTGTTTATACATTTTAGTATACAAAATTATTTATAATCCTAATGTAATTTGGATTCCTAATGACTTAACATTACCATTTTCTGGGTGCTGTAATGAGGTTAGCGAGGGTTTCCTATAGGCAGTCAATAGATGCACATGTGAATTTGAAAGGCCAAACCAACTTGATTGTTATTACAGTCAAAGACCAGTCCATACAGAATGTACAAGTGCGAAATAGAACAAAAGTAAAACAATGTAACTCGTGTACATAATAAAAGCAAGCAAAACAAACTACCAGCCTCTAAACTTCAATATTGGCTCGCATCTAATTCCCAGCCCTCGTTTCCTATTGCTCAGATGTGGACACAGGAACTTGCCTTATACTAAGCCTTGGCCATTGGTTCATCTAGGCCACCACTAACAGGCAGAAGTTCTCAAGGGTTTCAGACAAGGCTCTCTTTCAACCCTACCTGGGGAGGTCAGGGATGGAATCTGGGTCTTTCTGCATGCAAAGCAGATGCTCTACCGCTGAACTACAGCCCTCCCCCCAAGGCATTTGGGGCACTTCGCTTGGTGCAGTTGCGCTGAGTCCACTGGTAAGGAATCACAGTAGAAAGGCAAGACATCCCAGTACGCCCTTGTATCTGCTTGAGAACTAGAGGCCAGCTGAGTTACATGGAAACACACTGAGTATTCCCTGTACATTTTATGTTTTCAAATGCTGAATTCCAGAAAGAAAATGCCACTTCACACTTTGGAATTCACTGCCACAAGGTGTTTTATTAATTTATTTAAGTATTTTTAAGCCACACTTTCATACAAAATACCACAAGGCAGTATACAGAGAAAAAACACAGTATTGCAATAACAAACAATAACTTTGTCAAACATCAGTTAAACCTGGTTGGCAAAGAATCTCAGGTTTGAAAGGCCTGTCTGAATAATGCAGTTTTCAGAAGATGTCTGAAAGTGAGCGGGGATTATTCCTGCCGAACCTCTATTGGCAAAGAGTTCCACAGGGCAGTGGAAGTAAAGGCCACATCCCTGGTAAAGGCCAGTTGAACCTCAGGGGCATGGGGGGACCACTAAAAGTTCCCCGACAGAAGATGTGGAGATGGGCCACTGGTAGGGATGGAAAGATCTGTCAATTTCAGTTTCTCATTTTTCCAATGTTAAATTCAGTTCTGTACATTTCTGCAGTGATTTGCATTTTTTTTATTGGAAAAAAACTCTCATGAAAATTCTCCAGCATTTTAGTGTGAATTTCTCTAACACATTTTTGTATGGAGCTTTGACTAATTCACACATTTGTGTATGTTATTTTCACTCATATATTCATTTTTATGCACACGTTTCCCTAATATATGCATTTCTGTAAACATTGGTTGGTTGGCGAACTGCATTACAAAATTTGAACAAGTGCGAATTTTGAAGGATTGTCTGTGTTTCGGTTCTCATACTGTTTCAGAAAGTGCAAATTTGATAAATTTGGCTTGAAGTGTGAACTGAATCGAAATTCTCTCCCATTCCTAGCCTCTGGTTTAGATGGGTTCAAAGGGGGATTAAACAAATTTATGAAGGATAGGTTTATCAATGGCCATTAGCTGTGAGGCAGTACAGCCCTGAATACCAGTTGCAAGGGAACTTCACAAAAGGTGAGGAATGGGGGTTCATGGGTTCCCCCCCCCATAATTCAAGCAGTGCCTGGAAAAGTTTGTTTAAAATGATTGATTATACAAGAGTTGCAGCAACACACCTTCTCGCTCCCTCACATTCCTTTCCCAATGCAGTCATCTGGCCTCTTGTCCAACTTCTGTGCTGTACCCCTGGAGTTCTCACCACAATAGGTCAGGAAGAGAAAGTTGATGAAAAGAGCAAGGTTGACATAAACTCCATTGCCAAGTATAGGCATTCGGAGCCTGGATAAGGTTATAAAGGACACCTTATATCAGCTAACAAATGGCCATCTGCCAGCCCACAGGACATCTATTGTCTACCACTAGGTTTAGCAATGTTTCCAGCTAAGTACAATTCGCTCTTACACCAACTGAGAAGTTGGTTTTGTAAATCTGTTTACATAATTGCATCAGACTTGCTGTTTAAGAACTTCAAGGAACTGCCAAGTTCCTCTTCTAAAGGCTGTTGGGGCTGGCAACTAATGTTGAAAAGAGTTCTGGAAGATGGAGGATGAAGAAGGATACATGGCTATTGACCCAGCCACAAGGGCATCAAATCCAACAATACCTCCCAAGGAAACCAAAGGTAATTCACTTTACAAAAAATTGGTTTGTCCTTTTTAAGGACATTGTTGTAACTGAAAAGAAGCTTTTTTTTAAGCCTGTAGCAACTATTTGGGAGGAGTTTGACTTTGTCATGAACCCTGTCCACAGGACTTTATTTTTCTTCAACGAAAGCGTTAAATCATAGATAGCTTTGTGACATTTTCTGAGGATATTGAACAGTGGCGTCACTAGGGTTGGTGTCACCCGATGCGGCCCGCAGCACCTTCTCTCTCCGAGCGATTGCGTGCGCGGCAGAGCACACAGCCGAACGACAGGGCCCGGGAGCGTGCCGCCACCTCGTTGTCTGCCGCCGCTTCCAACTTCTAACAGCCAAGGAAAGCAGCTGGCGCGCCACGCGAACACTCTCATTGGTGCCTAGGGGGTGCCTATGGGGGGATGGCTCTAGGTGTCACCCCCATCTGGTGGTGTCACCCAGTGCGGCCCGCACCTGCCGCACCGCCCTAGTGACGCCCCTGATATTGAATCTGGCAGGTTAATACTTAACCTTAAAAGAAGCTCATTTTAATATCAGACTTGAATATTAGTTAGCGTGCATGATTTAAAGTGTCCCTCAAATGTTAAACTTCACATTTTATCAGAGGGGGTTGTTTTTGTTTTTGTTTGTGCAACATTAGCTGTCAGCCTTCCTCAGCAATCAAGCAAGGTTGGGAAATCATTGAGATTAAAAACAAATCTTGCTGTGTAGGGCAGAGCTAGATCCAGGTTTTGTGGGTTCCAAGTAAGGAGGGACAAATCTGTCAATTTTTGTTCCTCATTTTTCCGCTCTTAAGTTCACTTTACTTCATTTCTTTATCAGTTTTATTTTAAAAAGTCCTCGCAAAGAATTGCAAGCATTGTATAGCACACTGCCCCTAACATACACATGCAGGTATCTGTATGCAATTTCCCCCAATATAAACATTTTACAAATAATTTCCCCTAATAAAATGCAGTTTTGTAAGTTATTACATTGTTATGCACACTTTCCTCTAGTATGCACTTTTTGTTCACTCTTTTTGGCTGGAGAACTGCATCACAAAATTTAGAGCAGTGCAAATTCCAAAGGACAGCTATGTTTCAGTGCATGTATTGTTTCCGGAAGTGCAAATTAGGTAGGTTCACATTAAAGTGAACCAAATAATGAGTTGTCATTAACTAAGTCCTACACAGAGTAGACCCATTGAAATAAATGAACCTGTTAGTCATTTTTATAAACTTCAGTGGGTCTACCCTGAGTAGGAATGGCAGTGAATACCATCCCAAACTTCTCCCTGTCCTAGTTCCAAAGAGCCAGCATATTAGCGGACTATCTTGATCTAAAGAAAAATGTGGGAGCTGGGCTGGCCCCTGATCTCACCTTGGGCTTTGGATATGCTCAGATGTAGCAGCAAAGGCCCCACCAGATGACTGAGCATGCAGACTGCTGGCATCAACAGAGTGGGTCTGCTTCTCCTCTCTCCTTCTGCTGCAGCCTTATAGAATGGCTGCTCTCGTGTGTGTGTGTGTGTGTGTGTGTGTGTGTGAGAGAGAGAGAGAGAGAGAGAGGGCTTGATTGTATAGCTCCTATTTTATATCAGTGTAGCAAATAAAGGATGGGGAGACACCTAATTTACATCTCATGAATTCATTTTAATAAAAACATAGGGCCTAGTTATGTTTTCATTCCACAGGAAACAAAATGAAAGAAGGGAGGAGGAGATACTGAGTGTGGAGAGGGGAATGATTAATACACCCATTAAAAGCATCAGCACAAACATCTACAAGCACTAGAGAAATGGAGAGAAGACTTTTTTTTCTCCACTTTTCATATTATCAGCGGATTGTGTTAGTATGGATTTACAGGGAGGAAACTACGTGATAGCTTCTGTTTGCCTGTAATGCAAATTTAAAGGAGATGTGAGTAGCACCAAACACACAGTAAACCACCGTGAAGATGAGCCCAGAAAGAAAGAAAGAAAGAACCTTTCTTTTTTAAAAAAAAATCTATTTGGGAACTCTTCCATTGCTTTCTGAAAGACTACTGCCCTTGAGCACTTCCCCTGGCCAACCACCATCAGATCACATTTGTCTCCATTGACTGAACAGTAAAAATCACAGCTCCAATGCCTTCTGGTACTACCATGTACAAAAAACATACATCTGATGTACAGATCCTTTTGGATCATATTTTTTACAAGGAATCCCTTCAAAATCACCCTCAAATCGTAAGTCCATGGGAACACATGCTTCTGCAGAGGCTTTCCCTGGTGTCCATAGGGTGTCTTCCCCCACCCCTTCCCTCACTGAAATTGGGTTTGAAAGAAGCAGTCTATTGTAGGCAACATAATAGATTGTAGTGTATGATTGCTTGGAGTGCCCAGAAGCAGGCCCAATGCCAGCTGGCTGGGCACTGGCCAAGGGCCCCTGGTGCTGAAAGCATGTGCCCCATGACCCAAGGCTGGCACAGATCGCAGAGCAGCAGCTACCCTCCCAGACAACACCCCCCACCATTAGTGTGGGGTGATTGTGCAACTTCCTGCAGCACTACAGTGCAGCGTCAGCACACTATGTGTGTATACTTGCCATCACCCAAGATGGCAGCAGACCATCAACTGCCCCCCCATCTTGGGTTATAGCAGGTATGCACATGCAGTGCACTAATCGACTGATGTGGCCAGGCCTTTTTAAGCCCCTGACAGCAGTGTCTTGCCACCACCCATCACCATGGGCCCCTGGGTGTGGTGCCCAACGACCGATGCAGTCTGATGCTAGCCCTGCCCAGAACAGTTTCTCAAGATTGCAAATATGCCCACGGACCCAAAAGGTCAGTGACCCATCACATGGGTCACCTCTGTGCCCACAGATGTGTTCTGTGATTTGATTGTAGTTTTGTTGTTATCCTATGTAAAACTCAAGAAGATCTATGAGAATCCATGCATACAAAAATGTGTATATTAAGAGAAATTAGCACTAAAATGCTGAGGAATTTTCACGAGGACCTTTTAAATAAAAAACTGATGTGGAAATGTGGAGAACTAAACGTAAGACTAGAAATAGGGCGGGAACAGAGAAAGCAAAATTGACAGTGATGCAAAATGAACAGCGATGTTTACGGCAGCAGCAAGTTCGGTCACTGTAGGTTAACAAGTTCTGGCCCTTTCCCTCCTGGAGAAGTCTTCATTGCTGGGTGCCGGACTGTCACTATTTTGCGAATAGGATTCTAGCATATACGTACCAGTACGTTCAGGATGCGGCACTCTAGAACATAAAAATTGCTTCCAAAACGGAAAAAAAGTTTGGTTTTTTTTGTAGTAAGGAAAGTAACAGGAAATGTACTTGAAAGTGTGGGATAATTCCTTGATGCAATTATTACCTCCCTGCAAACAAACCAGAATGAACCTATAATGTTCTGCCATCTGCAGATGGCACACATCTGCCATGTACTACTGGTGCATTTGGTTTTAAAAGGTTCAATAGCTCTGGGCTCCTATCGGGAGGAAGGGTGGGACATAAATCAAATAAATAAACAGTGTTTGAGCCTCTTAGACGCAAAGAGGGAGCCAGTCCAGTTTAACCTGTTGCTTATGTGAGCAAATGCTTCCACACTTTCAGATGTTCTACATATGACCTCTACATATGAATTTTTTTTTAATTCACATTGGTGTCACCTAAATGCTTCTATGTATAGATCTTCATTGCTGAATTACAGGTATATGCACTGAAATCATTGGGCCTCTCTGTACAAGAATCAGTAACAGCCGCAGTGCACACCCAGTGGTGAGGAAGGAGCTACTGCTGATCTTCACCATGTACTTTGATTCCACAGATCCTTCCTCCAATCTTCTCTGGTGGAAAATTGGTCTTGGTATTTCACTGGCTGGAGTTGCTGTTCTCACACTGGTCTTGATCCTTCTCACTTTTCGAGGTAATTCCTACTTTGTTCCTTCTTGTTTCTAAGGGCTTGTCCCCCTCCTCCCCCATACAATTGCTGTAGTTTCTGTCATGCAACCAATAATACCATTTGCTATTCATTTGTTGAACAGGAACTAAACATTTTCCCTTTGCTTCTCCTACAAGGATATGGCATTTTTCCCAGCTCCCTTGCAGCAGATTTTCTATCTGCATCTCCTTCTTTCCCCTTTCTGGACAGCATCATCTGTTATAGATTATAATGTTCTTCATTTTGGGACAAGGGGGATGCATCTATGCTATTAGCCAACCACTGAGTCCATCTGCTATTGGAGCAGGCTTCCCCATTCTGGTGCCTCCCAGTTGTTTTTGACCCCAACTCCCATGAGCTCCAGCCAGCACAGCAAAAGGTCAGGAATGATGGGAATTGTAATTCAGCAACATCTGGAGAGCACCAGGTTAGGAAAGGCTGCTCTGGAGGAAAGAACGTAGATTATGCCATCAACTGCCAGGGCCCAGATTTTAATTGTATTCCACTTAGGGAGCCAACCTTGACTGAAAAGCAAAGTAGATTAATTTCCTTAATAAATAAATAATTCTCAAGCAACAATATTTTGTTGCTAAGGAAATGTGCCTCTTTCCTGATGTGATGTTTATAGCATTAAGTAACTTGCAGGACACCAAAAGGTAGCTTTATTTTACTGAACTGAGAGTCAAACAGGAAATAGGAAGTACAAAGACTATGTAGGGTAAGACTGGTACTGTACTCACACCAGGCAGCAAGCACGTTGGATGATGTTTTTGTCATGTTGTCCTTCCTTATTGTCAGTTTTCTAACCCATCATGTCTTTCAAGTTTTCCAGGGCTCTGCTGAAACAATCTTACAACATCCAGTGCTCTTCCCAGCAGACCTATGTGACTCACAAAACAGGAGTGTGCTGGAATATCTCTCAAAACTCCCAAGGCACAACACATGCAAAACTCCTTCTGCCTCATGTTTACGTAAGTACAGTTCTGTAGGTGAGCATGCAAGTATCAGCTGGGTGGGTCCTTTGATTCTGAAATACAAACATTGATCATATGTCTTCACACCATGGATGGAACCGTTCGCCCCGTGATATTGTGATATTGGCTGCTAACTTGGATGCTGTAGGAAGGATTGAACAAAAATTTAGAGCAGCCTTCCCCAACTTGGTGCTCCCCAGATGTTTTGGGGACTACAGCTCTCATCAGTCGATGGAAGCTGGTGTCCCCCAGACACTTTGGTCTTCAGGTTGAGGCAGGCTGTTTTAGAGCAGAGGTCTATCACAGCTATTAAGGTAAACAAGACTTTACTCTTTCAACAAGCCTTTTGAGACCTATCCCAATCTGCATCTGTTTTGGAATTGCTTTTTAATATGTTCTTAAACCTTCTTTTTAAAATGTTTTTAATCTTAGATGTTTTGAAAGCTTTTTTTTAAGTAACGTTTTTGAAGATGTTTTGTTTTAATGTGTTTTAAAGTTTGTTTTTATGATGTTTTAATGTTTTTGGTGCTTTTGTTTGCCGCCCTGGGCTCCTGCTGGGAGGAAGGGTGGGATATAAATTTAACAACGACAACGATGATGATGATGACGATGACAACAACAACAACAATAATAATAATACAGCAAAATGAAGGTAGGGCTCAGCTGAGGCCCAAGGCCCAAACCAAATCAGGCAGATTCAAAGGGATCTGGACGTTGTTCAAGTCAGGCTGAGACAGTCCCAGATTGCTGTGGGCTGCGTAGCCCAGAGCAATCTGGGGCCGTTGGGAGTGAAGCAGGAATGAGAGGCAGGCATCAGATGGGAAAAGGAGGAAAACCGTGTTGTGGCTGACAGCGAGAGACCTGACTGGCTGCGTCTTCCCAGGAGAAAGTAAGAGTTCTCACTCGGCCTCTCCTTCTTCCTGCCTAACACCCCACCCCCGGCAGCAGCCCCATGCAGGATGCAATTCTGCAGGATGCAAGGTGCTGCTTCTTCACAAGGGGCTTCCCTGTAGGAAAGGTGTTTGTGAGCAGGCAGCACCATGCACGACGGAATATTCCGCTTACCAGCTGGTAAGTGGAAGATTTATCCTGCACAATACAGGCTGCTGCTTGTTCGTGAGGGGCTTCCCTGCAGGCAAGGTTCTTGTGAATAAGCAGGATCAAACCCTTCTGCTCCTGGTAGGGAGACGGGGGAAGGAGACGCAGCATGTCCTCCCACCCCAGACTGTATGTTTAAGGATTAAAAATGTTGGTGTGTGTGCAGATATTTTGCGTGTCCAGGACTTTACAATTGAAGAGCAAGACAAGATCCACAGACAAAGAACTTGGTTTAAGAGTCCTTTACTCGGACATTAAGGCATACAGCAAGCAAATCACTCACTTCTCTCCAGCTACAAAAAAAACCCTAATTAAACATTAGCCCTGCTCACCAAATTGATCTGAGGCTGCATGTGGGGTGGGGCAGGTGGCCCCCGGGGCATCCCAGGGCTACTCTACCCAATCTAGGGCCCCTGGGGTGGGTTGGGGGGTGTCTCTACTACAGAGCTTTAAATGCAAGTACCATTTTCAGAAGTAATATGAGGCTGAATATCAGGCGCTGGGAACAAACAGCAGGGATGAGCTGGACCCTTAATTGATTTGATTGAGAGCTTCCTAGAGGCATTTGGCTGGCTGTCCATTGCTGCTGCTACAATTCTCAACTAGGTGACTCTTTCATTGAATGCAGAAGGGCTCCAGCTGGACCACAAGAACAAACTGACTAATTTGATTAATTTCTGATCAGAAGGGTGACACTACATCTGAGCAGCAAATAACTGAATAGATGGGATTATTTATTTTAAAACTTTTACACCCCACTCTTCAGTTGGACATGATGTCAATGTGGCTCTCCATGGAAAGAATTCCACAGATGTGGTGCCACCACCAAAGAGGTCCTTAACCTGATTTTCACCTGCCTCACCTCCAAAGGCTAAGGGTATCTGGTAAAGAGCCTCTGAAAACTACTTCAACAAATTGATTCAACATTTGGGCAAGTTATATAATTAGTACCTGCAAACTGTAATGGCTATTTTAATTAAAATTAATAACGGAGTATGTGGGAAAAATCATTTGAACAAGTTCAAATTTGAACAAGAAAGTAGATTCAGATTCCATTAGATGTTTTCATGCTGTGTGTTCAAATTATTTTTGATCCAGTACTCCTTGATTACTGTTAGCCATATTTTGTAGACTGACACTCTACAGTGTGTGTTGTTATAAATATGGTCATATTCATTGCAGTTCACTTGGCATGTTGTGAGCCACTTTGGGTACAATTGTGATGGCACCTTTCCAGCCACCCTGGGTCCTGTGCCACATGGGGAAGAGAGATCTGGCCACAACGACGTCTCCCCACCCTTTCCATGTTCATATAATACAGTCTAAAACAGTCTATATAACCAGAGTCTATTCAAACAGTTCATGTCAGCAAATAGTCCATTTCTTTCACAACAATATTTATTTATTTATTATTTTATTTATACCCCGCCCTTCCTTCCAGCAGGAGCCCAGGGCGCCAAACAGAAACACTAAAAACACTTTAAAACATTATAAAAAGACCTTAAAATACATTAAAACAAAACAACGTTAAAAACATTTTAAAAAACTTTAAAAACATATTTTAAAAGGGTTAAAGATATTAAAAGACATGTTAAAAGCAATTCTAACACAGACGCAAATATTGTGCGAAAGTGACATGCAAACAAAGGGATGACAACAGTGATGATTCCTGGACCCTAAATCATTAGGGAAGGGGCCATTTTGGACCAGAGGCACATTGCAAATTTTGAGAGTCCTAAGGGCACCAGGCACAAAATGGCTGCCATGGGTGGCATGGCCTAGCACATTATAGCTGTCATTAGGGTGCCATTCTCATGACACAAAATCTGAGAGAGTAAAACCATTGCTGATCCCCGTGCCCTCCCCTGACAACCTCACGTTTACCATGGGAAGCCAGCTATGTCCCACTAGTCCTGTGGAAACACAGCTGTTAAAGGCACAAGAACTCTGCTTTCCCCGATGCAAATCCTAAACCAAAGCATAGGCTGCTATTACTTCTGAAGTAGACATATATTTATTTATTACATTTATATCACACCTTTCTTCCAAAGAGCTCAGGGTCATACACATGGTTCTCTTCCCTCTCTATTTATCTTCACAACAACCCTGTGAGGTAAGTTAGGCTGAGAGACAGTGACTCGTTCAAGGTCACCCAGTGAGCTTCATGGCTGAGTGGGCATACCATTGTATGCCACGTACTATAAGTTAACTGTACAGTGAATTCTTAATGAGTGCCTGGACATCAGCTCCTGCACATCAGGAGACATACCTAAGTCTCTTTGCAAAGTTTTCACATTTTGCATTTGTCATTTGGGGAGAGATTCTTTTACATCCACTGGCAACACTCTCTCAGAACTTGAAATATGCCCACTAGTCCAAAAAGGTTGGCACCCCTTTTTCTAGGAGTACCTAATCTCAGGCAAACCCACCACAGGACAGATGCATCCAGGTTACTAGGGAAAAAAGAAGGGCAAACTATGGAGATCTCAAAGACTGCTAGAAAATAAGACAGAAGCAGGAAAACTTCACTAAAAGGGAGGGGGAAACAGCAGTTCTTTAGGACCCCAGGGGTTCTTATTCCTAGTGTCCTAACAACTCACTTATCAATCACATCTCTGACTTCACTCATTGGCTAAAATCACTGACAGGTGGGAGCATCCAGGTCATCTCATTTCACAAAAATTGCTTAAAAGGGTACCTGAACATTTTGCTTCGTAATTTTTTTTCTAGGAGGGATAGAGACTTAAAAAAAGAATGAAAAGCTCATAGTCTGGGGCCCTTTCTTGGGGGCACCAATGAAGGCACTGTGTTGGCAACACTGGATATAGGGCTTTAAACATGGAATCTTACTCTTTGGAAACAGGCTGGCAACCAGTTAAAAAAAAACTGGCAAGGTATTTCATTCAACTTGCCCCATTCAATAGTCTAGCAGCTATATTTTGGACCAATAGTAGCTTCCAAATCATATTCGAATACAGCTCCACATACTGCACATTACAGTAATAGAACATGTTAGACTTGCCATACAGCCCACTTGGAAAATCATGGGTTACTGCCACTCCATTTGATTCATTGGACTTCCACTGCTGCAACAACATACTTAAATGAGCAGGATACCCCTTCACAGAGAAGAAAAAACCCAGCATGTATAAAAGATTAGCCCAAGGTCACATGAAGATCAACAAGCAACGCATTTCTCACAAACTGTGCAACATGATTTGTTGGAGAGACACCAAATCCTCTTGTCTTGAAATTTTATGTATCATACTTTGCTGGTTTGCAAATACTTCTAAAATCACATGTTGCCTATTTTTGTATGAAGGCTAGGACTGGGGAGGGCAGTTGTGAGAGAACTAGAAAAGGTCCTCAAATGCAAAGATGTAACACTGAACACTAAAGTCAGGATCATTCAGACCATGGTATTCCCGATCTCTATGTATGGATGTGAAAGTTGGACAGTGAAAAAAGCGGATAAGGGAAAAATCAACTCATTTGAAATGTGGTGTTGGAGGAGAGCTTTGCAGATACCATGGACTGTGAAAAAGACAAATAACTGGGTGTCAGAACAAATTAAACCGGAACTATCACTAGAAGCTAAAATGATGAAACTGAGGTTATCATACTTTGGACACATAATGAGAAGACATGATTCACTAGAGAAGACAATAATGCTGGGAAAACAGAAGGGAGTAGAAAAAGAGGAAGGCCAAACAAGAGATGGCTTGATTCCATAAAGGAAGCCACAGACCTGAACTTACAAGATCTGAACAGGGTGGTTCATGACAGATGCTCTTGGAGGTCACTGATTCATAGGGTCGCCATAAGTCGTAATCGACTTGAAGGCACATAACAACAACACATTTTCCAGGAATTAATGACTCATAGGAATTTATAGAAATGTTGCTTATGCAAAACTGAAGTTGCAACAACAGTTGAGCTTGTCACCGTCTTGTTCTGAAAATTCCAAATATTATCATCCGCATATGATGGTAGCTTCTTAAATCGCCCCCCTTTAATCATAAAAATACAAAATGCTGTTTTTAAACCCTCTTTCAAAGCCCAGCATTTAAAATTCAGCTTAAAATGTTGAGAATCTTGTATGTTTGCAATTTCCACAAAGTTTAATTTCAGCTTTGATCTTTCATCTTCACACATAGCTTCTCCTTCTGGAGTTTGCATAAATCTGCCAAAGGACCCTGTCTCTGCAGTAGCCAATGAAACGGCAATCATCCCTGTTGATATTGAAGTCCTGAATTCTGAATGGGACTTCATTGAGATCCAATGGCACCACACCAACAGAATTCCAGATAGCTTCATTCTGAATCTTGACTTCAGGTCATGCAAGCCAGAGAGCAACCCACAGAAGTGGTGGTAGCGTCACTGCCAACTTACTGTAAAGGTGATGCCAACACATCTGTTCAGAGCATCAGTCATGAATAATGCTTGGCTGGTCATCTGGAATGTAAAACAGGAAGATACTGGGAGATACCAAATCACAGTGTAATCCAAAGACATGCAAGATGCCTGTGGTTTTGTATACCTTTCAGTGACTGGAGGTAAGAGCGGGCAGAGAGCTACGTGGTGGTTTAATACACTTAGAGTTGGTTACACATTCAACAGAATGAAGTGGTAAAGATTTTTTGGGATTGTACCATTTCAACCTGCAGGGTGGAGGATGGATGTTTGAATGCTCCCCCATGCAAGGGTGGAAGGAGAAACTTGAACACAGAAAACAAGCATCAAAGGGAGATCAAATCCTTTCTCTGACTTGTTAGTTTTCTATGTGCTTACATGGGGGAGGGGTCTCAAATGTATCAACTGGCTCTGAGAGGCAAGGAGCTGGGAACCCCAGTGCCAGAAACCTATTGAGGTGCACAGAAAACATCAAATTTTATTATTTATTTATTAAATTTATATCCCGCCCTTCCTCCCAGAAGGAGCCGATTACATAAAGGAAGCCACAGACCCTTCAGATCTGAACAGGGTGGTTCATGACAGATGCTCTTGGAGGTCGCTGATTCATAGGGTCGCCATCAGTCGCAGTCGACTTGGAGGCACATAACAACAAACAATTGCAGGGTGAGGGCAGCCATTGTTTCTTTGTCCCATTAGTCCATGGTGCAACCCGAAATCAGTTTTGCAGGGTGCACCTAATTAAGTGTGAATGACGTTTCCTGCACTCCATCTTAAAACTGTTGCAAACGACAAACTTTGGGACTTTACATCATATCCAGCCTTTTCTTTTTGCTCTTCCTCACAATTTTGTTGTTGTACACCAGCTCTGAAGAATAGTTCTGGGGAATCCAAAAGCTTGCTCACTAGCTTGTGGCATTTTATTTGGTTCCAATAAAGGTATTGCTGTGCATTTAGGAAGCAAATGTGTAGAATGTGATAACTCTGACCTATATAAGTCTAGCCAATGCAGTTGATACAACGCACTGTGATCAAACATAGCATGCATTTTTAAGCTTTATAAATAAGGTTTATTTCCCACATAGCCTGAGAGTACAGGCACAGATCCCATGAGTTTGGGGGAAGGGGGCACGTAGCCTGGAATAAGATTTGGGAGATGTAACCAAGTACAAAATGTCATATTAGAATGCGAGGCTCCTAGGTGAAATCCAAAGAAGGCCACAATCCAAAGAACAAGAGGAAGCCAGAACATGAGCCAGAACTTTCTTTGATGTTCCCTCTGCAATAGCACCCACATTTAAAGAGGCAAGCCACTATTCCTTTTTTAATGGAATTGGTCCTTGAGCTTTGAGGAGATTGTTTTGTACTCCTCCTTCTCTAAAGAAGTAAGGCTGGCATTAAATAGATTCTCCACCAAAGGTTCCAGTTTCAGTGGGAGGAAATTAAAATCTTAAAGACGATCTCTTAAATTCAATGGGACGTACTCCCAGATGAGCATGTATATGATGACTGCCTTACACCTCAAACCTGTGCATGTTCTCAAAAGTAAGTTCCACAGTAGCCAATGGGACTTTGTTCCAGGTAAATTTGCATAAAATTACAGCTTTAGCTTCCCATTAAATTCTGCAAATGTTTTGCCTAAGCTGGAACCTGTAAACATGCCTCAGATGTCACTTTGGTTGCGGTTCATTCAGTGCCACATCTTATTTCCACACTAAGATAGCAAAGTCAGCTCATTTGTTCTGCTCCATGGATTTTTTTAGCATACTTGCATGTAAATATTGTCTCTTCATTCTGCTCAGGGGGAAGGGTGTAGCTCAACAGCAGTGCATCTGCTTTGCATGAAGAACACCTCAGGTTCAATCCCTGGCATCTCCACAGAGGGCTGGGAGACAGGCATGTCTGAAACCCTGGAGATCTGCTGCCAGTCAGAGTAGACAATACTGAGCTAGACAGAGCAGTGGTCTGTCTCAGTACAAGGCAGGTTCCTATGTTCCTAACGTCTCACTGATGCAGTCTCTGCTCCTCTCTTCCTTTCACTTATGTTAGGAGCTGGTAAAGTAAACAGAAATCCACTCTTGACATAGAAGAATGTTGGGAGAATTTTTCCAGCTATTGTTGGGAGAGGTGAGTGACTATCCTGAGGAAGCTTTCACAGTTTCATGCTTGTTTACTTGGTTTTTTTAAACACCTTTTATATGCCAGATCCTATAGTATGTTGGTTATATTTCAGACCTGAAACTAAAAACAAAGCAACAAAATACCACTAGAACCCCTAGTAAACTGGGGAATAGCTCTTAACCTCTTGCTGGGAGGAACTCAACTTCCAAAGGCAAACCCAACACACAAATTCCCATGCGTATTGTATGAAACACCAAGTGGTCATGAGGAGGCAATTCAACTTTCCCCCTTTGATTACACCTGTCTGATGATCATGATAAGAACAAAGCCTATGAGATTGTTTTTGTACTTTGCTCTCTCCCATAGCAAAAGAGGCAGCAGATGGATTAACAGAACTAGATGAAACCATCTCAGAACAAGTCAGAAGCAGCAATGCAAGAACAAAAAAAGGACAAATCCCTCTTCTCCAGAAGTTGTTCACAGCATTTGGCCATAAATGAGTTTCTTTGTATGCATGGGTGAGAGAGACTGGAGCCAGTGTGATCCAGTGGCTGGTAACTGTAAGCTGGACTTCAGTCTTGCAGTTCAAGTCCCATCATCCTTAAGTAGCCAAGTCACTACTGGAGATGGGTGAGAATTCTATTAAATTCAAATTTGACACTGGATTCCCAGTAATTATGGTAGGCTAACGTTAACTTCAATTATTATAGTTGCAAGGCTGAGGCTGACACAGATAGTGACTGCCTAAGGACATCTAGTGAGTAATGGATGAGGCAAGATTTTAACTGGGACTTCCGGACAGCTTGCACAATTATAGCCCAATCCTACACCTGTCTGCTCAGAAATAAGTTCCACTGAGCAATACAAGAACCAGAGCTTGGAAGTAATTACTTGTAATTCATTACTTTTTTGAGGAACGAGTGGGTAATTCCTTTACATTTTGATTGTAATAGAACTAGGAGTAATTTTATTACTTTTGTGGAGTAATTGTAATGTTTCCAGCATTACTTTTGGGCATTACTTGGGGGGAGGAGCAGGGGAAGTCTTCAGCTCCTCTGATTTGTAGATGAAAATCATGTGCCGCAAACTGGGCTTCTGTGCAGCATTGCTCTTCCCTTGTGCTTTGTGGGTGGGTAGGAGGCAAACAGGGAGGAGGTGGAGTGTGAGACAGGGTGGAGTGGAGAAAACAATTGTTTAAAAAAATGGATGGTGTTGGTGAAGAATAGAGTGGAGGGAAAAAAGAGCCAGAGGGCAAGAACATGGATAAAGGAGGAGAAGGAGGCAGCAGCAGAATGGAGATAAAGAACTGTGGAGGTGAAAGATGACGGGGGGTGTGGGTCGGTGGGTGGGTTTTGTGTGTGTGTGTTGGTTTGACATGCAGAAGTCTGAGTAGTGGCCTCTGCCTCTCTCCCCTCTCCCTTACCAGCGGAGAGATCACCATTGCCCAGTGGAGAGACCGCCATTGCTATCTTAGGGATAAAAAGAATTATTCTACTACCTCTGTGTGTGTGTTTGTTTTTAATGTTGTTTTAGGCAACTTAGTGTGTAGCAGCCAAGGCCAGCACCTTGTAGGCGTTTTTTTTTAAGTAACTGAAATATAATTGTAGTGATTACTTTTGAGAAAAAGTAATCAGTTATTTTCAGAGCAATTGTAATTGTAACGGTAATTACTACTTTTTTGGGCCACGTAATTGTAACTGTTATTTATTACGTTTTAAAAGTAATCTTCCAAGCTCTGACAAGAACAAAAAAGGACTAATCCCTCTTATCCAGAAGTTTTTCACAACATTCAGTTCTCCACATTTCTGTAGCAATTTCTGATACACTTTTATACACTTCCAGCTTTGCTGGATTGTTCGCAGAATCTATCTCCAGTCTTATGCATAGCTTCTAACTCTTGTAAAATGAAGACGTCAGCTTTGAAGAAAACACATTTAATTGTTCTTTACTCTGAATAATTTGTTTACTTTACCTCTGGGGCCCACAGTCTCAAATTAAACCTCTCCAATAGACAATCAGGTTCACTAGCATATTCATGGTGTCATGTTTTCCTCTTCCTTGCTCTGTCAAAATTCCCACTGAAACCATTCTGCCCTAAAGCACTGATATAGTTGCATATTAGTTTCCAGAAGCTAATTCCTTTCTAATTGTCAGCATCAATCTCTCTTGCCCACAGCAACGGGCCTCAGCTGTTAAAAAACCACAGCTGTTCTTTCTCCATTGGGGCATACACTCTGTTTCTCCCTTGATGCTGACTTGCTGGTAGAGATTAACAGACAAGGTTTATTCACAAAAGCACCACCTAAGCTGTTTTCCATTATCTTCTGGGAGGCCTCTCTTGGGGGAGGTTACTTATTTTGATCTGATTTCATCAAGTTTGCTTGTTTTATCAAAAGCTTAGAAGTTAAATTAGCAGCTTTTTTTAAACAAGACGACAAGGTGTGTACTGCAATGCTGCACGTCAGACAAATACACACCATACATTTAAGCATATTTTACAGCATGTCCCACACACGCACAAAATGAAGCCTAGGAACTGTAGTTTGATGTAGGGTGCTGGGAATTGCAGCTCTGAGGGTCAACTACAGTTCCCAGGGGTTTGTTATTTAAATATGCTTTAAATTGTTAACTTGTAACTGCTAAGTTTGCCAGCTTTTGTTATCAGCTTCTGCCCTGTGCCTTTTACAAGCAGCTTCACGTGCAGACAAACACCTTTTCCTTTTCAAAAAAATAGCCATGTATGCAGCATAAATGTAGATGTACTGCCTTCCAGTCGATTCTGACTTATGGCGACCCTATGAAGAGGGTTTTCATAAGGCCAAGAGGCAGTGACTGGCCCAAGGTCACCCAGTGAGCTTCATGGCTATGTGGGGATTCAAACCCTGGTCTCCCAGGTCGTAGTCCAACACCTTACCACACTGGCTCTCATATGCAACACAGCAAAAGTCAATCATACTTCATTTATTTATTTATTATTTGATTTATATCCCTCTCTTCCTCCCAGCAGGAGCCCATATGTTCTTCTTCATAAGGACATAAGAAGAGCCCTTCTGGATCAGACCAGTGGCTCATCTATTCCAGTATCTAATTGGACTCTTCTCACAGTGGCTGAAAAAAAGCTACTAGAAAGCCCATATGCAGGCCATGCTATAGCATTCTCCCTCTCCTCATCCCTAGCAATGAGTATTCAGAGACATACTGCCACTGATATTGGAGGTAGCACATACCCATCATGACTACAAGCCATTGCAGTGGTCCTTTAGGGTGAATGGGACACTACCCCACCAACCTCCGTCTGCCCCTACCTGCCTGCCTTCTTACTTACAAGAAGTCCAGTGGTGTCAGCTTCCTCCTCAGTCTCATTGTTGCCCTTGTAGAACTCAGCAGGGAGGAGGATGGGGGCAAAATTAGCTGGCTCTTTGGCTTCGTCTCCACTTACTGTTTGGGCTTCCTGCATTCTGCCCCACCAGTCCTAATGGGCACCAACCACCACTGGGCCACTGACAGCCTTATCCTCCATAAATTTGTCCCTAAATACCTGAAGTAGCTATGGTCATATTATTATATCTATGTATTATTGCCCATTTGCTTGCTGTTTTACCAAGTTAAAAGAAGACAAGCCCCTGTCCCAAGGAGCTTGCAGCCAAACCTCCTGATCCCTTATATCCTTGCCCAATTGCTTTGGGGGTCTCTGTTCGTGTTCCCCATGGTCCAGAGGCATTGCTTGTAACTACCCAAAGCCATGCATTCAGTATTGTGGACCCAATCCTGTGGAGCCCCCTTCCAGCTGAGATTAGACATCCCTGCTGAGCTTCAGGTGCTTGACAAAGACTTTCCTATTTCAGCAGGCATTTTAAGATAGCTTTTCTTGGAAGACAATCTTACTCAGCCACGAGTGATTGCCAATGAAAAACAATGAATGAAAATAAGATGGTTTTCTGTGTTTCTATATAAATACATAAAATAAATTCAATGTTTTTTATGAACAGGCTAGGGAAGATAGTAGCAGAGTGGATGACGGGGAAATAATATCCATTCTGTCTTTACAGTAGCCCAGCAGCCCCAGTGATTTTTAGCACAGGTCACAGCTCTGGGAGTATCTCCTGAGTGGAGGAACTAAAGCCCAGGCCCAGCCTCTGCCCTCTGAGCAGCAGCAAATGGTGACACACACACGCTCAAGTCAAGGTGCACAGTACTAAAGGCCAGTCAAGTCATTTGAGCACCGGAGGCAGGAGATCCAACAAGCACACCTCTCACTCTCTCTTATGAAAAATGCAACAGTGAGAAATTAAATTGCAACCAATTTGCTGCCCTTTCGTGACACCCAAAACCAGTTGGCTGAGGCAAGCTTGGAAAAGTTACTTTTTTGAACTACAACTCCCATCAGCCCCAGCCAGCATGGCCACTGGATTGGGCTGATGGGCGTTGTAGTTCAAAAAAGTAACTTTTCCAAGCTCTGCAGTCATTTCATTCTACCTCATGGGAGGGTTGGTCCTGTAAGGCTCCAAGTGGTAACATATGCAAAAGCAACAGTCAGCCTCCCCAGAGGGAATTCTACTGCCTTTCAGTATCAGGAATGGCTAAATGCTCCTAGTCATCACTGCTGTAGGAACAAAAGCAAAATTGCCAGGTCCCAGAGGAGTCTGACTGTAAACAGAAATAGTCAAAGCAGTAAATTGGAGACACAGCTGGCAACCTCCCATGTAGCTATTTAGGCCTCTCAGGAGCCCTTAATGACTACTGTTATTATTTATAACTGCTCTTCACTGAATATTTCAGTTCTAGAATGGGGAGCAATTAAATAAAATAATAAAAATGTACAGAAAAAATATAACAATATACAAAGAGTCCATAAAAACAAGTGCAATAAATAACATAAGCAAATGAACAACTCCATCATAAAACAAATAAGATTAACCTGCCGTGAGGACAACACTGAGAGTTTTCAGTTGAACTATACACCTGGATAAAGAAAACAAAACATCCAAACCGCTAAGACAATTGAATGTCCTTAGCACCAGTTACCACTCCATGTCTCTCTCACAGAGAAGACCCACTCTGTGCCAACAGGCTCTCACGCTGTGACTTATCAGCACCTTTACACCTATCACCCCCACTCTCTGGCCCATCCAGGCGCTCATCCTGAGTAGCATGAATTGTTGCCCACAAGCATCCATACTCAAAACCTCCTGCCTCCTTCCCCACAGTATCAACAGAGCAAATAAAACAAACACGAGTTTCTCATAGCACACTGATAGCTTATGGAGCACAGATACATTTTATTGTTATATTTATCATGGAACGCAAGGTGGTGTGTGTGCATAGGCCTCCCAAGTGGTCTCCCATTGAGACCCAGCCCTCCTTAGCTGCAGTGTGCTTGCTAAATCATGTGCCCTCAGACCATAACCTGGGACTTCCTGCAATGGCAACCGTATATTTTTGTTATCCTCTCCACTTCTGCTTTTCCAGTATGCCTCTATCTGTTCTGATCACAACAAGGAAAGGACATTTCACTTCCCTCTCCCAAGTTCCTTTTTCCTGAAATACAGTCCTTCTAAATGAGCCCGAGCCCACGCACTGGAAGAAATTAGTCTTTTCTCAAAGTGTTGCCCAATAGGCTGACTTGTGCACTCAGAAAATTGAGGCCTAGTGAATCATTGAGGGCAATGAAGTTGACGGTTGAGGGAACCAGTGACTCTAGGAAAGCTTACATCAATAAAGTCCCTAATTCTTGTGAGGCAAGAAATAACTATATGGCAATACGTTCAAGGTATTACTGTTAGTGTATAAAGCCCTGAGCATAGGGTTACCATATTCCAGTTCCTCAAATATGGACTGGCTAATTTGCATATTATGTAAATCATTTGCTAATTACACAAATTAAATCTATTAATGGTTGCATTGTCCAGTTGTTTTGTTTTTGTGCCTAGTGATTATCACCAAAAACTAAGGAAGGATGTGAGGAATCTTTCTTTAAAAGAAAAAAACTTAAATTTTCAGCCTTAAATGCCTAGACTCTAGTTTCCAACACTATGGAATATTTATTTATTAAGATGATTTATATCCTGCCCTTCCAGTGTCAAAAACAGAGCTCAGGACAGCTTGCAAACATAATAAAAACAACAAAAAATATAATCAATATAAAAACATAATAAAACACAAAACAGAAACAAACATAGAACAAGTCAAGTCAGTATAAAATCCAGCATAACACAGGAAGCTAGCAAAGCATAAATTAAAAGCAATATTATGACCAAGAAGTTGTCTGTACCAACAATTAGGAAATGTGAAATGAACCCTCCACTACAACTTGCAATGCAGATAGCAATAAAGATTTCAATATTATCATTTCAATCAGTCATCTTATGTAAAAACAATAGAATCTGAACATGTGAGGTGTCTTTAGTACACTGATTCTCACATACCAGACCAAGGAGAGGGAAACAGCCTTCTACGATAAAGGCTGGAACGTGATGGAGACTTGAGTTCTGGCACCTCTTTTAAAAAAAATAAAATTAAAAAATGCAGTGAATTCTAGAGACCTGGCAAGCTGTGCTAGCATTAGACAGGGCAGCTGTTCTATTCTTATAGGTCTTAAAGGGGGGAAAGCCATTCCTATTGGTCTTAAGTGGGGGGGAGTACTTTTTAGCCTTTTCTGAATTGCTGAACAGAGGCTCTGCTGGGCAACAGGGTGAGCAAGGCTGCATTCCAATGCAACTTTATTTGGCAGTAAGCACCATTGAACAGGGTGGGGGCAGGGTTGAAAAATGCAAATGCTAATACTGCAGTTTTTTCTACAGAGAAAAAATCTCTCAAGAAATTTTATATCTTGTATTTGTTCAGGGGAAGAAGCCTTTGGTGGATTCATACCTTTTATTTCATCCTCCATGATGGCAGGCAGACCCTCCCATTGCATTCAACACTTAAAACATATACTTTGAGATACAGAGGCAATTACAATGAAAGCTGCTTCTCCTTGCTGGCTCAATCAGAAAGTCTTTCAATAAGGGGTGGAGCTGCATGTGTTGATCAACCGCACATGTGCAGTTTTCTAAGTTGCCTAGATTCTGCATATGCAGCAGGTAGACTAAAATTCTTGATTTTTCCAGAACAGCTGTGGTGTTCCTCATTGGCTAAGAAAAATGGAAAGTGGGAATAGACTGATTTCTCACAAAATGGGCAGAAAACTGCCTCCACATTCTGCCTTGTATCTCTGGATCCACAAGGGCTAGAGACTTGCTTTTTTTAAAAAAAAAAAAAGGAAAGCTGGGAATCCGGGCCACCAAATTGGCTAAGGATGCACGGAGTAGCATGGCTAGAATCCAAGTAAAACCCAGCTAACCAGGCGATATGGCAACCCTCCTATCTAAGTAGCCTAGGAATGTGTCATCTGAAGGATTGCCTTGTCTCTTATGCACAAGCCAGATCACTGCAATCATCTCAAGAACCTCTCCTGACTATCCAACAGTGATATCATATTCATTTTATTTCTATACAAACTAAGGCTTTTATTATTTAATTATTATGTATTTTAAAAAGTTATGTCCCAATTTTCACCTCATCTGGGTCTCACCACAGCTTTTAGCATAATGGCACCAGTACTTAGGATCACCATTCCTGTTGAAATCAGACAGGCACCTACAATTCTGATATAAGACATGTACCTACAATGTTGAAAACATTTCCGTTTCACCAAGCATTTTGAGAGTCTTGGTCATTTGTTCTGTATTTTGCAATGTCATAATTTTGTGATGTTTTAATGATCCTACTGTACAGCACTGTGATTGTTCTCTTCGCCCAGGCATTTTAGCTAGTGTTTTAAATTGTTTTTATATTGTTTTAAATTTTAAAATTGTGTTTTAAATTGTTTTTAAAATATGTGTTTTAAATTGTATATTTGTTTTAATGTTTTTGATCGCTGTAAACCGCCCAGAGAGCTTCGGCTATGGGGCGGTATACAAGTGCAATAAATAAATAAATAAATAATAAACTTATGGTTTATAAATAAACAAGGCAGCTTTTGTCACATGTCACTCTGCTTTTTCCACTTCCCCCTCCACACACGAGTTATTTGTGCTGTGCTGCACTGGAAACCATTTTTGACACTCTGCAAACCTTCGGAAGTGGCTTGTCCAGTGGAGCACACTCAGGGCTATTGCTTATTTAGCCCAAATATGGTAAATAACTGTTTAAAAAGCAAACAGCAACACCTTTGCAGCTTCAGAAGCCATTATGCACAACTGGGACTTGCTATGTGACTGCTAGTTGTGCCCCCAATCACGAAAGTATACCTCATTTTTATTCTGAGCTCATGGACCAAACTTACCATTAGATGCCTTGGTCAGCTGATTTTGAGTATCATGAAAGGGCAATAAATTGTTGGGTTGTGTCCAAAGCTAATCCTACTCAGAGCAGACCCACTAAAATTAATGGACCTAACGTAGTTATGTCCATTAATGTTAATGGGTCTCCTCTGAGTAGGACTAGCATCAGAGACAACCTTTAGTTATTTAATTTACTATGGGTAGCATTCAGTGCTAGTCCTACTTAGACTAGACTTATTTAAGTTAAAGAAAATGACTAACTTAGGTTCATTAATTTCAATGAGTCCGCTCTGAGCAAAACTTAGTTGTACAATTCTATTATTTTATGTTGACTACCAGGGAGAAGTGCTTTTGTGATGTTTTGCCTCAGATGCCAAAATACCTTGGGCTGGCCTTCAAAACTATGTGCATTGACCTGGGAATGGGGGCACCATTTACTGCTCCCTCTCAAACAGAGAAATAACTCAGGTCAGCCTGACCATAAAAAGGCAATGTTTAAAAACTTGCAAGATATTTTTCCCTTCAAAAAATTAAGGTGTATATGGAGAAACTAACATGCTACCTTAAGTCATTAAAAAACCTAAAGATAGTACATTCATTTGCAACAACAGAATTACTTTATTTCTTTTGTTAATTGGGAAGATGGTGAGATACAAGTCCCAGCCAGATAGATACATATATGGGACTCATAAAAGTATCATTAACATTTGTAACAACTGCCCAGAGTTGTGACATGCTACTTTAGGTCACCTTAAATGTAAGAGGAATCAAAAATATAATATAGAAATCCTTCTCCTTACCCAGGATTTGATGTTATCATAGTAATAATAATAATAATAATTTAATTTTTGTGTCGCCTATCTGGCCAAGGCCACTCTAGGCGACGTACACAATTAAATTCCAGTAAAATACAATTTAAAATACGATTTAAAATACATAGCAATACAATACAGTCGACAATAAAGGATTAAATTACAGCATAAAACAGTATGTAAACAACGGGCATTCAGTAATAGTGATAAAAGCTTAGCCCACCCCGGAGGTCCCGAAGGCCTGTCCAAAGAGCCAGGTTTTTAATGCTCGGCGAAATGCATCCAGGGAAGGGGCATGTCGAAGATCGAACGGGAGGGAGTTCCAGAGAGTGGGGGCCACCACTGAAAATGCCCTCTCCCTAGTTCCCACCAACCTAGCTGTTTTCGTTGGTGGTACTGAGAGAAGGCCCTGTGTGGCTGATCTAGTCAGGCGGCTAAGTTGGTGGTACTGGAGGTGCTCCTTCAGGTAAACTGGGCCGAGACCGTATAGGGCTTTAAAGGTTAATACCAACACCTTGAATTGGGCCCGGAAAGCAACTGGAAGCCAGTGTAGATGAACTAACACCGGCGTAATGTGATCACGGCGGCAGCTATTTGTAAGTAAACGGGCCGCCGCATTTTGTACCAGCTGTAGTTTCTGGGTCGTTTTCAAGGGTAGCCCCACGTAGAGCGCATTGCAGTAGTCCAGTCGAGAGGTGACCAGTGCATGCACTACCAGTGGGAGCTGATGAGCAGGGAGGTAGGGTTGCAGCCTCCGTATCAGGTGTAACTGATACCAAGCTGCCCGGCTCTTTGGCCTCCATGGGCAGCTTGGAGTCAAGAATAACCCCGAGGCTGCGGACCTGATCCTTCAGGGGCAATCTTACCCCATTGAGTTCCAGGTCAACAATACCCAACTTTCCCCTGTCACCCACAAGCAGTACCTCGGTTTTATCAGGATTGAGCTTCAGCCTGTTTCTTCCCATCCATCCACTCACGGATTCCAGGCACTTGGATAAGGTCTCTACAGCCAACTCCGGTGAAGATTTAAACGAGAGATAGAGCTGCGTGTCATCAGCATATTGGTGACACCGCAGCCCAAATCTCCTGATGATACCACCCAGCGGTTTTAAATAGATGTTAAATAGCATGGGAGAGAGAATAGAACCCTGTGGCACTCCACAAGTGAGAGGCCAAGGGTCTGAAATCTCATCCCCCAATGCTACCTGTTGATGCCTGTTAGAGAGAAAGGAACGGAACCGCTGTAAAACAGTGCCTCCTATTCCCAACCCTCCCAGGCGATCTAACAGGATACCGTGGTCAACGGTATCAAAAGCCGCTGAGAGATCCAGGAGGACAAGGAAGGTGAATTCTCCCCTATCCATAGCCCTCCTCATATCATCAACCAAAGCGACCAAGGCTGTTTCAGTACCATGTCCAGTCCTGAAACCCGATTGGTATGGATCCAAATAATCCGTTTCCTCCAAGTGTGCTGACAGCTGATTTGCCACCACTCGCTCAATGATCTTGCCCAAGAATGGTAAATTCGAAACAGGGCGAAAGTTGTTCAAAACTTGGGGATCCAAGGAGGACTTTTTTTTTTTTACAATAATTTTTATTCAAATTTTCATAAAACATACAAAACAAAATCATAAAACATTCAAAGACAAAAATCAAAACAAAACAAAAATGATTAAACAAAAAAATAAAATGTTGACTTCCCATTTGTCGCAGATCAAATCAGTTATAGGTCTACAATATATAACAATCCTGTCTCTTAAATTATATTATAAAATCACTTTCCTCCAGTAGTTATCTTAATTAATCATCAAATCTCATAAACATTACTTTATTCTTTCCACAAAAAGTCAAAGAGAGGTTTCAATTCTTTAAGAAATATATCTATCAATTTTTCTCCAAATAAACATGTCGATTAATCCATCTCGTTAATAATAATAATAATAATCTTATTGTCATAACCATAGTCCAAATAAACATATCGATTAATCCATCTCATCAAAATCTGTTAGGTCCAATAATTTCAATAGCCATTATTCCATTATCCATATTAATTCCATCTTCCATCTTCAATAGTCCTGTTAAGTCCAGTAATTTCAGTGTCCAATCTTCCATTATCAGTATTCCATAATAATCTTGCTGTCATAGCCATAGTCTTATAATAAGAGTCTGATGGGAATTTCCTCTATCCCAAATATTTTCTTGCCATCAATTCTGAATAAGTTGCTGAAATATTGTTGTAAAGTCATATCTCTGTTCTTCTTTTTTACAAAATGCACTGGCTCATCTCTTGAGAGTTTTTCCATTGTCACATGGCTGCAGTTAATTCCATAGATTTTCTCTATATCAAGCTCCATCACGTCATTCCAGTCCAGAAGATTATCCAAGCCATTGATAACTTTATCTCTAATATCTTCATTAATTTCTTCAGAGATAACGTTAAATTCCAAACAGTAGATTTTATTTCTAATATCCATAAACTCCAGATCTTTTTCCAATTCCACATTTGTTCCAATCTCCAGGGCTTGTATCTTCCCTTTATTTTTTCTTTTCTCATCTCTGATCTCATTCTCCTCTCTCACAGGATCCCCTATTTCTTTAAGCTCCTGCGTCATTTTGCTCAGTTCAATTTTCAGCTCCTTACTGCCCTGTCGCAGGGTTTGTTTCGTTATCTCAATCTCATCCATTATTTTCTGAAACATAATTACTTCCAGATTCTCAGCCACTTTCTTGATTGCCATTTTTAAAACCACGAAAACAAAACAAAACAAAAATAAAGAAGAACCACTTCTTATTTCAGCAACAATTGGGTTAATATTCCAGGCTTGATGACATCACAGTATAAACAGAGCAGCCTGCCTTATCTCTCTATGTTCAAGAATACAAAACAAATTTAGTTCCTAGCATCAAAACAGTTAGTGGCGTCGTGAAGAAGCAGATTCGTCAAAATAAAATAGACCAAAAAGAGAATAGTCCCAGACAATATAATGTTCCTCGGAATAGAAATCCCTCTTCTGTTTATATCTTTAGAATGCACTTCCAGGACAGCTTTTTGCAATAGAAACAGAGATAAGCTGTTAATTTCGTGAATAACAGAGAAGAGTTATAGCTCACCCAGAAGTTCTTTAAAGCTGATTCATTTGACAAATCTCTTTTTGCTGCAACAATTTAAGCCAAGTAAAAAAAAGAATAGAAAGAAGGGTGCTTGCCTGTTAGTCTGTTTTCTCTTTGAAGAAAAGATAAACGTATCGCATTAATCAGATAGAGCTTGTTCGGAAGTCCGTCCGGCATTGCTGGCTGGACCTTTTCTCATAAATTAATGAAATCCAGTCCTCCCAACAAAAACAGGCTTTTGAGGTTGATCTCTACGTTTCTCCCTGCCCGGGAGAAATTTCATCAGTCAAAAAAAAAAAATGTTCTGACTGATTTATATCTGAATAAGCTTCTTTTGAGGCGGGAGCCCGTCTCAAAAGCAGGCACAAGCGAAGTCACCCTTCCCGGAAGTCCACGGGATCCAAGGAGGACTTTTTCAAGATAGGTCTTACAATTGCCTCCTTGAGGGCCGGTGGCATTACACCCTCCTTCAAGGATGCATTTACCACCGCCCTAATCCCTTCGCCCAATCTTTCTTTACAGTTCACAAGGAACCATGATGGGCCAGGATCAGTCAGACAGGTGGTACGCTTTACAGTTGAAAGTACCTTGTCCACATCCTCAGAAGGAAGAGGCCGAAACAGATCCCATGAAACCGGATTGCAGCTGGCCAACTCAGGATCATCTACCGCATCCACGGCGTACGGAATCGAGTTCTTTAGATGTTCGACTTTATCCGCAAAGTGCTTTGCCAATTTGTCACAGGAAGCCTTAGAATGTTCCAGGGGTTCCTGAGCGACTGGACCGACCAGGCTACGGACCACCTGGAACAGCTTCCTGGGACAGCACTCTGCGGATGCAATAGAGGCAGCAAAGAAATCCTTCTTTGTTGCCTTTATCGCCACCTGGTAGGCAGCTATTGCTGCTCTAACCTGTGTTCGGACATCTTCAGAACGGGATTTCCGCCACCGGCGTTCTAGTCGTCTCACCTCCTGTCTCAGACTACGCAACCGGGGTGTGTACCACGGTGCTGTCTGAGTTCTATTCAGGGGGAGAGGACGTTTCGGAGCCACCTGGTCTAATGCACTGGTGATTCCCTCATTCCATTCCATCACCAGTGTTTCGACCAGGCGACCTTCAGCAGGTTCCCATTCCCCAAGGGCAGTCAGGAATCCATCAGGATCCATCAGGCGCCTGGGGCGGACCATTTTAATAGGTCCTTTGCCCCTGCGGAGGGTGTGTGGCATTGAGAGAACAAAGTTCACCAGATAGTGGTCTGACCATGACATGGGGGTCGAAGAAATAGCTCCCAACTTCAGACCACTCCCCTCCACTCCCAGGACAAATACAAGGTCGAGAGCATGACCGGCTACATGTGTGGGCTCAGTATTACTAAGGCACAGTTCCCAAGAAGCCATGGTTTCTAGGAAATCCCGAGGGGCTCCAATGAGAGTGGTCTCGGCATGCACGTTGAAGTCTCCCAATACTAACAATTCTGGGGACAGTGTTCGTACATCCGAGACCACCTCAAGCACCTCGGTCAGGGAGTCTGCCGTGCAGCGGGGCGGGCGGTACACAAGCAGGATCCCTAAACTGCCCTTCGGGCCCAACCTCCAGTACATGCAGTCAACAAACTTGGTCCTTGGGAGCGGAGGCCTGGTGAAAACCAGAGACTCCCGGTAGATGACTGCCACACCCCCTCCCCGCCTTCCGACCCTCGGTTGCTGCGCATAATGGAAACCTGGTGGACACATGGCCCCAAGAATGGGTGCTGAGGCCTCGTCCAGCCAGGTTTCCGTGATATACACCAGGTCTGCACACTCATCCAGAATCATATCATGGATGATAGATGTTTTTTGCGTTACAGACCTGGCATTACACAGCAGCAGTCGAAGGTCGGTAGGAATCCTGCGTCTCCCAGTTCACTTCTGGGTTTGGGCAGACCCGGAACAGGGGATGGATATTACACATCTATCCCTTGTTCCTCTAACCTGACGTGGTCTGCCCCTAGCATCAATCCAGTGCCTGCCGCCCAACCTTGGTATGACTTGGTCTCCATCCTTCTCTGACACCTCCCCCCTTGGTTTACACATGCCCCTATCCCTGTTGCCTGGAGGACAGGCCTACCCTACTAATAACAAAAAACAAAATCCACCCCAAACCCCCGGAGACTGCTCGCTGCTCTATTAAGAATGCAGCACTAAAAATTCAAATCCCAAAATTCTCCACATCCATACATTCCAGTATTTAAATGTGAATCAAAATTATTCACTCATACAATCAACCTAATGTATTACTACACAATCATACATCAATCACCCAGCACACTATTTAATTTTATGGCTCTACTAATAACAGATGGTATCAGTGCCATGCAGATAGCCGTCGTGATGATAAAACCCCAATAATGCCATTGCGAGATGGTATATGCATCCAAAGCCAGCCAGCAAAACAGACAGCAACGGCCAGCAGGGGGCAACAACAGCAACAATGGCTGTGTCGGTGACGTAAGGTCGTGATGAAGATGATCCGGACGGCGACACAACCCACAAGATGGGGCAGTGGTGACGACAGTGACGGGATGACGATAAGGCCCCGGCGTCTCGAACAGCGGCAAAGCCAGCCCATAGATAGTACAAAGTCACAGCGATGGCACCCAGCAGCG
Organism: Rhineura floridana; assembly: GCF_030035675.1. Classification (NCBI taxonomy): domain Eukaryota; kingdom Metazoa; phylum Chordata; class Lepidosauria; order Squamata; family Rhineuridae; genus Rhineura; species Rhineura floridana. The sequence continues at coordinate 195,027,915 of NC_084482.1, forward strand.
ACACAGTCTGTAATAACAGCTGCAGCGTCTGCAGCTCTCACATAAATAAGTGGGCGGCGACGATGACAGCACACCCGGCGAAGGGGCGAAGAGGCGGAGTCCTAGGTAGCGACAAAGCACACCAGCGGCCAGATGGCACAGCGGCAGCCCAAGGCCGCACAACAGTCCCCCGCAAGCGGCCTCAAGCACAGCAACACCCACGGCGGCGACAACGACACAGCCTACAATGGCGACCGTGGCAACGAGCAGCACCCGCACGCAAGCAGCGATGCCCACAGGCAACACTCACACGCAAGCGGCGGGCGGCGGCTGCAGCGGCAGCACGAGGCCGCAGTGATGATGATCCTCCGGGTAGCAGCACAGCCCACAACGGCGGCTGCGGAGCCGGGCAACGCCCGCACGCAAGCGGCAGGCGGCAAAAAGCAGAGCCAGCAACGTAGGGCCGCAACAACACCCCAGCAGTAATGCGGCAGCAGGGTCACGACGGCACCAGGTAACAGCAATAACCACAATTAGATGATAATAAATAAATAAATAGATGATAATAAAAGGCGGTGGCATAAAGTTGTTTAGGTCTTTTCTGTTTTCTTTCTTAGAAGAATTACGGAGCTCCCAACTGAGTGTCCGTCTCAGCCGCCATTTTTCCTGAATAAGCTACTCGTGAAGTGGAAATGTCCAAGGTGCACCTTGTCAAGGCTCCAGCCAGGTAGCCGTCAGGTTCTGCTGCAATGTTTCACGCTCATAGTGCTGAGCCGCTGGCAGCAGTCATAGCAAGCCAGGAGCCTAGAACCGGAAGCATTGGTACATATGGTTATATTGTTCATATGTGTTAATGCTATATATGGCTGTCTACTTAGTACACACACATAGCTTTTCAATCGCACAGGGGTTGTTTTTTCACAATGCACTTTTGTACATAGCAGTTTGTTATCATGTGAATTCTCCCTTCCTCCTGCACAACTCTTAAATTGAATTGAATTGAATAGAAACTTTATTTTTACCCCGCCCTTTTTCCAAACTGGAACTCAGGGCGGCTTACAAATAAAACTACGTGTAGTTAAAAACATAGAAACACATACAATTAAAATGCAATTAAACTATGCACAACCTAAAAACCATAAAATGCACTTAAAAATCTAAAAGCAATTTAAAATAATACAGATAATAATATAAAACATTAAAACAAGCCTTGTAAAGCCCAATCCTAAACACCTTCTATCCCAAAAGCTGTCGGAATAAAAAAGTCTTTACTTGCCGACGGAAGGATGGCAAGGAGGGGGCCATTTGTGCCTCCCAAGGAAGGGAGTTCCAGAACTTAGGAGCAGCCACTGAGAAGGCCCTATCTTGCGTCCCGACCAATTGCACTTGTGAGGGTGTTGGGACTGAGAGAAGGGCCTCTCCTGAAGATCTCAGGGCCCGGGCAGGCTCGTATAGGGAGATACGGTCTGACAGATAGCCTGGACCTGGGCCGTATAGGGCTTTAAAGGTCAAAACCAGCACTTTGAATTGTGACTGGAAACAAACTGGCAGCCAGTGGAGCTGTTGTAACAAGGGAGTTGTATGTTCCCTGTAACCAGCCCCTGTTAATACTCTGGCTGCAGCTCTTTGTACCAGTTTAAGTTTCTGAACAGTCTTCAAAGGCAGCCCCACGTAGAGCGCGTTACAGTAGTCTAAACGGGATGTAACTAAGGCATGCATCACCATAGTCAAATCAGGCATTTCCAGGAACGGGCGCAGCTGGCGCACTAGTCTTAAATGGGCAAAGGTTGCCAGGCTTAGCCTCCAAGAGGTCTTCTGTATCTTCCAAAGTTGTGCAGGGGGAAGGGAGAATTCCACCTTGTGGTTTTTCCCATTACAGGGTTGCAAGAACACCTGCACTTGGCTGACTTTCTCTTCTCCTAAAAATACAGGATCATTCTCAGGCCCTGAGCCTGGCAACCCTAGTGGCTTTAAAGCAAAGTTGGGGAGCCTATGGCCCACCATCACCCCAGCCAGCAAGGCCTATAGGCAGAGATGATGGGTGTTGTAGTATGGCAACATCTGGAGGGCCACAGGTCCCTCCCCACTTTAAAGTAACTGGACATGATATGAGAAGTACAAAAAGAAGCGGACTTCTAGTGGACTTTTAATTTCTGTTTCCTTTTTACCTCAACATCACTCACCCCGTGCCCAAATTGCATTTCAATCTGCAATATGCACACAAGGGGCTTGCTCAGATTCAGCCATATTCTTTAATGTTCTTTTTCTCTCCTTTTAGCACAGATCAACATAACCACAATTGTACTTGAGGAAGGAGGGATTAGCTACATTTAGCTACATTAACATAAAGCCGTGGTGATAAGTAAGCAAGATAACAAAATCAGCTCAGTTTCCTGAGTCGTATGTGGGCATAAAGAAAGCTTCTCATTTACACAAAGCCCTATTGTCGTGTGGCAGTTCACCATGGATACAGCAGTAATTTATGCAGATGTAAAGTTACCTGACGGTTTCTCATCCAGAAGAAACATAGATTCAGCTCAGCTGCCAGGTGTGTTGAATTTATTTCAGCGTATTCTCTTGAACAGTGTCTATGTGGCAGTAAGGGCTGAGGGCAAGGTCAGAGGGGGGCACAAGAGGGCCATTTGGCCTGGGCCTCAGATACTTGCTTTAAAAAATTGCAGTTGCTCAGTTTCACAACTTGTTTTTATGTACGTCTAAGCAAAACATGGCACACTCTCTCAGCTTAGAGCTGCAAATTAAAGCAAATAAGAAATGTGATTCGGAATGGCATAATTTTTTTTGTTAACTGATGTAGATTTTGTCATATTAACAAGTTTTAAATGTTCATAAATATTAATAAAAATATATTTGTTCTGATTGTGTAGCGTTCAGAACAGCATTTTTGCAACAATGGTACAAAATTAGACCATGATGAACGTTTTCTCTCAGATCAGCTGTTTATATAAACAAACTCTTTTTAGTGCTTTATTTTGTTTTCATGTGTCATATTGCTTATTTATTTATTTATTTATTTATTTGATTTCTATCCCGCCCTTCCTCCCAGCAGGAGCCTGGTTGTCGTTGTTATGGCTAGGGGCCCCAAAAGCTAGAAGTGGCCCAGGCCTCTCTGGACCTTTCAGAGGGCCTAGCTGAGGACAGTAGTCAGTTTTCTGAAATAAACTTTCCACTCAATTCTCAGAGCAATTTTAGACATATGTGTAAAGTGGTGAGACAGCATGCAAAACTCTCTTACCATATTTCTGAAGTAACGTCCGCCACAAAAAGGGGGGTGGGGAGATAAGCAATGTATTTCTGCATTTAGAGTTTGGGCATTTCCCCAAAACGAGCTATGCATTGAATGCTGCATCTGAAACGTGGAAGGAAAAATTGTTGCACACATATTTTAATCAAGGCGTGGTAGCCAATTTTGTTCACAGTTTCACATGTGAAGGAAAGAAGCAATACATTTCTATGCACATTTGATGTAGTTATTATTGTATGGCTACCTCATGTAAATTCTGGAAATGTAAAGAACCACTGAGGTGAACGGGCTCTTTCAGAATCTTACCCCTCCCCAACATATGACCCGATACTGTCCAAGTGCATGTGTTAGATATATTTCCTGCTGAGAGCAGATTGACATGAGCATTAGACCAATGTTACAGACATTGCACTTTCACTGTCTTCCTGTGCTTTTTCAGACATAGTTCAAGATACTGGTTATTATCCACAAACTGGAACCAATACATCTCCTCATGGGAGCATCTTCACTCTATTTCATTAGAATCAACAGGGAGGCATGCCCTTCTATTGGGGATGTTAAATTATTGGGATGGAACGCGCACACACTCATTTTCTGCATCTGCTTTCTGGAACTCTCGTCCAAATGAAGTCCCCTGAACCATCTCTTCCTGCCTTTAGAAGCATGTGGAAACTGTTCTCTTTAAGTTTGCATGTGGGTTGGGAGTTGGTTTGTGCTCTGCTGTTTAATACTTTTACTTTACATTGTTGTTGGCAACAAGGCCATGATTTTATTGAACTTGATTTTCTGTATTTTGTTGTACATTGGTTCTGGAGTTCTCCAAAAAATTAGTTGAGAAACAAATACGTTACTGCTATTTACTTATTTGCTTACTAATTTATTTCATTACATATTTCTATGCTACATTCTGGCCAAGAGATCCCCGAAGTGGCTCACAAAACTAAAAGCAAAGTACAATTAAAACCACAACAGCACAAATAAGAGAACAGCAATAGTAAAATGTAGATGTAAAAGTAAATGGCACTAAGCTTAATAAAGGAGGATGGAGAAAAGGGGAGAGCACTGAGTGACCAAAGGAAGCCAAAGAGGCAAAGCAGAGTCAGCCCTACTATTAGGTAAAGTGAGAAAAATAACTCTGATGATAGATTCCGGGTGGCGGGAAGGGACAGTGTTGGTGAAGTGTTGGAGAACAGAAGTGTGTGCGCCACGCAGCCTTTCCTGCACCCCTAAGCTAGCCTGCGGCCCTCAGCTGTAGTGAGCGACACTTTTCTGTTGCCAGTATTAAGTTATGTTCAACTGACAGTCTGGCTGGCTTCAGCAGTACGTGGAATGGGGGGCTGCTATTTTGTCCTTCAGGCAAGCAAAATTTGAGGAAACTCATTGGGCCTTTGGGTTCCAGTATTACTATTTATAAATGTAAACTACTCTGAGGTGTTTTTTTTTAATAATCAACTAGCATATAAATTTCAATAAATACATAAATAATAAAGATTAACATTTCAGTACCTTTTTAAGGCCATGCCTCTTTTTTTCTTTTTTCTTCTTTTTCTTTTCTTTTTTTTTCTTGCCAGGCTTAATAAAAACAACAAAATTACTAGAAAATCTCATTGAAACAAGGTTTTTTTTACAAAACACCTGATGGAAGAAAGGGAGGGAGTTCCAGAGCTTTGGCAGCTCCAAATACCTACCAACCTAACCTCAGATCCCTCTCAAATGGCAACATACTCCTATAGGACTAAGTAAATTACATTTTTAATATCCTGGACCCCAACCATTTAGAGCTTCAAATATCATAACTGGCATTTTGAACTGGTCTCAGAAACAAACCAAGGGACAATGAAGGTTGAACAGTACTAGCATAAGCTTATATGCTCCAAAGAATTAGTCCCCAGTAATACCCTGGCAGCAAGATGTTGCCCCAGTTGTAATTTCTGAACTCTCTTCAGTGGCAGCTACTGAGAGAAAGGCTTTGGCTCAGTGACAGAGGACGCATATAAGATCCAATATGGGAGAGATGAGAGAGGCCATGTGTGTCATAAGTAGCTTGGAAGAATTTGGTAACGTGCCTCTGAGCATATGGTGAGTGGTGGTAACATCTGCCATCTCAAAAGATGGAGAATTACATTTTGATGTTTGTTGGCATTCTTCTTATTTTGCTTCCTTTCTGTGTTACTTCTATTTCTACAGAGAATCTAACCTAGAAAATTATATTTCTCTCATTATTTATCCTAGAAATCTCTGCTGGTCAACGACCAAAATAAATTAATTATTATTATTATCCTAGAAATCTTTGCCAAATTTATTTTTATTAATTTCAAAGCCTTTTTATTGGTCAATGTCATATGATGGTGAAGACAGCCTTTTGTGTTTCAAACTGGAGGTTATGCTCTATTTCTATTTTGGGTGCATTAACAGTTGAATATGAAACTGCAGTTTGATGTAAAATCAGACTGATTACAATTAGGGTTGCCAGGTTCTTGACCTGAGACTGATCCTGTATCTTTAGGAGAAGAGAAAGTCAGCCAAGTGCAGGTGTTCTTGCAACTCTGTAATGAGAAAAACCACAAGGTGGAATTCTCCCTTCCCCCTGCACAACTTTTAAAGATACAGAAGACTTCTTGGTTGCCAGGCCCTGCCTCCAAGAGGTCTTCTGTATCTTTAAAAGTTGTGGGGGGGGAGGGAGAATTCCACCTTGTGGTGTTTCCCATGGCAGAGTTGCAAGAACACCTGCACTTGGCTGACCTTCTCTTCTCCTAAAGATACAGGATCAGGCCATGGACCTGGCAACCCTAATTACAATATGTTGCTACTTAGGCAATGACTCTAGCTGTTGGAAAAAACAAACTTGGCCTGCCCAAGATGCATGTTTTTAGCCTGCTATGCTTTTTGGAGCTTTTTTTTAGTGTTGGAAAGTGTTGCTGTACTTCACATATTCACAGGAAGAGAAGCAAAATAAAATGATTTAACATAGGAAACTTCACTTCAAAGTAAATCAAACATATTTAAAGTGACTATCTGAACTGTATCAACTGTTTTAATGTTGTTGCTTCCTTCCTGCTAAAACAAGATGAGCACAGCATGTCTTGTTTCTGTTATTTGGGCTGATTGCATGTTACCAAATTCTTCCAAGCTACGCAGGAAGTGGATTGGACTGTGAAAGACCAACCCAAATGGTGTTTGGATTTTGACAAATTTGTAGGGCAGGGGAGGAGGAAAAAGGAAGAGAGGAGGGGAGGAGGAAGGGAAAGGAGAGGAGAAGGAGAGGAGAGGAGAGGAAAGGCAGTTCCGATCATTTGCATGCTTATTGACTTCAGTGGATTTACTCCATGCAACGATGGCTAGGATAGGTAAAACCAACCATGGGAGGAGGGGAGAGAGGGGAGTGGGAGGAGGGGAGAGAGGGGAGTGGGAGGAGGGGAGAGAGGGGAGCGGGAGGAGGGGAAGGGGAAGGAAGGAATTGGAAGGGGAGGGGGAAGGGATGATGGAAGCGAAAGGGAAGGGGCAAAAAGGAAGTGATAGGATGGGAGGGGGGCAGATTTGATAATTTTCATGCTTATTGAGTTCAGTGGGATTTACTCCTGTGCAATCATGCTTAGGATAGGTGAAACTGACCTGGGGGAGGGAGCAGAGGAGGAGGGCACGGAAGGGGAGGGGAGGAGATTGGATGGTGAGTACTGGCAGAGGGGAAGCCCCTTACCTTTCTAAAAGGAAAACATTGTGAACAGTGTCATTCTTTTTCAAGGTTTCCCCTACCTTTTGATTCTACAACAGGCACAGGTAGCCTCCCACTGAAATTTAAACCAAAGCTGTCCCTCGCCACATCCACACCAGGCCTTTATTTTACTTTACACAGTCATGGCTTCTCCCAAAGAATCCTGGGAATTAGTGTAGGGTGCTTCTCCCAAAGAATCCTGTAGTTAGTGTAGGGTGCTGAGAGTTGCTAGGAGATGCCCTGTTCCCCTCACAGAGCTTCAGTTAGAGCAGCTTACTGTTAAACCATTCTGGCCACTGGAACTCTGTCAGGTGAATAAGAGTCTCCATTTAGCACCCTTCACAAACTACATTTCCCAGGATTCTTTGGGGAAAGCCACGGCTGTCTATAGTGAAATAAAGGTCTGGTGTGGGTGTGGCCCCCTGATTAGGCAAGCCAAGCAGTTATGAGTCTGGCTTTTAGAACACTGACAGCTGGTTCTTACTGAGCATGCCTAACTTTATCATTGACTTCAATGCTAAAAAATTTAAATTAATTAAAAATCAGCCAGGCATTTTTTTTTAACTTTTAAACTGTAGAAGATGAAGGTCAGAGTATGGGGCAAGGTAAGTAATAGGATTACAGATACTCTGTGAACGTGGCTGATTTTTAATTAATTTCAACAAGTTATGAGAACTCTAACAGAAAAAAAGTCCAAAATGGGTCTGATTTTTGTCTCTCTTGTTACACTTTGAACTTTCAATTCTCTCCGATTGTTCTTTGTATCATCATGAAAATTTAGAGGGTTGTTAAACAAGCATTTCCGAGTTCAGGACTATAGATTTTGTAAGGTTTCATTTTGAAATGAGCTTATAGGAAGCATCAGAATGGCATGGGGGTATTTTCAATTTAACATTGCGGAATGCAAAAAATCCATGCTGACTATAGTGGCTGTGTAATTTACAAACATGCATTATATTAGGGAGACATGCTTGCAAAATGTTCACATCTGTGAAAACTGCTTACAAAAATGTGTTTATTAGGAGAAATTTGCATTAAGATGCTGATTAATGTTCCTAAGGGTTTTTCTTTAAATGAAAAGCAAAAACCTGCAGAAAAGTGGAGAACTTAATTTAAGATTGGCAAAATGAAAAATTAACAAAAACAAAATTGGCAGAGCCTTGTGTCCCGAGTCATAGGCAATCACTCTGTGCCATGGACAGAAACAGTCTGTGGCACCCCTAGGCAGAATGAGGAAACCCTGTGTTGCTATTGCTGGGTTTACAGTCAGGTCTGTACTCCTGCCTGCCTTTCCCATGCTTGTACATCTTACTGTTTTCTGGCTTAATAAATTAGAAGAAGAAGCACACGCATGCATGTACACACACATACACAGTGATAAGGACTGGATACATATAGATAGGTGCACCAGAATAACACTACCTTTTACTTTTGAGTTGGCTTGCAGCGAGATTGCCCAAAAAACTGTCCACCACTGATCTGAGAAATTTAGTGGCTGTTCCCTCATCACAGTCTAAGGGAGCAGAAGTCATGTTCCCAGCTGGATGAAGATTTAAAGTAGCCTGGGCAAGAGAGAGTACAGTACACTTCTGCATGTAGCAGAAGGGTTCAGAGAACAGTTGATGCACTGATAACTGGTGAAGGCTGGGCTAAATAGCCATTTGATCCTGTCCAAATCAACAAATTAACACACACACATCTGTTTCTCAGTGGTCTTTTTTTGTTCCAGTCCTGTCGGCACTTACCACCTGAGTTCACTATTAGAGGCAGTGATGCATGTAAAAAGCCCCAGGTTCATTCTCTGGCATCCAGGTATGACCTTTCTTGAGAGTCATTACTAGACAGTGCAGTCCAGGGGTTCCCGAAGTGTGATCTGTGGACTGCCAATGGTCCACAAGCTTCATTCAGGTGGTCCACAGAATGTATGCATTAAATGCTCATACGGATTTTTAATTTTATTTCTGGCTTTTATTTCTTATACTGTATTTTATGGTATTATAGTTTGAATTCTATGGAATACAAATTGTAACACAATAAAATACAATATAAGAAATAAAAGTAGCAATAAAAATACAATTAAAAATCATAGAGAACATTACAATTGCTACAATAGGAGAAAAATGATTAAGTGGTCCACCACAACCAACAACAATTTCCAAGTTGTCTGTCGGGGGGGGGGAGAGAGTTTGGAAACCCCTGGTGTAGACAGTACTAAACTAAATGGACCAATAGTCTGACTTGGTATAAGACTCATTTTAATGTTCCTGTTTTATAGCAGAACATACTCTGGTCAGGGCCCTACAATACAGAGTACAACATGTCATAAAGCTTGATCCAAGCATGCCTTGAAGCAGTGTCCCCAATCTTTTCATCTGCATTTTTGCAGAACACCGACTATGCCCACGTTGGCATGGAATTGTGCTGCAGGTTGGATGGGCTGGAAACATAATCTTGGTGATGGCAGTGATAGTGTTGGGAGTCTTGGGTAAGTATGTTAACTTGCATGAGATTTCATTATTAAGTTGGGCATTTTGTCTAGCAGAGGAAAGAGGGAGCATCAAACAATAAAAGGCACATTCTCCCATACTAACTTGGCTGGGCTTTAAGATTAGGAACCCCTGTTCTCTGTCCCATTATTCACAAAATTGAACAGCTAGGTACAAGATGCAGAGTCTTCTCAGGGGTGAAAATTCATAGGCCAAATGCAGGAATCAGCGGTGCTCTGGGTGTTTGAAATGGCTACGGCTAACCATCTGGAAATGAGCGCAGCAAGGACTGCTGAAAGCAGGATTAGCACCAGAAATCGTATCAACAATGCTGACCTCAAGAAAATTGTCCACAATACACATTTACCAGTACTAGGGTTGCCAGGTCCATGGCCTGAGACTGATCCTGTATCTTTAGGAGAAGAGAAAGTCAGCCAAGTGCAGCTGTTCTTGCATCTCTGTAATGGGAAAAACCACAAGATGGAATTCTCCCTCCCCCCTGCACAACTTTTAAAGATACAGAAGACCTCTTGGAGGCCAGCAACCAAGTCTCAGGCCATGAACCTGGCAACCCTAACCAGTACACATGGGGGGGGGGAATAGTCTCATAGTGTAAGAAGAAAAGAAACAAGCCACAAAAGTGGGCCTTCCAGAGGAGTTGGCCTTCTTACAAGATGGCCCCAAAATGCAGCTGACACCAAACATACTGAGATGGCAGGCATCAGCACCAACAGCGGTACTATTGGCATCAGTGTTGAAGCTTATGCATTCACATCCTTATCTGAAGCAATTTCTGAGAGGAGCAGCACTCTCCAGTCCAGCACAGATTCCCAATGTGGAATCTGCACACAGTACTAACAGCGTTCCAGAGGCCTTCCTTCAAGCCTTTTTCCCAATCTTAAGTTAAGTTCTTCAATTTCCACATCAGTTAGAGTGGGCAGGGCAGCAACTCGGCCTAATCCATGTTCCTTCATAAGACAATACAAAATAGATGTACGTGCCTCAGCATCTGCCTGTGGGAGATGGCTAGGGCTGCCATATTGCCCGGTTAGCCGGGTTTTACCCGGATTCTTTGCATGCCAACCGGCACCCAGCTAGCCCCTTAGGTGGCCCGGATTCTCACCTTTAATTTAAAAAAAAATTAAGTTTCCAGGTGGTCTGGTTCTTGAGATATAGATAAAAACATCAGCCGCCCCCTCGACTGTTAAATCTTTCTTTATGCAGTAGTACTATAGCACTTCGTAGCTTTAACCCTGCCCGTTCAGGATTGCAGCCAATCAGAGAAGCCAGGATTGTGTTTCAGTTTCATTGACCTGAGGCAGTGTCTAGAAAACAAAATTGTGGTGTCCCCCCCCCCCCGTTTATCTGAAATCTCATAAATTGGGTAAGTATATACATTTCAGTTTCTTTTCCTCTTGTGTGCAGGAGTCAGATCTTGGGCAGTGTGTTAAAAACCTTCCCAATACTTGCTTTTTGTAAAAGCAATGCTAATCCCATATGTTGTTTATCACTTGAGGTTGCATGTCTGTCCCTGTTTGAGTAAGCCCCACTGAATATACTGGGACTTGCTTCTGAATAAATAAACCCAGGATTGCACTATAAATATCTTTACAGTTTGTGTAAATAATACATATATTTGATAGTCATGCTTATATAAATATTTCTTCATTTATCGTATTTTTGGTTAGGAATCCTGACTGGTTGTGAGATGCTTAGTTTTCTGCCTTACTCATAGGAATCTTGTTGTGGTTGGTATGGTGTTGCATTTAAGAAATCATGGTACGAATTGGCCTGAATCAGTATAAGGCAGATTCCTTGGTTCCTAAAAGTGGGAAGAGAGTCAAGGGCCACAGTGACTACAACATTTATTTATTTTTATTTACAACATTTATATATCGCTTTATTGTAAAAAATGTCAATTTGGTTTACAGAAAGAATTAAAACAATAAAATTATTGGCAAAAGCGTTAAGGACAAATACTTAAAAACATTCAAAATAATAAAATGAACAATGAGTTAAAAACAGATTTAAAAACACAATAGCTTCCACATGCCTGGAGAGGCTTGCCTCAAGAAAACTGATTTTAGCAGGTGCTGAAAAGAGGCGTCTGCCTAATGTCAATAGGCAAGGAGTTCCAAAGTGTAGGTGCTGCCACTTAACAGGACTGATTTCTTACAAGAGCAGAACAAGTACTATGTGGCACTCATAACATGGAAAGCACAGCTTGAACTTGGCCTGGTAGCAAATCAGCAACCAATGCAGATTTCAGAGCAGAGGTATTATGTGCTGATAGGATCTCACTCATGTCAGCAATTGTGCTGCAGCATTCTGCATTAACTGCAGTCCCCAGGTCAGGTTGTGCTGCATGGGGATTTCTGTGACCTTGGCTGACTGTCTGCTAGGATTTTTTTAGTTTGGGTTTTTGGTTATGAATCCTGACTGGTTGTGGGATGCTGAGTTTTCTGCCTTACTCATGGGAATCTTGTTGTGGTTGGTATGGTATTACATTTAGGAAAGTGATACTGCCTTTTGTGTTGTTTTTTTCCTGTTTGCATTTCACTTATCTTTAACCTCACTCCGTTACAGCCATAGAAGCAACAGCAGCATATGCAAGATAATTAACTCCCATTAGTGATAAGAGCAAGAATTTATAATTATTATTTCAATTAAAACAAGAGGCTTATCAATACTTTGAAGAGGACCAGATATTTATTTTCTTTCTGAGCCCAGGACTGGGTCTTTCATGATGCCCGGTGGGGGGGTGGGGGAGCAGGAGAGTAGTCAATAAGACAGACATCCTGGCATTTGTAATCCAATTAGCAAGGTATGTGTGGGGTTGTTGCACACTTCCAGGCCCAGTTTCATTTTGAGTATGGAGGTGGAACCTGTGTAGATGTGGTTGATCAAAGGGATAAGAAAATTTGAGTTAAGCAAAGCTCTGCTTTTATAAAACCTAAGAAACATACAGATACTTTGAATGTCTGAGTGCCTGCACCAGTGGAATACTGGAGGAACTTGTAAAACTTGCTGCAACAGTATTTAGAACTGAGCATGTGGTGTGAAAGACTCCTTTTCCTAACATTTTGGCTTCTTGTTTTTCTCCACCCACCACATCTTTGAAATATATCGTATATGGTTGACTGTACTGCTGCCCTGACTTACTTTATGTTTGTTGCTATTTTGTGTTTTTATTATGTTTTTATATTGATTGTGTATTTTTATTGTTTTTATTATATTTGTAAGCTGTGCTGAGCTCTGTTTTTAACAGCAGAAGGGCAGGATATAAATCCTCTTAATCAATCAATAAATACTCCATAGTGTTGGAAACTAGAGTCTAGGCATTTAAGGCTGAAAATGTTGCTTTAAAAAAAAAGATTTCTCACATCTTTCCCCAGTTTTTGGTGGTAATTCCTAGGCACAAAAACAAAACAACTGGACAATCCAAATATTAATATGCAAATAATATGCATAATGTGCAAATAATATGCAAATAATATGCATAACATGCAAATAATTTGCATAATATGCAGATTAGCCTGCCCGGATTTGTGGGACTGGAATATGGCAACCCTAGAGATGGCTCCTCCAACACATTCTTCCTGAGAGATAATCAGCCAGCCCCACCCAGGACATGAAGCGTTGGCTTTAGAATATCTCACTTGGTGGTGTCCTAGTGCTACTTGAGAAGGTATCTTTGGTACTCACCTGAAATATGTTTCTGAGGGGCACTCAGAACTTTCAAAGGAAGTTCAAAATGTGGAGAGTCATGTGCTGTAACTATAAATGTATACTAACATGTATACTAATTCTGTCAGAAGGTGAACTGAGGCTTCAAGGAGAGGAGCTCTCACTTTTTTCCTGCCTGTTCAAGCTATTGGTAGATAATAACATCAGCATTGTGTAGTGCGATTTTCTCCTAATGTACACATTTTTGTATGCAGCTTTGCTCTATATAAACATTTTTGCAAACCATTTTTTCCCAATATATTAAAAGAAATTTAAGTCCAGAGTTATCTCCACTTATGGGTATTTGCTATAACCAAGAATTAGAATTTCAACCTCATTAGGCGATGTACCATTGTAGACAAACTCTGGTTTAACTGAATGAAATAATTTACTGAATTTAGTATTTTTTAGTCTTGTGAAGAAAAAAATAATGAAATGGGGCAATAGCACCAGATAGGCGACTTAGAAATAAATTTTTTTATTATTATTATTAATATTTTCAAGTTAGGCATATTGATCACTGCTTGTTAAGGAAATAAGGCCCTTTAAGAGATATAACTCAATACCTTAACCACACTCTCAGGTTCAGACAACATGCTAAGCCCAACTTGCCATGCCATGCTGACCTACAAAGCCCAGGGAAGAGCAAAACAGCTGCTGTCTCCTCCTTTGGAGCCAGCACATTCATGTATTCACAGCATACTAAGCCATATTTTGGCTTTGTGTTACAAGCAAACGCAGCAACTTACTTCTTCAATATCTCCTTACTGATGATGGAAAAGACCTATTCGACAGTATGGAAGCTTATTAAGGCCTACTGCAGCAGTAGATGGCCAAGTGTCCTCTTTTCCAACTGACAGTCCAGTATTTGAAGTGCTGAGTGGGATGGTATCTGGTTTCTCTGTACGTCTGATAAAATTATATTATGTGAAATTGTGAATATTTCACGGCATCCAATTTTACTGGACATACAGACAAGGGGCTGCTTACTATTAACACAGGATGACTGTGTGGCCTTCTTTATCTTGCTTTACTTTGCTTTGTTTTACTTAACCTCAACAGCCAAGCTGCCTCATGCCTACACAGTGCAGCCTCAAATCTCCCTAGAAATGATCCTACCGTAGTTCCTGGGAACAATTCTCCCTGATGAGAGTTGTGCTTGAAAATATATTTGGTTGAATCAAACTTCCACTCATGCAACAGAACTTCCTCTGTCTCTTATTTATTTATTTATTTATCTCCCACCCTCCCTCCCAGCAGGAGCCCAGGCCAGCTCTTCCTCCTCTGCCCCCAATACTATCAAGAATGTTAATTAAACTTGCGACATGGTAAGGAACACCTCCAGTACCACCAATTAAGCCGCCTGACCAGATCAGCCACACAGGGCCTTCTGTCAGTACCACCAACAAAAACAGCTAGGTTGGTGGGAACTAGGGAGAGGGCATTCTCAGTGGCGGCCCCCACTCTCTGGAACTCCCTCCCGTTCGATCTTCGACATGCCCCTTCCCTGGATGCATTCCGCCGAGCATTAAAAACTTGGCTTTTTGAACAGGCCTTCGGGACCTCCAGGGTGGGCTAATCTTTATCAATATTACTGAATGCCCGTTGTTTATACACTGTTTTATGATGCTGTATTGTATTTGCTCTGTATTTTAAATTGTAATTTTACTGGAATTTAATTGTGTACGTCGCCTAGAGTGACTTCGGCCAGATAGGCGACACAAAAATTACATTATTATTATTATTATTATTATTATTATTATTATTATTATTATTATTATTCTGACTGATTCATGTATGGATCTGGGCTCTTTTCCCTCCCCAGTTATGAATAAAAATCTACAGTATCCTGAAAAAGAGGCTGAAGCAGCCAAATTGTCCCCAAATGCATATCAGCACAGTCCTGCTGGTGTTGAAGGAAGCAAAATGCTGGAGGATTTCAGGTCTACCTTGAAACAAAAATTATGTGAGGCATCAACAGGTAAATACATATTATTTTTAACCACCAGGTCCCAAGTTATTGCTACATCCGTATGTCTCTTGTCTGGCTCTCCTGTGTTTTTCAAGTAAATTATTATTACCAAAAACTGCATCCTTAACCTATAGTGACAACTAGTGTTCATTTTCAGAATTTGCAGTCCTGAAAGCAATTTTCAATTGAACTGCAGCTGCCTGTCTCTATTACTTGTACTTCAACATTCAGTTAGCGGATACACACACATAGTGTAAGAGTGACACCTTTCTTGTTCAGGAGGCTCATATTTATGTTAGTCTGAGGAGGGGAATACTCTTGACATTTGTAATAAGTAAGAATACTTATTACTACATTCAGTGAACTTTCCATTTCTCTGCATTTATCAGAGTCACAAGCACCAAGCACCATGGGGACAATCTTTTAAAAAAAACCACCCCCATGCTGATGGCTGGGGTGTGTGCGTTCGTATAGTGCATAGGGCCTTTCTATCTGCCTCTGCTGGTTGAGATGAACATCACCAGGGTGTCCAAATTTCGTGCATGTTTTCAACAGCCTCTCCACTCTGTTGGAGGGGCTGTGGAAAGATCGGAACCTACTTTCATCTGTGGAGGGAATGAGGAAGAATACAGGACTTTTGGTCATTGATGCATGATGAAATGTTATTAATATCTAAGGAACACTTTGCATTTTCCCCAAAATTGTTATTATTAAACATTTTTGATGATATACATTCAAAACTGCTCTCTAAAGAACTCATGATCTACATCGCAATGGAAAACAGCAAATAGTCTTTCAATAGAACATTGGTATAATTCCTTCTGGAATATTGCCATATTGGAAAAGCTTACACATTAAGTGTAATTAAGGCACCAGACTCCTTCTATATAGCTTGGCATTCATTTATTGAATATACTTCTTAAGATACATTTGTACATTTGTACTGTATTGCCCCCAGCCGAGAAGCTTTTAGGTTTGAGAGATACCAAGGATCAATAAGTCAGATTTTAAGTTTTCTTACAAGGAGATTTATTGAGTAACTTTCAGCATACACGCGTACCCAATACGTGGAACAGACGGCAAGGCTCTGCACGAACGTTGACCCTCACTGAACGCCTCACTGGGCATCAAGAGTGACTTATATAGCAAAATAGTTTACAAGGCACAATGATGATATAAGTGATTAATTGCTATAAAGCATTAAAGCATTGCTTCTCAGCACAGTACATGATTAATTGTCCTATATCAAGCTAAGCATCAAAAGTGATTCTATGAATACTATCTTTAAAGCATCACAGCATTTGATCTTGAGGCATCATAGCACTTGATTGATTATCTTTTCGTACATTCAAAGTGATGAGACATTGCGCTAATTGGCACTACTAACAGGCAGATCATCTTGACCTCTTAGAGCTACTCTCCTGTCAGCGTTAGCTCACTAGCCCTCTTAGATAAGGCTTGGAGCTCCTTTTCTTGGCAGCACATCAGACAGTAGCCCCTCCGATGGACCAGGTGAGCTATGAGCTAAGCTAGCTGTACACATTGACCATACCTTGACCATCTACCAAGCTGCCAAGAGAGATGCTAAATCATTACAGATGCTGACAGATACTAAGGCTGAAAGGAGAGAGAAAATCACACACAAGTTTCCATGCCTAAAGCAGCTTTATATTTGCCCTTATAATAGCTATATATTTGCCCACCGGCCTATACAACATTGTCCATCTATGGAAGCCTGACAGATATGTAAAAATATATAGCCGTTGCAGTTGTCCTTCAGAAAGTTAATGTGAACTATTTTCCTATCGATTAGATTGTACACTGGTTTTGTTCTTGGTTAAGTTCCTTGAGAGATTTTGTTCCCTTCTTTCTTTGATTTTGTTAAATTTTGTTTGTATTTGATTGTATTGGTGTCTGATCAATGTGAATAAGAAGCTTTACGTCGTATGAGGAAAATATACCTGCAAAGAAAATAAATAAAAAGTTTATACAAAAAAAAAAATTGCTGGGGGAGGCTCTGCTGTGGTAGGCAGGGTGCTACCACCAGTGAATCTGCTGCCACTGGTAGCCAGTGGAAAGCCTTGAACTGGGGCTGATCATGCCCAGGGTGTTAGATTGCCTAAGGGGCTTTATCCTCAGGCTTTTCACCTGACCTGCCTGTAGGGAGCACAGCAAAAAAATGCATGCCCCTCCATCTTCCTCCCTGGCTGGTGCAAACAACAGGCTTTGGATGCAGTGGCAGATCTGCTGTTCAGCTACTCCCAACAGTCAGTGGCTTGGATTGCTCTATGTATACCTTTGGCCACATTCTGTGTTCTTCTGTGTCTTCGTTCTTTGAAACTGACAGAATACCATTAATATTTTTTCCTCTATTTCCAGAGTTCAGACATAAAGGTGTTGTTTATGTGTTTATGTTGGCAAAACAGAACCACACGCACCCAAGAGGCAGGTATCAGCAGGTTTGGGGGAACCCCAAGGTTTGCAGAAGTACAAACAAGGGGGAGGAAATCCTATAGGAAGACACCAGAAACAGCCCAATGAGGACTTAGCATGCTTGGTGACACCATAGAACATGGGGAGATGGAACCAGGGGAAGGGGAATGGAGTATCCCAGTGGTGGCTGGTACCCATTGCAACTGATGGGACAGAAGGTAGGAAGCCCAACAGTTATATGCCGAGGCAGAGCCAATGACAAGCAGTGCTAATTCATTCTAGTTTTCTCCACATCTTCCTCCCTGGAGTTCTACAAGGGCAACCCTGAGTCTCTGGAGGAAGAAGCTGACATGCAGCACTGCCCTTTGTGGACTGGTTGTAAGTAAGAAGGCAGGCAGTTGGGCTTGGAGGCATCAAGGCTGAGGTTGATGGGGGGCAGTGCCCCCATTTGCCCTGACAGATCAGCCTCCACTGGAGTATGAGCTGTCTGGTTGGATCACTGGGCCATTCATGCTGAAACATTTTTTATTTTTTATTTTGTTTTATTTTCCCATTCAGTTAACTCTCTTCACCATTTTAAATCAACTTCTTTCACTTGAGGGAAAGAGTTGGGTAGAGGAGAGTTTTGTGAGCTCCAGAGATATTCAATTTAATAGATTCATAGAATAGTAGAGTTGGAAGCGGCCTACAAGGCCATCAAGTCCAACCCCCTGCTCACTTTGCTGACTTTTTTTTTAAACTCCTTATACTATTGTGACTCTGTCTATTCTCCTGTCAATAATCAATAACATCCATATAACCCTATAAACTGCTTTGAGAGATCTGCTACAAGAGCAGTTTTGACACTGAATGAATAAATGCTGTCCTGAAAGGTGCAGATGGCCTGGGATATAAATCCATTTTTTTAAAAAAAAATGTTTTCCTTCTTAGAGGGTGGAAGATGCTACTTGTGCCCCATGACATGGCTTCTGCACAAGAATAAATGCTACTGGTTTTCTGAATCAATCCAGCCCTGGGGAAACAGCAAGGAAGACTGTTTAGCAAAGAAGTCTCAGCTACTAGTGATGGATGATCAGGAAGAGGAGGTAAAAAAAAATCACTTCAAACAAAGAATTTTTACTCTTTCATCCTTATTATTTATTTGTTTATTTAATTTGTATCCTGCCGTTCCTCCCAGCAGGAGCCCAGGGCGGCAAACAAAGCACTAAAACACTTTAAAACATCATAAAAACAGATCTTAAAATACATTAAAACAAAACAGCATTAAAAACATGTTAAAAAACTACCTTAAAAATGCTTTAAAAACATTATTAAAAAACATATTAAACAATTCTGACACAGATGCAGACTGGGTTAGGTCTCAACTTAAAAGGCTTATTGAAAGAGGAAAGTCTTCAAAAGGCACTGAAAAGATAGCAGAGATGGCGCTTGCCTAATATTCAAAGGGAGGGAATTCCACAGGGTAGTTGCCGCCACACTAAAGGTCCATTTCCTATACTGTGCAGAATGATGAACCTCCTGATAAGATGGTATCTGCAGGAGGCCCTCACCTGCAGAGTGCAGTGATCGACTGGGCATATAAGGGGTAAGACGGTCTTTCAGGTATCCTGGTCCCGAGCTGTCTAGGGCTTTGTACGCCAAAACTAGAACCTTGAACTTGGCCCGGTAGGAAATGGGCAGCCAGTTAGGCAATTCTTTCAGTAGCGGGGTGACATGTTGGCAATACCCTGCTCCAGTGTTAGTCCTTGAACTAGCAGGATCACTATAAAAGTGAGTTCACACATACCACACTGTAATTTTGAAGGGGCACTGAAGTACACTGATGGAAAACTCCATGCTGTGACATCCATTATGTTCATGTGACTTCCAAGTCATAAGAAAACAAGAAGAGCCCTTCTGGATCATGCCTGTGGCCATCTAGTCCAGCATTCCCACAGTGGCCAACTAGATGCTTAGATGAAGGTCACAAGCAGGACACGAGTGTGATAGCACTCTCCCTCTGCTGCTGCTGACCCACATCACAGGTGATTAGTGATTATGGGGCCAATAAGAAGTTGCTTTTGTGCAAATTCTAACAAAGGCAATGCACGCAGGGTTCATTGTGCCTGTAAAGTCTATAGTGTAGGCCAGCCTGGCAACCAAGAGGTCTTCTGTATCTTTAAAAGTTGTGCAGGGGGAAGAGAGAATTCCACCTTGTGGTTTTTCCCATTACAGTGTTGCAAGAACACCTGCACTTGGCTGACTTTCTCTTCTCCTAAAGATACAGGATCAGTCTCAGGCCCTGAACCTGGCAACCCTAGTTTTGACAGTAGACCATACAATAGCCCTGTGAGGCTGGTTTTCATCACTCATAGCATGCATTCATAGGCAAGGAGTCATCTCCTCATTTTTTGGTTGTTTAAAAAACTCCTCTTTTTTATATTTAGAAAACAAAAGGAATATAAAGTGCTGATGAACATGTGCAGAATGTATTTCGCTCATCATATTTTGGAGGGGAATGGAGTAGTGACTCCCCAAAAGGAGGGAACAGGTAGAGTAAGCACAAAGCCCTAGAGTAAAAAGAGATCCCAAAGAAAGTTGTGTCTCCTCTCCCTCCCCAATCAATCAAAATCTGGTGAGACTGAATGCCCCCAGCAGTGGACCCTTCTTACTACTTCAGCAGCCCATGTGATCTGAGAAGGGCCAGATGTAGAAAGACTAGATATGCTGCTCTAGGTGCAACAATCCAAACCCTGGTTATGTGGGAGTAAGCCTTTTCGTCGAGTAAATTAATTCAACACACAGAAGTGTAGGGCTTTCAGTAAGGTGTAATAAATGTTGGAAGGCTTAGACAGAGATCCTTGTTAATACAATTAAATTGCATTCTATAGGAATTCATCCAGAAAAGGAAACCAGTGCCAGTATGGATTGGACTTAGCTTCACATTGCCACATAAGAAATGGATCTGGGTGAATGGCTCTCTTTTAAATCAGACACTGTGAGTACGCAAACACCTCTGGGCACCTCCAGACTGGTGTTTTATTGCAAGCGTATTCTGCGACATGTTCTTGACACAATAATAGTGCATTAGTGGTGGTGGGTTTTCTGCTTTATCAGTTGTTCTATGATGCTTCCCCAATGCCACTACATTATAGCTGTCTGGAGGGGGCATAGCGCAACAAAACCAAACTAGAACATTTGTGGTATAAAAAGTTAATGGCATTTCAGCAGGAAGTTGGAGGATATGCACTGGCTTGAAATGAAGACTCGTGACTGGCCCAAAACCTTTGCAGATGCAAATGATATTATTTTATTAATTAATAAATTACATTTTT
The DNA here is from genome assembly GCF_030035675.1 of Rhineura floridana. Lineage (NCBI taxonomy): Eukaryota > Metazoa > Chordata > Lepidosauria > Squamata > Rhineuridae > Rhineura > Rhineura floridana. Next base: position 195,048,799 of record NC_084482.1, read on the forward strand.
ATCCCATATTTCCTCCCAGAAGAAGCCCAGGGTGGCAAACAAAAACACTAAAACCACTCTAAAACATCTTAAAAATAAAAGACTTCAAAACATATTAAAACAAAACATATTTTTGTTGTTATGTGCCTTCAAGTCAATTATGACTTATGGTGACCCTATGAATCAGCGACCTCCAAGAGCATCTGTTGTGAACCACCCTGTTCAGATCTTGTAAGTTCAGGTCTGTGGCTTCCTTTATGGAATCAATCCACGTCTTCTTTGGCCTTCCTCTTTTTCTACTCCTTTTTGTTTTATTGTCTTTTCTAGTGAATCATGTCTTCTCATGATGCGTCCAAAGTATGATAACCTCAGTTTTGTCATTGTAGCTTCTAGTGATAGTTCTGGTTTAATTTGTTCTAACACCCAATTATCCACTTTTTTCACTGTCCAACTTTCACATCCATACATAGAGATCGGGAATACCATGGTCTGAATTATCCTGACTTTAGTGTTCAGTAATACATCTTTGCATTTGAGGACCTTTTCTAGTTCTGTCATAGTTGCCCTCCCCAGTCCTAGCCTTCTTCTCATTTCTTGACTATTGTCTCCATTTTGGTTAATGATTGTGCCAAGGTATTGATAATCCTTGACAAGTTCAATGTCTTCATTGTCATCTTATTATTATCCCAGCCTTCCTCCCAGTTTTCATTCAAAGGAACTCTGCTTACCTTTCCTACTGGCCACTCTACATGGAACATACACCAAAGAGTCCTGTAGTGCCTTAAAAACTAAGATATTAATTTTGGCACAAGCTTTCATGGCTGAGTCTACTTCATCAGGGGAATGAAGTATTATCCATATAATCAAAATGCACATTATCTTAAGCATATGTATTAAAAAAGTGTGCTTAAGACTGGCTCCTTTATTTTATGTGTTTTTTTTTTACTATTTCCTCCCAATGATTCTCCTTTATTTGCACCTTCAGGAGCAAATAGTAATGGGGAAAGGTGCTTTCTGCTAGGAAAATGACTCAGAGAGGAAAAGTTTAATCTCTCCTCCTTGCAGGCCATGGATCTAGTTGGATCCAGAGAGAGGAGTCAGCAAACTGCAACAATTTCAGGAGGAGTAACCTTGTTAGTTTGTTGCAGGAAAAATAAGAAAAGAACCCTGTGACACTTTAAAGACATATTTATTGAGGCATATATTTACATGGGCCAGAGCTCATTTCACTAATGTAAGTAGTCATATAGGATAAGGCTATCAACAGCTACTGTACTGGTCATGAAGGCTGTTCTACCTGCATTGTCAAAGGTGGTGTGCCTCAGTAGACTAGATCCTGGGAATTACAATGAGGAGAATGTTGTGATATCCTGCTTGAGGGCTTCCCATGGGTATCTGGTTTGCCACAGTGAAAACAGAGTGCTGGGCTGATTCAGCAGGGCTCTTCTTATGTTCTTAAGTCTACAACTTATTTCGCCTATGTAGATGTACTTCATAGATCTGATTAAGATGGCTGGCTCAAATGTGCCATGCCAGATTTGCTAAGAAATGCAACATGTGTATATGTTGCTACGCTCTTGCTGTCTATAACACCCTGTCAGCAATGTGATCGTTATTATAACTGCTGCTGCTATATATATTACTGTGTGTGCTTCTGAATATTCTTTTGTCATGCTCAGGAAGATTAACAACACTCATGATACAGTATGATTGGTCACACTGTTGTGAAAACTCCCAGAATGCAGAATCCTCTGCTGAAAAATAGCTCATACTGACCTTGAGGGGAGAGTACGTGTGGTTTCCTGGTGGTCACCCATCCGAGCATTGACCAGACCCAGGCGTGCTTAACTTCAGCCAAGTGGTGGCCTGATATGCCCTCAGAGCATGCAGTAGGATTTTAATGTATACATGCACATACACTGATAGTGGTTTTATCCTTCTGTCCATAGGTTTCCAACAATACAACCTGAGGAAGACGGCTGTGGTGCCTTATCAGTGAATAAGATATTTCCTGAGCTGTGCACTACAGACCTTAACTGGATTTGTCAGAAAGAATCTGTACTCATTTGAGTTTCTTCATGTGAGTCCATAGAATACAAAATAACCCATGTATTAGAATCTGCAGCCCTCCAGATGTTGTTGGACTCCAGTTCCCATCAGCCTCGTCCAGAATGGCCAATGGTCAAGGATGATAAGAACATAAGAAGAGCCTGCTGGATCAGGCCAGTGGCCCATCTAGTCCAGCATCCTGTTCTCACAGTGGCCAACCAGGTGCCTGGGGGAAGCCCGCAACCAGGACCCGACTGCAAGAACACTCTCCCCTCCTGAGGCTTCCGGCAACTGGTTTTCAGAAGCATGCTGCCTCTGACTAGGGTGGCAGAGCACAGCCATCATGGCTAGTAGCCATTGATAGCCCTGTCCTCCATGAATTTGTCTAATCTTCTTTTAAAGCCATCCAAGCTGGTGGCCATTACTGCATCTTGTGGGAGCAAATTCCATAGTTTAACTATGCGCTGAGTAAAGAAGTACTTCCTTTCGTCTGTCCTGAATCTTCCAACATTCAGCTTCTTTGAATGTCCACGAGTTCTAGTATTATGTGGGAGGGAGAAGAACTTTTCTCTATCCACTTTCTCAATGCCATGCATAATTTTATACACTTCTATCATGTCTGCTCTGACCCGCCTTTTCTCTAAACTAAAAAGCCCCAAATGCTGCAACCTTTCCTCGTAAGGGAGTTGCTCCATCGCCTTGATCATTCTGGTTGCCCTCTTCTGAACCTTTTCCAATTCTATAATATCCTTTTTGAGATGAGGTGACCAGAACTGTACACAGTATTCCAAATGCGGCCACACCATAGATTTATACAACGGCATTATGATATCAGCTGTTTTATTTTCAATACCTTTCCTAATTATTGCTAGCATGGAATTTGCCTTTTTCACAGCTGATGCACACTGGGTAGACATTTTCATCGTGCTGTCCACTACAACCCCAAGGTCTCTCTCCTGGTCGGTCACCGCCAGTTCAGACCCCAATGATGGGAGTTGCAGTCCAGAAACATCTGGAGGGCTACAGGTTCCCCACTCCTCTTTTATATGATAATGACAGAGCAGCAACCATACAGATGTGAAGAAAAAATTGACTTGCTGGATGTTACATTCATTCAGAGGTCTTAGGTAGCTAACTGTGTCTTTTGAAATAGATTCAGCCACCTGTTACAGTGATGTTTTGCACATTAAGGAACAGGATAACCATCTTTCACAATGACACCTAGCCCGGTCTACACTGCCATGACATCCTGGTTGAAAAAAATTCCTCTCTTACAACTGAAGAACTGAGACGCTTTCTCGGGCTGCTTTTCAAATTCTCTTGCAAAATTCCTTTCTTTTTAGATGCATGAAACAACTAAGAGGGGTGACTTGTAAGTGAGGAAACAGACTGGCACATGAGCAAGCACATCATCAATATTTTTGCTACCCATATTTTTCTTTAAAAAAATTATTATACAGAAAAAACTGAAATGTTATCATTTTGCATTAAATATAACATACAAGATGACAAAGAATAAAAAGAAAGTAAAAATATACAAGTATTAAAAGATTGGGGGGTGAATTCCATATTTAAACATCAAGTAATATATATGATAATATATATGATTGTATAGTAGCTTGATATTTATTGTTCCAGAAATCAACAAAGACCATAATCTCTCTGTGTAGGATCTAGAATAACTTACTGTAAAATAGGTTAACATTACAGTCCTATGCATATCCATATCTACTCTGAAGTAAGCCCAATGAGTTGAATTGAATTTATTCCTGAACAAATATGTACAGAACTGCAACTTTACTTTGTTAAAAAGTAAAGACTTTTCTGAGCCAATCTGAAATGTGTAGCACATGTGTAAGTGATTATTTCCAGTATTTTGCTGTGCCTATTACTGTAGCTACCAATAAACAAATATTTAATTTTTTGTCTACTGGTTGTATTTCATCCTTTAAGGTTATGTAATGCCTTATTAAAGTTATCTAATGGTCTGATGTTAACAGATAAGTCATAATGTGAGATATTAAAAATAAGATTTCTTCCCAGAATTCCTTAATTTTGAGGCAGAGTTAAAAAAAATTGCAAAAAAGTCAGTGTAAAGAAGAGTGACGTTTCTTGTTTGCACTCTGCTAAACGTGGTCAGAAGCAGTTTTGCAAACAGCGATTGTGCTAGCTATGGTTACTGAAAGGGACTATCATTGTCTCCAAAGCTCAGGGCATTTTTTAAGGAATTGTTATTGTTTCACTGAATGACATAGGAAATGTAGCTTATGCTCTACACCCTGCTGTGGCAGAATTCTTAAAGGAAAAAAAAAAGACACAGAGAACCAGATATCACAGTGTACAGTAACAGGGATTTTGTTAAGATGTTTTTCAGAAAGACTGGTGGTTTGTAAGAACCCTAAGAATGAACTAAGTGAACTAAGGGCAAGGAAACAGGCTGGACGAGGGCTAGAACCCAAGTAGCAAAAGACCTGCCATGAGGCTGATTGGGCACAAGTAAAACATCATAACTGCACCTACTGTGTGGCGGTGAGGGCTGCGAAGAAGTCTCACTTCTCTGCCTCCATCGTATCCTCAAGATGGTATGAGAAAGAGGAGATGCGATCCTGAGAACACAGATGTGCCAAGAGACTGGCATCACTACAAGTTTTAAAAGTGTTCTTAAAAGTTGTTTTTAAATATGTTTTGTTTTAATATGTTTTTAAAGATTTTTGTTTTAATATATTTTAAAGATGTTTTGTTTTAATATATTTTAAACTCTGTTTTTAAGATGTTTTAGAGTTTTTTAGTGTTTTTCTTCACCACCCTGGGCTCCTGCTAGGAGGAACGGTGAGATATAAATTTAATAAATAATACTAATAATTGTTTATTATTATTAATAAAAATTGTTTAATAACACCTTAACCACTACGCCACACTAGCATTCTAAAAAAAACCCCTCTAAAACATCTTAAAAAGAGACTAAAATTTATTAACACAAAACATCTTTAAAAACGTTTTTTAAAAAGCGTTAAAAACATCTTAAAAAGGACTTCCGGGAAGGATTGCTTCGCTTGTGCCTGCCTCTGAGACGAGCTCTTGTCTCAGAGGAAGCTTTTTCAGTTTTAAAACCAGTCAAAAGGTTTTTTTGACTGGTAAAAACTTTCTCCCAGGCAAGGGAGAAACAAAGAGATCATCCACAAGCTTCGTTGTGTTTGTTGGGGGACTTGAATTCATTAGGATCGCCTATGAACGCAGGACCAGCCAGCAACGTCGGACGGAGCCAGGGAATTTCAAGCAAGCTCAAACTGATTAAGCGAGACGTTTTTCTTTTCTTCAAAGAAAAACAGATTGTAACAGGCAAGCATTCTTCTATCTATCCTTATCATTTGGCTTAAATTGCTGCAGTAAAAGAGATTTGTTAAAAGAATCAGCAGTAAAGAATCCCTGGGTGAGTTATAACTTTCTCTTTTATACACGGACTTAAGGTGGAAGGAAATCGAAATAGCTTATCTTTGTTTTTATTGCAAAAAGCTGGCCTGGAATTGAGAATTATAAAGATACAAATGGATGAGAGATATCTAATCTGAGGAGAAAAATTTTGATTTATATGAACTTTTGAGTTTTATATGTCTGGGACTACTTTTTCTGGTCTTCTTCATTTTGACGAATCTGCTTGTTCTTTATGCCACTAACTATTTGGATGCTGTGAACTAAATTTGTTTTGCATTCTTGGACACATAAGAGATAAGGCAGTTTGTGCTGTCTACATTATGATGTCATCAGGTTTGGAATATTAACTCCTTTGTTGCTGGAAAAAGAAATAAATTGATCTTTGCTTGGGAATAGTGTTATATTGGAAATTGAAGGGTTTTTTTTCTTTTTGGTTTTAAAAATGACAATTAAGAAAGTGGCTGAGACCCTGGAAGTAAATATGTTTCAGAAAATAATGGATGAGATTGAGATAACGAAACAAAAACTGAGACATGGCAAACAAGAGATGAAAATTGAATTTGGCAAAATGAAGCAGGAGCTGAAAGAAATAGGGGATTTTATGAGAGAGGAGGTTGATGCGATCAAAGATATAACTAGACAAGCAATAGAAGAAGAAAGAAAAATTAAAGGGAAGATGCAAGTCCTGGAGATTGGAACAGATATATCAAATGTGGAACTGGAAAAAGATTTGGAGTTTATGGACCTTAGAGATAAAGATTACTGTTTGGAATTCAGCGTTGTCCCTGAAGAAATTGATGAAGATATCAGAGATAAAGCTATCAATGTTTCAAAAAAAATTCTGGACTGGAATGATGTGATGGAGCTTGAAATAGAGAAAATCTATAGAATTAATTACAGATATGTGACAATGGAAAAACTCTTAAGAGATGTGCTAGTGCATTTCGTAAAAAAGAGGAACAGTGATATGACTTTACAACAACATTTCAGTAACACATTCAGAATTGATGGCAAGGAAATATTTGTGAGGAAGGAAATTCCCATCAGACTCTTATTATATGACTATGACTATGACAGCAAGATCATTATGGATGCAAGGATGGAAGATGGAAGATGGAATTAACACTGATAATGGAAGAATGGCTATTGAAACTACTGGACCTAGCAGACTTGATGAGATGGATTAATCGACATGTTTTTTTGGAGAAAAATTGATGGATATATTTCTCAAGGACTGGAAACCTCTCTTTGACTTTTTGCGGAAAGAATAAAGTGATGTTAATGAGATTTGATGATTAATTAAGATAACTACTGGAGGAAAGTGATTTTGTAATATATTAAGAGACAGGTTTGTTATATACTATAGACCTATAACTGATCTGCGACAAATCGGAAGTCAACATTTTATTTTATTGTATTAGTTATTAATTTGTTTTTTTTGTTTTTGTTTTGTTTTGTTTTGTTTTTTGAAACATTGAATAAAAATTAATTATAAAAAAAAATCTTAAAAAGCAATTCCAATTAGGGTTACCAGGTTCATGGTCTGAGAATGATCCTGTATCTTTAGGAGAAGAGAAATTCAGCCAAGTGCAGGTGTTCTTGCAACACTGTAATGGAAAAACCACAAGGTGGAATTCTCCCTTCCCCCTGCACAACCTTTAAAGATACAGAAGACCTCTTGGAGGCCGGGCCTAGCAACCAAGAGGTCTTCTGTATCTTTCAAAGTTGTGCAGGGGGAAGGGAGAATTCCACCTTGTGGTTTTTCCCATTACAGAGTTGCAAGAACAGCTGCACTTGGCTGACTTTCTCTTCTCCTAAAGATACAGGATCAGTCTCAGGCCCTGAGCCTGGCAACCCTAATTTCAATACAGATTCAAACTGATTAAATTTTTTGTGTCAGTTTGTGTAACTGGGTGTTCAAAAGCTAGAACTGGGTGTCCATTTGGACACACAACAATTACTTAAAAACTGCCTTGCCAAAGCTGAGAGGGAAAAGAGAAGAGATGAGTAGAGGGGGCCATGGCCCACTTCTTATCACCAAACCACAGTTTGGCAATCAGGCAGCATTATGTTCATCCTGGGGCAAAGGGCCGGGTCACACAGAGACTTACAGTGAGATAGGGGCTACTTGCATCCCTGTTTAATTCGCAGGGTTTACATGACGTTGCAGGCAAAGAGAAGGTGTGTCACTGCTTTTCCCTTTAAATCCAAATTAAACCAACCCGCTGAAAATGTGAAAAGTGAAGGGAAAAACGTCTCCGCTTCACTGCGCTCCTCCCATGTAGGCGCTTTGCTCCAGTGCTTTTTGCTAGGGGGTGGATACCCCCTTTTCTCTGCCCACTAAACTCTCCATTGAAATTCATGTTGTTTCCGTCAGCTTAACCAGCCACTTCTAGTCACTCTAGCCTTTCTCCCCCCCCCTTAACTTCATTCCTTCACTTTTATTTCTATGGCTGAAATAAATAACAAAGCCAGACGCATCACTAGAACACGGTGGGCCTGTTATTTGCACACACACCCGGCCTTGTTTATATGCAATGATAGCTTGGGCAAGACCCGTGACACTCTATCTGTAGAGAGGAATCTCTCTATGGTTATCTGTGACGACTGTTCCCTCCTTGTCTCTGTCTGGAGGGGGATTGGGGTTGATACCCGAGCCCTGAGCAGAGGAGGGGAAGTAACAGAAAGAGACACTTGGTCAGACACACGCATCAGTGTGAGGAGTGGCGAGGAAGAGGGACAGGAATTGAGGTGGCGACCACCTCGTCCGCTCAGAAGGCGCTTCCCCATAGGAATGGCGCAGTCCCTTTGGGAGTGGGACAGCAAAGCTCTGGAGCTTGTGTGAATGTTTCCTCCGAAGTAAGCCCCGCTGTGGTCGGTGGACCTCCTTTGTAGGCAAATATGTATTGGGTTGTAGCCTTGTGTATTGCCTGCTCACTTGAGGGTCAGCCCTGTTGAAGTTTACTTCTGAGTAAATCAGGACCGGGTAGTCATTTGAGGCTGCAGCCTGCGCACATATGCACAGGAGTAAATCACACTGGATACAGCGGGACTGACTTCTGAATAGGCAGGCTGCCTAGTATTGCGTTGTATAGTGGCAATTTTAGCAACACCTGCCTGGGGAAGTCAAGCTCCTTGAATTTACAAGAAACAATGAAACACACACACCCCCTTCTCCATTAGCAATACTCCGGAGGAGGTAAACATGTAAATTTGGGGGCAGGGCCACAAAGAAACAGCAATACTAAATGTGAATGGAAAACAGCGGATTGGAAGGTAGTGGAAAACACCAGATTGGAAGACAGTGTGAATCCTGCAAATCTATCATGAAGGGAAAAGCTGTGTCTTTAATCCAATGTTTACCTCCCGTGTGAATCAGCCCAAAGTCTATTTGCAGGGAGAGGGAACTTACATAAGAGCAGGAGCTGTTCACACAGAGAAGGAAGCAGGTGCCAGGTGGCAAGGTGTATTTTTCCTGCCCTCAGCAAGCCCAGCAAAAGGACCAGGAACAATTATTCCAGTTGAAGCATTATAATATGATCTTCTGCATGTACTCACCCACCCACCCACCCTCTTCTGATATGCTGAAGTGCACACACACTCACACTCCTTTCCGCTCCTGAGCTGAATTGGCAGGCATTCTTTTACCCACAGTAATAAACTGGTGAGCAATCTCTTTCTTCCAACCACTGCACTGACCTTCCTCTTCTCTCTCCAAGCCAATAGGAGATGGGGAAGGAGTGTGTAGGCTTAGTTTTCAAATGAGGAGGCAGGCAAGGAGTAGTGGGTGAGCTGCCTGAAGAGCCAGACATTGGTCAAATGGGGTGGCTGGCTAGACTATTAGATGTAGAAGGGCGTGTGGGGCTCCCAACTATCTGCTTCCCTAAAATGTGCCCCCAAAGTCCATGTCGGAGTTTGTTGCCTCACTGCCTAACGATTGAGCCAACTGTGCAATCTTTTTCAAATTGTAGGATGTGCTCCAGGAATCGTACTGTGCAAATTGTGAACATACCAAAACATAGATTTCATGCGAGATGGCGAAACAAAGGCTGCGACCAGAAGATGGTAACTAAAAATGCTGAGGAAAGCAACAGGGTTAATGTACATGCGGCTGTTTTAGTGATACATCAGTCATTACCCTCAACAGACAAAAAGGACATTACAAAGAAAACAGCAATGTCTTCCCATAAGGTGTAGGGGAACACTGACTGCAGTTGAACATGGATCCAAAGAATGTGAAATATTTATGAGAGTCAGAATTAACAACACATTTTGCAGGAACAATATTTTGCCTGTTTTAATAGATCAGTAAAAGCTCATTTCCTCAGAACAAAAGCAGAATCTTTAAGTATGTGTGAAAGCATATGATAAAAACAAAGTTATGTGTGGAACATGAGTTTCCAACATGTACTGCCTTGCCTGCATGGTTGGCATATCAGTAAGTAAGTGTAAAACCAGCCTCCCAGGAGATAGATAGCTCTTGAGTAGAAAACCTAAGTGAGAATGGCTGACTGAGTATCTCGTTCACCACCAGAAAGCACTGCCTTCGTGTGCACGTCCGTATTCTTTGAACTACCAGCTGTCTACCATCACTCACACTTTGTACAGGCCTTTTTCAGTCTATTTAGCTTTGTGCATTCGTGAACAGAAGAAGAGCCTGCTGGATCAAGCCAATAGCCCATCTATTCCAGCATCCTGTTCTCACAGTGGCCAGCCAATAGGAAGCCTGCAAGCAGAATCTGAGCACAAGAGCAATCTCCTCTCCTGCAGTTTCCAGCAACTGGTATTTGGAAGCACACTGCCTCTGACAGTGGAGGTAGAACATAGCCATCAGAGTTAGTAGCCACTGATAGCCTTATCCTCTTTTAAAGCCATTCAAGTTGGTGAACATCATCGCTGCCTTTTGTGGAAAGTCTCCATTTGAGCCTCCGCCAACCTGGCTCCCTTCAGATGTTTTGGATTACAACTCCCATCACCCACATCAGGTTGACTGTGGCTGCTCTAGTTCAAGGAAAAGAAGCTGCGGCCTTTGTTGAGCCACATGTATATGCGTAGAGTATCGAAGGAACTTGCGGATGTACTCTTGGAACCTCTTGCCTGTTGGACCACTCAGGAGAATGTGATGTATGTGTTCCATAAAGACTGTGGAGAACCAGCTACTATTGGGTTAATCCAGCAGAAGAGAAGTGCCAAGGCTAAGGTAGCAGATGTTTCTGGCAAGGCCTTGGTTTGTGTATATAATGCTGGGGGAAACCGAAAGCAAACCGTGGGGGTGCAGTTGTGAGAGGAGTGAGAGAGAGCTGGAATTTGTGTACTGAACAGGCTAGTGGAAATAAAGGCTCTTAAATCTTTAACTGTCTTGGTTTGTCTGATCTCTGGCTACCTGGCTCTTATTCTGTTCTGGAGCACTGGGCAACGCAACTTTCGCATCGGACAACAGGGGTTATGGGCCCAGCCTGCCCAGTATAACCAGCCCAGAATAAGGACAGTTTCTAGCCGAAGGCAAGCAGGACAGAGGCTTGGAGACGTGGCCATGTGTTGGAGAGGTGAGCAGCAGTGTGCTGAAGGATGGCTGTTGCGTTATCAGCCAGTATGCCTCTGGAACGGCTCACAGAGAAGAATTACGCCAGCTGGAGACTTCGTATGCAGGCGTTCCTGACAAAAGAAGACCTCTGGGAGGTGATTGATGCAGCCCCACCGGCAGCTCCTCAACTTGCGTGGACAAGAAAAGACGAAAAGGCAAGAGCATATATTATTTTGGCAGTATCAGACTCTCAGTTGTTGTATGTACAGAATGAAAATACAGCAAGACGCATGTGGACAGTATTGCATGGGGTTCATGTGAGACAAACAGCGGGAAGCAGAATATACTTGGCGATATGTCTTTATCAGATGAGACTAGCAGAAGGAAGCTCGATGTCTGAGCATCTGATGGAATTTAGAAGGCTGTTTGCTGAATTGCGGGAGAGGCAAGTAGAATACACGGAGCTTCAAAGGGTGTACATCATCCTGTCATCCCTGGATGACAAGTGGGACTCTCTCGTTACGTCGATGGAAGCCATGCATGACGCAGATTTGACGGAACAGTATGTGACGGGCAAACTGATTGAGGAGTGGGAACGCAGAAAAGAGGCCGAAAAGATGGAGCCAAAGGAGCCAAAGGGACGTAAACAAACGTGCTTCAAAGACACAGGGAATGGACTGAAAGCATGTTATTCCTGTGGTGCAAGAACTCGTCTTCAGCGAGACTGTGCAGCCAAGCGGAGAGGCTGAGGCTGGCAGCAATCAAGCGTGCGATTAGTGAGTGCTAAGACTCATAAATCTGAAAGCACGGAATGGGTGATGGATAGTGGAGCGACCCATTGTTTAGTCAAAGACCGGAACTTGTTTCACACTTTGAAATCTGTGACAGAGCCTGTTGTTTTGGCGGATGGATCATCACGGGACATTTTGGGATGTGGAACATTGAAATTATGTAAGCTGAAAACAATAATTACAGATGTTTTGTATGTGCCACAGTTAGAAAGCAATATATTGTCAGTTAAGAAGTTGAATGACATGGGTTACGTTGTAACATTTGCTAATGGGAAATGTACTGTGCAACAGGGAAATGAGGTCTGTATGCAAGGGAGCTTAAAAGATGCTCTATTTGTAACTCAAAGCGAACACGTAGGGTGTGCTACACTGAGTGCAAACAGACAGCCACATGAAAGCTGTGTGCATAAATGGCACAGGAGTCTGGGACATGCTAACTATGAAACTATTATGAAAACACCAAACCACAGTGAGGATGTGAAGCTAGAGGAGTGTGGGCAGTTTGTTGATTGTGATGCGTGCAACAAAGCAAAAGCCACAGTAGCTCCAATAAACAAAGAAGCAAAACGCACTACAGACGCACCATATCAATTAATTCACATAGACTTGGCAGGTCCATTGCAGAGTTCAAAGGGAGGTGCAAAGTATTTTATGGTTGTGGTGGATGACTTCACATGGTTTTGCAATGTTTATTTGCTTAAGGGAAAAGACGAGGCAGAGAAGAAACTGCGTTTGTTTATTGAGAAAGTGAAAGTGCAACATGGAGTTTCAGTGCAGCACATACATTCAGATCAGGGGGGTGAATTCACAGGCAAGGTGTTGCATGAATACCTGAAGAGTAAAGGCATTGAGCAAACCTTTACTGCCCCATGTTCACCGGTTCAGGATGGGACCGCAAAGATGAGAAGTATGTCACTGCAAGAGGCTACAAGAGCCATGCTGAATGACTCAGAACTGACAAATGGTTTTTGGGGAGAATGCATCCTGTACCCTGCATATATACAAAACAGGTTGTTGCATAGAGCCCTCAGTATGTCTCCTTATGAGAAGCTGACAGGAAAGAAGCCAAGGTTAGCTCACATTGAGAGGTTTGGGGCAAAGTGCTGGCTGCATGTACCTAAAGGAAAAAGGCAATGTAAACTGGCCCCAAGGGCACAAAAGGGACATGTGCTTGGATTTCAAAACGCATATTACAGGGTGTGGGTGCCTGAGCAAAGGCAGGTTGTGCTTAGCAGAAGCATAAAGGTTCCAGGTCAGGAATGGGAACAAAATAAAAGTGTTAAATTGAGTGGTTCACAAAACACACACGCAACACAGGAGGTGAAAACAGAAAACGACATGCCTGGTACTAGCAGAGACACAGGGGAAGCTGAGCCCCAAGTACCTTTGAGACGCTCTGAGAGAGTGAACCTGGGGAAACCTCCAGATAGATTTCACATAGGCATAGTGAAAAGCCATGAGACAAATGTGATGAAATTTGATGAAGACACTCTGTACCTGGACTGTATTAAACCGTCTGAAAATAAACTGAAAATGTAAATGAAGCTGAAAGTGAAAAATGAATAATGCTCTGTAATGAAATGTAATGAAATGTAATGTGTAACAGTTATGGCAAAATGAAATGACTGTCTTTATGGAAGGTGGGAGCTGTTGGACCACTCAGGAGAATGTGATGTATGTGTTCCATAAAGACTGTGGAGAACCAGCTACTATTGGGTTAATCCAGCAGAAGAGAAGTGCCAAGGCTAAGGTAGCAGATGTTTCTGGCAAGGCCTTGGTTTGTGTATATAATGCTGGGGGAAACCGTGGGGGTGCAGTTGTGAGAGGAGTGAGAGAGAGCTGGAATTCGTGTACTGAACAGGCTAGTGGAAATAAAGCCTCTTAAATCTTTAACTTCTTGGTTTGTCTGATCTCTGGGTACCTGGCTCTTATTCTGTTCTGGGGCACTGGGCAACGCAACTTTCGCATCGGACAACATTGCCATCATCTTTGAGAAATCCTGGAGAACGGGAGAGATGCCGGAGGATTGGAGACGGGCAAACGTCGTCCCGCTCTTTAAAAAGGGTAAAAAAGAAGATCCGGGAAATTACAGGCCGGTCAGTCTGACTTCAATACCGGGAAAGATATTAGAACGGATAATAAAAGAGTCCATTGGCAACTATCTAGATGACAATGCTGTGATTAGTAGGAGCCAGCATGGGTCTGTCAAGAAAAAATCCTGTCAAACTAATCTCATCTCTTTTTTTGATCAGGTCACTAGCCTAGTAGATGGTGGAAATGCTGTAGATGTCATCTATCTAGATTTCAGCAAAGCGTTTGACAAAGTCCCCCACGACCTTTTGATTAGCAAACTCGTCAAATGCGGACTACATGGAAATACTGTCAGGTGGATTCACAACTGGTTGGAAAACCGTACTCAAAGAGTGGTCGTCGGTGGCTCTACTTCGGACTGGAAGGAGGTTTCGAGTGGAGTGCCACAGGGTTCGGTCCTGGGGCCGATACTCTTCAACATTTTTATCAATGACTTAGATGATGGGGTGGAGGGAAGCCTTATGAAGTTTGCGGATGATACGAAACTGGGAGGGATAGCTAACACAATGGAAGACAGGAATAAAATCCAAAGGGACCTGGATAGACTAGAAAATTGGGCTGAAATTAATAAAATGACATTCAATAAAGACAAATGCAGGATTCTGCATTTAGGCCACAAAAACAAAATGCACGGGTACAGGATGGGAAATACCCGGCTTAGCAGTAGTGCGTGTGAGAAGGACCTTGGAATTGTAGTGGACCGCAAGTTGAACATGACCCGGCAGTGTGATGCTGCGGCAAAAAAGGCAAACACAGTTTGGGGATGCATAAACAGAGCTATAGTTTCCAGGTTGAGGGAAGTAATAGTCCCACTATATTCTGCATTAGTCATCTGGAATACTGCGTTCAGTTCTGGGCACCTCATTTTAAGAAAGATATAGACAAGTTAGAGCGGGTTCAGAAGAGGGCGATGAGGATGATAGCCGGTATGGAGAACAAGTCTTATGAGGAAAGGTTGAAGGAACTTGGCATGTTCAGTCTGGTGAAGAGAAGGCTGAGGGGCGACATGATTACACTCTTTAAGTACCTGAAGGGCTGTCACATAGAGGAGGGTACAGATTTGTTCACTGCTGCCCCAGAGGGTAGGACTAGGTCTAATGGTTTTAAGTTGCAGGAGCGTAGATTCAGATGGGACATTAGAAGGAACTTCTTGACAGTAAGGGCAGTTCGGCAATGGAACCGACTGCCTAGGGAGGTGGTGGGATCCCCTTTGCTGGATGTCTTCAAGCAGAGGCTGGACAGCTATCTGCGGGAGATGCTCTAGCTGAGGATTTCCTGCTGTGAGCAGGGGGTTGGACTCAATGGCCTACAAGACCCCTTCCAACTCTATGATTCTATGATTCTTAGCAGTAGGCTGTATTTAGTTTAATTTGTTAATTGTCCCACCCTAGTGTTTTAACCCACTGTGGTTTTATAGTGCTTTACAATTCTTTTTATCTACAAAGCTGGTTTGAATGTAGGAAAATAAATAAATATACACCATTTCACAAAGAGGGCATTCCCCATGCTTGCTTTACCTGGAGTGGCTGAGGATTAAAACTGGGCTTTTTTTGCATTCTGGTCATCGTGGGGCTATTCCCCCCCTCCCCGCTTTAAAAAGATCCATAGGTGAAGTGAGTTCATGTATAGAACATCAGAAGAGCCTACTGGCTGCTGGACCAGACCAGTGGCCCATCTGGTCCAGCCTCCTGTTCTCACAGTGGCCAGATGCCCATTATGGGAAGCCCACAAGCAGGAGATGAGCACAATAGTGGGAGGATATGAACCAAAAGGGACATAGTAGCCTACAGTGTCTGCCAAGCCCTTGTTTAGACTCCTGCATCAGGGCCTCTCCAGACATCCTTTTTATTGCACATTCATAATGATTTGTGCTCATGATGCTACTGTGTGTGTGTGTGTGTGTGTGTGTGTGTGTGTGTGTGTGGTGTGTGGGTGTCACACGCAGGCCCACTTTCAATACTGTCTGTGCTGGCAAAAGTTCTGAGGCAGTCACGCTGCTTCATCCCCAGTTAGCACATATCCTGTCACTTCCTGCTAGTCCCATAACATTTTATATTCTGGTTTATTTTTGACCCGCTTTTGTTGCAGACAGAAATAATGTGGTCACATTGGTGAAAGCATCGCAGAACAAATGAAGGCAGAATAAATCCACCATGAATGCACTGCTTTTGGGTCAAGAACATGTTGCACAAGACTCCTGCCATAAAACACTGGTTGGGAGGGTCTGTAAGCCGGATCCAGCCGTTCTGGTCCTCAGCTCTTCCTCTGGACTGCGTCTTATCTAGGCCCACAGATGCCAAGGCTCTCTAGGTTGGCTCCTATCAGTCTGCCCCCGCCCGGGCACCCCAGAACCATTCCGCTGCCCCCAACATGGCCACCTCCTTGTTGATTTGCCGGAGATCTGTGTTCCTGCTGAGCAGGAGCAACTTCTCTTTATCAGCCGAGGTCACTGTCATGTTTTCCGAGATGTAAGTGGTGATTTCCTCCGAGTCGCACTTCTCTGGCGCAGCTGGTCCCACATGTGCTGGTGGTGGTGGAGACTCCTGCCTAACACAGAAAGGATGTGTGTCAGAGTGTACTTAAGGGGTGTGGGTGTGCATGCGCATGTGTGAGTGGTCATTGGGATGGCTTCCATTCCATTCCATGGTGTGTAGGACAGGGCTATCAATGGCTACTAGCCATGATGGCTGTGCTCTGCCACCCTAGTTAGAGGCAGCATGCTTCTGAAAACCAGTTGCCGGAAGCCTCAGGAGGGGAGAGTGTTCTTGCACTCGGGTCCTGCTTGCGGGCTTCCCCCAGGCACCTGGTTGGCCACTGTGAGAACAGGATGCTGGACTAGATGGGCCACTGGCCTGATCCAGCAGGCTCTTCTTATGTTCTTATGACCCTAGACTAGGGATAGGAAACCTGTGACCCTCCTGATGTTGCTGGACTCCAACTTCCATCAGCCCCAGCCAGCAGGGCCAGGGGTCAAGAAGGAAGGGTAATGAAAGGTATAGCCCAGCAATATGTGGAGGGCCACAGGTTCCCCACTCCACCATAGGCAATACCCTGAAATGCTTGGCTGTTCTTACTATTGGTAATGACTCGTAGTAGAATAATAGTAGATTTGGGTTGCAACCCCAGACATTCACTTATATGGGAAGGGAGGAAGACAAGTAAGTAAATGAAGCTGCAGTCTGAACCACACTTACTTGGAGAATAAGGCCCACTTGGGAGGAGAGCCTGGCTGGGAGTCCAGAGTCTGTGAGTTCAAACCTCCGCTCGTGTCTCCTGGGTGTAAAGGACCAGATAAAGATCACCCCCACAGTGAGTGGCTCAGGGGTTACGGGTCCGGCCACCTGTGCAGCCGTGGGCAGGCTGCATAGTCCCAAGGAGGCCAGTTGTCCCTCAGCTGGCAGTTGCAGACAAGGAAGGGGCTGGCTTGTGCTGCTATGGCAAGCTGAGCAGACCCTGGCCAGCTGGGGAGAACTAGCCTCAGAGGGAGGCAATGGTAAACTCCCTCTGAATACCGCTTACCATGAAATCCCTATTCATAGGGTAGCCATAAGTTGGGATCAACTTGAAGGCAGTCCATTTCCATTTTTCAAGTAAATAGGACATTGCTGAGTAGATATGGTTAGGATTGTGCTGTGTCTGTCTGTCTTTTACCTCCTTTTGCAGCTGGACACTCCTTTAGCCCTGTCCAGCAGCACAGGAAGGAAAAGAAGAGCATAAGAAGAGCCTGGCGGGATCAAAACAAAGCCCCGTCTAGTCTGGCATCCTTTCCTCATATTTGCCAATCACATGCCTCTGGAAGGACTTCATGAGCTTCTATGAGTGCAGCAGGGGAGTGAGAGGGCTTTTAAATGTAACTGAAGTGTCATGATGCACCCTCACTCCTCAGATGCTCAGATGCAGTTGCCTAGTGGGCAGAGAGGGCTAAAACCTAAAGAACGGCAACTCCAAGTGGATATGGGTGCATTAATTTTTTTTTTAAAAAAAAGACATCACCAAAAGGCCAAATAAGGACCATTTATGGTGGCTGCAAGTTACACATCACTTAAAATGAGGAAATGTTATCACCAAAGAAAGGAGGGGGGGAGATATGCATTATATTTGCATAAAATTATTTATATGTACAGATGCTTATTTAGAAACAATGACTAGAATTTAAATAGAAGTGCAATACATCCCACTATAGTAAGGAAGACTGACTGACCGCACAACAGCCTGCTTGTTCAGCCTGCCCTCCAGGTGCCCAGGGTGGCCCTGGTATTAGGCAGGGTGAGGCAACCACTGCAGAGAGCAGATTTTGGGTGTCACAAAATGGCAATAATTTATTACTGTATTTTGGCTGTCAGGGAAAGGGGCAGGGGGAGAAGGAGTTACGTGATTTCCCGTCCTACAGGCACAAAATGAGTCTGATCCTGGTAAAACGGGCTCATTGAAGTATATATAAGGTATAGTTGAACAGCCCCCATAAAACTCAATAGCTACAGGCACAAGGAGAGAAACCGCTCCTCCTTCCCCGCATCGATATAAAGGAGGAGCAAAGCTGGAGCAAAACAAGTACAAAGGGGCTGCCGCTTGCTTTTTCCATTGCGGTCGTATTTGCTTAGTACAGCGTGTCACGTGGGTTCATCTTG
Source organism: Rhineura floridana (assembly GCF_030035675.1). NCBI lineage: Eukaryota > Metazoa > Chordata > Lepidosauria > Squamata > Rhineuridae > Rhineura > Rhineura floridana. Next base: position 195,067,293 of record NC_084482.1, read on the forward strand.
AGCCGTCGGCGTCACTGAGTCATGGTAAGTGGTTTTGCGATGTGGTCTGCCACCTTTTGCGACGGCGGCGGGAGGGGGATCTGTGCTGCTTCTTTGCAGAGTGTGGTTCTTGTTGTTGACGGCTCACACAGAGCGAGGGCGCCAACTTAGGCCCGCGGTTCCTCAGGCTCGGAGGGATGGGCCATAGCTCAGTGGTGACAGAGCATCTTTGCATGCAAATGGTCCCAGCCAGGTCCGCGCCTCCCCAAGTAAGACTGGCAAAGCGTTGTTTGAAGCCCTGGAGAGTCGCTGCCCGTTAGGGTTATTCACAGCTCTGAGCTTAGGTGACTGGGTGTAAGGTCACTTCCTCTGTTCCGCGGGGGTCTCCGGCGAAATCAGCTCAAGAGATTCCCATGGGTAGGCTGGGCACGGTATTAATTTAATTTATTTGATTTATTAGACGCTCATCTGGCTGACTTCTCAGCCACTCTAAGCGACGTACAATACTGCATGTAACACATCAAAACATCAGAAACATCAAAAAACTATAACAGTATAACAATAAACAATATAATTAAACAATGTCATAGAACATCCTCTGATGTTTCAGGGGGTGGCGAGCGCTGCACTGGATGGGCCAAGTGCAGGCTTTGCTGTCAGCCCTTCCCCTCAGTCGTGTGTGTGTCGGAGAGAAAGGAAAGGGATGGAGATTGTGGGATAGTATGGTGTGATATATAATGAATCTAGGACAGGTGTCGGGAACCTTTGGCCCTCCAGACGTTGCTGAAGTACAACTCGCATCATCCCTGGCTGTAGACCGTGCTTGCTGGGGCTGATGGGAGTTGTAGATGGTCTGAAGGCACATAAGGCCAACTCCCAGCTGAAGCTAAGCAGGATCAGGTCTGGTTAGTGCCTGGATGGGAGACCTCCTGGGAACCATATGTAAGTTGGCTTGGGTTTCTATCATGAAAAGAAAGGCGGGGTATGCTAGCTGGTTGGCCACTGTGAGAACAGGATGCTGGACTAGATGGGCCACTGGCCTGATCCAGCAGGCTCTTCTTATGTTCTTATGTTCTTATAGCACAGTGGGGAGGAGAGCCTGGCTGGGAGTCCAGAGTCTGTCAGTTCAAATCCCCGCTGGTGTCTCCTGGGTGTCAAGGGCCTGTTAAAGATCAGCCCCACAGTGAGTGGCTCAGGGGTCATGTGCCCTGCCACCTGTGCAGCCGTGGGACAAGGAAGGGGCTGGCTGTGCAGCTGTGACCTTGGCCAATCACTGCCTCTCAGCCTCAGAGGAAGGCAGTGGTAGCCCCCCTCTGAATACTGCTTACCATGAAATCCGTATTCATAGGGTAGCCATAAGTAGGGATCAACTTGAAGGCAGTCCACTTACATTCAAGGCCAGCTCCCAGCTGAAACTAAGCAGGGTCAGGTCTGGTCAGTGTTTGGATGGGAGACTGCTGGGAACCATATGTAAGCCTCCTTGGGTTTCCATAATGAAAAGAAAGGTGGAGTATAAATGTAATAAATTAATTAATCTAGAGGGCCAAAGTTTCCCTACTCCTGATCTAGGATCTGTAGATCCTATACAGTAGGGCCCCACTCATGCGGCGGGATACGTTCCAGACCTCTGCCTAAAAGTGAAACCCACCAAAAAGCAGAACTCCATCAATAAAATTGCGTCCAACGCCTGGAAAATGTTGTAAAAGCGGAACAAGCGACATATGAGTGGGGCCTTACTCTAACTGAAAGCTGCCATATTGGCGGAACGCTGAAAAGCAGGGCCCTACCGTATATTCCTTCAGAGGACCTGTTTATTGAGCATTCATCCTGATTTGCTTATACAAGGCTCACACTTCATTTTTTAAAGTGGGTTTGTGCAACATATCACTTTAGTGGTGCAAACCTAAACTTCCAGCATGCACTCAAGTACCTCCCACAAAATACCAGCAGCCTGCAGGCACCCTGAGTGAATGATGTGTGGGTAAGGTACGTCCTGACTGAATGAGTGTTCGGACAGCTGACAGAGTCATCATCCGTTCTCTGAATAGCATATCTTGCTTTTCCCTTTTTTCCATTTGTAGGAGTAAAGGGCAAAAAGGAGCGAAGGACTTCTGGTTTATTGCTATCAACATGCAGGATGTTTTTTACTGCAGGAAGCCCTGATAATCAGCTGCTTCTGTGCCGCTGTTTGGCCCACAAAGCTTTTCTCCCCATCACATGCAAGCTCATGAGACCCATCCAGTAGCCAAACAGCTTATGACAAGAGGGGTTGGGAATCAGCAAAATAGCTGGCATATAAAACACAGGAATCCTATTAGGTTTCACAGTTATTTTATTGTTATTTCTTCCTGGTGAGCAATTGGGTGGAGTGTTCATTAATTTATTAGTACATTTATACCCCACTCCTCCTCTGAGGCATTCAAGGTGTTGTATGCGGCTTTTCCCCTCCGCCATTTTATCCTCACAACAACCCTGTGAGGTGGGCTATGCTAAGAGACAGTGACTTTGCCTAAGGTTACCCAGTGAGCTTCATGGCTGAGTGGGGATTTGAACCCTGGTCTCTCAGGTCCCAGTCCAGCACTCTAACCACTACACCACACTGGCTCCCTTCCCCACCCCGAGATTTCTACTGATGTTGTGTAAACTGGAACCGAACCCAAGGCTCGATGCATGCATAGCAAGTGCTCCCCTTCAGAGCCTATGACAGCAGTGGCAGAGTTTGAGGAATAAGCATTTACAAGGTTTGAAGCAGATCATGTTGTAAAGATGGGGAAGTGCTGTTGCTCGGTGGTAAGAGCACCTGTTTGGCATGCTGGACATGCCAGGTCCAATCTCTAGGCAGGGCTGGGAGAGAACCCTGCATAAAACCCTGTGGAGCTGCTGCCAGTCAGTGTAGACAATACTGAGCTAGATAGACTCAGATGAAACTCTGATTCCATATAAGGCAGCTTCCTGCGTTCCAAAAGCCTGGCAAAACCTGGAGGCATTAGCTGTGCTTTCCAATACATTTGACTAGGGGCAGCTGCCAACACATAGCTGTGTAAAACCCATTTGTTGTTTATGTGTTGTAGCTTTCGGCCAAATGGATGCGATGTTCAACACGTCGCTTTAAACTGCATTAATCTTTTTACAAAGGGGTGGAAGTGGGGAGAGAGAGATCAATCGTAGGATGGTGGGGGAAGCAGAGAGGAGTTTAACCCCAACAATGATCCTGATGAAAATACCTGACCAACAACAACAGCTGCTATTTGCATAGGGTGATAAACTCCCAGTGGTGTCTATGGGAGCCTCCCATCCCTGTGCAAATGCACCAAATGCCATAGGGGCTGGAGGGGGGGGAGGGTTGAACTCTCACCACCACCACCCGCAATCCTGAGTCTGATCGCACATGACTTGCCCCACCCCTGTGGCTGCTGTTTCTATTTGCAAAGTGATGGACAGCAAGGTTTAAAGGCTTGCTCTTTTTTGATGCACTCAAGATGGAATTGCCAAGGAAGAATGTTTTAAGAAAATATGCGGGTTTGTGTTTTTTGTTGGTGGTGGTGTTGCATTTCATAACAACAATTGCTAGCGTTAGCAACGTTACCAGTACAGAGGTGAAGTTCCTCCCTCTTTTTGTCTTAAGGAAAGGAATTTCTGCCTTTGGCAAGTATATGCAGGCCCATTCCAATGCTGTTCACTGAGAAGTAAGTCCCAGTGAGCTTAGCATCTATAGCACATACAGGCTGGCTGCAGGCCACATTTGGTTCATGGCCTACCTCAGTGTGGCCTGCAGTGTGGCCCCATCCCTGTTCCCCAGTTGATTGGCCCCTACTCCCCAGAACATAGGAAGCTGCCTTATTCTTAGTCAGACCATTGGTCCATCTAGCTCAATATTGTCTACACTGACTGGCAGCAGCTCTCCAGGATTTCAGGCAGGAGTTTCTCTAAGCCCGACCTGAAGATGCTGGGGATTGATTGACACTGGAGAGATCCAGCAGAGATCCAATCAAGGCCAGTGCATACCATGAGAAATCCTGGCCAATCAAGTAACACTCATTGGATTCCTCAATCAAGATTTGAATTTGCTCAGCAGCAACCCAGTAGAACAGGGAGTAAAGCTTAACCAGTGAAAAACACAAACTCAGGATGACTTATACAAATTGCCCAGTTTATTAGTGTACAAAGCTTAATGGTATGAAAACTAGAATGTATAAGAAATCAAGCAAGTTATTTTTTTTTTTAAAAGCAACTTACATGTGATGAAATGTAAAGCAACTTAAAGCAATTTGATATGATTTGCATAAACTGAAATTTAATAATGGTATGAACTAACAAATAGCATTGACAAATCAATCAACCTAAGCAAATAACATAATCTTCTTTTAACTCCCTCGAGTCCATTTAGTTGTAAAACAGTTCTAAGTTCCCTAGCATACCAGGACAGTTGGCTAGGCCTTCAGAACAGGTAGCAAACAGCAAGCAAGATATAAAAACCATAATGCACAAACCCCTCAGAAGAAGATCCAACTTTTTTTAAAAAAAAAACCTGAACACACCTTTTTATCAATCAGCCACTGGACCGTGTGTGTGCCTTTTCCATTAAGTTTGGAAATTTCATTACTCATGCAGGCAGACCCACAGATGATGATGATGTTATGTGCCTTCGACTACGACTTATGGCACTTCTATGAATCAGTAAGAGCATCTGTCATGAACCACCCTGTTCAGATCTTGTACGTTCAGGTCTGTGGCTTCCTTTATGGAATCAATCCATCTCTTCTTTGGCCTTCCTCTTTTTCTACTCCCTTCTGTTTTTTCCAGCATTGTTGTCTTATTTAGTGAATCATGTCTTCTCATGATGTGTCCAAAGTATGATAACCACAGTTTCATCATTTTAGCTTCTAGTGACAGTTCTGGTTTAATTTGTTCTAACACCCAATTATTTGTCTTTTTCGCAGTCCATGGTATCCGCAAAGCTTTCCTCCAACACCACATTTCAAATGAGTTGATTTTTCTCTTATCCGCTTTTTCACTGTCCAACTTTCACATCCATACATAGAGATCGGGAATACCATGGTCTGAATGATCCTGACTTTAGTGTTCAGTGATACATCTTTGTATGTGAGGACCTTTTCTAGTTCTCTCGTAGCTGCTCTCGCCAGTCCTCGCCAGTTGCATTTAGGGTTCTGACCGTGTTTCTATCTCCTTTTGCTTTTGCTTTCCTTCTCTCTTTAACCATTTTAAGAGTTTTATCAGATCTATTTTCTTTCATTTTAACTAGAGGTATTGTCTTTTTGCATTCTTCCCTGATAATGTCTCTTGCTTCACTCCATAGTTCTTCTGGTTCTCTGTCAACTAAGTTTAAAGCCTCAAATCTGTTAATAATTTATCTTTATATACTTCTGGGATGTTATTTAAATTGTATTTTGGCATTATGATTGCTTTGTTGTTCTTTAGCTTTACTCTGATTTTCGATACGACCAGTTCATGATCTGTACCGCAGTCTGCTCCTGTTCTTGTTTTCGCCGAAAGTATGGAACTTCTCCATCTTCTGCTACTAATTATATAATCAATTTGCTTCCTATATTGACCACATAAGATAAAACTATAAATTACCATAATCAATCTGAGGAAGGAAAAGAGTAACTGGAACCTCTGCTGTATCAGCGGTTCTCTGCACAGGGCACTTTTCTGCTGTTCATATGGGATGCCACCTTTCTAGCAAACAGCAAAATCTAGCATGACATTCCAAGCAGTTTACACAAAAATGACACAGATACAATATAGCATTCTCCATCTTAATCCATCATGGCTGCTCTCTACTGTGTGGGTTAAACTTGCCATAACTTCTGAGTATGCAGGCCTAGCAGGGCCCAGATGAACAAGCAGAATGCCCATCTGTGCACCCCTCAGCTGTTCCCACCACCAGCCAGCTAGGCAGCAGGCAGGGGCACAAGGGGATCTCAACATGCCAGAAAGGGAGGTTTAAATATCTCCATCCACACACATTGAGATGGAGAAGAGTGCCCCATTGCACAGCTTCCCCTGCTTCCCAGCTAATTCTGATCTGCTGTTACCATCACCAATCACTTGGGTTGCAGGCCTCATCCCCATGCCCTGAGATATAGAAAGGATGTGTGTGAGAGAAGAGGGAAAGCTGAGTGTGTGTGGATTCATGGGGGGGGGAGCCGTGTGTGTGTGTGTGTGTGTGAGAGAGAGAGAGAGAGAGAGAGAGAAGGAGGCCAGGAAATTCCAGAGCTGGAGATGAATGAGCTCAGAATGACACTGTTACCCCAGTAAACGTCAGAGGAGACTTAGGGCCTCTCCATACATACTTTTTGTTGTGCATTCATGTTGCTTTGTGCTAATAATGCTATCAGGATGGTCACATGTAATCCCGCTTTCAATACTGTTTGTGCTTGCAGAAATGTTGGACATACTGCTTCATTTCCAATCAGTGCATATCTTGTAACTTCTTGCTGCTATCTCATAACTTTTTATACCACAAATGTTCTGACTTTTTTTTTGTCCTACTTTTGTTGCGCAATAGCCCCTCTGGCTAGCTAATAATATGGTAGCACTGGGGCAGCATGGCAGAACAAAGTAAAGCAGAATAAATCCACCACGAATGCACTGTTATTGTGTCAAGAACATACACAGAATATACTGTGTTGCAAAATATGCCTGTAATAAAACACCAGTCTGAAGAGGCCCTTAGAGACTTATATCATAGATGGGGCAGTTAGGTGTGGTTCCCCAGGCTAGAGGTTTCCTAGCCCTGGTTTATAATAATAATAATAATAAATAATAATAAAATTTTATTTAGCAGACGCCCATCTGTCCGACTGAACGGACACTCTGGGCGACGTACAATATAAAATACAATATAAAATACAATCTGCTCATATACATAATCATCACATTATTAATATCATAACATCTCATCTGAAGACCATCTTACATTAATACAGTGTAAAACCTAACCCACCCCAGAGATCCCATAGGCCTGCATGAAGAGCCTATATAGTCAATGCCAGCGCCACCTCTGCCTGGTCCTTCCTCTTCTTCCTCTGGAGTAGATCCCTAGCAACAGAGTTCTCAAGCAGCCAAACAGATGTTCATTCAGTGACTCAGAACTAATTCCCAGTTTCATAAAGCTTTATTTATGAAGGCCACAACATTCCATCTGAACCAGACCGGTATGCAAGACAAGTGAGCTGGCAAGAAATATCGGGACTTCTGATGAATAATCAAGAGCCAGTGTGGTGTAGTGGTTAAGGTGTTGGACTACGACCTGGGAAACCAGGGTTTGAATCCCCACACAGCCACGAAGCTCACTGGGTGACCTTGGGCCAGTCACTGCCTCTCAGCCTCAGAGGAAAGCAATGGTAAACCCCCTCTGAATGCCGCTTACCATGAAAACCCTATTTGTAGGGTCACCATAAGTCAGAATCAACTTGAAGGCAGTCCATTTCCACTTTCCATTTTGATGAATAATCACATGCAGTCTGAAGCATCCTTGATTGTTCCTTTAAAGAAGAAGTGATGGCTAGGGAATGTCTTTGCAATGGGACAGAGCTTTCTTTGTGTGTACCATTGGGCTGGGAAAAGGAACTAGAGGAGGGTACTAGCAATGTGATGCCCATAGACATTTGGATACATAAATCCGAGCACTTTTATAAGGAGAGTGTGGTACAGAGAGATAGAAGAAGAAATCATTTATTTCAGCAATGTATAATACTTATGTGTTATGTTATTACAGTATCTTTTTATATTCCACCTTTCCTCCAAGGACCGCAAGCTGGTGTACGCTGGTAAGGAATCATGGCAAAATAGCTGGAACATAAAACACAGGAATCCTATTAAGGTTTTACAGTTACTTTATTGTATTGCTTCTTAGTGAGCAATTGGGTGAAGTATTCATTAATTAGTACATTTATGCCCCACCCCTCCTCTGCGGCATTCAAGGTGGTGTATGTGGTTTTCCCCTTCTGCCATTTTATCCTCACAACAACCCTGTGAGGTGGGTTAGGCTGAGAGACAGTGACTGGCCCAAGGTCACCCAGTCTGCTTCAAGGCTGAGTGGGGCTTTGAACCCTGGTCTCCCAGGTCTTAGTCCAACCCTCTAACCACTACACTGGCTCTCATGTATATACCACTTAACACCATGGTTTCTAAGCAGTGTACAATAAGCTTGCAAAAGAATTATAGCAGAGATAAAATCAGGTAAAATTAATCTGAAAAATTCAGAAAAAACATGCTTAAAATGTAAGTGTATTTATTTAAGACATTGTTTTGATGTGTCTTGAGCAGCAAATAACCCTTTGCTCTTCCTTCTTTACTCAGAGCCCCCTGGAGCACTTGGCTTTAAGAGGAGAGATGGTCACTCATGCAAAGCCTAGGGATATGAAACTATCATCTTTATGAGGTCCTGACCCACCCACCGACCCACCCCACTTGAAGGCCTTGAGAGCTGTGACCAAACTGGTAAGTTAATAAGACCTTTCTGCTTTCCAACTTCACAAGTGTCCCAGTGACATGCCATTTGGGTCTTAGATGCAGAGCCAGCACCAGACTTCAGGGAGCCCTTGGTACAGTGCCACTGATGGGCCACTCCTAAAACACACACTAATGTGGCCATGCAGTAAGGTGGCAGCAGCAACAGCCCTCACTGCTGAGCGCTCAGGTGGTGTTTTAGTGGTGGGCAGGCAGTGGTGCCGGTTTTGAATGGAAGCCAAGCTCACTCACATCCAAAACTGGTATCGGTGCCTGCCTACCCCTAAAATGGCCATCCGGGGGCCCAGCAAGTTGGCGGTACAATTGGATTGGGCCAGTCAAGGGCCCTTCTGAGCCTCTGGGGCCCTTGGCGAGTGCATAGACACTCTAAGTGGTCCCCTTTATCTGAGCCAGTGTGGTGTAGTGGTTAAGGTGTTGGACTACGACCTGGGAGACCAGGATTCGAATCCCCACATAGCCATGAAGCTCACTGGGTGACCTTGGGCCACTCACTGCCTCTCAGCCTCATGAAAACCCTATTCATAGGGTCGCCATAAGTCAGAATCGACTGGAAGGCAATACACACACACAGTCCCCCTTAAAAACCAGTTTACACTTTAAATACCTGTGAGCGTTGTAAACGCATATAAACATGGAAAAGGTGACTCAAAACACCTTTAAAAAAGAGCACACTATGAGTATTCATAGTGCAATCCTAGGCATGTTTACACAGAAGTCCCACTGAGTTCACTGGGGTTTTGTCTCAAATTACTGTGCATGGATCAGCTTGACTGGTGGGCCCTAGGGACAGGGCTTTCTCTGTAGTAACCCCTTTCTTATGGAACTCCTGCTCAAGAGATGTACAGTTGGTCCCTTAACGTGTAGTATTCAAAAATGCTTTTAAGAACCCATCTGTTTCAAATGGCTTTTAATTTATGTGCTTTTAGAATATGCTGCTGTTTTTTGTTCGCTTGTTTTAGAAATAATTTTATACTGGTTGGATTATATTCTGAATTTCAAACATATTTTAATATTATCTTATGTTGCAATGTAGAGAGAGTGTTACCGATTGTGGTATTGTTTTTTGTTTCTTTGTTTTTTGCTGTCTTGTTCATGGCCTCAGGTGGGCATATCCAGAAAGATGACTTACAGATATGTTAAATAAATATTTATTTATTTATTATTTTATTTATATCCCACCCTTCCTCCCAGCAGGAGCTCAGGGCGGCATATATAAATAAATACATTTGCAACCTAAATATTCTCCATCAGCTAGAGACATTTTTAAAGTTTTTAGAGTCTAAGCCATGGATGGGGAACCTGTGCCCCTTCAAACATTGTTGGACTACAACACCCATCACCCTTGACCATTGGCCTTGCTGCCTATTGCTGATGGGGGGAGGCACATCTGAAGGGCCACATTCTCCCCATCGCTAGTCTAAGCATAGCTGGGCAGCTGACAAAAGGGTGTCTTTGGCGACCGCCCAAAGCCTCAGCCTTCTTTTTGAGGGGGATTAGAAGATTCAACATTTATTCTTGCATGTTTGTAGATTGTGGCGAAAGTGAAATGTTTCAACAAACATACATCCTAGTAAGATGCAGATAAACTGACCTAATGTGAAAAGAAATAAGACATTCTTCATTGCTGGAGTCTAGACCTCAATACCTAGTCATTTGAACGCTTTTAAAAAAAAAAAGTTTCCGGCCTCCACTTCAACAGCTGCTGTTACTACAAAAGCTTTCAGAGGAGACCTTTCCGTTTTAGCTTTGTCAACAGATTGCTTTCTGTTACCATACAAATTCCATAGGATAGAATATGGAGAAACCGATTGGTTCCCCATCGGAAAGGGTGTGAGACAGGGGTGTATTTTATCACCCTATTTATTTAATCTGTATGCAGAACATATCATACAGAAAGCAGGATTGGACCAAGATGAAGGAGGTGTGAAAATTGGAGGGAGAAATATCAATAATTTAAGATATGCAGAAAATACCTTACTACTAGCAGAAACCAGTAATGATTTGAAATGAATGCTGATGAAAGTTAACGAGGAAAGCACAAAAGCAGGACTACAGCTGAACGTCAAAAAGACTAAAGTAATGACAACAGAAGATTTATGCAACTTTACAGTTGACAATGAGGACATTGAACTTGTCAAGGATTATCAATACCTTGGCACAATCATTAACCAAAATGGAGACAATAGTCAAGAAATCAGAAGAAGGCTAGGACTGGGGAGGGCAGCTGTGAGAGAACTAGAAAAGGTCCTCAAATGTAAAGATGTATCACTGAACACTAAAGTCAGGATCATTCAGACCATGGTATTCCCGATCTCTGTGTATGTATGTGAAAGTTGGACAGTAAAAAAGCGGATAAGAAAAAAATCAACTCCTTTGAAATGTGGTGTTGGAGAAGAGCTTTGCAGATACCATGGACTGCAAAAAAGACAAATAATTGGGTGTTAGAACAAATTAAACCAGAACTATCACTAGAAGCTAAAATGCTGAAACTGAGGTTATCATACTTTGGACACATCATGAGAAGACATGATTCATTAGAAAAGATAATAATGCTTGGAAAAACAGAAGGAAGTAGAAAAAGAGGAAGGCCAAAGAAGAGATGGATTGATTCCATAAAGGAAGCCACAGACCTGAACGTACAAGATCTGAACAGGGTGGTTCACAACAGATGCTCTTGGAGGTCACTGATTCATACGGTCACCATAAGTCATAGTCGACTTGGAGGCACATAACAACAACAACCATACAAAAGGAGCCTGTTTGCCCAACAGAGAACAGCAGTGTTGATAGATGATAATAGCTTAAGCGCTGGCAGCACAACTAAAGTAGAGGAGGCATTAGAAGGCATTAGAGGAGGAGGCATTAGAATGTGCCTTCTGAAAGGACAAAGGGGGGGAGGATCAGCTTCACAGCATTCTTCATGCATACAGGACAAGATCTTTTTTTTTTTTTTAAATCATTAGGCATTCAAGTATTTCTGCACGCGTCCCAGGGTTTCCTTCCCCTCTGCCAGCAACTTTATCATATAAGGAGTCTTTAAAAAAAAACAAAAAAACACCTCTCTTCGCAACCATTTTGGTTTCTGGACATATAAAATATAGATTTCCCCAGTCTACTCATTTCCAGAGAGGATTGACTGTTTACAGATGTTTTTGTTTTTATTTTTGTTTGTTTGTTACATTTATATACCGCCACATAGTTGAAGCTCTCTGGGCGATTTACAGCAATAAAAACAAATATACAAATTTAAAAACACAAAAAACAATTTAAAAACACAATTAAATTTTTTAAAAAAAAATAATTTAAAAACACATGGTAAAATGCCTGGGAGAAGAGGAAAGTCTTGACCTGGCGTCGGAAAAGATAATTGTGTTGGCGCCAGGCACACCTCGCCAGAAACATCATTCCATAATTTGGGGGCCACCACTGAGAAGGCCCTCTCCCTTGTTGCCAGACTCCCAGCTTCCCTCGCAGTAGGCACCCAGAGGAGGGCCTTAGATGTTGAGCGTAGTGTACAGGTGGGTTCATGTCGGGAGAGGCGTTCCATCAGGTATTGTGGTCCTAAGCCGTATAAGGCTTTATAGGTTAAAACCAGCACCTTGAATTGAGTTCGGAAACATACAGGCAGCCAATGCAAGCAGGCCAGAATCGGTTTTATATGTTCGAAGCATCTGGTCCCTGTTACCAATCTGGCCGCTGCATTTTGCACAAGCTGCAGCTTCCGAACTTTCTTCAAAGGCAGTCCCACATAGAGCGCATTTCAGTAATCTAACTTGGAGGTTACCAGAGCATGGACAACTGAAGCCAGGTTATCCCTGTCCAGATAGGGGCGTAGGTAGGCCACCAACTGAAGTTGGTAGAAGGCACTCCGTGCCACTGAGGCTTCCTGAGCCTCAAGTGACAGAGAAAGCTCTAGGAGAATCCCCAAGCTACGAACCTGCTCCTTCAGGGGGAGTGCAACCCCATCCAGTCAGAAGAACCACCCACTAGCAGCATCTCAGTCTTGTGTGGATTGAGCCTCAGTTTATTAGCCCTCATCCAGTCCATTGTCACAGCCAGACACTGGTTCAGCACATTGACAGCCTCACCTGAAGAAGATGAAAAGAAGAAATAGAGCTGCGTGTCATCAGCATACTGATGGCAATGCACTCCAAAGCTCCGGATGACCGCACCCAATGGTTTCATGTAGATGTTGAACAGCATGAGGGAGAGCTGACCCTTGCAGAACCCCATACTGGAGAGTCCAGGGTGCTGAACAATGTTCCCCAAGCACCACCTTCTGGAGCCGACCCACCAAGTAGGAGCGATGCAATCCCTCCCACTCCCAACTCAGCTAGTCTTCCCAGAAGGATACCATGGTCGATAGTATCGAAAGCCGCTGAGATATCAAGGAGAATCAACAGAGTCACACTCCCTCTAAATTAAAATTTATTTTTAATTATTGCTATTGTGTTCGCACAATGTCCCTGGTTCAAACTCTGACATCTCCAGTTAAAAAATCTGAGATTGTAGCAGTGATGGGAATGACCTCTGTGTGATACTTGGGGAGCAGCTCCGTGTCAGAGAATACAATATTGGGGTACATGGAGGAAGGACAACTTCATGCAACTAACTGTCATCTTCTACAGCTTAAGGCAAGGATAGGCAGTCTTTTTTTTTGTCCCCATTTTGTCAGCAGTAATCTGGGTATGCATGGTAATGGTGGGAAGAGCAGGACTGGAGCCCCAAAATGGGGCAGTCACCCTTTTTCTCTTTATATCCTTCCTTTTCTTCCTCCTTTCTATATGCAGAAACTTAGTCTAAGGGCTGCACACAGCTGTTGGGGTCGCAGGTTGCCCACCCTGGTCCAAGAGGCACCCTTTTTATAACAGCGTATCAAAAACATTTTGCATGTAGATGTGAGTAATATGTAGGGTTGAGGAAGAGATTCTGTTCAGTTCAGTTTTAAAGGCGAAGCTACCAAATCCACACTTTGCAAAGCAACACACGAACTGAAATACAGCCATCCTTCAAAATTCACACTTCTCCAAATTTTGCAGTGCAGTTCTGCAGCCAAGTAATAGATTCAAAACTGCATATACTAGGATAAAATGTGCATTAAATGCATGTATTAATGAAAATAGCTTCTAAAGATACATTATATTAGGGGAAAATGTGTTGCAAAAATGTGTGCATCAGGCAAAATTGCATACAACAATGTGTATGTTAGGAGAAATTCGCACTCATACGCTGATGAATTTTCATTAGGACTTTAAAAAAAACTAGTGTGGAAATATGGAGAACTGAACTTAAAATTTGAAAAATGAGAAACTGAAAGAAACCAGACTTGACAGATTTGTCCATCTCTAGTAATACGGATCTCTTCTGCTTCCGTACAGGTTGAAGCTGTTGCAGTTAGCAAGGACAGCTCAGAAGATGGCAGAAGATATCACAGGTGAGGCAAAATAAGCTTGTTTGTTTCACCCAGTGAAGAACTAAACTAAATCCTGAGGGCACTAGAGAAATCAAAGGCAAGCCTCTCTCACTAATTCTAGGGATGGCTGAAACCAACTTTTTCTGGAATAGTTTTGTTGGAGAGAGGAATAATTTCACAGTTGACAGTTTCCAACATCTTTTAGGGCCGTATGTTCCCCACCTTTATTTTTGTCAGAACTTGTAAGACCTTGTAGAAAAGAGAGCAATCCAGCTCTCACAGGTGAGCAGGTTTGTGACACCATTCTGCTCTGAAGTGGATTGTGGAATACAGAGTGGATTCTGTATCCCCTGTGAGCATGTTCAAAAGGGATCTAGGGCTGCAAGGTCTCATTGTACATGTGAGACAGTAGAGATGGGATCTGCTTGTTGGTGCCAGTCCAATCACATTCCATCGAACAGGCAGTCACTTCCGTTCTGCGTTTGGTTCCCCCCCCACACTATCATCTTCTGTTAACAATTCAGTTTTTTATCCAGTGAAAATAACGTTGTTAAATGTTATTTTTAGTGTCCCCATGGCAGTGGAGAGAGCTGCTGAAAGGAAAAGTGTGGTGTGTGTGATCACAAATAAGACGAGTGGGGAGGGGAAAGGAACAAGAATCTTTAAAGGACAATCTTCTACTGTGGTTTGGGCATCCTGGTCTTGGAGTACTAGGAGAGTGGAAGAACGTTTGAAGGTTAATACTACAGAGATTAAAAGGCAAGCCTAAGGAGTCTCCTCAACTCGGCTGCTGACTCAGTGGTCATGTTAAGGAGATATTTCTAGGCTTGCCTTTTAATCTCTGTAGTATTAACTTTTAAATGCTATACTTCCAGACAGGTTGGGGGGATTTTTTCCAGCAGAGGATTGGCTTAGTTTGGCTTAATGGTGCACACCGATTATTAAATGAGAGAGAGAGAGAGAGAGAGAGAGCAGGAAAGGAGGAAGGAGAGGGCATCTCCATGGCACACCCATCTTCTGCCATCCTCTCCATCTGTGTGGAGGAATCTGTGCAACCCCTTCGCTTCCTCCTCACTTGGATTGCTTGGATTATTCGAGGGGAGGGAAGGGTGGGTGACAAGAGAAAGAGAAACCTGTATAAATAACTGCTGTGCTATGAGTTAAAATCAACGTTGATTTCAACACAGTAGGGCCCCACTCATGCAGCGGGTTACGTTCCGTCCACCGCTGTAAAGCAAAAACCGCTGTAAAGCGGAACCCATTGACTAACATTGACCAAAATGGTGCCCGACGGCAAAAAAACGCTGTAAAAGCAGAACAAGCACTGTAAAAGCAGAGCCTTTATGCAATTGACAACCGCTGCATTAGCGGAATGCTGTAAAGCGCAGCGCTGTAAAGCAGGGCCCTACTGTAATAATATTGTTATATATGACAACAAGTGTGTTGTTTTTTAAATCCAGTGTCAGGGAAAAGCCACTGAAGTATGCAGCAAACACTATCATTCTGCAAATATGGTGAACATAAGAACTGTAGGAAAATCTGATGTCATTGTGTCAAAGAGCAGAAATCCTGAGTCCTCCCAGTTCTTAGGCACCTGGCCATTTTCTGAACTGGCCCCAAATCTACCACAGTGTACTGAGTCCTAGTTCTGTACTTAAAAGGCTTTCTTCCCAGTTGACACGTGGGATTCTGTCCTAATTCGACTATGAAAGGAGGAGGATTTCATATACAGCACTACAGAGGAGAAGGAATTTGAGAGACGTGTGCGTGCGTGTGTGGAGAAGGAATTTGAGAGAGAGAGGAGTGAGTGAGTCATTCTTGGCCTCTTTTACAGATAAAGAAAGAGCCTCTGCAGGCTCTGAACTGATGGATCCTGAGATAACTATTACAAGGGAAGCAGGAAATACTGGTAAATGTATTTACTGATTGTATATATGTTGCACTCTTCCTCCAAAAAAGGAAGGCCTATTTTCCTGTAGCAGTCACTATGCCAGGTTAAATGGAACTGTGGCCTGGCTCCAGTAAACACAAAAATGTGAGAGCTGATGTTTCTGCTACTGACTAGTAGCAGAAGAAACAATGGGCAGAATTCAGTAGTAGCGCATGCGATAGGGTGGAGCCGTGTACCTGCCCTTCCGACAGCAGTGTCGCTGCTGCTTTCCTGGAGGGGGATGGGGTCAGGTGGCGGCAAAATTAGGGCATGTGGATGCACTAGCAGGAGCACTGGATTGGCTCCATCGGTGCACATGCACAGCCCCAGCCTTGCTGCCATGCCTTAGCCCCAGCCAGGTAAGCAGCAGCACTGACACCAGTGTTGGGAGTGCTGCTTTGCCCCATCACTCACCACCACCACCACTGGCAGAATTACGGGGGCTGATCAGCTTTAAATCAAGTCCAAGAGTTTCCCCCTGAAATTGTCCCCAGCAGAGATTGAGAGGGTTGAATCTCCAAGGCTGGCACAAGAATCTTTGCTGCTTGTGGGCAGACAAGATGCTCTCTCCCTGCCCCCCTTCCTGGTACTTATGTCATCTGGACTGGTAGCTGAATCTTTAGTCAGCGCTGGTGAATCTGGCTTCAGCATCCTCCAGCACACCTGAGGGCAGCAAACTAGCTTAGGGGGTGCAGTGCATGCTACGCAGCACACACAGCTCTGTGCTTCAGCACCTCAACGCTGCTGTGTCTCCCCCACCCTCCCCCCAGCATCTGCAGTTGCCTCACTCTGCCTATGGTCACATCCACACCATATATTTAAAGCACATGGATTCTCCCAAAGCCGATGTGGGAAACCTTTGGCCCTCCAGATGTTGCTAAACTACAATTCCCATCAGCCCCAGCTGTCATGCTTGACCAGTGGCCAGAGTTGATGGGACTTACAGTTCAGCAGCATCTGGAGGGCCAAAGGTTCCCCACACCTGCCCCAAAGAATCCTGGGAACTGCAGTTTTCTCCTCACAAAGCTACAATGCCCAGTAGCCATAACAAACTACAGTTCCCAGGATTTTGCAGGGGAAGCCTTGCATTTTAAATATATGGTGTGTATGTGACCTAAGTCAGTTTCCAGTATCCAGGGGAAATCCTGTTCTGGGAATCACTTCTGTCCCCAATGAGGGAAGTAAATGAGGATAAGTTGTCCAAGTCTCCATACTCCCATGACCCACTCTTGATCTCTTCTCTAGGGACAATCTTGGGAGGAAAACACTCTCCAAAGAAGGATGGCTTTGTGCATTCCTTTAATGCATTGTAATTGCTTCTTTCCCTTCTGCGTGCAGAAAAGCACAGCTGGGAAGCACATGGCGAGCTGTTGTATGATCATAAGATACAACACAGAAGTGAAGCCCTGTTCCACGGGTGGGGAACCCACGGCCCTCCAGATGTTGTTGGCCTCCAGCTCCCATCAGCCCTAGCCATCATAGCCAGTGACAATGGGAACTGTAGTCCAGCAACTTTTGGAGGACTGCAGGTTCCCCATCCCTGCCCTAATTGCTGCTGGTGACAAACTGGCTGCCATTTGGACATAATGTTGTAAGACAGCCTTCCCCAACCTGGTGCCCTCCACATATTTTGGGCTGCACCTCCCATCATCCCTGACCATTGACCACGGAGTTAGGTCTCATGACCATGGGAGTTGGAGGACACCAGGTTGGGGAAGGCTGTTCTAGAACATAGGAAAAACAGGCAACTGATGCAGACATACCCTAAAGTTGCGGCTGAGGTAAATGTGCAATGTCTTGCCTTGAAAAATAAATACTGATAAATTTGTAGGAACAACAGTTGATTCTTTTGCTTCCCTTGACTATCATTCCCTCAGACCCTTGTGCCATTTTTTTTCCAGTTTTCATCCCAAAGTGCATTAAAGATAAAAAATATACTTTAGCGGCTACTGTCATCATCACAACCTTGGTCATTACTATAATTGCATTGGCTGGTGAGTAGAGAGAACCTTTTATTTTAACTTTGCCATGGTTGTTGTTGTTGTTATTATTTGATTTATATCCTGCCCTTCCTCCCAGCAGGAGCCCAGAGCGGCAAGCAGGTTATTTGATTTACATTAAAATCTAGAGATAACTGTTAAGAGCAAGGCATGTTACACACTTAGGAAAGCATAGAAGTACATTTGATAGATGACATTATACAAATCTATGGTGTGGCCACACTTGGGATACTGTGTACAGTATTTGTGATGGTCACCTCACCTCAAAAAGGCTATTGTAGAGCTGGAAATGATCAAGGGGATGGAGTGACTCCCTTATGGGGAAAAGGTTGCATCATTTGGGGCTTTTTAGTTTAAAGAAAAGGTGAGTAAGAGAGGACATGATAGAAATGTATTCCACATTTGTGGAAAAGTGCATAAAGAGAAGTTTTTCTCCCTCTCTCATACTAGAATTCAGGGTCATCCAGTGAAACTGAATGTGAGAAGAGAAAAGGAAGTACTTCTTCAAACAGCACATGGTTAAGAGTGTGAAATTTGATACCACAAGATGCAGTGAGGGCCATCAGTGTTGGATGGCTTTGAAAGGGGATTAGACAAATAAAGGCTATCAGTGGCTACTAGCCATTATGGCTGTGCTCCCAGTTGGAGGCAGTATGCCTCTGAATACCAGTTGCTGGGTATCTCAGGTAGGTTGAGTGCTGCTATGCCCAGTCCTGCTTGCGGGCTTCCCATAGGCATCTGCTTGGTTGCTGTGAGAACAGGGTGCTGGACTAGACAGGCCTGATGGTCTGATCCAGCAGGGTTCTTATGTTGTCATAATGGACAGAGAAGGAGGGGATGGATAGACAAAGAGAAAGGAAAAGAGATAACATAATCCAACCAAAGTTAACTGCATTCAATCCCACTGATTTCTGTAGGAGCATGTGATTAAATCTGTTCCAGGGAAATCAATGGAAATTAAGGCTGGTTACCTCTGAGCTGATCATGTTTTGAAATGGCATCCCATTCAAATAAATCCCCCAAGTTACTGGTGGGGAGTAGAACTTCTGAGCAGGAAGGTCTGAAAAGCAAAAGAGTAAAATCAGTGCCTTTTGGTACCATCACATGAGGGGAAGGGCCCTAGCTCAGTGGCAGACATCTGCTTTGCATGCAGAAGGTCCCAGGTTCAATCCCCGGCATCTCCAGGTTGGGCTTGGAAAATACTCCTGTCTGAAACCCTGGATGCTGCCAGTCAGTGTAGACAGTACTCAGCTAGATGAACCAAGGTCTGACTCGGTATAAGGCAGCTTCCTTCATTCTTGTGGTATTTTTATATGTTCCTGTGATTTTTATATGTTCCTGTGATTTTTATAACCTACTTCTTTTTCTCTAATAAATTTATATTTGCAATAAGCAGTGTGAACCAGAACATATATAATTTGTGTGTGTGTGTGCAGACACAGAGCCTGTCTACACCATAAACTTACATAGGCTTTACCAGATTAGCTGTCATGGCTTTTTCAAAGAATCCTGTGAATTCTTCACCACTGCCATCCAAACTACAATTCCCAAGGTTTCCCATCTTCTGTCCTCAGTGTTACAGAATAATTGCAAGCACTTTTGTTGTTGTTGTTATGTGCCTTCAAGTCGATTATGACTTATGGCGACCCTACGAATCAGCGACCTCCAAGAGCATCTGTCATGAACCACCCTGTTCAGATCTTGTAAGTTCAGGTCTGTGGCTTCCTTTGTGGAATCAAGCCATCTCTTGTTTGGCCTTCCTCTTTTTCTACTCCCTTCTGTTTTTCCCAGCATTATTGTCTTTTCTAGTGAGTCATGTCTTCTCATGACATTTGGGCAAATTGTTTCATTTCTAGCCAGAACAACAGAACCCTGTTCACCTTGTCCCCCACCTGTTGATGCAGCCTGTCCAGACCGGTGGCTTGGGTACAGAGGAAAATGCTATTATACATCAGAAGACAAAAAGAACTGGAGCATCAGTGAAACTAGATGTTCCTCATTGGGTGCCTCTTTGGCTGCAATTGATACCGAAGTGGATCTGGTAAGAAATGAGTATGTATCATCATCACTAACGGGCTAGTCACCTGAAACAAACAAGTACAGAATTTCAGTTCTGCTATAACTTGTATTCTGGGTGTAACAACAAAAATTTTCCAGCAAAGTTCATGACACTTTACAGACAGCAGAGACTGGTACCTGCGATGTCAGTGAGGCAGCGAAACCACTCCGGGTTTTAGTCTGAACTTTCCCAAACCTATTCCCAAAATACCCGAACTGGATTCAATGCCCCACTGACATCGCAGCTACCAGTTTCTGCTGTTAACAGAGCAACACAAGCAAAATGAGAGAGGTCCCTGCCCCAAGGAATCTACAATCTAAATTTCAGCAGTGGGACACACAACAAAAGAAGCAAATGGAGCAATGAGCAACAAAGGGCAGGGGGTGATGTCTGGAGGCAGGTGCGTCGCTGCTGCTTACTGGAAGGGAGAGTGGGAGGGGCATAGCAGTGGGGAGGGCAGTGCAGTGCAGTGCACCATTCTGGCACTCCCATCAGTACACCTGCATTGCACCTACCTCCTTGCTGCCTTGCCACTCCCCTTCTCCCTCCTAGTAAGCAGCAGTGCCACACATGCTGGGAAACTTTGTCTTTTTGCAATAGTTGACTTTTGTTTTTACTGTATTTTTAATGGTTTTTATTGCGCAGGGGTGTTGTTTTTACTTGTTGTAAACCTCTTTGATGTTTTTAAATGAAATAGTGTTGTACAAATAATATATAAAAATAAACAAATAAGCCAGTGTTGTAGTGTTGTCCCACTGGACAAGCTGCTACTGAGCAGAAGTTCTCAAATGTTCTCATTGCTAAGCGCTCTGAATGCATTTTCTCAAAATCAGTGGAACTTCATTAGGTTTGGTGGGATGTGCATCACCATCTCCCCGTCCCATGTTATATGGAAAGGTTTCATGAAAAAGGATAGGGGGAAAAGATCCCCCCCTTTCTCACTCTCCTTATATCTCCTTCCTGAGTTCTGTATAGCCATAAAATACTCCAGTAAAACATGAACACTTAATAAAGCACAGAAGGGGAAGGTTTCAGGAGGGTGGCCATTTTTTCTTTCCCCCCCCCCAACAAACTCCAAACACTGCTGTAAGGCTCTGGGATCCTGAAGCTGAAGAGCAGGACTCTTCATTTAGGACAAGTGTGGAGAACCTGTGGCCCAATTCCCATCATCCCTGACCATTAACCATGCTTGCTAGGGTTCATGGGAGCTGTAGTTCAACAACATCTGAAGGGCCAAAGATTCCCCACTCCTGAATTAGGGGATAGGAATACACTGCAAAGTTTTGTTTATTTTTAGTGTGTTTTTCTATTTTTTCATTGTCTTTTATTATGTTCTATATATAGACGCCACCTTGGGATATTACATTCAAATTAAGAAGTGGGATATAAATACATAAATTAGAATTTTCTCTTAATCCCTTTCTGCTGTATACCCCGGTATTAGTATTAAATTTTCTCTCACCCTTCCTCCTAAAGGAGTCCGGGACTCACTCGCTTTCGCTCTTTGTGTGTGTGTTTTAAAAACTATTAAGCACGTCTAAAAGATTTAAAAACATGTAAATTTGGGTTTCATATGAATGAACAGGTGTCAGATTGCAGCCCAGCACCAGCGGGCTGGGAAGCAAAGATAGAATTAAATATCAAGTGTCCTAGAACTTGTTAGAGATGTATAAATCACTGCTTGGTATCCCTTGTCATAGCATCTCTTGAGGAATATTACTCGCCCCTCTCATTATTGGATTGGCCTTTCAAGAGAAGCAGGCCAGGCCTGGAGATGGACCAATGGTACAGAGTTCAAAAACCAGTGAGTGAGTGTTTTTCTTTGCCTGTTAATATGTGCCTATTGTGGGTCTGGATTGCAACAGTTGTTTTTAGCATTAGTTTCCATAGCTTGTATACATTATCCAGAATTCCCTGTGTGGAGCTACAGCCGGCCAGATCTTCATACTCCATAAAACAGGGATAAGGAACATGTGGCCCTCCAGACTACAATTCCCATCATTCCTAACCTTTGGCTTTGCAGGCTGGGGCTGATGGGAATTGGAGAGCCAAAGATTCCCTATTCCTACCACAGAGTGAGCAAAAAAAAATATGCCACCATTCTTAGATCTGTTACCCAATTTGTTTTTCATGATCACTGTTTTAGGAACTACCGCAAAGATGAGTTAAAACTAATAAATTTCAGAGCAGAAACAGGTATTGACAAACATTGGAAATTTGCTGAGATTTCCCATTTCCCCATTAACAGACTGAATGTGAAATTTGTCCTTTTTTACCTCCAAATTCAAATGCCACGTGCTGTACTTTTTGGTACCTCTTGATTGTTGTGGCAGCAAATCCCATAAGTTTTCAGCTGTGAGGATTTACAGCATTGCTTATTAGTGTTTATATGGTGACTATTAAATGTAGGGAAATGCTGGGTTTCACTACATGCCAATTTTCAAATCATGTCAGATAAATGAAACTAGATATATTATTACTGATTATATACAATTGTCACTTTTTACACCAAAGTGTCTCAAAACAACTTACATAATAATCATACCCAGATATAATGGGTTGTGTCCAATGGAGTGCTAAGCAAGCTTTCCATGTGTGCAAGGATTTCTGCTTGTGGAACAGGACTTCTCCCCCTGCGCACCCTCTAAATCTGTTCTAGATTTCCCCCACATCCCTCCAGAGCAAATTTGGGGAGGACACAGGCATGCACGAGAGAAGGGACAGTCCCACTGTGCAAGTGGAAATCCTCACACTTATGGGATGAGTGGGTTGAATACCATCCCAAATGTTTGGCAAGCATTCAAGTGTGGGAATTAGGGATGGGATCCATTGGCCAGTGCTGGTTTGAAAACATTGTGTCGACCTAACAGGCTGGTATTGATTTGAGTTTGTTCTTTGTCTGCAACCCACTGCTTGTACTGATCCTTTCCTTTCCTCCTCGGGAAAAATATTGATATTGATATTTTGAAAGGAAATCTCGATATTGTGAAAGGAAGTGTTGATAAATTAAAGGAAATATCAATATTAATATCAATATTTTAGATGCAGAAATTTCTTTGAAAAATAAATCTGTTTCTGAAAATAGCCACGGAAAATCACTACATAAAAATCCATTCTGCAGCAATAGCGAATGAGCGAATTGAAGAAAAATTTGGTACCAAATCCGAACTGGGCAGAATTCTAGCAACATCACTGGTGGGAATAGTCAACATCAAAATCAAGAATTATGTAGACAACTTTGGGGAACAAATTCAATTCAGCTCTAATTTATTTACTACACCCACGCTTAGGGCCAGCCAGCTCCCAGGATTCCCGTTTCCAGACCCTGTTAGTGGTCGGTCATAGCAGGCTATATTCTGAATCATCTTCTGAAAATGGGGTTAGAGAAGGACAAATGGGATCAGATGCACAATGTTGTAGTATGAATTGCTTCTGGTCATGCCTGGCTAGAACCCTCTTGCCCTCTTCCAAGATAGTCCACCTTCCCCCATTTTCCATCTCCCTTACTGACTACAAAAGCTGATCAGCATTCCTTAGCCACTGGGCAAACTCAATCAGTGGGCTTTTGGGGGCCATTCAACATCCCACCAAGCTGCCTAAGGGATTTTTCTCCCCCCCCCCAAAAAAAATGAATTTTGGTACTTCTGTAAATCTTTCATAGGTAAGAGGAAGCCACCTCATACAGACTCAGACCATTGGTCCATCTAGCTCAGTATTGTCTACACTGACTGGCAGTGGCTCTCCAGGGCTGCAGACAGGGGCCATTTTTAGCCCTACCTGCAGATGCTGGGAATTGAACCTGGGACCTTCTGCATGCAAAGCAACCCTTGCTTTTCCCCAAGGCTGCTGCTCCCCTCCCTTTTGTGTGTAAATGGTGCACACAAAGGTCCAGCACTGAACTGAATTGCTTTTAGAATATATGATGATATTTAATTATTATTTATTAAATGTATATCCCCCAAAAGGAGCCCAGGGTGCCAATATGTGTAGGAAAGAGTAAATGCCCAATCCCAACTTCCACACCTCTGAAATCTGTCCCAGGGTATAATGAAAAATCATTTTACTTATGCCAGGCAAGCTAGGGATATTTTATATTTCCATTCAGCTAGCTAAAATGATGAAACTGAGGTTATCATACTTTGGACACATAATGAGAAGACATGATTCACTAGAAAAGACAATAATGCTGGGAAAAACAGAAGGGGTAGAAAAAGAGGAAGGCCAAACAAGAGATGGTTTGATTCCATAAAGGAAGCCACAGACTTGAACTTACAAGATCTGAACAGTGTGGTTCATGACAGATGCTATTGGAGGTTGCTGATCCATAGGGTCACCTTAAATTGTAGTCGACTTGAAGGCACATAACAACAACAACAACAACAAAGGGATATGACGACAGAGAATATGTAATATGTTACATCTCATAAACTAGAGAGCTCCTGGGTACCTAACTTTAACTAGAGATCCAAATGAATATTTCCTGTAATGTTTACTCCAGCCTTGCAGATGGCACTGTAATGCAGATAATAATATCCACTCATTGTTGATGCCTGTTCCAGGTTTACAGTACGAGGATATGGCTTTTGTGCATACATTAATGACAATGGGGTCAGTAGCACCAGGTGCTTTCTGGAGAAGAACTTCCTCTGCAGTCAAGCAGATGCTTGCACCGGGAGAAAATGAAACATCATCAAAAAGGATGCCTTGTGATCCACTTCCATGAAGGGAGCACTGCCAACTCTTCAGAGATGCAAGAGACACTGGAAGAACCAGACCCTTTCTACAGACACTTGCTCCAATATTAGGATGCCCAGGCCATGTGCTACATTTTCTTATACCTGTCATCTGCCTCTATAAAGCAGGTTTATCAGTATAAGAAGCTAGCATAGCATAGTGGCAAACAGAGACCGAGCTATCAGTCAGGAAGTCACCGGGTTTGAGCATCACCTATGCCATAAGCTCAGTGGATGGCTTTAGGCATCAGCCATGGGTTTAACATACTGCAGCCTTCGCTGTTGGACTCCCATCAGTCCCAGGCAGCATGGCCAATGATACAGGATTATGGGAACTGTAGTCCAAAAAACCTGAAGGGCATCAGGCTGGGAAGAGCTGCTTTTCAGGGTGGTTGTGAGATTTACTAAAATAATATATATGCAGCACTTTAAATAATAAGTAATGGTATTGTTGGAAACACAAACTTGTGCCAGCTCTAGGGTTTATTTTGTATATTTTTATTTGTGCACAAGCCTTAGAGAACTAGCCGTTTTCTCATTGAAATTACTGTTGCTTATATATGAGGGTGAAACTCCCTCCTGCTTGTGGGATCTTCCATATAGGGACCCCACTAGCAGGATGGCCTTCACTGTCATTCCACATCCATGACAACACATTAAAAATCAGGCTGCAACTCCAGTGATGAGGCTGATTTCCCTAGCAGTTTTCTTTGGTGACCAGGATCTTTGCGGTGAGAATGGGGCTGTAACCTCTGAGGTTGTACTTGAGGATGAAGTTGACTTCACCCTCAGATTATAGGGGCACTACACAAATGCATACATTCCTGTGATTTCAATGTGACTTAACCTTTCCAAACACTTTATAGGGTTTGAAGCAACTTGTACTTTATGCCTAACGCTTTATAGGGCTTGAAGCAACTTGTACTTTGTTATAAACATTCCTGAGGTTTATTTGTTTTTATGTTGAAATGAAGATATTCTGTTCCAGTTTGACCAACTCTGTAAGTACTTTGAACTTGAGTTTTTTTAATTCATTGGCTTTTGAGAATTCTTTTTGAATTGCGGGCATGTTACCTGTGTGGTTCTTAGCAGAAGTAGCAATTTAAAATGCATTTGTACAATCAAGCGCCACCCAAGGATGGGTAACCTGTGGCCCTCCAGATGTTGTTGGACTACAGCTCCCATCACCCCGACCATTGGCCAAGTTGGTTGTTGATTGATGAGGGTTAGAGTCCCACAACATCTGGAGGGCCACAGGTTCCACACTTATGGTGCAACCCACGCTGGGCCTTCTACCTTCCTGCTTTTCTGCACCAAAAAATGTAGAAACTTAATAGGTCCAGATGGGAAAGAGGGTAGAAATAGAGATGAGGACCAGGACTTGGTGGCGTTGGAGAGTTTTTCTGAGGAAAAAGGAGAACAGTGTTTTGCCCACAGAGAAGCCCCCAAAGTGGGCAGAGAAACAAGTGTAAATTGTACCTTTGTACAGTAGGCCAGTCTAGACACTCACCCACCCCTCTGTCTCCTCCAGCCAGGCAAGCAAAAAACCATTATCAGTTCATGGACGCATAACAGCTAGGCAAAAGCACTCAAGGCGGGTGCAGAGCAGGGCCAGTGAGGAGCATGGCCTGGGGAGAACGGTGTGGCATGAGGCCCAAAAGCCAGTTAGAGAGGCTTGAAGGTCCACATTCAATCCCCTTGCTTGAGGTTCTCCATCCCTGGCCTACAACCTGCTTGCCTACATCCTAATGTCACTCTCCAGCTGTTTTTCTTTCCTCTTTCTTTTCTCCTGCCTGCTCTTCTGCTTCTCATCATGCTGGTTTTTTAATTTCCCCCAGCCAACCTCCCTCTGTGCCTTGTGATGCCCCTTTGTGCTGCCACAATGAGATGCACAAGAGCTAGTAGGAAAGGAGGAAGCCAGACGTATGCATGGTCCATCCTACACCTCTAGGCATCAAGCTTTGTGGTTAGATGCCTGCTTTCAATGGGGTCGTACTCCCTCTGAAAGAGCAGGTCCGTAGTCTGGGGGTGTTTCTGGATCCATCTTTGTTGCTAGAGGCCCAGGTGACCTTCGTGGCTAGGAGTGCCTTTTACCAGCTTTGGATGGTAAGACAACTGTGGCCATTTCTGGACAGGTATAGCCTGACCACTGTTGTCCATGCGCTGGTAACTTCTAGTCTGGATTACTGTAATGCACTGTATGTGGGGCTGCCCTTGAGGTTGGTCCGGAAGCTGCAGCTGGTGCAAAATGTGGCGGCGAGACTGCTCACTGGAGCAGGGTATCACCAACATGTCACTCTGCTACTGAAAGAATCGCACTGACTCCCTATTAGCTACCAGGCTAAGTTCAAGGTTCTGGTTTAGGTGTACAATACAGCTTGGGACCAGGATACCTGAAACACCATCTTATCCCTTATATACCCACTCGATCAGTGTGCTCTGCCGATGAGGGCATCCTGCAGCTACCATCTTCCTCCAAGGAGCTCAAAATGGCATACATGGTTCTCCCCCTCCTAATTTAATCCCCACAACAACCCTGTGGTGTAGGTTAGGCTTAGAGGTGGTGACTAGCCCAAGATCACCCAGTGTGCTTCATGGCTAAATGGGGATTTAAACCCTGGTCTCCCAGGTCCTAGTCCTAGTAAAGTACTACTCATTGATGGGACTATATACATTATAAGAATGAATAATAAGCTCTATGGTTTTCCATAATAGTCCGTATGGTTTTCCATGTCCTAGTACAGCCTTTCTCAACCTTCGTGTCCCCGGATGTTGCTGGACTACAATTCCCATCATTCCTGACCATTGGCCATGCTGACTGGGGCTGATGGGAGTTGTAGTCCAACATCTGGGAACCCAAAGGTTGGGAAAGGCTAACCTGTATATTCCTGATAAGGTTATATCAGTGTCTCCTCAATATTTATTGATTTAATACTTGGATAGAGACTGAAAATATCTTGAATTAGTTATTCTACACAAAAACATGTTCTTGTAGCCTTCTGACAGAGAATCAGTTCATATGTTCACTGCAGTACATTTTCCACGTCCAGACCCTGGACGGTTCCTGAGGTTTGAATAGTCACATACCAGGTAACATTCTACCAGGTGCCATTTTTCCTATCACAACAGCACTGTGATGGAGAAAAAGCTAAAACTGGCATTTCCACCTTCTGTGGAGCTCTTCGTGACCTAACTTGAGATTGTAATGTCTGAAAATATTTTTCTGGCCCAGGTTGAGAATGCTCCAGCTGGAAGTTTCATTCACAGCCCCTGCTGGACAATTTGCTATGGTAACTTACTGTTAGGACCATTTGGGCTGGAGTTGTGGATTTAGTTTGGGAGAGAGTGTTCTCTAGCCCAGGAGCAGTTTTTGGTCCTAAGTACAACAGGCAGAAGTTACTACTCTCAACCCACAAAGTCCAAAAATCCAGGCTCCTAGTATTTATAGTAGATCATCATGCAACATACTTCCTGCCAATTAAGAAGGCCCATTACATTCTGGGCCTTGAGAAAGCTCTGAGGCCTAAGCACATACAGTCTCAGGTACTGGGATGGCCCAGGACTTTTTGCTACCTGAGGTGGACAAGACAGCACTACTACCACCCTCATTCCACATAAAGATGCAATCCAGACTGGTGCTTGATGAGACAGTGCCCTGAGAACTGCAGGCTAGCTTAAGGGAAGCAGAGCTTGTGGCACACACAGATTTTGTTTTTCAACCCCTCAGTAGTGCTACCCACTCCCCAGCATCTGCTGCCTGAGGCGGCTGCCTCTATCTAATGGCAGGCCTGGCCTTCCTCAGGTAACTTGCTGAGCAAGCCCCTGGCTTTGGAGCTCAAGTCCTGGAATCCTTGACACCTCCCTTAACTCAACTCTAGCTCAGTTACCTGAAAGTAGGAATCAGTAGGAGGATTCAGAATCAGTAGGGGCATTCAGACACTACCACCACTCACCTGTTGAAATAATACATGATGGGGGCCGTATGAGCCCTGCTATGCACAGCCACAACACCCGCATGTTCAGCTGGCATGTCAAGGGGCTATTAAGTTACTGATGTAGGTGCATCAAAGTCCTCCACATGGGGGTAGAGGGGGCCTGCCCCAGCCAAGGTACCCCCTCACATGGAGGAACTCTGCATGTCCTTCAGTATATGGCCATGCCAGGCAGGGGTATATGGCAGTGTTGGGGTGGGGCTAGACTGACTGGCTCCGCAACCCCTCATGAGTTCTTTCAATTCATAGGTGTCAGAACCAGGGATGCCAGGAGTTACATTCTCCCAGGTGTGACCTTTCTCATCACAATGCTGTGGAGTGGAGGCATTTCCAATGAAGCTCTTACAGGAGCCCTCTGAGTCTGTGGCTAGCGAAACCAAAGTAAAAGTGACCTTGCCACCAAGACTGTACATTACACAACAGGGAGTTAGATGCTCCTTCCTGGATTGTTTTGACCTCATCCTAATCTTATTTATGGCACTAGAGAATTCTGCCTCTGTACGCTGGCTTTGTCTTCAGTATCAAGCTCTTAAACAAGGGCAAAAGAGCAACAGCAAATGACAGGAGTAACCAGATAGACATCCACTGCAGTTGGTAGGTTGTAATTTAGAATCCATCTTGTAGCAATGGTACTTTTAAAAGTGTTTATTTAACTAAAATACGTGGTGAAAATGGAAACGGACAGCCTTCAAGTCGATCCCAACTTCTGGCAACCCTATGAATAGAGTTTTCATGGTAAGCGGTATTCAGAGGTGGTTTACCATTGCCTTCCTGTGAGGCTGAGAGGCAGTGACTGGCCCAAGGTCACCCAGTGAGCTTCATGGCTGTGTGGGGAAACAAAACCCTGGTCTCCCAGGTTGTAGTCCAACACTCTTAACTTTCCTTTAAAACTCTGCTAAGAGAACTAGCTTTCTGTTTTGTTGTTTTTTAAAGAACTTGCGATGTGATGTTTTGGCATTAACCAAAAATTGTTTGTTTTGTGCTCAAAGACCTGCACACATGGCAACATAACAAATTTGAATTCTGAATTATTCATGTATTGTCTTTGTCTTTTTTGGAATAATTCCATTACAAAAACCATACGCAGTGTTGAGAACAGGGTTCCACCATCCCTTTAAAAGTGTGTGGAAGAGGACATGTCCTTACAGGGGCTTTTCCAAGGCATGTCCTCTTTGATTGGCTTGGGAACCTCACAGGTTTCATGTGGGTTCTCTTTGGCCATGGGTATCCATGCAGCAGCATGAGACAGTAAAACACTGAGGTAGTGGAGTGCACCATTTCAGACTGCAGATGGGTGATCACATTTTAATGCATTAAAAAAAAACACCTCCATGCAATGTTTTTTTAAAATCCAGGACACTACTGAGGGACAAGCTAGGGCCTTTATTTCTGATGTGCTTGTGTTCTCTTCATAGGGTATTTAAAATGGGTCAGGGAGGGGAGTCTGTTCTACCACCTCATTCTGCTGAATGTAT